>NC_140959.1:120639296-121236796 GCF_014529385.1 Adiantum capillus-veneris | reverse complement strand
CAATCAGAGAGGTCACCAGGGCAAGAAGATCCCTCACCCGACAAGGGTGTGGTGCCCTGTAAGGTACATCTCAAGAAAAATACCAGAAAGAGAAATATAGACTTCTCAGATGATGCAGATGTGCTAGAAAGTACAAAATGTAAAGAAAAGGAGGATGTGTCTTCTCTGGAAGACCCAGCTGCAACTGATGAGAGGCTGTTTGATTTTGCAGCATCTTGTGGTGCTGGGGACAAGTATGATCTAATTCATTCTATGTTTAATCCAAAGTTAGACATTGAAGACCTATTAGCTCAGCACAGTAATTTCTTGCAGTCCTACAGAGATAAGTTTGAGGTGATGGTGCAGGTAGGAAGGGTTGTTCTGCCTACTATGACTCTTGTGCATTTAAATGACTGTGGTGGAAAGGGACAGGGAGTGAAGAAGTATAGGGAATTACCACCCTCTTGCCGACATTCAGTCTGCCCTTTGCACCAAAAAGAATGCAAACTCATTCAGGAAGCCTTTGGCTTTATGATTTACCTCAACAGCCTGTTTGGATTCCTCATGCAGAATCCTGATGAGGTGTTAGAGGAGCAGGATGCAGCACCAGAAGAGGAATGCGAGGAGACAACTCATATGCAAGAAGTCGAGGAGGTTGAAGACACAGTCGACCTTGAGGTTGAGGCAATTGAAGTACAAAGAAGTAAGATGCTCTCTGTGAAAACCACAGAAATCAAACTTCCATTGGATGTCAGTAACTTCACTGAGAAGCATGCTCAGATGATGTTGCCAGCTGTGCCTGAGTTCAGGATTGGAGACAGGACCTATATCTTCTTACATGATGTGCAAAGTGTGTTTTATTTAAGGGAGGATTTCTCCCTAGCTATTATTTCCAGAGTCCAAGAGGAGAGGAGTGGATTTGTTTCAGAGGATAGTAGTGATGATGAGGCAATGGAAACATCCAGCAATCCAATGGAATGCCTTCGAAGATGCTTTGAGAAAGCTGAAAAATACAAGGAGACACTACCTGATGAAGCCACCTTCCAAGCAATAAGACAAAGCCTAAGACCATCGAAAAGTAACAAAGAAGTGGAGGATTGGTTTAACCATTCAGGTCAGGGGTCAACTACATCTGTAGACCTGTGGCAAGAAAACCTCTTTCTGCAGGATGAGAGCTTCATGGTAACTCTCTCTCTCTCTCTCTCTCTCTCTCTCTCTCTCTCTGTTTGTGTCATTTCTGACATTGTATGTGCAGTCTTGGATTGCTGACAAGGATGACTTCCTTCGGCGCCGGACAAGAGAGTATCGAGGAAGGGATGCGGCCCTAGCACAGTACCTTTCAAAGCTCTGCGAGTCGCCGATAGTAGTTTTTCACAATTCCATGTCACAAGAGGGTTCAATAGCAACTTACACATTCAAGACACTATCACGCTTCTTGGGTGGACCAGTGCTGCCCAAAAGTGCAGATAAAGTCATTCTTGTTGACAAAGTGTTTGCTAGAGATTGTTTTGGTTACTGCCCAGGCTATACAGGTGGTCGGGCAGCGTATTACTACACCTACACAGCAATGGCACTAGCTCTTGGTAGACAAAACCCAGATGAACTTTTAGAGTATGGCAAACATCTCATGATTCGTTACAAGGGTGACGTGCCAAAAAACAAAATTGAACCTGCAAAATCTTGATACACTTCAAGTACCAATTGTATAAGATCATGTATTACATAAATTTTGTACAATGCCATCCACTCAGAGTATCTTTCTCCACTTGTGATTCACATACACCATTGTCTCTCTCCACCTTCGTTGACTTTCACGAGCTCCGAAGTTGTTGTATGCCATTGATCTTTTAGCTTTTTGTTGTTGTAAATGTCTGATGGCTTGTGCTGTTGCTGAATTTGCCAAGACTTCTTTTGCCTGCATTCGATGAATGATTCTACGATAGAACCATTCAAATAGTTCTCTCAAACTGTTAGCCTTGATTCGAGAGCCACCATGTCGTGTGTGCCTGAAATAAGCATTTCTCGCCATGTAATGAGACTTTTCCATCCCTTGGGTATTCCATATTGCCGGGTTCCCATACTTCTGTATAAAATATGGCAAATGATTGAAGATGATGTGCTGGATATGAAAACAGATTAGTTAGAATGTTTTACACACACATATTTGCACATAAGAGAGAAAGAAATACATGATAATACCATGTAGTGAGTAATCTGGGTGTCTGTCCATGCTGTCTTGAATGATTTTTTCAGAAGGTTGAGATTTTCCTTGAACTTGTTCATATCACCTTGTGACCAGTCATCTTTGTCGCACATCAAAAATAGGATGTCTATTGATCGCCAAACCTCAGCCTTCGCGTTACGAGTAGTTGGTTCGTGGTCTTTGACTGCAATATGTAGCTTTTTCCAGCTCTGATACTCTACCTTGCTAACATAAGATGTGTTATATATTTTTCCATGTTTTGTTAGCTTTGGATCTCTTGTACCTTGGGGCTTAGATAAAAACCTCCGTGCCTTCACCCCACCGATGGATGGTTTGCATGGGACATCCTTCTCAGCAGTTGATCTCTTTTCATCCCGCTGGATTTTCACATTGCCACCATGAAGCCCCATATCCGACAGTACCATTTCTAAGCACTGCAAGGCTACTTGTCGTTCTGCAGAGTTCTTAATCTTCCAAGCAAACCCGATGTATAAGTAGACCAATTTCTCTACAATTCTACAAAGGGCATGCATTGTACAAATGTGGACATTCACAAGTGGTATTTTCAAAACTGGTCGAAAAGCAGGATCCTCAATGTGACGTGTTGGAGCTTTTCTCCACCACTTTGGGTCCATGACCTTTGCAGGCTCCATGCAGAACAAACATGGTGACTTTGCCATTGCACCCATTCCACAATTATACATGCACTTTAATGTTTTAAGGTCACCTGCAAGATGCCACTGAACTTGAAAGTCTCCCCTTCCATCTAGACGTAGTACCTCTCCCTGGTTAGTCTGTCGATCAATCAGCTCCGGAATATTAGTTCGATGGAACACCCAATATAGAATCTCATGATCTTCTTTCTTTACCTGCAACACAAAATAAATGAGACTTAAGTAGATCTGAACATTTGAGCTTACTTGAGAATATCGCTTACCTCAAACGCACCAAGCCACCATATGTTAGATTCTGATTGAACACTAAAATATAAAGGATCATCACTGGGACACTTTGAGAGGGCTCTATTCCTTAAAGTAATAGTAACACGCTCTAGCTTTTTCTCTTTAACAAGCTCACACTCATCCATTTTTAACACAAAATGTAATAGTCCACGTGACTCTTCAAATGTGATGTTGTAAAACTCCACCATTCTCTTCTGTAGTATCCGCAGGTCCATAAAAATATTGTTGAACTCATCATATGCCATGTTGGCTCCATGGCCACTGTAAGTTGCTTTAATATGAAAGGGCTGTCCAAGATAGTCTCCCTGTGCCTCGTTAAGCTGAAGCCTCTCTTTCCAAACACTTGAGGCTGATGGTAGAAGTTTGGATTTTATACCCTTCCTAACAAAGATGGATGAGACAGACTTTTGGATAGCCGAATATCCTCTTTTGCTTACACCAAGTGAATCAAGTGTGCCTTGTATCTCTTTTGCAGGCACTGAGTTCTCTGAAATAAAGCGGTCCACTACATTTCTTTGTAGAACCTTAAACTTCTTGTCATGTACTATATCTGCTGCCAGGCTTCTACTTATAAGTGGCTTCAATCTCTTTCCTATATGGGCTTTGGGGTCAATGTTTTCCTTGTCAGGATAGATTGATTCTCTACATGAAGACAATGCATAAGTAAATAACAGAAAATTTGCTTCACTAACACTATTTAGGCACATGAAAACAATGCATAACAAGAAAAAACAAAGAGATTACTTAACTAAGACAATGTAGCCAACCAAGAAGCATCACCTTAATGCTCGGATTCTTTTCTTGAGACCTCCTGATGCAACCTGCAATGTTTCAAGATTGCGCAATTTCTTCTTTCGGATACGACCACCCAAGATGGTGTCCTTCATTTGACAACTTCGCACCTTTCCTTTCAGTTCTTGTACCTCTGTTTTATGTTGCAAAATGGTAACCTGATCTGTAGAATGTAAATGTGAAAGGCGAACAATCTCACATTGTTGAGCTTGGAGAATGCTCTTGTAAGTTCCAGCTTCTCTTGTAAGTGATTTACAATAACCCAGAAGGCCGTTTTCTCCATCACCAGCAAAGGTCAATAAGCTTGTAGGATTGACAAACGGTGGAGACGCATTAGTTATTGGATTCTTAGGGTAGAGAGAGCCTCTCGTCCAGATATCTATGTGTTTAGCTCCTTGAGCTCTGAGCGTGTCTATGGAGGTGGGAGGTATATGTGTGTTTGTTTTACTGCGCTTAATCAATGGTTGGTACTCATTGTCCAAATCAATGTGAAGGTGATATTTGGCTCGTTTGTGGGTAACATTTGTGCCATTTGAGGAGTGCGCCATTAGCCAAATGTGCAGGTTTAATGGAAAGTGAATAGCGGCTGCGGATTCGTCCCTCCATGTTAGCCTCATTCCCTCCGTATTGACGTTGTTCATTCAATACAACTAAAAAGAGGATTATCCCTCAATCACTACGAACGAATGTTCAGAGGGGTAAGGAATCTACTTAAAGTACACTTTTTGAAGTTTTACTATGAAAGACCCAGCTCTTTTATTTGTCATTTTTTCTAGAGAGAGAGTGCAAAAAATACATTTTCTTAGAAGGCCCTCCAAATGACCTCTGAAATTTCCTAATGTAACACATAGTTCTTCTTAATATAATGACATAGAGTGTACAACTGGTGAATCTTGAGACCAAACCACTCGTGCTACTAGGGATAATAGGTTGGACAAGTGGTGGACCTTGAATATAAACCCCTCATGTGCAAAATATTATGGGTTTAGGGTATTTCAATGGAGCCTAGCTTGGAGACATGGTGGAGATTGCTTCTCTCAATGTTTCAATGGAACCTATCTTGGAGAAATGGTGGAGCATCCTTCTCTCCATGTTTCAATGGAGCCTATCTTGGACAAGTGGTGGACCTTTGCTTCTCTCTATGTTTCAATAGGATTAGCTTGGACAAGTGGTGGATCTTGGAACAAAACCCCTTTGTAAAACATAGCATGGGCAGTACAAGTGCCAAAAAAAAATATCATTCAAGATATAACCTTATAGGTTAGAAATGTGGTGATGGACCTTGACAAGTGGTGAAGGATACCATTTAAGATATAACCTTATAGGTTGAACAAGTGGTGGACTTTAACACCTAGTTCTTCTTAATATAATGACATAGAGTGGATAAATGGTGAATCTTAAGACCAAACCTCTTATGCTACTAGGTATAATAGGTTAGACAAGTGGTGGACCCTGAATGTAAACACCCCATGTAAAAAATATCATGGTTTTAGGGTGTTACAATGGAGCCTAGCATCTTGGAGACATGGTAGATATTGATTCTCTCCATGTTTAAATGGCACCTATCTTGGAAAAATGATGGAGGTTACTTCTCTCCATGTTTCAATGGAGCCTAGCTTTGACAAGTGGTGAACCTTTGCTTCTCTCTATGTTTGAATAGAGTTAGCTTGGACAAGTGGTGGACCCTTGCTTCTCTCTATGTTTGAATAGAGTTAGCTTGGACAAGTGGTGGACCTTGGAATGAAACCCCCATGTAAAACATATCATGGGCATTTCAAGTGGTGAGAAAGGATACCATTTAAGATATAATCGTATAGGTTGAACAAGTGGTGGACCTTAACACATAGTTCTTCTTAATATAATGACATAGAGTGTACAAGTGGTGAATCTTGAGACCAAACCACTCATGCTACTAGGGATAATAGGTTAGACAAGTGGTGGGCCTTGAAATAAAACCCCCCATGTACAAAATATAATGGGTTTAGGGTATTTAAATGGATCCTAGCTTTGGATCCTAGCTTGGAGACATGGTGGAGCTTGCTTCTCTCCATGTTTCAATGAAGCCTATCTTGGAGAAATGATGGAGCATCCTTCTCTCCATGTTTCAATATAGCCTAGCTTGGACAAGTGGTGGACCTTTATCCTCTCTCGCCACCTTAAATGCTCATGATATGTTTTACATGGGAGTTTCATTCCAAGATCTACCACTTGTCCAAGCTAACCATATTCAAACATAGAGAGAAACAAAGGTCCACGAGTTATCCAAGCTACGCTCCATTCAAACATGGAGAGAAAGAACCTCCACCATTTCTCCTAGATAGGCTCCATTAAAACATGGAGAGAAGCAAGCTTTACCATGTTTCCAAGCTAGGCTCCATTGAAACACTCTAGGGGGTTTTATTTCAAGGCCCACCACTTGTTTAACCTATTATCCCTAGTAGCACAAGTGGTTTGGTTTCAAGATTCACCACTTGTACACTCTATGTTATTATATTAAGAAGAAAAATGTGTTAAGGTCCACCACTTGTCCAACCTATAAGGTTATATCTTAAATGGTATCCTTTCTCGCCACTTGAAATGCCCATGATATGTTTTACATGGGAGTTTCATTCCAAGATCCACCACTTGTCCAAGCTAACCATATTCAAACATAGAGAGAAACAAAGGTCCACGACTTGTCCAAGCTAGGCTCCATTGAAACATGGAGAGAAGGAACCTCCACCATTTCTCTTAGATAGGCTCCATTAAAACATGGAGAGAAGTAAGTTCTACCATGTCTCCAAGATGCTAGGCTCCATTGAAATACCCAAAACCCATGATATTTTGTACATGGAGAATTTACATTCAAGGTCAACCATTTGTCCAACCTATTATCCCTAGTAGGTTTGGTCTCACGATTCACCACTTTTCCACTCTATGTCATTATATTAAGAGGAATTGGGTGTTAAGGTCCACCACTTGTCCAACCTATAAGGTTATACCTTGAGTGGTATTTTTTCTCACCACTTGTAATGCCCATGACATGCTTTACATGGGGGTTTTGTTCCAAGGTTCACCACTTGTCCAACCTAATTCTATTGAAACATAGAGAGACATAAAGGTCCACCACTTGTCCAAGCTAGGCTCCATTGAAACATGGACCTTAATACCAAATTATTCCTAGTAGCATGAGTGATATTTTGTACATGGGGGGTTTCTATTCAAGGTCCACCACTTGTCCAACCTACTTTTCCTAGTAGGTTTAGTCACAAGATTCACCACTTGTCCACTCTATGTCATTATATTAAGAATAATTGGGTGTTAAGGTCCACCACGTGTCCAACCTATAAGGTTATATATCGAATGGTATTTTTTCTCACCACTTTTAATGTCCATGATATGTTTTACATGGGGGTTTTGTTCCAAGGTCCACCACTTGTCCAATCTAACTCTATTCAAACATAGAGAGAAACAAAGGTCCACCACTTGTCCAAGCTAGACTCCATTGAAACATGGAGAGAATGATGCTCCACCATTTATCCAAGATAAGATCCATTGAAACATGGAGAGAAGTAAGCTCCACCATGTCTCCAAGATGCTAAGCTCCATTGAAATACCCAAAACCCATGATACTTTGTACATGGGGGGTTTACATTCAAGGTCCACCACTTGTCCAACCTATTATCTCTAGTAGCATGAGTGGTTTGGTCTCAGGATTCACCACTTGTCCACTCTATATCATTATATTAAGAAAAATTGGGTTTCCATATCTAAATGGATCTTTGCTTGGATAAGTGGTAGACCTTGAGACCTAAATAACCATTCTACACTAGAGCATTGGTTAAGCCTTATGCACTTCAAGTATACCTTTAACAACAAGTAGTAGTTATTAGTTGACTTAAGTATAGTTGAACTCCATGGTATTGAGACTAAGAGAGAGTGTAGCATAAAAAAGATTCAGGATTTTAATTTGACTTTCTTTCTATTAATGAGTAGATCATAGATGGATTTTGGTATTTAATACAACCTTAGGGTAGACAATGTAAAACTCATGTCTATTGTTGTGTTTTCATTAAGTATTCTTGTTCTTTAATTTCAGAATCATTACAGAAGAATGGATTGGCTATATGCTGGCATAAATTGAAGAAAACTATTGAATTACCCATCCAACATCATCCAAGACCTTGTCCAAGGAATCAAACCACCTCCTTATCACCTACCACTTGCTTTCAAGGACATCAAAAGAGTACTTATCTTGGATCTAGAGGGATTACTTCTCAAGACAATTGAAATGAAATATGGAGATTCTATGCCAGCTTGGGCTCAACACATGCGACTTGTGGAGGATAAAGATGAAGTTTATCATGTGGTGCGACCAGACGCACAAAGTTTTTTGGATTTTTGTGTTGAATGCTTTGAGCTATGGATATGGAGTTGCTATAACTTAACAAGGGTGCAACGCATCACACAAAAATGTTTTCCTGAGCAGTATACCAAGTTCAAGGTGTTTATGAGTAACAAAAATTGCCAAAATCCAAATATCATGTTAGGATTTACAAGGGTTTATCACAAAAACTTGAGTGATATGTGAAAGATATTTGAGGATTTGGATGCAAACAATACCTTAATTTTTTATGACACTCCATATAGGGTGATGTGGAACATGCCAAGAACATATCTTATATTTCCAAAGATGTGGAGGCAAACTTCCGAGAAACTTCAAAACTTCTTGCAGAGAACAATAATTCCATGGTTGGTAGGCTGGTTGTATGCAAGAGATAAGAGAGTCTATACATACAACACAATTGTAAATTAATACAGTGATTCTGAGACAAATTATGTCCTTGGTGTGTACTTGTCAACACGAAAGCATTGAATAAATATTTCCATAAGATGCTTTCTTTATTCTAGTGTGTAGTTTTTTTATAAAAAAAAAGGTGTATCAATTTTATGAACACTTCAATGGAGTGCACCCTACTCTAAGGGGACTTCAATGTACTATTGGAGTACATCCTATTGTAAGGAGACTCTGATGTATTGCTAGAGTGCACCCAAATTTTTGGAGACTCATTTTTTATTTGATTGGGGCCTATGTTGGATCATATAGTAAAAGAAATTCATTTTTTGTCAATTCATATCGAGGTTGCATTTATTTGTAACTAGGAGAGAATTGATGTTTGATGTCAAAATAAAACTTGTAAGTGTGGATTAGAGAATTCATGGACTTTAAAAAAGTGAGAGGGATATTTTTCTTTCGCACAAATGTTTGCTTCAAGAATTTTATCATTACATCCTTTATGTAAAAGTGTTTTAGAACCTAAAAGACTTTGAAAAGAAAACTATGGAATCTAAGTGCATGTATTCTTGAATGGCTTGAAAGTTGATGTATACATGCATGTCGCCTTGATGAAGGTTTAGATCTAACAAGATGCAAAGCTAGAATTCTTGGACGTTACCTTTGTCAATTTGGTATGAAATAACATATTTAACTTTCTTTTCTTATGGGTGGAAAATATATTATTATGTGCATTTGGAACCTAATTGCCTGACCTTCAAACCAAGATTCCTATGTTATTTTTTCATATACTTTTTTGTAATGGATTAAGATTGTGGATACAAGTTCCACCACTTGTTCAAGCTAGAGCTAAGAAAGTATATATAATGAGTCTTCAAACTAGTAAACCAAGGGAAGAGAGAAGCTGCAAGCAGGGTCCCAAGCTCATCTCTAGAAAACATAGAGAGATGCTAGGTCTACTAATTGTCTAATATAGTCATGGAGAAATGATAGAAGGTTGATCCACTTGTCCAACCTATCATCTCTAGTAAAATGGGAGGTTTGGCCTTAAGACTCACCATGTAACCAGCCTATACTTCATTGTATTATGAAGAGTAGAAAAGCAAAGCTCGACCACTTGTCTAAGGTAGTTCCAAAATCAACATGGAGAGAAGCAAGCTTCACCATTTGTCCAAGATAGGTTCCATTAAAACATGGAAAACCTCATATATAAACTTGGACAAGTGGTGGACCTAGAAACTTGGACAAGTGGTGGACCTAGAAACCAAGCTCTCCATGTTGAGATAAGTTGTAGGCAGGACAGTAGAACATAGACAATGATAATGGATGCAATATACTGGTCTCTTGATAATCCAATTGATTAAAACCATGGAATTTTAGTTGTTTTCATTGTGTATTGTATGTGCATAAAGTGGAATGAGACCTTAAGAAAACTCAAATTTTTGACAAAATCTCTATATTTTGTACATGATATATTGAAAGTTGTCCAACCTAGGAATTGGGATTTTCCCACTTTACCTAATATGGTCTTAGGAGGTTGAATGATGGTTCCCTCATCATTCTTGGCTTATACGTGGATGACATGCTTATAACCGGGAAGTCCACGCGTATGTTTTTACTTCTCAAGGATTCCTTAAGCAATCAATTTTCCATGAAGGGTTTGTGTGATGCACATTGTTTTATTGGTATGTGTATCAAAAGAGATTGTAAGCATGGAATACTTGAACTATCACATGAAGAGTATATTCACAAGGTCTTGAAACGGGGGAAAGCATTGACTACCCCAATGGATAGATATGTCAAGCTTAGAAAGAATGATTGCCCCAAATCGGATGTTGAAAAGGCAGAGATGGAAAAGGTGCCATATTCTTTGGCAGTTGGCAATCTCATGTTCACCATGGTTAGCATGTGACCAAGTATTGCATTTGCAATGGGAGTGGTCAGCAGGTATAAGAAAATTCCAAGAAAAAAGCATTGGGAAGCAATGAAACATATCTTGAGATACATCAAAGGTTCAACCACCAAGTGCTTACGCTTTGGGAACAATGCTGCATCCATAGTCGAATACACTGATTCTGATTATGTGGGTTGTGTGGACACTATGAGATCCACATTTGGCTACATTTTCTTGTCTCGTGGAGCGAAAATCTCTTGGAGATCATGTCTCCAAAATTGCACTTTGTCTTCCACCATTAAGGCTGAGTATGTTGCAGTTTCTAGTGCTAGCAAGGATACACTAGACAAAGTGTATACCAAGGTCTCCCACTAGACTCCAGTGTTACATTAAGACAGCCAGGGTGCTTCATTCCAGGTCAAAACACATCAAGGTAAGGTATCATGTGATCTTGGGGAGGTCATATAAGAATTTTGTGACTATCACGTGAGTGCAGCAGAAGGGTTATTAAATTAATTTTTCTCACATTTTCACGATATAGAAGGATACTACCCTAAATAAAATTGAGAAAAAAAATTACATATTGAATAGGAAAAGGGTGTATTTAATTTGTAAAAAATTCACAAATAAGGAATTTTGAGAATAGTTCTTGAACGCACGTGATGTACACAACTTATACACAGTGACCCCCCCCCCCCACCGAGCATGTGATACGGGATATTTTGGCTGGCAAACTCATTGAGTTAGCCAAAGTTCACACGGATGACAACCTTGCAGATGCTCTTACAAAGAGCTTAGCCATAGAGCGGTTCACACATTGCATTGAGATGATGAGCGTAGGGTGAAGCCTCATGATGCTTCACATTTGTACAGGTTTGTATTAACATAGGCCACTTGAGCCACTAAGGCCTTCAAGTGGGAGATTGTAAGGGTGCATGCCATATTGGCCGGATGTCGGGTGCCCCATCATGTACACTAACCTTATTCTTTAATACATAAATAAATAAGGAGCAATGGTGTATTATCGACTAT
The DNA here is from genome assembly GCF_014529385.1 of Adiantum capillus-veneris. NCBI lineage: Eukaryota > Viridiplantae > Streptophyta > Polypodiopsida > Polypodiales > Pteridaceae > Adiantum > Adiantum capillus-veneris. The sequence goes on along the minus strand of NC_140959.1, from coordinate 121,225,160 downwards.
AACTTCATCCACACCAAGCGTATGCTCTCTTGCACACTGCACTCTGCACTTGCACTTACACGCATCTACTCTGCCTCACATTTACGAATTTAAAAAGTTTGCTTGTTTGAATCAATGGGCGTCTTTATACATTGTGTCATTTATGGCTTTAAAAATTTTATTTGCTTGAATCAATGGGCGGCTTTATACACTTTGCATAGTTCAAAAGTCTTTTTTAATACCATTTCTTATCAGCACTGTCAAATGATTCTTTAATGTGTACAACCACTAGAGTTAAGTACATTTAGGATACTTATAGTAGGACCACCATGTTGGATATACACCAAGTAAGACTATAAAAACATTCGCATATCAATTTATTAACTTGGAGAGCTACAAGGCAGTTGATTCAACGTTCATTGCAAGATCATATATACCATGATTAAAAAGATCACTACAAATTTTACAAGGCTTCAATGTTCATTGCAAGGGGGGCATATACAATGATAAAAAATTCACTACAATCCACTTGAGGTTATGATGTTTACAAACATAAATTCAGGTTATTTAAAATACAATCTCTCTCCCTTGCAGTGGTTGGCTACCACTAAGGATTGATAGTCTTTCTCCATTTTGAACATAGAATACATAAGCTCATCAATCAAAGCCTTGTAAATAAGGCGCTCTTTTTTATTTACCATGTTTTGCATGAGACATGGAAAATGGTACACATGGCCACAATATATTCTTTAGTGACCTCTCCAACTATGGAAAAAGTGCCCGCAAATTGGGCAAGGACCCACTGCATCTTTTTTGGAAGCTAGAGGTGGCCGCAATGTTTTGCGATGCTTGATTATAGTCATTATCGATTTTTGTTGACATCGTTCCTCCATTTCACGGAGGTCATGCCTGAGGAGCTTAATGTATCTATGTAACTCTTTGGAGTTAGATATCCACTATGCTCTTATTGGGGGCCTTGCTACTGAAGTCCACTGGCTCATTTTGAACATATTGCATGTATAGCCTCTTTGCAAACCACAAGGGACAATCCTTGTGGTTTAGTGTACTCCCTATGCATGCAAGGTATATGGCATCGGTGTACATGCAAATTTTTGGCACAACACATTTATCCAGCTTCAATCTCCCCTTGCGAATGGAGAATTCAGACACAATCGGCCATGCTTCCTTGACCATCTCTATGTTGACATCTTTATTGATGTGTTTCCATTGCTTGCCATTTACCAGTGCACACTCACTGGTCCGTGCAAAAAATCTTGTTTGGTTGTTTGGACTAGTTGCATCTGCAAGTGCGCGCAAGCGGTCATATGCCTTTTTGGATTTCTCACGTTCATCCATGTTTGGCAAAAAAACATTCACAATGTCTTCAATGAGCGATGAAAACTTAATTTTAAACCATAAAACACATTTACATTTGAAAATTCCATGGTACAAATCGATTTAAGTTATCACAACACACCACATACTGTATTGATCACTTTGCACCATCGTCCATCATTATAAAAAAGACTTTACTTGCAAATCTAGTGTCTAGAAATTGATAGATACTATCACAACACACCACATACTGTATTGAATTTCTTTGCACCATGATCCATCATTATAAAAAAACCTTTACGTGCAACTCTAGTGGCTAGAAATCAAAATGAATCATCAAAACAAACCACAGAGTGTATTGATCACTTTGCACCATGGTCCATAACTATACAAAAAAATTCATCTGCTACTCTGGTGTCTAGAAATCACCATAAAATTTTCACAACAAACCACATACTATATTGTATCACTTTGTTCTCGCAATCCATCACTATATAGAAACGTCCATTTGCAAATTTAAAGGCTAGAAATTGATTTAAATTTTGACAACACACCACATTGTACTGAAACACTTGGCACCATGGTCCATAAGTAATGAGAGAGAGTATAGAAGTAAGAGAGATACAATTTAACTCCATGGTCCATGACTATACAAAAAATTCCATTTACAAGTCCGATCTTAACAAATCCGATCAGATAATTACCATGAGCGAATTGAACAAGACCGTTGTCTACTAAAATGAACAAAATAAACTAGAATCTAAGTATTATCTTACTAAGCGGACGCAAACACACCTTTGAGTTGAGCTCTAACATATCCAGATGCTCACTCATATTTTGCAATGTCTTTCTTTGCATGGGTGCTTGCTTTAAATAGTTTTTGTGCATTATATTGGCAAATTATCATGCCACAATTAGTTTGCTTTTGCTTTTGCCAAGGCACATTGTAATGCTTTGAAAAATCTTTACACCAATCACATAGTTTCTTGATGCAAAAAGAAACTGCATAGGTGTGAGTGGCTTTAGAATACGGGCATACATATTCTAGGTTGCAAAGCTTGGGGGCCTTCCAAGGGCGTAGGACATTCTCCGTGGCGTCCTTGATGTTGGTTGCTCGCTTCTACATATGGCACACCCTCCTTGGTGAAATTAGTCATGATGTTACATGGGTGCAAGTCACAATGTATAATTTCTTTGCTATGTGCATGTGCCGTAGTCTTCACTAGGGCATCCATAAAAGAAGTCACCCAATTAAGCATATGCTTGCATCTCTCTAACTCTTGCTCTATGGGTGGGGGGGACATCTAGGACCTTACTTTTGAGCCACCAATATGCTAGAAAATTTTCCTTTAGGTGGTGGAACACACTCTAACATGTCACCCAGATCCATTCCACTAAAGTGAGGAAAGATGAAGGAGCATGGCTCTTGGCATGTTTGTGCTATGCACCTTACAATGCCCCTGTGGATCAACTGCATGCTTGGCTCTGGAAAAACATATTGGTGGATCTCTGCTACATCTCCTTTAAAGTCCTTCACCACATATTGCACTTCTAGTGGCAACCAAGTGACTCCTTTGATGGTGCACTCTGACACAACTATGTAGCATCCTTTTCCGAGCTTTCTACCACGCTCGAGAGATTTGAGTGTGAGGTAAACATCGATGGCACACTGGGACATAAAGCGGGTGTGCACTAAATGCTTGTTGTCCACCCTAGCTTGTGCATTAGCCCTTCCCACTACTGCATCTTGAGAGGAGGCTGCAGAAAAAAACATGGTTCTAGATTTGTGACTATGGAGATCTTGCACATCAATATTGCACGTTCTTTTTTATTTTGATCTCTCTGCACGCCACACATTAGTCCAATGTTGTGGCTTTGCTGGATTTGCATCCACTGGTGCAACAATGCCCAAATCCCTCAAGCAGTGTGTCATATTTCCCACAACACTATTCATTAGCCTACGGATAGCCTTTACACTATAAGGTGAGATTTGTATCTGAACTGCTTCAATTATGACATCAAAGAAAACGCTCTCTACTCGTCTCACTCTCCAATGTAGAGGTGATCTCCTCCTGGCCAGGGCACATATATATGTGACCATGAGAGTTTTGATCTTTGTTTTTAACTCCTTTTTTCCACATGATCCATCTATGCTACAATGATAACATATTTTGTGATTTTTAAAGAGAATATAACTTTAAATTTTAAAGCAAATATAAAATTCACTCATTGAAACTAACAAAAACATTAGCTTAAAGAGTAGGGCATCATTCAATAGGACTAGCAACATCTCCAACCCAGTAGTAGAGATGCTGTCGAGAGCACCACTCAACTAGCCTATAAAAGCAGGGCATCATTCAATGCAAGTAACGACACCTCCAATCCAATAGTAGAGTTGATGCCGATAGCAACACCAAACTAAGCCTAAAAAGCAGGGCATCATTTGATGAAACTAATGACACCTCTAGCCCAATGGTAGATCTGATGCTGAAAACAACACCAAACTAGCCTAAAGAGCAAGGCATCATTCAATGAGACTAACGATATCTCGAGCCCAATAGTAGAGATGATATCGAAACCAGAGCTCCATAGCTGGCCCTCATACTAAGCACTCTCCACTGCTCTAAAGCAAGATTCCTAGCTCGATTATTTCTCTTATTTAAGCACCAAAAATTTCTTATCTCTGTCTCATCCTCATTAAACCCAATCTTATTAGCCTAAGCTTCATTTAGCTAGATCTACTCTCTCTCTCTCTCTCTCTCTCTCTCTCTCTCTCTCTCTCTCTCTCTCTCTCTCTCTCAAAATGCATCAAGTTCTCATCATCAAGCACCCCTAGCCAAACTTGCTAGACCTAAGCTATATATATATATATATCTCCAATTTTCACAAAATATTGCCATCATAAGCTTCAAGTTATCTTTCTCTGAAGACCCATGCTAGTCAATCTGCTTAATCTTTCTTAAGCTCTGGCTCTTGCTTAAGATTTCTTAAGCTCTTGCTCTAGCCACTATTTTCTAAGTGTACATATATATTATATTAATATATCTAATAACCTTATGCCATATTTTGAAAAACCAATAGATTCAAACTCTATGATAGCTTGATGACGGTGGTGGGACAACAAAAAGCATGCAAGTTTTTGAAGGCCACAAGGTAAAGTGTCTGGGATGATCACCTCGGATATGGGTGTATTCAAGGACTTTGGGGAAATAAGGTCAATCCGTTAGCAAATGAATAGTTTCCATTGTTTGCAACCAAAGCCAATCTCTGTTCAGTGAGTGGCTTGAGCGCATGCAGCCATAAGGGCTTGGACATGCATCAAGAAGACTCCAAAGTTATGATTTGATTGGGAGAAAAACAGTGGTTCTAGGTTAATATCATTGATAGAGTTAATGACCTTACCCATTGTTGTTTATAATCTAGGTGATTGTTAGTGAGCATTTCCATTGCACAAGCAAAAAAAAGCGAGCAAAGTAGAATTTCGAGCGCAGATGACCAAAACTTTGATATTCTACCCCGTCATAAAATAAATCAAAACAATCACACAAAGTATGTGTAAAACATCGAGAGAGATGAGAGACTGTGTTATTGCTATACAAACGGTAACAAGTAGTTTCATCACAAAATTGCTAGTGACCACAAGATTCCTATAATGAGCACACACAAAAGATGAAAGATGAATTACTTTTAGAAGCTATATATATTTCTTTTATACAAACAATAGGATATTACAAGCACCAATAGGCAACACTATCTTGATAGTGTTACATAAAATTATTAAAAGAACATGTATAGAAAACATAAGTGTGAACTCAAAACCAAAGAATTTTTACTTCAAACGAAGGATCCATGTGCCTCATATATCACCCAAGTAAGCAATGTTCAACTTAAAAATGATATAATCCCCTCCTAATTACACAAATTAATTCATTGATATTTATGTACATAACAATATGAGAGATATAAATATAAACAATTTTGACTTTATCATTGTATTTAAAATGTTCATACATCTTACTATGAGTTTAGAGACGCAATGTTGACCTCAAAATGATGTAAAAAGATTAAAAAGTCTTTAAATTAATTTAAATTTTTATATTTTCTAGAATTTGATAACTTTGAGCACACCGTTACGTTTAGAACGTCCAAAACCCTAGAAACGGCTACCCATATGCCTCATTTTGACACCCAGAGACGAGATTTCAGACCAAAAAGGATCTCGGAACTATGGCCATCGCGTATAGATAGTCATTTCTAGGGGTTTTGGCCATTTTGGTCACAACCATGTGTCCAAATGGTGAAATTCCATTGGGAAACTACCCAAAAGGGTCCCGCGTCTGCACGGGAAACTTTACGACAGATTTCAGACCTTTTTTGGCCGGAAACCCCGTCTTTGGGTGTCAGAATGAGGCATATGGGCATTAATTTCTAGGGTTTTGGGATGTTCCAGGCGCAATGGTGTGGTCAAAAATATCAAATTCTAGCAACTATAAAAAGTTAGATTAGCCCAAATCTTTTTTGAATCTCTTTTCTTTATAATAGAATGTATGGATATATACCTATAAGGTTTTTGGGACATCTGAATGGCATGATCTTTTCTAGGATTATGCACATTTTCAAACACACTAACATATCAAAATTATCAATATTTATCTCTCTCACATAATATTATAATAATAAAACCTTTATTATTTGACACAAGATACCTTGTAAGTTTTTAGGTCACATCCACATTTCTTTTGTTAAGTGTTAGAACAAAGAGTATCCACATAATATCAAAGTGAGATCAAAGTTGTAATTTGCTATTGCTAGTTTATATTTCACTAAAAATTGAAGTGAAATATTTTTAAAATATACTTTATTACAAATTGGATTCTATGTTGTAGTCTTTACTATCCCTAGAGAGATGGCTTATAAGTCATTATGCAAGGATATCTCTTCAATATCAGCATGCACATTAGTTAGTACGAGTAGTCTCTACTCTCCCCAAAGCAAGCTTAATGAATGGGTTTCATGTCATTATCTCACAACATCTCTTCACTGGCAATATGAGCATAAATTAAAATTGGGTTATATGCACCATCTTCCTTTTGTAAACAAGTGTAGCCATTCTTGACCTAGTAGATAGAAATTTACTCTTTTGATCATAATTTCCTCATCCAAATTTTGATTGGGGGATCTATAGCCACAATTGAAGAGCATGATGCCCTCTATGCATAAAAATTTTGAGTAATGGAAGACATTTTTCCAATAGCATTCTTTTGGCACTCGCAAGGGTTCGTCTTTAACAAGGTCCACAACCATTTTAGAAATGATCCAAAATCTCCTAAGTATGTAGATAGCAACACAACCACTCTATAATAACATCAAAAGCCATGATTATGTCATACTTCGTATCAATACAAGAGACTATAAAGCAAGGTGAAGACTTACAAGCACTTGAAATGGAGAATGGCATGCTAAGGGTTCATGTTGTTGAGAATGAGCGTCTCAAGAGGAAACTTGAGGTGGCATGCTAAGGATTCTTTTTATTGAGAATGAGTATCTCAAGAGGACACTTGAGATTGAAACAATACGCTTGATGCAACTTGAAGAGGAAGTCAAAGAATATAAACGCTCTCTTGTGGACTTGAATGCTTTGAAGGAGCACATGCGCAAAGTGAAGTATGATCATGTATTGAAAGAGGAGAAATTTGATACCATGAGCAATAATGTATGAGATAAATGTATGAAAAAATATGTCTTGGACTAATGTATGTGTTAACAATGTGGTTCCTAATTCCTCTCTCATGGAAGCTATGACCCAACTTCAAAGAATACTGAGAATGTGGATGTAGAGGAGTTGAAGGAATGGAGCGAGGATCCAAGAACCTTATTATTCGTGGAATTCCCAAAGAGAAGCTAGAGACACCTCCTTCTCTTGCCATTGTTATCAAAGATCTCTTCAAAAACCACTTTGGCATGTTCGGAGTTAGAGTTTACGGAGCACATAGAGTGGGTAAGCAAAGAGCTCCTCCCTTGGGAGAGAGGCCAATTGTATGTGCCCTGGCACATAAAACCCAAACAAAAGATCATTATCAATGATAATAGTTGGATTTATTTGAAGGATACAAGATGTCTTGTATGTGAAGATTACACTATTAAGCAACAAAATGCGTGTCACAAGGCATATGAGGATAGGAATAAGAAAAACAGTGATATCTCTCATAGAGAGCACAAAAGAAGAGTTGGTGGCCCCAAAACATATAGTCAAAGGAATCAAGAAGAACCCACGCTTGCATGGCTCACAGATATGGGAGCTACATTCTCAAATGCAAAAGAGAAAATCAAAGAGTTAGAGAAGGCTATCAAGGTATAGGATTGTGGATGGGTTTCCTAACCTCACTCTTATCTTATTGCAGACATAGCGAGAACCACAAACATAATTGTCAATCCACGGGACGAAGCTGACTCGACTAGTGCATGGAGGATACAAGAGGGTGTTAATCTCTTAAAAAACAATAGAAAACTTGCATCTAACACAAGCTACACTTAAATGACCTAAGTCGTCAAAAGCTAGTCATTAATCAACAAGCAAACCAGGATCGTTACAACATCAAACAACATTTGAATGCTATGAAACTTCTAGGACAAGTACAGAAGACCTAAGCACACATGCATATGGTCTCAAAACTCACTCTCGATGAAGTGCAAAAAAAGTGATTATTAACAGCACTGAGATTTTGACCATATCGTTTCTGAGCGCGAATGTATCTAAATGCTTAGATGATGCCCCAATACCCTAGCTATACTTATTTTGTGATTTCCTAGCTTAAATTCCTACTTATGATGAAATTAGGTCGTGGGTCGACGACGTCAGAAGCTACAATTTAGCATGATATGTTTACGTCAATGTGTAGAGCCCTTACCTATGGTTGCAACGCAACAGATGGCACTGCAATGTGACAACCGACAAGGGAGATAGAAGCGTGAGAAGGAGAGAAGTGAGAGCCATAAGCTCACGCTGTGTATTTCTTACCCAAAAACTTAATAATAATCCTACAAAATTGGCTTTTATACCTTAGCTAAGGTTTCTTTGGTCAAAAACTAATCATCTGGGATCTCTAACTACGGATAAATTGATATAATCTTGAAGTTTATAGCTCTAGCTCATGATTACAATATTCACTCGTTCAATAGGAGTTACAATATTCTCGATTTATCAAAAGAATAAGTGTTTTTACAATAAAGTTGCCAAAAAATGTTACATGGGTTAGCTTGCTGCTAATATTCCTCCCCTCCTCAATTGTGTTGTCCCTTGACATAGTTTCATGGATTGAAATAGTCTTCGGGTTGACGGCTGGCTAGGCAGTCTTCAAGTGCTTGAAGCTCTTTTTGATATCTGATGCACCGTTCTTTCTTAGGGACTTGCAAAAACTGAATAGTAACTTTATTTTTGAGTTCTATGGCTAAATATTCAACGAGCCTTGCTGTTAGATTGATGATCACTGGTCCATAAATCTTTGTACGCCATGTGAAGAACCCGGTGTAAAAAGCTTCTTCAAATGCCAACATATTGCTTGATGGCAAGAACATGCATCTATCTTAAAATCCATAATGGACTTCTTTTGAAGGTTCCCCACTCAAATCATAGCATAAGCCTTGGTTACCTTCTAAAAAGGACATCCATGGGGCTTCTGCTTGTTTAGGCTCATGAAAAACTTGGATACATGTGAGCAGCATTCTGTAGATTTTAAATAACATTGCACACGAGAGGTCAGGGAGTCTCTTGAAGAAGTTTATGGTGCTCGTTAGGGTTTTCACCATGTATTCCTCAGTTGTCGGTCCTTGCTCTTTGTTGAAAGGTCAACCTTTCAACAACGCTTCCACAAAGATTCCATGAAGATTCCTCAAAGATTCTCTAAAGATTCCAAATAAAGATGCTGATGAAGTGATGAGGACGAAGATGGATGCTATAATGTGAAGATACGAGCTCATGGACATCATCAAATATCCCGTTATTATCATTGAGCCATTACGGCCACTTTTGTAATGTTTACGAGAACTTCATATTTTAAGTCGGCAATTGTATTTTGGCCACAGATGCTTGTTGGATGAGCGAAGCCAGCTCACAGTGTTGTAATTAAGCTCTATAGAAGCCTAGGGACAAATCAGGTCATTTTGGTCGGACATTAGGTTTTCTAAGGCTTGGTATATAAGCCAAAACCTAAAGCTTTGTAAGGAGACTTCTAATAATCGGATCTTCTGTGTCGTTGGGAGACTGCGAGAGAGTGAGAGAGTGTGTGTGTGTGTGTGATACAGGAGCTACGATGGTCAGAATCACAAACGTAGAGCAGCAGTGTGTTGCCCACGAGGAGAGCTACGCGTTGATACTTACATCACGCGCGTTCGTCTGTGTTTTGGCAGATTCACCTGCGAACTACTTTTGGAGTTTCGATGAGTAACGGTTTTCCGTTTTTGCGTTTCAGCATATCCACGTGATCAGAGCGAGTAGAGCTACACATTAAGCACTTTAGTTTTCGGAAACGTTGACCTGAAAAAACCAGCCGGACATCCTACGTGTTTTCTGCATGGAGGGTATTGGGTAGGTTTTTTTTGTCACGGACCTTAGGGAGAGTGGTCTATTGGTGTTGATAGGATATCCCTCAAGTTTTGTAACGTTTCGAGAATGTCTAATGGGATTTTGGCTTGCGATAGCATCAAAGGAGACTCTCACATTCACAGAACCGATGGCATGTAGATTTGATATCTCTGTAGGAAGTAGTCATTAGTCGGTCGAGTAGAGGTTGACACCCTTTGCTTGCTTCCACGCGCCTCTGGGTCGAGCTCCGTCCTCAGTTGAAAATTATATGTTAGGTGAGTTCTTGCTATGCTGACGTCCATCGCGACGTATCCGTCCAACATTGGCACAGTTGTTGCCGGGGACGAGGGCCCTAAGTAGGTGACCGAGACTAGTCCTTGAGGATAGAGGTCCCTCTGGCTTACCAAAGTACTATTTTACATTTAGGTAGGATCAGAGGGTGGTGGACTCTCTAGGTCTTAGGAGGAGTCTAGGGAGCGTGTGTCTAGCCTGGATCTGCCGTCTTAGGTAGTATTAGGTAGTAGTAGGTTGTGGTGTAGAGAGTAGGAGTTCGAGTGGTAGATGTGGTGGTAGGTTGACTTGAGACTCCGTGTGAGGCCAGGAAGCAACCAAGACATCAAAATCACCATCTCACATTGATGAGTAGGAGTAGGGTAAGTAGGATATCTTGATTGTTGCTGATCTAGAGTACTTTATGCATGTCTTATTTGCTGTTAGGATCATCAAAGAAGTGGAAAACGCTAAGTAGGAAAGACGGTAAATTGTGTTTGGAAGCTGATTTGAAGTCCAAAAGTTTCTGTGATTATTGCTGAGAGCTCTACAGAGCATAGGGAGTACTACTGCCAAAAAAAATTGCATTTTAAGACAGTAGACATCCTACGCATAGGATGTCTTCAGGGTACTTTTGGCAGGGAATTTGGGGAAACTGAGGTTACCAGTGGGTTCAAAGGGTAGGTTTTACCCTAGTAACATATTGACTTGAGTGTTTTTCCCTATTTTTGTTGACCAAAAGCCAAAAGGTAGAGTCAGAAAACGTAAAAGTTCAGAAAAGGCTTAAATTGAGTGATTTTTGCATGTTTTTGCAATTGTGAATCATACTTGCACTTGCTGAGAGCATAAGGAAGCATCAGAGACACTTTAGTCTGAAAAAAATAAGCAGTAGACATCCTACGCGTAGGATGTCTACAGGGTGATCTGGGCACTTTTTTGAAAATCTGAGGTTACCAGTGTGTTTAGAAGGTAGGTTCTACCCAATTTTCACCTGGAAAGTGTAAATTTGACCAAATTTTGACAGATTAAAGCCAAAAGACGAGAATTGTCAGACATCCTACCCAAATTGTGTCCAAGGCCTAATTTTGAAACCAAACCATAGGATGACTCCAAAGGCATGTTCTAAATGTTGTATTGAGTGTATGTGAAAAATTTCATCTCATTTGGGTCAGTGAAAGGAAGATTGAACAGACTTTAGCATTTTTGACTAAAAAAGGCAAGAATAGCTAGTTTTGGGGTCTTTTGACATCCAAACTCAAATCTAAGCATATCAGTGGGTTGCTGAAGACTAGGGGAATCTTTGGTCCAAGTTTGGGTTCATTCTGAGCAAAAAGACATCCTACGCGTAGGATGTCTACTACATAATTCTGAAACCAAAATTCTACTGTGACCATACCATGCTGTCATATAGCCTTAAATAAGCCTCCTAGGCAAATTTGGTCCAATTTGGAGTTGATTTGACTTGGGAATTCATCAGAACAGACATCAGGCTTTTGGAACAGATTCTTGATCATTTGACCAACCTATAGGTGTCATAATCAAAAAGTAAAAGTAGCTGTGGGTTTAGCACATCAAGGGGAAGCTACAGTGCAAGTTTGAGCTGAAACAGAGCAAAAAGACATCCTACGCGTAGGATGTCTCCAGGGTCATAAAGTGGTCAAAATTCTACTGTAGCCATATAGGGAGGTTCTAAGTGTCTCAAGGATTCCAGAACTTTTTTCAAAAGTGAATTTGGACCTTGTTTGGCCTATTTACCAAGCAAAGACAAGAATTGTCAGACATCCTACTCTTGGAGTGCACTAGAAGCTTATGTAGCCCAAATCTTGACCTATTGGCATCTAAATTCAAATCTAAGCATACCATTGGGTTGCTGAGCCCTAGGAGAATCTTGGGATCAAGTTTGGACAAAATCTGAGCAGTTAGACATCCTACGCGTAGGATGTCTCCAGCTTGATTTAGGACTCCAAACCAACTTATGAGCACACCACTGTGATCAGCACATCAAGGAGAAGCTGGGGTGAAAATTTCAAGTCATTCTAAGCAAAAATACATCCTACGCGTAGGATGTCTCAAGGCCATTTTTAGGTCCAAATGAAATTCTGATCATACCATTGTGTTGCTAGACTTAAGGGGAGTCTCTGGATCAAATTTTGTTAAATTTTGAGCATATAGACATCCTACGCGTAGGATGTCTCTAGGCCAGTTTTAGGGACCAACTGTAATTTTGATCATATAGGGGTGTTCCCAGTGTCTCAAGGATTCCATAACTTTTTTCAAAATTGAATTTGGACTCATTTTGACCATTCTAAACTGCATTTCACTGTTTAGGCCATAACTTTCACAAACGGTATCGGATCGAAAAAGTTTTTATATCAAAACGTAGCCTGAGAGCAACTCTACAGATCTTCAAGAAAAACTTGAACTAAATGTATGCCGAGGGCAACCAGTTAGTTCAACTTTGAAAAAAACATCGTTTAAGGCCTCAAAATGCATCCGGAAGTCGGGTGTGTGTAAAACCGACAGTTCGAAAGAATTGTGAGAAAATGGTCACAGTTTTTTTGAAGACTGCTAAGTTAGCAGATTGAAATTATCTTTTGGGAAAACCATTGGTCACCCGCGGAAGGGTGTAAAAGTTAACTACGGCCTAGTGTAAAATTTGAGCGTCCATACACAAATCTGGTAGTAGTAAGACCATACACAAATCTGGTAGTAGTAAGACCATACACAGGGACTCTTGATTTTGCAACAACAGTCGCAAGTTTTGGAGAACTTCAACACAAGATTTTTGCTAGCAAATCACTGCGACTTGTGGATAATTCTCTTGTGCTAGCTTAAGTTTAGTTCAGCTAAAAGCAAACTTGAAAGTCACTTCCGAGCTCAAGGAACAAGTGTGGCCATCAAAGGTACATCAAGAATTTTTGCATTCATTGAGTGAAAAATTTTGCCAGCTAAATATAATTTTGCAGATTGTGTGCTAAAATGAACACAAGTTAGCTCGACTCAAGAATCACTACAAAGGGAGTAGTCGTTGCAGTATAGTGGTAAGTTGCATAACTTATCACAGTGCTTCCACTAGATTGAGGCCTGCTAAAAAGCTCTAGGAAAAGCAAGCAGCCAGACAAGACAGTATCAACCCTGGCAAGAAAGGGAGCTAAGAAGTTCAAGAACATCAAGCAAAGCCCAGTTCAGAAAACTCAGAGATTAAGGCATCCACAAAAGCTGAAGGACCTCAAGCGAAAAAGACCAACACAAGGGTGCTAATGATTTTTATTAGCATTGAGGCAAGCAATTAGAGCTATCACTGAACAGATCCAACAAGGGAGTCAAGACGAAAGCAATGGCGTCTCAAAGGAATCAGACCAGTCAGGAAGAAGCTTCAAGTACATCCACAGAAATTACAAGAGAGAAAATTTGGATCTATCTGATTGGATACTACAAAGGACTGCCATGCTATGAGGATGACAATCGGAATTTGTACATCAAGACAAAGAAAGATACAGAGGAAACTCGGACATCTCAATATGTGGAAGTTGAAACAGCGAAAAAAGTACTACACCCACATCCAGATTTCATGGAAGACTGTCTGGGATCAATTTACATGAGGCACGGAAAATACATCGACAATGAGATAGAAATGTTGTACAAGGATCAACTTACACAACTCTACGCATATCCTCCAAGTATTTTTCTGTACAAAGCACAAGATGGAAAACGGAAAATTGGTACCCTCTATGGAGACGAAGACGGTCGATACTGCATGGTTGTCACAAGTCATGAAGTTCCTGTAGAAAACAATCATTATTTTGCAGCAGAAGCGTTTGCCTCAAGAGGAGAAGACTACATGTCTAAAGGTAGTAATGTATACCATCTCGTCATGGGTTCACCTCTAACTACGCAGCTAGAAGAGTTAACAACTACAGCTATCACTGCACAAATGAGTGGCACAACACAAGACACCACATGGAAAGACACGGCACAAGTCTCGTGCACCACACTAGCACAAGACAAAGCACAAGCACACCAAATTGCACAAATAGGGAATACCTTGGAAGTACCAGCTATGAAGATATCACAACTTCAAAAAGAGCTAGCTCGGTCTCAAGAGCTACTTAACAAAGCACAAGAAGTCATATCATCAGGCATTGAACAGATGCCAACATCAGATATGGAACCCTCTTGGATGGGGGGAGTTCAAACTCAACAAGGAGACCCTATCTCTTCAAGAGTGGGATTAAGAAGTCCAGTTTTACAAGAAGTAGTGTCCTTTTCAGGAGTCCAAGTGGAATTTCAAGAAGCATTGGAAGATGCCGAGCCAGAGGAGAGACCATTGGAAATTCACAATGCCCAATGTAGAAGGTCAGGTCAAGATGTCATTGTGGTCGACAAATATGATAGGCGCTATGAAATAGCCAATGTGAAAAATATGTATGAGTTTAGCAATTGTGGGCAACCTGTAAGTCACATACTTGGACCTCGTCCAAAAGCACCATCAAGGGAAACGGAAAACAAAAATTTGGTTCGATCTTCACCCTCGGTGCAGAACTCTCCAAAATCAACTCGGAAACATAGCCCTAAGGCTATGCAGAAGCCCCACGTCAAAGACCATATACTGATGGAAGAATTAGCATTACAACTGCTAGAAAGCATGGATAGTGATTTGATTTTGTATGCAAGCAATAATGGAAGCTATTTTCAGCTTCTCAAGGACAAGACGATGAAGGATAAAGAGACGAAGCCAGTGGATACACCTAAGTCAGCCGTAATCTACAGGTTCATACATGCAAAGAAGAGGTCATATCTGTATCTAGATACCACAAGAAACCATTATCAACAGTATTATGGAGAGTTGCCTCGTCCAAAGGGTGCACATGTTGAGATAACAACATATTCCGACCAATGTGCCATTGGTCATTTATTGAAGGACTGCCCAACAAATCTCTACATGGAAAAGAGGAAGCAACAAGCGAAAAGCAAAGTTCAGACAGTGACAACAAGGGAACGAAAGCAAGAATCCCCAACGAGATCTCCGGAAAAAAAGCAGATCTTGTCGTAGAGCACAAAAGATAGGCTCAAGACACAGTTTCTTGAAGTCAAGGGTGTCAATGACAATATCATAGAGAATCAGGCTTTCAAAAAAGATCAATTGAATCAGCTGATTCAAGATCGTTTAAGGAACCTCAGTGAGGACAAGTCAAAGCATCCACAAGGTGATGAAGATGAAGCCCGCAGTTCAAGGGTCGAGAGCAAAAGAAGCCAAGATTCTGACCATAGTGAGCCAACACAAGAAGAGGTGGCAGAGGTAACAAAAAATCTTAGTGCCATGTCACAAGTGGAAGACATGCAAATAGAGTCAATGGATGAAGCTGAAAGTCTACCAAATAAATTTTCTATTGTGGACTCTTCATTGGTGATTGAACAAATCAAAGAGTATGAGAAGCTAAAAGAAGATGTAACTGAAGACATAGAATGCACAGAAGAACAGGAAATGACTGAGTCCAAAATTGACTACCAAGGACAAGAAATACAGGATATGAATGAATATTTTCGAGAAGAGACTCTACAAAAACCCATGGAACAATGGAAACCAAAGGCCACGGCGACCATTGCATCAGAAGAAGAGAGTCAACCTCAACATCCTGCTACACAAACTTCAAAACATTTCTAAGAAGAAAAGTCACCATTGAATGACCTTCAAGTGCTAGAAGAAGTAAATAGTGATAGAGATCTTCTGAAATCAAGAATCAAGGCGTCACAGTCAGAAACTAGCAATGAACACCAACAAGCAGCTACAGCAGAAGATAATAAGCACTTGGGACATGCTACAACCAGTCAAATGACAAAGAAGTTCAACATACAAGAGGATGACAGAGCCTTCAAGGCACAAAAGTCCAAGAAAAGTACCGAAAGCAACGAGGACATCAGCTACTTGGCAGCCAACAAGAAGATTAAATTCTCATTGGATGTGTATGAGAAACTGAAATTCAATTTTACAGCAAAGATAGATTGCACTGCCACGACTAATGTCATGTCTTATGGGCTCTGGTTACTTCTAGATAAGCCAGAATTGTATGAAATTCAGGTACACGTTCCTATATCGCATGGAATAGCCGTCACAAGTTTAGGGATTGCGAAAGCTACCCTTACACTACGGTCAAAGGTAATCAAAGACAAATTCCTAGTGGTGGATTCCTTCAAAATGAGTACACATTTGATTTTGTCCAAGCACTGGGCAAAAACATTGGCAGAAGAACCTGAATTTTCAACAATGGTCATCACGACTAGCTCTCAAGAAATCCAGCCTACTACTGCTCCAAGATTATCGGGGCTGCCGACAAAGGCAAAGCCAAAATGAGCCCACAAATTTCCTACCAACAAAAACAGTCCCTTAAATCAGAGTCTTCAATCCAGCCCCGAAAAGTTCAAGACAGAGCTTCGACATCAACTGACCACATGCTTCCACATGAAAGACAGACTCCAAAGAAATTCTTTCAACCAAAATACCCTACACTGCGAGATCACAGCCGCCAAAGGTTTTCAAAGGTCTACATTAAAGCTGAAGAAATAAAGGTCAAGGATCCAATATGGTTCAATGATCCTAGCCAATTGACGAAAGATAAACACATGGGATCATGGATAGCCTCCCACTACAGCTTAGCAGAGCAAGGCTATTATGAGGGTCAAAAAAAAACTTTGGTTACCAAAACCACAGACCTCGGCTTATGTGGTGGATAAAGGTTTCAAAAAGCGACCCCAAAAGCAACAAAGCTCATATTTATATCGCCAAAGGAGACCAACCAACAAGGCTCGCCAAAGGGATGCAAGAAATTTCAAATCCAACTGGCCTTCATACCAACATAGGACTTCATCGATAAATAATCCCAAAAATGGCACTCTTGTACATCTCAATACGACATCAAAAACATCATGGGAAGTGCCATCTACAATTCTTCAAGCACAAGGTTACTATCAAGGAAATCGGAGAATCTGGCTACCAAAGATGCCGGGTAAACATTCTTCAAGCAAACGACTTCAGCTTGGAAATAATCGCAATTTCACGGAAGGCAAAATCAAGGACAATGTCATAGTCAAGGCAAAGGATATCTGCAAAGACACGCTAATCACACGATGCAGATACAAATGGGTGCCAAAAGAACCACACATACCGAAGAAGATTGAAGTCATCTCTAGCTCTCAAAAAAAGTCAAGACATGATAGACAAAGTGTTACGGAGAATGGAGCGAGCCAATCTTCTCAACCAAGGGAAAAAGAAATTTTGACAAACAAGGTCACACAAGTATGGCAAAAGAAACCAATATTGCCAGTATGGTCCTTTACAAATCCTCTCTTTGAGGATGGGAGTTTTGAATTTCAAAACCTATTCTTGGTCCAAAGCTCCCGAGAGTAATTCAAGTCGCCATAAAAATCATGGCATAAGAGTCAAGAGTCGGGCAGCTGAGCCACTAAATGAGCAAGCGTCAGACCCAAGCTTCATGTCTTAATATTTTTTGTGATCTATGAGTCTAGATATTTACTCAAGCTGGAAGAGTTGAGCATATTGTAAAATGGGGTCGCTCATGCTGGATAGGTGAGCATAAGAGTCGAAGTCTACTATTTTAAATGGTGGAGTGGCAGATAGTCCACAAAACACTCACGCACATGAACACAGTGAGGAGAGTGAAAAAAACCTCGTCGACAAAAACCCTTCTTGTGAGTAACGGCAGCTCTTGAAGTCAAATATATTTTTGCTTCTCTAGCTACGTTCACTCGTGGAAGCACCCATTCAAACTCCTCTCGCACCGCATATTGTTTCCCATGCATCTATCTGTGCAATTATATATAATGTCCCATCATTGGACATTTGCATTTGACACGATTTGTGTTCCGCCCATGCACTTACACAACAAAATGACGATGGTGAAGCGGTAACAGGTTTCATAAGCATTTGCTCAACAACAACGACTTTGACTTCAAGCTACTAACACTTATCCAATGTATATCCAGTCAATAATAGTAGCCATACGGCCATAAGTACTTTAACTCAACAAAACTCAGTTACATCAAAAACATAAGTACATATAGCCTCACATTTAATTGTGACTAAAGGCATTTTTTTCCACTGGATTTTTCCCTTTAGTCTTATCTAGGTATCCAAGACCTTCATTTTGTAATATACGCCGCATTTTATTTTTTCTATTTTATTTTTCTTATAAAAACACAGAAAAGCAGACCAACGACATCCCCAAACAACTACATGCTCATCAACTAGAGATCAAAGGGGAGCGGCCCAGAAAAAATTCAAAAAGGCTTCAAGTTTACAGGTACACATGCAGGATGACACCCAAAGAACAAGCAATATAGAGCTGCCACGGTAAAGACTTGCTGCAACAACAAACCTCACTCAACCTATTCATGCTACAACAACCAATCGGAGGGGGAGAGCTATGGCTTCAAGTACACTACATGTACAAGAAAAAGGTACCTCTACAACATACAAAGCATCTGGTAGAAGCAACTGCAACAATAAAAGATTCAACCAACACCAAAACATGAAGCACTCCCCAAGGCCACTGCAGACATAGGGTCTTGTCGGGGATGACAAGACTTCGGAGGGGGAGAGTGTTGAAAGATCAACCTTTCAACAACGCTTCCACAAAGATTCCATGAAGATTCCTCAAAGATTCTCTAAAGATTCCAAATAAAGATGTTGATGAAGTGATGAGGACGAAGATGGATGCTATAATGTGAAGATACGAGCTCATGGACATCATCAAATATCCCATTATTATCATTGATCCATTACGGCCACTTTTGTGATGTTTACAGGAACTTCATATTTTAAGTCGGCAATTGCATTTTGGCCACAGATGCTTGTTGGATGAGCGAAGCCAGCTCACAGCGTTGTAATTAAGCTCTATAGAAGCCTAGGGACAAATCAGGTCATTTTGGTCGGACATTAGGTTTTCTAAGGCTTAGTATATAAGCCAAAACCTAAAGCTTTGTAAGGAGACTTCTAATAATCGGATCTTCTGTGTCGTTGGGAGACTGCGAGAGAGTGAGAGTGTGTGTGTGTGTGTGTGTGTGCTACAGGAGCTACGATGGTCACAATCACAAACGTAGAGCAGCAGTGTGTTGCCCACGAGGAGAGCTACGCATTGATGCTTACATCACGCGCGTTCATCTGTGTTTTGGCAGATTCACCCGCGAGCTACTTTTGGAGTTTCGGTGAGTAACTGTTGTCCGTTTTTGCATTTCAGCATATCCACGCGATCAGAGCAAGTAGAGCTACACATTAGGCACTTTAGTTTTTGGAAACGTCGACCTGCAAAACCTGGCCAGACATCCACAATCACAAACGTAAGCAGCAGTGGTTTGCCCATACGAGGAGAGCTACCTTGATGCTTACATCCACGCTCGTTCATCTGTGTTTTGGCAGATTCACCCGCGAGCTACTTTTGGAGTTTCGGTGAGTAACTGTTGTCCGTTTTTGCATTTCAGCATATCCACGCGATCAGAGCAAGTAGAGCTACACATTAGGCACTTTAGTTTTTGGAAACGTCGACCTGCAAAACCTGGCCAGACATCCTACGCGTTTTCGGCACGGAGGGTATTAGGTAGGTTTTTTTGGTCACGGACCTTAGGGAGAGTGGCCTTTTGGTGTTGATAGGATATCCCTCAAGTTTTGTAATGTTTCGAGAACGTATAATGGGCTTTTGGCTTGCGGTAGCATCATAGGAGACTCTCACATTCACAGAACCGATGGCATGTAGATTTGATATCTCTGTAGGAAGTAGTCATTAGTCGGTCAAGTAGAGGTTGACACCCTTTGCTTGCTTCCACGCGCCTGCGGGTCGAGCTCCATCCTCAGTTGACAATTATATGTTAGGTGAGTTCTCGCTATGCTGACGTCCGTCGCGGCGTATCCGTCCAACACTCTTACATACATCTGATAACTTTGTGAGGAGCTCCCCTAATTATTCCATTTCCTTTTGTTGTTTTTCCTTGATGCTTTGGCATTGTTCTGCTTCATTCTTGAGCTCTTTGATTAGGCCTTGAAGATTTTCAATGATATTCATTGTGTCTTCAATCTCACCTTGGAGAGCATCAATTACTTGTTCAAAATCGCGAGCTTTAGCACTACGTCTAAGAGTTGTTGTTCGCATCTTCTCCGTCATCACCTACATCTGCTTTGCATATTCATTAACTTGGACGATAACTTCCTCCGTTGTTTCCCACTCTTCAGATTCTTCTTGGGGCTCTTTAGACGTTCCAACCGATTCTGCTTGAGGCTCTCTAGAAGGTCCGGCCTCATCTTTGGTTGTTTCCTTGGCCTGTTCTTGATTGGCTTCCTCCTCTTTTTTCTCATCTCCTTTTGCATCTTCGCCTTCATCTGATTGGTTAGTTGGTGAAGGGCTTGGACTAGGAAAAGGTTGATCTTCTTGTTCCGTATTGGGTGAGGGTGGTCTTGGAGACATCTCTCCCTATCCTTGCTGTGTTTCAGTTGGTTTTCCAACTTCTACTTCCTGTGGTTGTTGAGCAGTCGCCTCTTCTCTGGCTTCCTCTTTAGGGCTTCGGTTTCCGCATACATCCTTTCTAGCAGGTCCTTCCTCTTTAGGGCTTCGGCTTTCGCATACATCCTTTCTAGCAGGTCCTTCGGATATTTTTGGATCTTCTCTTAGGGTTTTTGGTTCTAGGACCCTTGGCTTCCCTTGGATTCCATAAATCTGGATTCTGTCTTGCAGCTTGTTGACTTCGTTCGTAAGCTTCTTTTTCTCTTTTGAACCTTGCCTTTTTCTATTGGGGTTCTTCCTAATGGGCGGACATTGCCTTTCTTTTCATCTCTTCTCTCCTTGCTCTTTTTTCCTCATTGTTCGAACTCTCTTCACTGCTATGGACTTCAAGTGAGCTTTCTGCTGACTCTTCATTTGATTTATAAATTCCTTTCTTCTTTGATCTAGTGGCTCATAGAGAGGGCTGAGCTGTGATTATCCACGTGTTTTGATCTGGGGCTGGCGGCAAGTTATCGGCCATCCCAATAGCATGGTATGCAATTCATGTCAAAAAATTTGGAGCTCCCAAGTATGTTACTCTTCCTTCCTTCTTTATGCTCTTGAGTATTGTAAGCACATACTGAGCATGTTCTATTGATTGTCTTGTTGTTGACTTCAATATGTGCATGAATGTGGTTGCAACAACATGATTTGGGGTAGTGTATCTGCTAGGAAATAAGACGTAGCTAAATAGATAATTGAGTAGATTACTTAATGGAGAGAGGTAGATTTCACACACAAGAGATTATAGAGTAGAGAGAGAGAGAGAGAGAGAGAGAGAGTGTGTACACACGATATACGTGGTTCACCCAATGTGGGCTACGTCCATGGGAAAGCAGCCACTCAATGGCTTTAGTACTTCAAAACAAGAAGTAGTTTACAAAGGGATTATACCCTTAATGGAGCTCCCGCCTTGCTTCACTCTCACCACCTCACACTCACCTTGTTGCATCAACTTCACACTCTATGAAATGTGTGTAGAAATGGCCTCCTTTTATAGGCCAAAAGGGCTGCCCTCTCTCATGAGAGACAGCCATGTGTAGCCGCCCTTGTGTAGATAAGTCCAAATTGGACCCTTCAATCCGCCCATGTGTGGCCGCCCTTGAGAAGACAAGTCCGCTTTTGAATTCGGCCACCGGCCATTGACTATCGGCCACCGACCATCCGACCAGTTGTTTTCCGACCACTTTCCAGCTGCCGTCTCGCCATAATATTCTGGCAAAAAGGAATATTCCGACGAGGGAAAAAAAAAGTCTCGGGGGCTTCCGTCCCCGAGGCCCCTAAAGTTGCCCCTGATTTTTGGCCATGAAAATTTTAGTTTCTGGCGAGTGATTTTCCTTCATGCACGATGGCTTCTCCTCATAGTGGGGGCCTTACAAATGTGTGCTTTTACCATAAAAAATTACAAGGGTAAATCAGGCTCCATACTTAACAGTATCTTGGTGGTTTCTTGGCGAGGAAGTGGAAGTGCTAGTGATATAGACAGGCGGGATCCTCTACTTGCTTTAGTATAAGGTCGAAGAAGGTGGCGACAGTCGTACTCTTTGTGAATGTACCAGTTGTCTTCCTATCTCTGGCTCTCATTGTCATACCTTAAGCTTTGATTTCTTTTGTCTATCCCCCGCTTGCCAGCCTGGATCTTCGATGCCTTCCTTCTCCTTCTTCTCCTCTCACTTGCATTCCTTGCTTCCTTGCTTAGATTCAAGAGTGAGAGAAAAATCTTGCTCAAGTTTTATCCTTCTCCTCTTCCTCTTCATTAACACTTCTTCCTCCTTCTCATGCAATTCCCCTTTGGTGTCATCCTACCTTCTTGCTTCAAGGCCCCGAGAGAGAGAGAGAGAGAGAGAGAGAGATTTTTCTCTCGAGTTTTCCTCCTTCTCCCTGATTCCTCCTCTTCAAATACTCTTCCTCTTCTTTTTAACCCTCCTCACGTTTTCTCCCTTGCTATATAAAGCCCCTCCTCATTCACAACGATGGCGCTGTTGGTGATGTGGCATGGGAATCACCTCGATGATGTGGCAGGCCGTTAACTTCACCTCCTCCAAATCTCCCAAGGCGGGCACCAAATGGCGCACGCTGATCTTTTGGGAACTTCCCATTTCATCGTCGAGACCACCCTCGCCTTCTCGTGCCTCATGCAAGAATCGTTTTCTCCTCTCCCTCGTTGCTCGTCGTCCCCTGCCTGCACGCCATGCCTTTTTCTTTCTTTTCTTCCTTTGTCCACACGCTTATTAGTTTAGGGTGGCCATTAACCTAGTCCCTTGGGTGGTTAGTATTATTTGGGACCTTCGGCACCACATTTGGTATACACATCTACCAAGGCATTGCTTTATAAAAGATGGCATCACATTGGGCATTCACATCGCCCAAAGCATGGCTAAGCACAACATCTTCCTCCAATAGTCATTGACTAACAATATCATTGTGAATTTTGCTGCCTGTATGAATTTCTTCGATAGTGTTGTAGTTTGTATGTGTGTGTGTGTGTGTGGAGAGAGAGAGAGAGAGAGAGAGAGAGAGAGAGAGAGAGAGATATTTCATTATCATCCATGAAGGGCAAATATGACATATGGAACCAAAGCGGTATGTAAAGCTGATATGTCATACAATCTAATATCTAACTAACCCAATTGATTTTCTCAAATTAAACTGATCATTTAATGTGGGAGAATAAATGAGAACAAGAGTTAGAATATAGACATGTGCTTATGGATCTATCTCAACATGGGACCAAAGTCAATGGGTCCAAATGAGAGATGGTATGTCAAAGAGAAATGCTAACTAATGGAGCTTGAAAGACCTTAGGGTTAGCTTCATTAAAGACCTCCAAAAATAAGTGTTAAAATTCCTTAGACCTAGGACCTTAGGCATGCTAGAACTGAGCTTGAGGTGGGAACCCGGCCCAAGCTTGAGTTGCTTGTCATGCTTGCTAATTAAGGTGGTTGAGGTGCTTGTCGTGCTTGCTGACTAAGGTGCTTGTCGTGCTTGATGACTAAGGAGCTTGTCGTGCTTGATGATTAAGGTTCTTGAGGGGCTTCATGACTAAGGTGCTCAAGGGGTGAGGTGTTCCAAAGTCAACATGATCCCTACAAGAATGGGTAAGAGCCCTAAAGCTAGGGGCATGAGAGAGAACCCACACGCACACTCACTCAAGGCAAGCCCAAGACCTAAGAGGCAACAAGGACACATGTCAAGCACCTACACATTCTGTCCTCATGTTGTGCCTAAAGCCTATTGGTTGACCTATAAAGGGGTCCAATGAGAATTTAGTTTATTTAATTAATTTTTTTAAGGATTATTCAAGCCCTCTCTCAAAGGGGTATGTACCCTTGTTGCTTGATATGCACAAAGCATGTGATTGAGCAGGCTTGAGGAGGTCCAATCACCATCAAGGAAAAACTAAAATTAGAGGAGGTTGACCCAAGCAAGGAAGACCTAGAAGAGAGGGTTGACCCAAGTAAGGATGGGGTGTGCTTGACCATATACCCTCTCTCATTCACTCACACATACTCTCATTCTCATAGTGTGTTGTGCAAGAACACCATCTCTTTCTCCAAGCTTGAGAAGTTGAGTGCCTACACCCTATGGAATGAAAATCCAACCAAGATCCATGCTTCAATGCTATGCTAGCCATCTTCTTCATCTCCATTACTATGCTAAGCTCTATGAGTAATGGTATGAGAGGACACTACTTCTTTCTTGTAGGAATACTTCTTCTTCCTCTTCCCTACCCTCATTGCCTACTATCTCTCTCCACCTTTGAAGGTGTTTGAGGGCTTGGGACTGAGGCCAGGAACAAGATAATGATTTCATTTAGCTAAATTACGGGCATAATTGTGGTGCATGAAGCTATCGATCTTCATTGCACCATCAAGGTCTCAAGGGACGCAAAGCTTGTATTGTACCAAGTCTCTCTTTATAGGAGAAACTATAATACAAAAGCCTTTTAGAGGTGGAACCGGCTCCACCTAAATTCAATTCTCAACTGTTTTCAAGTTCTCTAATTCTCTCTCTTGCAAAGTATTGTTCATGCCAAGTTAATTAAATATAATGGTTATGTTGCTACCTCTAATCAAGTTCACCCTCTATTTTCTCAAAGTATTCTCTAAAAAATGCTCACTACAGTTTCCTTAATTTTGCTATTCTCAATGTTCATAGTTTTTGGAGTCTATTGGAACATCATGAAGCAAGTATAATGCATACCATGTTCCAAACCACTTCTTGAATATGTCTTGCATCCATCCCAAACTTTTTTCTTTCCATGCAATACTCAGAAGTCGATGTGAAGGGTTTTGCCGCATCTTACCCAGGTACTCCATGACTCTCTCCATACCATAACCTCAATGTGAATTGATCCGGACTCAAGGACTAAAAGAATGTATGGTGTATCTGTGAGAGAGAGAGAGAGAGAGAGAGAGAGAGAGAGAGAGAGAGACCTTGTTTATTGGCTTGTGAAAAACAATATTAATTTATTATGCAAAAGCTAGGCTTCAAAAGCCATCGAAGAGAATACAACGGTCTTCCAAAAAATTCTTTGTGGTGCTCAAAATCCTGTGTTAAGAAAGTACAAACATACGCCAAACTAAAATCATGTTTAGAGTCTCAATGTATTGACTCCCATAGATTGCACATTTTCATGTTGATGGGATGTATATAATTGAGTTGAGAACCCTCTGTGTGGGAATGGTGCCAACTTTCAACACCTATAGCAAGACCCCGCAAGGAGGCGGAGAGTGAAGGTTCGCAAAGTCACTAGTAGTTGGCGGACACGGGCCCGGGTATCAGCGTCAATGAGGTTACCGTCTAAGTCAAACTTGGTGAGCCCCTCATGAGCTTTCACAAACACCTCTGGCTTGTTGATGAAGTGCAAGTCTAAACAGACACCAATCTGGCACAGATGGTATTGTGCACGGGAACCCCCGCTACCACCGGCAACGCTCAATAACTGTGGCGCGGCAGGTTTGGCTACCCACATGTTGGGCGGGCAGGATGCCCAATCCAAGGAATTCTTAAGCACAGCTGCAAGGAAAGAAGTCCATTATGTCTCTACCACAACATAAAAATCCAAAATAGAAAATGCATGTGGAGATTATAATGAGAACAAAGTGCATAAAAAAAGGCATGTGAAAACATGTGAAAACTATGGCATGGTAAGATTATCCGAGGATATCTTATTTAATTCAAAAATTATCCTTTTGAAGATGATAGATGGATGCAAGGAACACAGCTTAAGGACAATATGAACCTTGTCAATGCTTACGATGCTACACTAGAGTAAGCAAATGTAAATGTTTATTTTAAATGATCAATGCTTTTGTCTTATAAAACTAGGTCTCTCTTTTTATTGTGCACAAATTTAAGAAGTATGCATGCTTAGAATCATGTTTGTGATGACAACGTCTTTCAAACATCAAGTAGAGTTTGTCACTCTACTTTGGGAGTATGATATAGACTCAAGAGCAGACATGCTTGCAAAATCTAAGTCTCCCAAGCACCAAATGGGTTAGTCATCCATTCTGAAAATATGTCATAGGGTAAAAAGGGATCCTCTACCCGCTAAGAAACATAGACTAATGACTAAGGCTTTATCTCTTCTACCTCATAGTCAAGGACAACTATGATTTCAAAAGAGAGATAATGTCATAAAATCTAACATCTAACTAACCCAAATGATTTTCTCGTATTAAAGTGATCATTTAATGTGAGAGAATAAACGGAAACAAGAGTTAGAATATAGACATATGCTTATGGATCTCTCTCATCACAGGACCAAAGTCAATGGGTCTAAATGAGAGATGGTCTCAAACAATGCTAGCTAATGGAGCTTGAAATACCTTAGGGTTAGCTTCATTAAAGACCTCCAAAGGTTAGTGCTAAAAGTCCTTAGACCTAAGACCTTAGGCAAGCTAGGACTGAGCTTGAAGTGGGAACCCGGTCCAAGCTTGAGGTGCTTGATGATTAAGGTGCTTGTTGTGTTTGTTGACTACGGTTCTTGAGGTGCTTGCTGACTGAGATGCTTGAGGTTCTTGTCGTGTTTGCTGACTAAGGTGCTTGAGGTGCTTGTCATGCTTGATGATTAAGATGCTTGAGGGGCTTCATGACTAAGGTGCTCAAGGAGTGCGGTATTCCAAAGTGAACATGATCCCTAAAGATGACTAAGGTGCTTAATGAGTGCGGTGTTCCAAATTCAACATGATTCCTAAAGCTAGGGGCATGAGAGAGAACACACACACACACTCAAGGCAAGCCCAAGACCTAAGAGGCAACAAGGACACATGTTAAGCACCTACACATGTTGCTCTCATGTTGTGCCTAAAGCCTATTGGTTGACCTCTAAAGAGGTCCAATGAGAATTTAGTTTATTTAATTAATTGTTTAAGCATTATTCAAGCCCTCTCTCTCAAAGAGGTATGAAGGACACTTGTCCTAATGCTACCCTTGTTGCTTGATATAAACAAAGCATGTGATTGGCCAGGGGTTGAGGAGGTCCAATCACCATCAAGGAAGAGCTAGAAGAGGGGGTCGACCCAAGCAAGGAGTGGGTGTGCTTGATCATATACCCTCTCTCATTCACTCACACACACTCTCATTCTCATAGTGCGTTCTGCAAGAACGCCGTCTCCTTCTCCAAGCTTGAGAAGTTGAGAGCCTACACCAACAACTCTTGGCTATGGAATGCAAATCCAACCAAGATCCATGCTTCAATGCTATGCTAGCCATCTTCTTCATCTCCACTACTATGCTACTATGCTATGCTAAGCTCTATGAGTAATGGTATAAGAGGACACTACTTCTTTCTCATAAGAATACTTCTTGAATCTTCTTCCTCTTCCCTACCCTCATTCCCTGCTAGTTATGCCGACCTTCGAAGGTGTTTGAGGTCTTGGGACAGAGGCCGGGGATAAGTTAATGCTTTCGTTTAGCTAAGTTATGGGCATAATTGTGGTGCATGAAGCTATTTATCTTCATTGCACCATCAAGGTCTCAAGGAACACAAAGCTTGTATTGTACCAAGTCTCTCTTTATGGGAGAAACTATAATACATAAGCCTTTTGGAGGGGGGGACCGGCTCCACATTAACCCGGTCCTCAACTTTTGTCAAGTTCTCTGATTCTCTCTTTTGCAAAGTATTGTTCATGCCAAGTTAATTAAGTAAAATCTTTGTCGCTACCACTAATCAAGTTCACTCTCTATTTTCTCAAAGTATTCTCATTAAAATTCTCACTACAATTTCCGTAATTCCGCTATTCTCAATGTTCATAGTCCATTTTCATTACATGATAAGTGTCTCTCATTGCTCAAGAATGATGGAAGTGACCGTCACTATTTAGAGTTCGCATCATGGTTAGGAGAGGAATTTGTGTTGGGAGAGCTGATGACTGAAATTGTAAAAAAAGCAAACTCTAATGTGATCAAAAGTTGAGCAATGTAGAATGTGACACTCATATTCACGAACTTTTTGAGACATAAAGTGTAGAGTTTATGAGACTCCTTATCAGTGCCCAAACGCATTGTCACGTCATAAAGAAATAGAGTTAGTCCTTGAGTTGTGATCAATTCACATTGAGGTTATGATATGGAAGAGTCATGGGAGTACAATGGGTAAGATGCGCAAAACCCATGTCAAACCACTTCTGAGTCTTGCATGCATCCATCCAAAACTATTATTTTTTTTGTTTGCAATACTCAGAAGTCGATGTGAAGGGTTTTGCCGCATCTTACCCATGTACTCCATGACTCTCTCCATATCATAACCTCAATGTGAATTGATCAAACTCAAGGACTAAGAGAATGTAAGGTGTGTGTGTGTGTGAGAGAGAGAGAGAGAGAGAGAGAAAACTTGTTTATTGGCTTGTGAAAAACAATATTAACTCGTTATACAAAAGCTAGGCTTCAAAAGCCATCCAAGAGAATACAATGGTCTTCCAAAAAATTCTTTGTGGTGCTCAAAATCCTGTGGTAAGAAAGTACAAACATACCTACGCCAAACTAAAATCATGTTTAGAGTCTCAATGTATTGACTCCCATAGATTGCAAATTTTCATGTTGATGGGATGTATATAACTGAGTTGAGAGCCCTCTGTGTGGGAATGGTGCCAACTTTCAACACCTCTAGCAAGATCCCACGAGGAGGCAGAGAGTGAAGGCTCGCAAAGCCACTAGTAGTTGGCGGACACGGGCCCGCGTATCAGCGTCAATGAGGTTACCATCTGAGTCGAACTTGGTGAGCCCCTCATGAGCTTTCACAAACACCTCTGGCTTGTTGATGAAGTGCAAGTCTAGAAAGACACCAATCTGACGCAGATGGTATTGTGCACGGGAACCCCCGCTACCACCGGCAGCGCTCAATACTGCGGCAGGTTTGGCTGCCCACATGTTGGGCGGGCGGGATGCCCAATCCAAGGCATTCTTAAGCACAGCTGCAAGGAAAGAAGTCCATTATGTCTCTACCACAGCAAAAAAATAAAAAATAGAAGGAGATTATAATGAGAACAAAGTGCATAAAAAAGGCATGTGAAAACATGGAATCAGAGAGAGAGAGAGAGAGAGAGAGAGAGAGATCTTACCAGAGACAGAGTAGTTGTACTCGGGGGCGGCGAAGATGACGGCGTCGGCTTCCTTCACCTTGCGGCGGAATTCGAGCACAGATTCTGGCACAATGCCTTGCTGCTCCAAATCCGGGTTCACAAAGGGAAGGTGTCCAATCTCTACAATCTCCACCTGCACAGCTTCAGCATACTCCTCCTCTGCAATCTCCGCAACTGCCGCGGCCAAAACACCCATCCATACGCGCAGACATATCAGATTCAAACTCTCTCTCTCTCTCTCTCTCTCTCTCTCTCTCTCTCCACGGGAGAAGGCGCACCTGCTCTAAGCAGCCCCTTGTTGCCAGACGCCTTACGCATGGAGCCAGCCAGACCGATGATCTTGAGAGGCCGACCCACTACCTTCTCTGGCGCTGTGAGAGAACCCATTTGGTCGCTGTGTGCGTGCGTGTGTGCGTGCGTGTGTGTGTGTGTGTGTGTGTGTGTGTGTGTGAGAGAGAGAGAGAGAGAGAATCTGCGTCTTGACCCACAACTTCGCGTATTATATACTCTCATCAGAGCTGCATCACTCATTTCTTCGGTGCCATGTTGAACACTTTCTCCTCGTAAACAAATCACAGCCGCAGAAACTTTAAACATTTTCAGCCCATTTGAAAAACCTAATTCCATGAAACTTCAAAATTCAAACTGAAAGGCAGTGTAGACCTTTTCATAGCATTTTATCAATGTGGGTATTTCGCCCCTTTTTTTGTAAGCATGTGAGCCGCCCTTCAAGCAATATGATAAATCACCAAATACATGTAAAATCTTTAAAATTTGTCAAAGGCTCAGTTGAGAAATACAATTTTCGAAATTAACAAGGTTAAAACTACTACTACTATCAAATGGGTGTATTCATTGCAGTCTTTGGGCCACTAAAACAGGGCCTTCAGATCCTTGTCATATCCAAAATCCTCTATGGGTGTTGTAGCAAGTGGCATCTGATTTGGTATAGGGACAACTTGAGGTGCTGGTGGCGTTTGTGTATCAGGAAGAACCGAATCTCAAGTGTTAGCTACAGGCGAATCCCGAGAAGCTCTATCTCTTGGGAGTTTACGGTACAATGCTTTGTGTAGAAGGATGCTAATATTGTACGAGAAGATCATATTTATGGAGATTCAAAAAAAATGTTTAAAGGAAACCTCCCGCCATACACTAGCAATTAATTAGCATGCAGATATGTCATTTTCTCAATATGAGCATGGAAGATGTCCATTTCAATCAGCAACGCATTCCCTTATTCCACCAATCCAACTTCTCAGTTATACATAGGTTTAAGAACAACCTCAACATATTGGGCCAAATCTCCACTGCATCTCTTCTCATCCTGCTCAAGGTGACACAGGCGAGTGAGGGTCTAGTTTCAAAACTTACTCTTTAATGTTTGCATCACTTACCTATAAAGATAAACATCGAAGCAAATCATTGCCAACAATCTTGCTATTTGTCAACATGGTGGGGAAGCCCATAAAGTCCCCAAAAAGTTGTTATTTTAAATTTGAGCATTTATTACTAGGCGCTACTTTTTCCCACAAATTTGGGTTATGTTTATAGCTTTACAAAATGTCATAAAATATAATATCTAACTTTATCAAATGATTTTCTCATATTAAATTGATCATATAATGTGGGAGAATAAATGGGAACAAGAGTTAGGATAGAGACATGTGCTTCTAGACCTATCTCAACACGGGACCAAAAGGAGAGATGGTTACATCTCAATAGGGGTCCAAAAGGAGATGGTCTATCAAAGAGCAATGTGCAATAAGCGCTTCTAAACTTACCTCAGCAGGGGACCAAGAGGAGAGATGTTTACATCTCAATAGGGGTCCAGAAGGAGGTAGTCTATCAAAGAGCAATGTGCATCTAATGGAGCTTAAAAGACCTTAGGGTTAGCTTCATTAAAGACCTCCAATGGTTAGTGTTAAAACTTTTTTGACCTTAGGCAAGACCTTAGGCAAGCTAGGTCTGAGCTTGAGGTGGGAACCCAACTTAAACTTACCTTTGACCTTAGGCAAGCTAGGACTGAGCTTGAGGTGGGAACCCAACTTAAACTTACCTTTGACCTTAGGCAAGCTAGGGCTGAGCTTGAGGTGGAAACCTGACCTAAACTTGCCTTTGACCTTAAGCAAGCTAGGGCTGAGCTTGAGGTGGGAACTCCACATAAGGTGCTCGTCATGCTTGATGACTAAGGTACTTGAGGTACTTGTCATACTTAATGAGGAAGGTGCTTGAGAAGCTTCCTATGCATGGGAGGTAAGGTACTTGAGTCAAAAAGAGACCCTACAAACTTAATGAGGAAGTTGCTTGAGAAGCTTTCTATGCATGCGAGATAAGGTGCTTGAGTCAAAAAGAGACCCTACAAACTTAATGAGGAAGTTGCTTGAGAAGCTTCCTATACATGGGGAGTAAGGTGTTTGAGTCAAAAAGAGAATCTACAAACTTAATGAGGAAGTTGCTTGAGAAGCTTCCTATGCATAGGGGGTAAGGTGCTTGAGTCAAAAGAGACCCTACAAACTTAATGAGACAGTTTCTTGAGAAGCTTCCTATGCATGGGGGGTAAGGTGCTTAAGTCAAAAAGAGACCCTATAAACTTAATGAAGAAGTTGCTTGAGAAGCTTCCTATGCATGAAAGTCCCAAAGTTAGGGGAATATTTGACCTAACCTTCCACTCACCCAAAGGACACCCCTTTTCTAAAAGGGCACATGGGACACATGTCAGACTCTCACTAAGATTAACCACATGGTATGCTTGAATGCTATTGGTTGGGCTAAAGAGGGGTCCAGTGAGCTTCTAGTTCCATCCAACAAATATCTAGATATTTTCAAGCTCTCTCTCTCTCTCTCTCTCTCTCTCTCTCTCTCTCTCTCTCTCTCTAAGGGGTAAGGAGGACACTTGTCAAAAGACTACCTATATACTTGACTGCATGCTGCATGTGATTGGCTAGGGGGAGAGGGGTCCAATGAGCTTGCAGCGTGTGGAAAAGTTGAAACTCGCCCCAAGCAAGCAAGAGGGGTGCTAGGGGAATATACACCACACACAGAGTCATTTTGTGGACCATTCTCACTTGGTGAAAGTTGTGGAACACCACCTCCTTCTCCAAGCTTGTGAGAAGTGAGAGCCTACATCAACACTCTTGGCTATGGAATGCAAATCTAACCAAGAGCCATGCTTCAATGCTTAAGCTTGCCATCTTCTCCATCTCCATTACTATGCTATTATGTATGCTAGCAAGAAGAGTAATGATAAGTGATGAACTATTTCTTTCTCCCATGGAATGTTTCTTCTTCCTCTTCCCTACCCTCATTCCCCGCTAGCTCTCTCCACCTTCGAAGGGGTTTGAGGCCTTGGGACTGAGGCTTGGGATAGTTAATGCTTTCTACAAGTTTATGATATGCTTGTGATGCATGAAGCTTTCCATCTTCATTGCATCACATAGGTCACAAGGAACACAAAGATTGTATTATACCAAGTCTCTCTTGATGGGAGAAACTATAATACAAATGCCTATTGGAGGGGGGACCGGCTCCATATGAATCTTGTCCTCAACTATTGTCATGTTCTCTAAACTCTCTCTCTTGCAAAAGTATTGTTCATGCCAAGTTAACTAAGTACCATGTTTATGCTGCTACCATCAATTAAGTTCACCCGCTATGTTCACAATGTAATCTTTAAAAAATGCTTCATTTAATTTCCTAATTCCGCTACTCTCAAAGTTCATAGGCCATTTCCATTACATTGGTATTAGAGCATTTGGTTTCTCTTTTCTTGCTTAAGAAGAGGGGTCCTTAAGTAGCCTATTAATGGTTGTTTTTGTTAATTATATTAGGGTAAGTGGGTCTAAGATCTATTATCGGTTTTGTTGAGCCCACGATGTGGAATATGGTGCACACCTTGGGAGCTTTGGTCTTAATAATGGAGTCTTTTTAGACTTGCCTATGGCTTTACCATTATTGTTCCATAAGAAGTTTGAAAGGAGCTATCCCTCGGCAACTTCGCTATGTTAGACTCACTCCACTACTCTCTATAATTAACCAATTCGAGCCATGCGTGTAGATACTTAAGTGCCTGTTTTCAAAGGCTAAGAGGACTAGCAACTAAGGTTTTCAATTGCCAAAGCATACACTAAGTAAACATATAAGTTTAATTAACATGGCTGACAATAACCAAGATAGTAGAATGAACATTGATAACTTTGATTTTGCACATGAAGGTGTTAATGATGATGCCCCCATGTTTGTTAATTATCTTGTTACTAGGTTGCAACAAGCTATGGGCAACCCCTCTTTGCAAGCCGAAGTTACTCGAAAACTTCGTGCTTATGGGATTTCCTTTCCTCTGAAAGAGTAGAGAGAGATTAGGAGGCCTCTTGGTGAGACCCCCGAAAGAAGACTCTCTCCCCATACAAGAGGAGGAATCCAAATAACGAGAAAGTAATGATTCCCTAAGTTCCTCAAAAGATGTGGCTCCATGAAGATGTCGGTCTAGACGATTGCCAACTCCTCCCAAGAGGAAATGATTAACCCATAGTCCTTCTCCTCGTCACTCCAAAAGGGAAGATAGGAAACAAAGGAAGAAAAAGGTAAGAAAGAGGTCACCCTCTTCTCCTTCTTCTTCACCTTCCTCCTCTACCGATGAAAGCTATGGCTATTCTCCTAGAGAATACAAGAGGGGAGGACATCGCAAATCTTACCCTGCATTGCGAAGGTCACAAAAGCTAAAGAAGTTCAAAGAGGGAGGAAAGAGTATCTCTTTTCTCACCTATGATGGCACCTTTGGTGCTACCGACAAAGTATTGGCCTTCATCCAACAATTTGATGCGGCCTTTGGAGAGGAGGGCTTCACGGAGTCCTCCAAGCTACACCATGTAGCTATGCACTTCCAAAAATCAGCTCATCAATGGTGGGCTAGCCTTCGTGGCCACGGCAAAGCCCCAAAGACATGGAAAAGTCTCCGAGTTTCCATCATGAAGCAATCCCTTGCAAGTGGTGCAAAGGACAAAGTGCTTACCAAATGGTGAAATTTAAAGCTTCTCTCTCATGAGTCTACCCACAAATATGTGGACAAGTTTTGGGATTTACATCTCAAGACTACTATCTTTCAAAAGATAGACTTTGCTGTGCAAAAGAAGCAATTCTGTGTGGGATTACCTAAAGAGATGGCCGAGTATGTCAACTCTCAACGACCTGGTTCTATCACCAAGGTAATCCACCACACCATGGTTGCTTCGCGCATCAATTTCCAACAAGGGGCTAGATGGAATTCCAAGCCCATGGAAAATAAAGACAAAAGTGATGCCAAGGGAAATCCAATGCCCAAAATTCTTCCCAAGGCCATTCCAACAACAACAACAACAATCGGTCCAAGGAGAAGGGAGTTTACAAAGGTAAATATAAACTCTCTCCTAAAGAGCTAGAAGCTTTTCGTAAGGACTACAAATGTTTAAGTGTGGGGAGCAAGGCCATGGTTATCGTCCTTGCCCCAAGAGAATTGCCCGCAATGAGACTCCTAGAGCCTCTATGTTTGAAGCTCCAAAAGAGGATGCTCCTTGCCAAGGATTTCTCCTTTCCTATGCTTGGGGAAAGATGCAAGAGTATGATGTCTTTATTTTGTTTGACCCTGGTTCAACTCACAACTTCATATCCTCAGAGTTGACCACTAAGCTAGGCATACAAGCCCACGAGATGGGAGATACATTGAAAGCCAATGGAGCTATCAAGGGACAAGACGTCTCAGTTACTTCCTTAATTAGAAAATTAAGGCTTCATGTCCAAAGCTATGTGGACAAAAAATATTTCTTCATCTCCCCTCTCAAACATGAGAATTTTATCGTTGGGTCACCATGATGTAACCTCGTGGCTTCCAACATGAAGCTCCCTAAGAGGAGAATCTACTTCACCTACAGGGAAGAGATCATATATAGAGATGCTAATGAGTTGGGGAACACCATATCCCTGCAATAAAGGGAATCAAGAGGAATTAGAGTTGTCTAATTTCCTAAATGTATTCCAAGATGTTTTCATTGATGACATTCCTAGTGAGCTACCTCTAAAATGAGGGATGATGACCATGCAATTGAGCTCCTACAAAGAAGCTCACCGCCTAATAAGCCTCCTTATCGAGTTTCACAAGCTCATGAAGAGGAGATCATGACACAAGAGCATGAATTGGTGGAAAAAGGGATGGTGAGGTCTAGCTCCTCTCCATTTTGTTCACCATTGCTGTTAGTGCAAAAGAAAGATGACACAAATCACATGTGTGTCGACTATAGAGCACTAAATAAGTTCACTATATCAAAAATAGATTTTTCGTGCCGCGGGTAGAAGATCTATTTGATAATTTACAAGTTTTGGCCTGAAAAATTCTCCAGACGTATTCAAACTCATGATGGACAAAAATCTTCAAGCCATTCAAATTCTCTTGAGGAGTATAAGCGACACCTCTAGAAAATCTTTCAATTTGTGAGAGAGAATAAGCTTTTCATTAATAAAAAGAAAAGTGAATTTTTCCTACAAGAGATTCAATATTTAGGTCACATTATCTCTAAAGATGGCACCCGTATGGATCCAACCAAGTTAGAGATAATAAAAGGATGGTCTAATCCAAGGAATCTACAAGAGGTACGAAGCTTCATAGGTATGTGTGCATACTATAGATGCTTCATGAAAAAATTCTCGCTAATAGCAAGCCCATTATATGACTTAACAAAAAAGAACGCTAAATATTTATGGATTGCAAAAGTGCAAGAAGCTTTTGAAGAAGCTTAAGGAGAATATTATCTCTCAACGAGTGCTCACACTACTAGATCTCTCAAAGCCATTAGAGGTTCAATGTGATGCTTGTGGTAAATGCATTGGAGCTATTTTGTTTCAAGAATGGCATGCCATAGCATATGAGAGTCAAAGACTCAACTTCAATAAGTGAGTATTGGGCAAATACGAAAAGAGCTACTAGCTATTCTATATGCCCTAAACACATGGAAACACTATCTCTTGGGAACTCCATTCATCCTACGAATGGATCACAAAGCCTCAAGAACTTCATGATGCAACCAAGCTCTCCGAAAAACAAATGAGGTGGGAAAAATTTCTTTTGCAATTTAAATTTCATATTGCTCACCTTGTTGGCAAGCACAATCAAGTGGTCGATGCACTTTCACATCGACCAAGGGTAAATGTGGTGTCTATGGCAACTCGCAATGATCTATCTTTTATGATAGATGAGTTTTCTACTGACCGAGACTTTAAGTACGTAATTATAGTCTTTGCAATAGGGAAGAAAAAGGAACCATTCACATTGAAGGATGGTTACCTTCCAAATGGGAATAGGCTATGTGTTAATCACCCATACAATAAGAACATCATGTATGAATCCCATACTTCTCCTTATGCGGGGCAAAGAGGGATTCCATAATCTACTCTTTGAGGAGAAGAAATGTATTTCTATTGGTCTACCATGAAAAGTAAACATACAAGCGTATGTTTCAAAATGCGTGGTATACCAAAAGTTAAAATTTGATCGAGGGAAGAAACTTGGATTGCTTCAGTTCAACGGGCTTAACATGAAAACACACTCTATGCCTGTCAAAAAGACTATTAAGGCACATCAAATGGCAATCCTCTTCAGATCTCAGATTTTCAAGCATCATGGCTTTCCAACACCCATAGTGTCGAACAAAGATCCTAGAATGACCAGTAATTTCTAGAAGGGTCTCTTTGAGAATCTAGGAAGTAGATTAAATTTCTCTTTTGGCTTACCATCCACAAACAAATGACCAAAGTGAAATAATTAATCTAACGATTTTTGATCTATTAAAATCCTATGTCATGGAAGTAGATCAATGTTCTCAATGATAGAAGTACCTACCTCTTATAGGGTATGCATACAATGATATTGTACATACTTCTATGGGGAAAGTACCGTTTGAGGTTAAACAAGAAAGATCCAAAAATCCCTTACTACTTAAAGTACATGGGAAGATCTTTGATGCTGATGAATATAGTTGAGACCTACAAGAATCTTTTCCAAAGAGTAAAGGGGTTATATCCATCTCATAGGAAAGGAAAAAAGGGCTGCTGCTAATAAGCACAGAAGAGCCTTAGCCTTTAAGGAAAATGATTGGGTCTTGTTAAAGTTTCTCAAGGCTCATTTGAGGCATACTACAGGCAAGAGTTCTATGGACCACCAAGAGTATGATGCTAAACTAGCAAAAAGATACTATGGTCCTTAAAATTCTTAAATGGCTTATCAATTGAAGTTGCCCAACCATTGGCTCATGCACAATGTTTTCCATGAGAACCTACATATGCCTTACAAAGGAGCGCCAGCAAAAGAAGCAATAGTTGCAGACTCTTCAAAAATTGAAGAGCTCAAGTACTTCAATCTAAGTCCATCCTATTACATGAAGACAAGGTATTAAGAAACGGTAAGATTATCTGACGATATCTTATTAAGTTAAAGAATTATCCTTTTAAAGATGCTAAATGAATGCAAGGAACCTAGCTTAAGGATAATACGAACCTTGTCAATGCTTACAATGTTGCATTAGAGTAAGCATATGAAAATGCATTTTAAATGAAAAATGTTTTTGTCTTAAGACTAGTTCTCTATTTATTGTGCACAAATTTAAATAGTATGCATGCTTAGAATCATGTTTGTGGTGACGACGTCTCCCAAACACCAAGTAGAATTTGTCACTCTACTTTGGAAGTATGATACGGACTAAACAACAGACATCCTTGCGGCAACTATGTCTCCCAAGTACCAAATGGATTAGTCATCCAACTTGGAATGATGTCGTAGGGTAAAAAGGGATCCTCTACCCGCTAAGAAACATGGACTAATGACTAGGTTTTATCTTCTCTACCTCATAGTCAAGGACAACTATGATTTCAAGAGAGATGTAATGTCATAAGATATAATATCTAACTTTACCAAATGATTTCGCATATTAAACTAATCATTTAATGTGGGAGAATAAATGGGAACAAGAGTTAGGATAGAGACATGTGCTTCTAGACCTATCTCAACACGGGACCAAAAGAGATGGTTACATCTCAATAGGGGTCCAAAAGGAGATGGTCTATCCAAGAGAAATGTGCAATAAGCGCTTCTAGACTTACCTTAGCAGGGGACCAAGAGGAGAGATGTTTACATCTCAATAGGGGTCCAAAAGGAGGTAGTCTATCAAAGAGCAATGTGCATCTAATAGAGCTTAAAATACCTTAGGGTTAGCTTCATTAAAGACCTCCAATGGTTAGTGTTAAAAGTCTTTTGACCTTAGGCAAGCTAGGACTAAGCTTGAGGTGGGAACCTGACCTAAACTTGCCTTTGACCTTAGGCAAGCTAGGGCTGAGCTTGAGGTGGGAACTCCACATAAGATGCTTGTCATGGTTGATGACTAAGGTACTTGAGGTACTTGCCATACTTAATGAGGAAGGTGCTTGAGAAGCTTCCTATGCATGGGGGATAAGGTGCTTGATTCAAAAAGAGACCCTACAAACTTAATGAGGGAGTTTCTTGAGAAGCTTCCTATGCATGGGGGGGTAAGGTGCTTGAGTCAAAAAGAGACCCTATAATGAGGAAGTTTCTTGAGAAGCTTCCTATGCATGGGGGGTAAGGTGCTTGATTCAAAAAGAGACCCTACAAACTTAATGAGGAAGTTGCTTAAGAAGCTTTCTATGCATGGGGGTAAGGTGCTTGAGTCAAAAAGAGACCCTACAAACTTAATGAGGAAGTTGCTTGAGAAGCTTCATATGCATGGGGGGTAAGGTGCTTGACTCAAAAGCAGACCCTACAAACTTAATGAAGAAGTTTCTTGAGAACCTTCTTATGCATGAAAGTCCCAAAGTTAGGGGAATCTTTGACCTAACATTCCACTCACCCAAAGGGCACCCCTTTTCTAAAAGGGCACATGGGACACATGTGAGACTCTCACTAAGCTTTACCACATGGTGTGCTTGAATGCTATTGGTTGGGCTAAAGAGGGGTCCAATGAGCTTCTAGTTCCATCCAAAAAATATCTAGATATCTTCAAGCTCTCTCTCTCTCTCTCTCTCTCTCTCTCTCTCTCTCTCTCTAAGGGGTAAGGAGGACACTTGTCAAAAGACTACCCATGTACTTGACTGCATGCTGCATGTGATTGGTCCAGGGGGAGAGGGGACTAATGAGCTTGCAGTGTGTGGAAAAGTTGAATCTCGCCCCAAGCAAGCAAGGGGGGTGCTAGGGGAATATACACCACACACTCATTTTGTGGACCATTCTCACTTGGTGAAAGTTGTGGAACACCACCTCCTTCTCCAAGCTTGTGAGAAGTGAGAGCTTACATCAACACTCTTGGCTATGGAATTCAAATCCAACCAAGAGCCATGCTTCAATGCTTAAGCTTTCCATCTTCTCCATCTCCATTACTATGCTATTATGTATGCTAGCAAGAAGAGTAATGATAAGTGATGAACTATTTCTTTCTCCTATGGACCGTTTCTTCTTCCTCTTCCCTACCCTCATTCCCCGCTAGCTCTCTCCACCTTCAAAGGTGTTTGAGGCCTTGGGATTGAGGCTTGGGATAGTTAATGATTTCTACAAGTTTATGTTATGCTTGTGATGCATGAATCTTTCCATCTTCATTGCATGATGTAGGTCACAAGGAACACAAATATTGTATTGTACCAAGTCTCTCTTGATGGGAGAAACTATAATACAAATGCCTATTGGAGGGGGGACCGGCTCCATATGAATCTGGTCCTCAACTATTGTCATGTTCTCTAAACTCTCTCTCTTGCAAAAGTATTGTTCATGCCAAGTTAACTAAGTACCATGTTTATGTTGCTACCATCAATTAAGTTCACCCGCTATGCTCACAAAGTAATCTCTCAAAAATGCTTCACCTAATTTCCTAATTCCGCTACTCTCAAAGTTCATAGGCCATTTCCATTACACAAAATTTAAATAAATGAAAAATGATTTTTTATGGAGTGTGGCATGTGTGAGAGAGGTCGTCTCCTATTCCCTTTTTTAAAATCTTATCTGTAGTTTTTATGTCCTTATGTAAGATAAATCAAATAATGAAAGATTTTCTAGCTACATTGGAGAGATTCAATGTTTTGTCCTTTTC
Organism: Adiantum capillus-veneris; assembly: GCF_014529385.1. Classification (NCBI taxonomy): domain Eukaryota; kingdom Viridiplantae; phylum Streptophyta; class Polypodiopsida; order Polypodiales; family Pteridaceae; genus Adiantum; species Adiantum capillus-veneris. The sequence continues at coordinate 121,184,749 of NC_140959.1, read as the reverse complement.
AGCACCCCACTTGTTATTAAGTTTACCATGTAACAATCTAAGGGAGGGGGTAAAGCAAGGGATTTTTCCCAACGGAGGACTAGTTCTCTCCATTGGACCTCACTTTGAATTAATTGGCATGTTGGCTACTAAAGCAAGGCCTTCAGATCCTTGTCATATCCAAAATCCTCTATGAGTGTTGTAGCAAGCGGCATCTGATTTGGTATAGGGACAACTTGAGGTGCTGGTGGTGCTTGTGTATCAGGAAGAACCAAATCTGAAGTGTTAGCTACAGGCGAGTCCCGAGAAGCTCTATCTCTTGGGAGTTTACGGTGCAATGCTTTATGTAGAAGGACGCTTATATTGTACGAGAAGATCATATTTATGGAGATTTAAAAATAATGTTTAAAGGAAACCTCCCACCACACACTAGCAATTAATTAACATGCATATATATTTTTTTTTTCAATATGAGCATGGAAGATGTCCATTTCAATCAGCAACCCATTCCCTTATTCCACCAATCCAACTTCCCACTCTTACATAGGTTTAAGAACAACGATCAACCTCAACATATTGGGCCAAATCTCCACTGCATCTCTTCTCATCCTGTTGCACATCTTGCTCAAGGTGACGTAGGCGAGTGAGGGTCTAGTTTCAAAACCTACTCTTTAATGTTTGCATTAGCTACCCCTCCCCTTTAAGTGCCACGGGGTCCCAACCGTGGGATCAATGGTCCCAAGCGAAAGATCAATCTTGACCATCGATCTACTAAAACTAAACTCGGGATCCCGAGTTTAGTTTTTACTAGCCAGGGGGGGCCCAATCTCGGAATGCCATGATTCCCTAGCCGGGATTTGAACCCTCATCACTGGCTTGAGAGTTTGGGGCCTTAACAATCACGTCTGTGTGCGCTTTCTTGAAATAGATGTGTTTTTTCATAAACTTAAGGCTTAAAACAATAGATTTCGACATGAAAACTAAACTCGGGATCCTGAGTTTAATTTTTTTCTATCCCACCATAAAAAATAAACTCGGGATCCCGAGTTTAGTTTTTACACATCGATAGTGGAGATCTGCGAGCGCCCTTTATTTTTCACAAGAGCCATTGATCCCATGGTTGGGACTCTGTGGCACTTAAAGCTGAGGTGAGCTACCTATAAAGATAAACATCAAAGCGAATCATTGCCAACAATCTTGCTATTTGTCAACATGGTGGAGAAGCGCATAAAGTCCCCAAAAAGTTGCCATTTTAAATTTGAGCATTTATTACTAGGCGCTACTTTTCCCAAAAAAAATTGGGTTATTAGCTATACAAAATTTAAATAAATGAAAATTGATTTTTTATGGAGTGTGGCATCTGTAACAGAGGCCGTTTCCTATTCCCTTTTTTTTAAATCTTATCTGCAATTTTTATGACGTTATGTAAGATAAATCAAAGAAGGAAAGATTTTCTAGCTACATTGGAGAGACCCAAAGTTTTGTCCATTTGAGTATCCCACTTGTTGTTAAGTTTACCATGTAACAATCTAAGGGAGGGGGTAAAGCAAGGGATTTTCCCCAACGAAGGACTAGTTCTCTCCATGGGACCTCGCATACAAGCAAACTACCCAAGCAAATAATTCTTCAACTAGCAAGACTTATAATCTCTCATTAATAAGGACAAGTTCGCTAGCAACTAATTTTTCAACTAGCAAGGCTTCTAATCTCTTTTTAATAAGGACAAGATCGCTACTTGACAATCCAAATAAATCACACAATCAACCTCTAAGTAGAATCTCATAGATTTTTTATCCCACACATCTTGCCAACACAACAGAATCTTTTTTATGCGTTTAATGAGCTTTCCTCAAATCTTAATTAGACAGTGCTAGAATATTCAACACCGATAATTGAATCGAGCCAAACTCAATGGAATCCAGAGTTTCTTCCTATCCAGGTCAAAAGAAATAGATGATTTATATTGGTTCCATGCTTTCCAAAACTCCTAATTACCTCTTAGATTTTAGGTTTAACTTTGAAAGGGTTAAAAAGATACAAAGTGGAGGCATATTTTTATGTGCAGATATCTCTGCAAGTGAAAACTACTAGATACCATGGTGTAATAGTCGAGTCGAGTCATTGTTGGGTTGAATGAAAGCTCTCACAATTCATTCAGCTATAAGCGTATCAGCTATAGCTAAAATGTTAATGATTCTCAAACCTCCTTAGTCCTTGGGGAGTACATACATTAGGAAGGGAATGGGATCCAGGAGTGCCTCTTTATATTCCATGGAATTAAAAATGGAATATGGAATGGGAAAATGAATGGATCCCATGTGGACTTGAAATGGTGGGTATGGCAGGGCTGAAAGTAAATAGTCAAACTTGTAAGCCTAAAGGTGTAGGGTAATAACACTTAAGTAATATAATGAGAAAATCTCTTTCAAATTGAAAATTTTGGACCTTTTTAAAAAGCTAAAGTAAACTCCAATCTTTTCTCTCTCTAGTGGCTGTCAATTTCTTCTCTCCTCTCTTCTAAAAGCGAGTCCTTCCAAAAACGTATTGGACATTCCCTCTTTCCCCTCTCTGTTGTACCATCTCAAACCTCTCTCCACTCTAGCTTGTAAGTTTCATGTCCTTCTTCAATGTCACTTTTCCCTCCCAAAAGGCAATAGAGGTTTGAAACCTCCTTTCCCACCTCAAGCTTGCTGCATTCTCCTCAATGATAACCACCACTTATTTTTTGAACCTCCATTGCTCTCTAAACCTCAATTCACATCTCTTCCTAAACCTATAGATCTCAACCTTATTCTACTCCTAGAGATTCTCTATTGAGTGGATTTACTTTCCTCGTTATCTTCCCTACTCCTCCTTCTCCATTCAGCACTCAAATGGTATTCCCTCACATGAAAACTTCTTTGGAATATTTAATCTCTTCTGATTCATTGGAGCATCGCTTGGTAAGACCATAAAGATTTTTTTAGTGCTTTGTTAGGTAAGAAGCATCATGTTCCCTATCTGCTCATATTCTTACACATATTTCTAATGAGATAATTTACAGGTGGAGGCTCATAGCGGTGTCATTAATTGTCCTTTGTACATCCTAACTTTTTTCTTTATGAAAATGATAATAAGAGTGTTCATGGACTAATCATAAATTTCTTTGTGTGGGTGGTGCTACTTCCTTCACGGTATCTCCAGGTGGTCGAGAACCTAAGAGTTATATTGACTAAATATCTTGCCACAATGTACAAGAGGATAGTGGTCATTCGGTTTTTGTCGACTACAAATGATTTTTGTGGGTGACAATGTAAGGAGACACATAGCTTCTCGAGCACACCACTAGAAGTGAATAATCATGGAGTTCAAAAAAACTCAAGATGGTAAACAGCTAGCAAAGGTACAATATGTGTATATAGTTTCTCAATTGAACGTTAACTCAACCAAGGTTTCATACAAAATGTACATCCCCTTCTCTTTTAATCCTTAGGATTGTCTCTTTTCTACTTTCACTTTATAGGATGCTTCAAATGTGTGTTTGATATATGTTTTTTTGTTCATTCTTGCAAATATTTTTCCATCTCACTTTGTATAATGGGAGCTAATAGAATCCTTCATAGACACCATTGAAACCATCCACTTGACAAATTGTTATATGTTGGGTGTCCATTCTTTGAGCTTGTCCCATGGAGTCCTACAAGATGGCAAACGAGTTTTTCAGAGCGACAAAAAAAACAAGCGAGTCCCACTAATTTTTTGGTGAGTTAGAGAGATTTTCAAAAGTGATAAGGAAAAAGAGATGTTTGTAGAGTATGAAAAAACATAATTCAAGAGATATTGCAACAATAAATACAAACCAAAAGAGTCTTACACACAAATCAACGGATATTAAATGACATGACAATGCCTTTTCAAACAATACCATGCAAAGATATTTGCAAAATAGACTATCATCCCAAAGCTTAGATTAACAAAGAAAACAACTCAACGATAATTTTGATATACATAAGAGTTATTTACCTACAAGCAACTCCATAAGAAGAAGCCACCCCAAGTCTCCTAGTGGGCCAAATGAATGGTGGCTCAAACACAATCGTTTGTATATGTATTATATGAAGGTTGAGGTGATGGAGAGTGAAGAAATCCTCCAAAGGTCAAGTGAACAAAAATAAATTTGGCAATAGGCCATGAGACTGTCTTGCCACCCCTCCTATACGAAACCTCTATAGATCGCACCCTAAGTAAGCATGTGCTCGTGTATGAGCATCCATGTCTGAGTCTATATAAAGGCACATTCGGACACTCAAAGAATATAAAGACCCTTGTGGTCATCCCCGTCATCCACACATAGAGCCACCTTGGGTGCTATGTGAAAAGGCATAAGCACCAAAGTTGCTTATTGCCTAATTGTCTCTCGATCTTCTACCACTAAACCCAACCCAATGTCTCTCACTCTCACTCTCATAAACATGGTTGAGTATTTAATTTTTACATTTATTAGACATAAACTTTAAATTGACCAATAATGTTAAACATTATACTCTCATAAACACTTGAACACATAGACTACAACATATTAATCTACCCGTAGACTATAAAATTCACTCAAACTACAACGGATTAATTGATAATTGTATTAAATTGGATCACATTTAATTTTTTTTTAAAGGTCTCAAGAAACTTGGAGAAGCTAGATAGCTATTGATGGAAGCGGTCTGCACTGATGCGGACTCATTCCCCATTGCGGCAACTATTCAACTTCTCCAACATGCGTGAGAGCCTTTTTTTAAAATACAAATGTGATACAATTTTACCAATTTTCTATTTTTTTAAAAAAGAAATTAACACAGCAGTGCTCGGATCCATTGTCGTTGTCAATGGCACGTCCCCATGCTTGAGCCGGTCCACACAGGTGTATGCTAGTTTTATATGAAGTGATTTGATTAAAATAATACACTGAAAACCTCAACTATATAGCTTGTTAGAGATCTTGAGCATCTCTTTGTAATAGTATGTATTGCACATTGATGTTGCTGGAACATGTTCGCTCTGGCGCGGACTGGTTTCAACAGGTTACGTAGGGGCTAGCAAAGCTGCGGCAGAGGCAAAACCCGGTTTGTATAGATGACTCAATGATCTACCTTCCACACATAGAGAGGACCTGCCAAAAAAATGGTTGGATAAAGACTAAAGAGACAAAATGCATTAGGGAATTATGGAGGTCACTTAGAGGGCCTTATTGAGGAGAGAGAAAAGGAGGTGCATCCAGTGAAACAACAAGCCAACGTAACGTAGAAATGGGAAGAAATAAATCATGAAACTCAAAAGAAAGAGAACAAACATGAGGTAAAACCTCGTTTTTACGTTGTTCACGATATCCATATGTGGGCCCAAGGTTTGAAAGCATTTAAGGTACTGAAAGACAGCTACAATAATGTATCATAATCCCACCACTAAAAAGTCTTACTCCATTAACTAAGCGTTCCAAACTAAAATTTCCTCCATTGCAAGCAAGTTCAAGCTTTCCTTTTCCACTCAGAAAGAGCCATGGTTTCTTCTTCTTCTTCTTCCCGCCCTAATAGCTCTAGCCATTGTTGTGCTCTCTCCCCAGCGATCCTCGCCATTATTCTCCCAAGGAGGCCAAGTAGCACCATAAGCTCTATCACCATCTCAAACTCCATCAGGGAGCTAGTGGAGTGTATTATAGGGCTCATATATGTAATCCACCCCGGACATTGGTGTTTTACAATATGATGGAAGAACTAGCAAGAGCCTTGCAGATGAGGGAATTTTCTTCTACGAGCACTTCTACCAACTCAACCAGAAAAATCAAAAAGGTATTCTAGTTAAACTCCCTCTCCCTACCAATTGGACTTGTATTGACTAGCCGGTCCCGGACAATGATAGTGTGTGAAGATCTCTGAAGCAAATTGTTTAGAGATGTGCAGAGGTCCGTACAAAATTATGTGCCCACTAAATTGGTGAAGATTGATAATTTTTGTCCTATAAGTTTATTTGTGGAACTATTTCACACCTACCACATACATGTTGCAAAGACAATGTTGGTATGTAAATCTCTAGATGCTTGCTTAATTTGTGACTAGCTTCTTGATAGAGGGTGATATGTTAAAGAGGTGGACGGCATACATTGCGAGGTTTCACTAGAAACTTTGGTGGCCAAGTACATGATCAACACACAGTCCCTTCTCATCTCCTTCTGGTACTAGCACTCGCAAATTGTTGCACGCTGCTCTAAGTTTGTGCCTATTGACCAAGAATCGGCACGCCTAGAGAACAATGGTGTCATAGATGTGGATATATTTGACAAAGAGCTCAACCTTGTAACAGTGGTCACATTAAAAAAGCAATGCAAACCTCTGCAACTTTGGGATGACATAATGGACAAGACCGCGGATAATGCGCCCTCAAAGTTCTATTGCTTAATAGGTGGATGCAAAGTAATGCAACGAAGGGAAAAAGAGATTGTCTGTAGAGAGCTAATTGGCCGAGTCCAAATCATGCCAATGTAACTTGGATGATTTCCATTGGGCGTAACTTTTACTTTAATTGAAATCTATATTCATGACTTCCATTGCAACTTTTCTTTCAATTTAAATCTTTTGTTTCAATTGTGAGATGATTCCCACCATTTGGTTATATCTTTATTTCAATAGTAAGATGAAATTGTCTGCTAACCCTCACGGACACCATATCACCTACGACGGACGTTGTATTATTTACTTGGTAGAGTCAGGTACCGAGCTTGTCGGTCCAATAGCAAAAGGGTAAGAGTGATCGTCGATGAGAGGCACATTCTAAAACTGGAACGTATAACGTTTGGGTAAGATTGACTAAGTGTGGACGCCCAAATGTGAACGGGCGAACCCATATAAAAATCAATCTAAACCTAAAAAACCTCATTCTCTCATTTGTGCAATTGAAGAGTGCTCTTGCTCCATCTCCATCTTCTTCTTCTTCATCTCCTTGTGTGTGTGTGTGTGTGTGTATGCGTGAGAGAGAGAGAGTGTGTGTGTGTGTGTGTGATCGAGCATTGTGGCGGCACGGCGGCGGCGAGGCGATTGAGTGCGGCGTAGCGGCGTCTCCCTCTTCTTCAAGGTGAGGAATCCTCCACCACAGGAAGCGTAGAGCGGTGAGCAACACACCAACTCCATCTTTGAGCTTACTAGTTTAGTCTTGTTGTGTGATTGGATCCATTTGTGGCTCGCACACATTGTATCGGCAAGTTCCTTGCATTGACACGTGCGACATACGTGCACATTTTTGGCGCCGTTGCCGGGGAATGCCATACACTAAGCTTGAATGGCACTATGTGCTTCTTTTGTGGTGCAATTTCAATTGTAGGAAAGGTAAGGAAAGAGGGTGTGTGTATTGAGAAGAAGGATTTTGTGTTACTGCTGTGTTTTTTTTTTGTTAATGGAGTTTTCAAAGGTACTGTGTTTTTTCTTTGTGTAAGGTGTTAGTATTAAGGTTGTTAGTTCTGTGTAATGTAATGTACAGTAAGTAGGAAGTAGATTTGTGAGAGCTAATAGAGTGTGTTAGTATGTAACAGTAGGTGTGTTAGTTGGAAGTAGGTAGGTAGAGTGTGTGTGCGCTCTCGCGCAGGCCGCGGTGACCTTATCATTTTTAAATTAAAAAATAAAATACAATAAAAATTAAAGGTAGGACCGGGATCGGGAATATATCCCAGACCCAATCCCAAGCTCACGCCTAGACTTAGGCATCTATTGCCCTTTAAAATTACAAATTTTAGCTTCACATGTAGCTAAAAATTGACTTTTTTGAGGACCAACGGAGCTTCAGTTGACCGAACGTTGTGCTGTAAAGCACACCACGATCCTCTGAGTGATACGCTCGTTTTGAGCTATCACACACTTTAATCAAAACAATAGATCATTAAAAAAACATTAAAAATGTAAAAAACACGAGTGAAAACGGACGCTTAGAAAAGTAAGCGGTTAACCTTCGAGGTTATTCGCCGACACTTGTAGGGTGCTAAAGGCACATGCATCTGCGCTCTAGTCGTGTGCTAGAGACGGAGCAACTAGAGAGAATTTTGATTTATGCGAGCTCTCAATATCCACCTACTTTAGGTTCGGGGCCCTCGACGGGGACCCAAGGTAGTACAAACCAAGACCCGAACATAGCGGCTAGTGACTCTTCCTCTGACTACGACGTCATGGAGGGTTTCCAAATGCCTAATCCCGATAGCATGGGCCCACGGTCCGGGCCGAGAGTGCTTAGCCTCTTGAAATGCTACTAGCAGTTCAAGAGACAGTAGAATATTTTTTGCTAGAATATGTCAATGATGTAACAATTGTTGCAGCACATACACACAGGGTAACCATTATGGACGAGGACAATGAAACCTTGAAAAGATTAAGGTGGAGATATGATAAGCTTCTCCAACCCAATGAATTTATAGATAATAAAATAAAATAAATTTTGCTTATTCCTCCGTCAATGCCACAGGAAAAGGTAAAGATTGTAGAAGTCACCCACAATGTGAATACCATGGCCAGACTGAGCATGAAAATCGACATGCAGAGTAGATGAATAAACTGAAAGAGAAGGCAAAAGCAAAAAATCCTATAGAATAAGAGATTAAAAGCTACCATATTGTTACACACAAAATTGATGTCAGCAACAATGAAATTTTATCATCTATGGAGGAACGATTAATAGTAGATATACAGCTAGAAGATGGTATAAGAAGACTGGCGCTAGATTCTTTTGATATCAATATATTGCGGGATCCAGATTCTCAAATCACAGATTCAATTGTCTATATCTTCCTAAAGGAAGATGCTTTCACCAGCTTCGACCTATTTTTATTCAGCCTTGAGATTAGAGACTAACAACTAGTAACTATCCTATAGTTTGATCAAGAGCCAGCTAGTTGCAAATAGTCATGCAAAAATATATATCATGGATCCCCAGATTGTCTTTCTTAGAATGAAAAACACCCCTATAAACACATTTTAGAAGTGGCTTGCCCATTGTCCAATGCTACAAGTACCATAATTTTTCCATATGAGAGCAACCACCACTAGAGCCTGATTTGCATTGGACTTGATAGGCCAGTTGTCTGGACTCTAAACTCAATTCAAGGAGCGCATCCATAAATTAAGACTGTGAGTATTGAGAATTAGAAATTTGTTTTATTTTAAATAAAGTATGGAGATAGTGATTGTGTTGGGTTCATATCAAACTTTCCTGCTTGCAGCTGCATAAAAAGAATGATGCACGCATATGGAAGGATCTACGGAAATCTATAGTTGTATAAGTCAAAAATTAAGGAAGTCATAGTGCCTAGATAGACGAATGCCAACTCATGTGGATGGAGGTGCCTCCTTCATGCTGAGTATATACTGAAGAGCTTCTTTGCACTAAATCCATTCATGTCAAAGGTAGGCAGTTTACACAACATTACTATAACATGGTGATTTTTTGGACAAAAATGTATCTCAATTCCTTTTTGTTTTTTTTTTAATATCTGTAGAGTGCATTGGAGAAGTACATAATATAGTATTTACATCGATGCCATTCCACTCTAATCAAGCATCTGCTTTCAATTTCACGTCCTGTGAGCATGGATGTAGAACAAACCCTATTGAATGACCACATTGTAGAGATAACGATGGCCGATGAGGGACATCAACAAACAGATTTCATAAGATCACCTGAGAAAGGACAAGAGGAAGAGGAGGGAGGAACAATTGAGAAGAGAAATGATGAAAAGGGAGAGTTTGACAAGGAGAAAATTATGGATGAGGGGAAGGCCACTGCCACCACACAGGAGCAAGATCATACAGATCAAGGGGATGATGAAGAAATAAAGATTGAAACTCCCTCTACACTTGGAGAGTTTCAGAAGGAAGAAGATTATACAAAGGGAGGGGCTAAGAAAGACCCTCAAGCAGAGCACACCTCGCCCACAATTCGCGATGTAATGGATCCCTCAACACTAGAGGCATAAGAGTCTCAAACAACAGAAGAACAAGGGAGTGGTGATAACAAGCTCGAGGATGTCAACACTGGACAAGACAACCTCCACAGCAGCCAAAACCAGTATGGACCTACAGTGTAACTACTTATTTGTTTTACAAAATGTTTGAAGAGACTACTTATTTTGGATGCCAACAGGTTGTTTTTGTTTCGGGAGCCGTATGATCCCAACGCAGAACTTGTCAACCTGCGTAGCTTCAGGATAGGCACTCGTATATCCATTGTGCGTCCAAGAACCAAGGAATTTATAGAATTTCTACTTCCAAGGTTTTGGGTTGCGATATGGTCCTCTTTGCAGTAGAGAAACCTCAAATCCCTTGTAACCATGGTTTGCAACGTAGCTGGAATCTAACGTTGGCAATTTGATTTTTTGTATTCCCAAAAGGAGTGTGCTATCATTGACGGCCACTACCACCCTACCAAACTAGATGTATACCTATACTATAAACCTTTTTATCAAATCCATATCCCATATGATGATATCAACACTTTGTTGATAGGTGACACACCCCATAAGGGGTTGCTAAATCCACCGGGCACCACTCGCTCCTCACCCTCATTTGAAGGTCATGAGCATGACTTTTATCTAGAGGACATTTTGATCCCTTATTTCTAGAATTTGTACTTCAGCCCATTGACTGTGTGAAAATTGTACTATACTCTCCAAAATGCTAACTATGTACATTAATATGATTCTTTGTACTTCTCAATGTGGTGCCATGGAAGTGTGTGGTGTGTGTGTGTGTGTGTGTGTGTGTGTGTGTGTGTGTGTGTGTGTGTGTGTGTGTGTGTGTGTGTGTGTGTGTGTGTGTGTGTGTGTGTGTGTGAGAGAGAGAGAGAGAGAGAGAGATTAGACATCAAACTATGCATACGTTGTTCAAAATATATAGAAATTACACATACTTTTACAAAGGGAGAGAGATAGCAAGACAATGTATGCATATGTTGCACGTGTCAATGCAAGGAACTTGCCGATACACCGTGTGCGAGCCACAAATGGCTCCAAGCACACAAGAAGCCTAAACTAGTAAGCTCAAAGATGGCGTTGGTGTGTCACTCACCGCTCTACACTTCCTATCGTGGAGGATTTCTTGCCGTGAAGAAGAGGGAGACGCCGCTACGCCGTGCTCAACCAACTCGCTGCTGTCGTGCCGCCGCAATGCTCGATGGCACTCTCTCTCTCTCTCTCTCTCTCTCTCTCTCTCTCTCTCTCTCTCTCTCTCTCTCTCTCTCTCTCTCTCTCTCTCTCTCTCTCTCTCTCTCTCTCACTCTCATGCATACACACACACACAAGGAGATGAAGATGGAGATCGATGTAGCAAGAGCACTCTTCAATTGCACAAATGAGAGAATGACATTTTTAAGGTTTAGATTGACTTTTATATGGGTTCGCCCGTTCACATTTGGGCGCCCACACTTAGCCAGTCTTACCCAAACGTTATACGTTCCAGTTTTAGAGTGCGCCTCTCATCGGCGATCACTCTTACCCTTTTCCTATTGGACCGACAAGCCCGGTACCTGACTCTACCAAGTAAATAATACAGTGTCCGTTGTAGGTGATATGGTGTCTGTGAGCCGTGAGGGTTAACATGCCCCCCTTCCTGATGTAGATTCCGTCCTCAGAAGCTATTGAGTTGAAGCTCGTTCATCGAGGTGGAAGAGCATTTGAGATGAATGTCCTTAGCCTTCTTTAGTCACTGCAAAATCAAACAACATTGGCACAGTAATTGCATTCTCATATAGTATAAAAAAGCATATGTAGTTGTAGGCAGACAATGTGATTGGTAACAGAATTTTAAACCATTTGTCAGTAATAAAGATTAAATTGCAATATAATCAAATGCATAAACAGATGTAAAGGTAAAAAATTAAACAAGTCTGGGGTTGCTAATTTAACGGTCGAAAGGCACTAGAGATCGACTATTAATACCATGGGTAAGCTTCTTACTTTTCTTTGGTCAATTAAGTTTTTTAATCGCGAGAGCCAAGTATATCATGTTCGAGGGCTGACTAGAGGCTATACCTAGAAGACCTTGTAGTTAAACTACAATAAAAGGAATTTCTCACGAAATCATCGCCTGAATGATTACTTTTTCTTTGACCCCCCAAAGTCTTTTCACAGTGATTCCATTTTGATGTGTGTGCTTATTTTGTATGCCTTGGGTTTTTTTCTTTTCAAGGAAAAGCGCCCACACTGGGAACCTCTAGGGCTCTAGTACCATAGGCGATACATGTGAGTGAAGTACCAAATCAAGCTCAGATTTCTCTTCCAGCTTAAGATTTTACATTGTGGCACTTTGATTTTTTGTTTGTTCGTTTTCAGCATTTTTAATTTTGTAACTTTGGGGGGTCATATAACATTGTTACCCTCCCCAGGCTCATCACACTAGTAAACTCCCTTTATAATACTTAATTAAGCTAAAGGTCAATAGGGACTAAGCCCAGTAGAAAGCTCTAGTACATTTCACACAATGCTGCCTAAATCAGATTAAGAACCTAAGTAACCAGCTTGGTCAAACTAGCTTAGTCGGACTGCTTGATTTTAAAACCTAGACAAGTGATTATGACAAAAAATTACATCGAATTTAATGTTTTATACTAAGCAAATGTGCTGAATATTATGCTACCAATCACAATTAAAGCAGACAAACATGGATCCAAAAAAGATAAGGGGCAATGCTAATGGACAAGAAACACCTGTTTGTGTTGATGGTCGCGCTTGATTTGAAGTGTGAACGAAAGAAAGATCCCATGAAGGTCCAAATCCTAACAACAGCAACTTGTTCCTATACACACTAGGAAACACAAATAATACTCGAGTGATGAGGATCAAAGGTGTTTGATGACATAGGTTTCTGTTTCAGTGTACCGGATTTGAATGTGTAGATCTGGGTCAATGTTTTGACTTTTATTGTGCATACTCGTTTGCTAATTGCTCTTGCTCTTTAATATTTTTGTTTTTTGTGAGTATAAGTCTTTATGTATACATTCCCTAAGATTGGAGATTGAGATGTCAGGGAGGAAGGTTGAGAGGGAAGCAAGTGAATGATGACTGTCAGCAAACACTCCCCCCTTCCTTGGGTAGATCATACCGTTTGAAATGAGCTTGTCACCTTTTGAAACCAATTGTTCCAGTTGGTAATAGGTGAGGATTTTTGCCAGTAGTTTTCTATTACCTTAGATGCCTCACCGAGTTGCAAAGGTGGTAAGGTAGTTTCCTAGGATAGAACTTGAAGTGGTTCATCAGGTGATTCTTGAACACTGGGAGGTGTGGATTCCTTTGTAGCTTTATAGAGGTCCACTATTGTAGATGGCGACTGTGGAGAAGCTTTTACCTCTATTGATGCATTACATGAGGAGCTAGAAGATTCATGGGACTCCCCCCTTTCTGAGCTAGGTGGAACAAATCGTTCTTTTTTCGGTACCCAAACTAGCTCTGGAGCGGGTGTGTAGCGTTCTGTGATTTTTTTCTTTCCACGATCGTTAATTTGTTTTGGAGCTACCTGATTGAGCTCACATGGGCCCGGTGACAAGTAAGAGTACAATTTACGTTTTGGCACCCAGATTTGTGTTAGGAAATAAGACGTAGCTAAATAGATAATTGAGTAGATTACTTAATGGAGAGAGACAGATTTATATACACGAGATTATAGAGTAGAGAGAGAGAGAGTACACACGATATACGTGGTTCACCCAATGTGGGCTACGTGCACGGGAAATCAGCCACTCAATGGCTTTAGTACTTCAAAACAAGAAGTAGTTTACAAAGGGATTATACCCTTAATGGAGCTCCCGCCTTGCTTCACTCTCACCACCTCACACTCACCTTGTTGCATCAACTTCACACTATGAAATGTGTGTAGAAATGGCATCCTTTTATAGGCCAAAAGGGCTACCCTCTCTTATGAGAGACAGCCATGTGTAGCCGCCACCCTCCAATCCGCCCATGTGTGGCCGCCCTTGAGAAGACAAGTCCGCTTTTGAATTCGGCCACCGGCCACCGGCCATTGACTTCCGACCATTGAATTCGGCCACCGGCCACCGGCCATTGACTTCCGACCACCGGCCATCGGCCATTGACTACCAGCCACCGGCCAACCGACCAATTGTTTTCCGACCACTTTCCGGCCGCCGTCCGGCCATAATATTCCGGTGAAAAAGAATATTCCGGTGAAAAAAAAAGTCTCGGGGGCCTCCGCCCCCGAGGCCTTTAAAGTTGCCCCTGATTCTTGTCCGTGAAAATTTTGGTTTCCGGTGAGTGATTTTCCTTCACGCACGATGGCTTCTCCTCATAATGGGGGCCTTACAAATGTGCGCTTTTACCACAGAAAATTACAAGGGTAAATCAGGCTCCATACTAAACAATCTCCCACTTGGAGACTGATCTCCAAACCAAACCTGTGACTGCTTTCCATTCTGGCTTCTTATCCTTGAATGCCGATTGAAGATGAGCAAAAGCTCAACTTCTCCTTGTTGACCACCTTTGTAAACATGTCTGCAGGATTTTCACTTGTATGCACCTTTCCTAGCTTTAGCTATCCCTCTTCCAAAAGAGTGCGTATGAAGTGATATCTCACCTCAATGTGCTTTGTCCTTGAATGAAAGGCTGAGTTCTTTGCAAGATGGATAGCGCTTTGGCTATCACTGTACAAGACACAATTTTCTTGTTTGAATCCAAGCTCTTCTAAGAATCTGTGAAGCCACAGGATTTCTTTGCTTGCCTCCGTCATTGCTACATACTCTGCTTCCGTGGTAGAAAGTGAAACTACTTTCTGCAGCTTTGAAGCCCAGCTTACTGCTGTGCCTCCAACCATGAACACATAGCCAGTAGTGCTCCTTCGAGTATCTTTGTCACCTGCCATATCTGCATCAGCATACCCTTCTAGAAAAATATCAGTTCCTCCAAAATACAAAGCATTTGTTGTTGTCCCTTTTAGATACCTAAGTATCCACTTCACAGCTTGCCAATGCTCTTTACCTGGGTTGTCCATGAACCTACTCACAACTCCCACTGCATGTGCAATGTCTAGCCTTGTCCAGACCATAGCATACATTAGAGAACCTACCGCTGCAGCATATGGAACTTTAGACATATAGGCTATCTCCTCTTGTGTCTTTGGACACATATCCTTCGTTAGTTTAAAATGACCAGCCAAAGGTGTAGAAACTGGTTTTGCATTTTGCATTGCAAACGTTTCTAGTACCTTCTTGATGTAATCTTCTTGAGATAGCTTTATTGTCTTCTTCGTCGTGTCCCTTGATATTTTCATACCAAGTATCCTCTTTGCAGCACCTAAATCTTTCATTGAAAAAGATTTGGACAGCTCCTCTTTTAGGTCGTTGATGTCCTGCATGTTAGCACTTGCAATCAACATGTCATCAACATACAACATTAGGATGATGAATTTCCCATCTCCCAAATTCTTCGTGTAGACGCAGTGATCCGAGTTGCATCTTGTGAATCCATGATCCAACATCCATCGATCAAACTTCAAGTACCATTGTCTTGATGCTTGCTTTAAACCATACAAGCTCTTCTTTAATCTGCAAACCATTTTCTCCTTACCTTTTACTTCATACCCCTTTGGTTGAAGCATGCAGATTTCCTCCTCTAAGTCACCGTGAGGGAATGCCGTATTTACATCCATTTGCTCGAGATTTAGATCATGAGCAGCCACAAGGCTTAAGACAAGCCTAATTGAGTTCATTTTTACAACAAGAGAAAATATTTCATTGAAATCAATACCTTTCTTTTGACAAAAACCTTTTACCACAAGCCTAGACTTGTATCTTTTCTTCCCACCTTCTTCTTCCTTTAGCTTGTACACCCATTTGTTTTGAAGTGCCCACTTACCTTTAGGCAACTCAACCAACTCCCATGTTTGGTTGCAATGTAGTGAGTCCATCTCCACTTGCATGCTCTTCGTCCATTCTTCTTTGGATTCATGTTGCATAGCTTCTTCGTATGATTTCGGCTCTCCAGAATCTGAGATCAAGAGATGGTTGAAGGAAGGAACAAACTTTTCTGGAGGTCTACTTGCTCTTGTAGATCTTCGTGGAATAGGTTGAGGCTCCTCATTTGGTTGACGTTGTTGCACATTGTCACCGTTTGCAGTCCTTGAGTCTTCACCGTCCTCAAGCTCCATGTACTCATCACCTATTTCTTTTGTTTGTTTTTTTTCCAAGTAATCTTTGTACATATTTTGTTCGTTAAAAATTACATCCCTACTCCTTAATATTTTACTATCTTCAGGATTCAATAGGTGATACCCAAAGTCTCCTTCTCCATAGCCAATGAAGAAACACTTTTTGGACTTTGCATCTAGCTTTGATCTTAGGCTTCTATCTATGTGCATGAAAGCCTCACACCCAAACACTTTGAGAAATGCATAATTCACCGGTTTACCTGTCCATGCCTCTTTTGGAACTCCCCCATCCAATGTCGTTGAGGGTGACCGATTGATTAAGTACACAGACGTACTTACAGCTTCCGCCCAAAGCTCAAGCGGTAGGCCTGCATGTAGCCGCATGCTTCGTGCTCGTTCCATGATTGTCATGTTCATCCTTTCCGAAATCCCATTTTGTTGAGGTGTCCTTGGGGTTGTCCTTTGCCTCCGAATGCCATTGCTAGCACAAAAGCTTTCAAAAGCTTGGCTGCAATATTCGCCTCCATTGTCGGATCTGAGGCATTTAACCTTAGTACCTGTTTCATTCTCCACAAAGGCTTTCCACCTTTGAAATATGGAAAATACATCGGATTTATTCTTCATGACATAAACCCATGTTTTTCTAGTCGCATCGTCTATGAATGTTACATAGTACAATGAGCCACCAAGTGATGGTGTACTTGCAGGACCCCAAACATCAGAATGAACCAACTCAAGTTTTTTATTTCTTCTTTCATTTCCTGATTTTTGAAATTTTACCCTCTTTTGTTTACCATAAACACAATCTTCACAAAACTCTAAGTCCACTTCTTTCAAACTTGGTAGAAGCTTCTTTGTTTGAAGGATTTGCATTCCTTTGGCACTCATATGCCCAAGTCGGTAGTGCCACACCGCACTGTCAACTTCTGTAGTTGCTGCACAAGCTGAAGGTTGCGTGCTAACAGTACACAAGTAAAGTGTACCGACTTTTTCTCCCTTGGCAACCACCAAAGATCCCTTTGAGATCTTCCACCGTTTGTTTCCGAATGCAATGTTGTGACCTTCATCGTCCAATTGTCCTGTAGAGATCAAAATTTTGCGAAGAGAAGGAACATGTCTAACATCTTTAAGCTTCCATTCATTTCCGTTAGCAGTTTTGACAGAAACTGTACCTTTGCCGACAATCTCACAAGCTTCATCATCTCCCAAGTATACATACCCAAAATTACATTTGGTGTAGTCTTGGAAATGTTGCTTGTGTGGTGTCGCATGGAATGAAGCCCCGGAATCTACTATCCAGGAATTAGACACATTGTCTAATGAGAGAATTAGAGCATCTTGCTCTACTTTACCTGCCACATTGGCCTCCGATGTTGGCTTGTTGTCTTGAGACTCTGTCTCCTTCTTCTTCTTGGACCAGCAATCCTTCTTGACGTGGCCCTTCTTGCCGCAGTTCCAACATTCAAGAACTGACTTTGTGCGTGACTTGCTCCGCCTTGAGCGATCACGACCCTTTTGGTTTTTGAACCTCTCCTTAGGCCTTCCTCTGGTTTCCACTGATAGTGCAGCACTTGATGATTCTCCTGTGCTTCTCCTTCGCATTTCTTCGCTTAGGAGAACACCCACAACATCATCAAACTTAAGAGTATTTGTGCCAGAGATAGAATTACTTACAGCCATCACAAGGCTATCCCAACTATCCGGGAGAGATGATAGTATAAGGAGAGCTCGCACTTCGTCATCGAAATTGATTTTCACTGATCGAAGTTGACTTATGTTTGTGTTAAAGTCATTTAGGTGTTCTGCAACTGAACCATTCTCTGCCATCTTTAGATTGAACAAGCGCTTCATAAGAAATACCTTATTGGATGCCGATGGTTTCTCGTAGAAGTCGTCAAGTGACTTCATCAAGTCCTCCGTGGTCTTCATCTCCGAAACATTGAAGGCCACCGTTGACGCCAAGCTTAACCGGATTGTTCCCAGTGCCTTTCGATCAAGGACAATCTATGCTTCATCTGCCATTGTTGCAGGCTTCTTCGCAAGACCGCCTAGTGGCAAATAGAGGTCCTTCTGGTAGAGATAGTCTTCAATCTGCATCTTCCAATGTTGGTAGTTTTTGTCGTTGAACTTCTCAATCTTGAGCTTCCCTTCCTCCGCCATAACTCCCACTCAATTCAAGGAATCCTTTCCTTGAGATAATTTAGCTACGAGCAAACCTTGCTCTGATACCAGTTGTTAGGAAATAAGACGTAGCTAAATAGATAATTGAGTAGATTACTTAATGGAGAGAGACAGATTTATATACACGAGATTATAGAGTAGAGAGAGAGAGAGAGAGTACACACGATATACGTGGTTCACCCAATGTGGGCTACGTCCAAGGGAAAGCAGCCACTCAATGGCTTTAGTACTTCAAAACAAGAAGTAGTTTACAAAGGGATTATACCCTTAATGGAGCTCCCGCCTTGCTTCACTCTCACCACCTCACACTCACCTTGTTGCATCAACTTCACACTATGAAATGTGTGTAGAAATGGCCTCCTTTTATAGGCCAAAAGGGCTGCCCTCTCTTATGAGAGACAGCCATGTGTAGCCGCACTTGTGTGAATAAGTCCAAATCGGACCCTCCAATCCGCCCATGTGTGGCCGCGCTTGAGAAGACAAGTCCGCTTTTGAATTCGGCCACCGGCCATTGACTTCCGGCCATCGGCCATTGACTACCGGCCACCGGCCAACCGACCGGTTGTTTTCCGACCACTTTCCGGCCATAATATTCCGGTGAAAAAGAATATTCCGGCGAAAAAAAGGTCTCAGGGGCCTCCACCCCCGAGGCCTTTAAAGTTGCCCCTGATTCTTGTCCGTGAAAATTTTGGTTTCCGGTGAGTGATTTTCCTTCACGCACGATGTCTTCTCCTCATAATGGGGGCCATACAAATGTGCGCTTTTACCACAGAAAATTACAAGGGCAAATCAGGCTCCATACTTAACAATTGGATCATTTCCTTGATAGTAGACTTGGGCTTCCAATAGTCGTTTAGGAATCCAACGCCACGTTTTCTTACATTTTTTGGAGCGAGTGGGACATTTCTTACAAGGCTTTTGTTTTTTAGCACTAGCTATGGTCGCTAAAGAACCTTTAGGGACCCACTTGTATGTTTTCTTCGTTATATTAGAATGAGTCTTGTCAGAAGCTATATGCATTGCTTGTAGCATATTTAAGGGTATGGGTGCACTTGTATGTTTCCTTCATTATATTAGAATGAGTCTTGTCAGAAGCTATATGCATTGCTTTAGGGACCCCCTGTTTCCCCAAGTGTCTATGGTTGCTGCTAGGTGGACCCAATCCACATTGTCCGACTCAGTCATCCCAGGTAGTACGCCCATATAAGGAGAATCTTCCCCAACATTAGTGTCAGCTTTACACGTGTAACAATATTGCAATGGGGCCGAGTGAACTGTGGTGTCAGATCTATGATCAATTATAAACCTGTTTCCTAGAGGATGTGCTCGACCAGTTACAAGATCCACTCGAATGCCAAAATCTTGGAACTGCAAGTAGACATGGTTTTTAGACCAGTCATGCACCATTTTTGCTTCCCTCATGAAAGGACGTCCTAAGATCATCTCCAATGCCATAGTGTGCTTGGAGAAATCCATAACAATGAAGGTAATCCTTATTTTATGTCCAAAGACCTTGATCTTGAGATCTTCTAGCATCCCAATAGGTTTACCAATAGACCCATTAGCCATCTTCACTACTATGGTTGTGGTCGCAAGGTGAGGTCTTCCCATAGTTTCCCATCAATTTTTAGTCACAATGCTAACCCCAGCGCCACCATCAAGGATTCCCTTCACAGTTAATCCCTTAGCAGTGATTGGTATGGTCGCATTGGATTCATCACCCTCAAAGTATTGTCCCAACTTGTTAAGAAGTATTTCTATAACAAGGTTCTCATCTCAGTTGGGTTGTGGATCTAAGTGTTCCTCCTCTATTGGCATCTCCCCAACTCCATCCATCTGTGCAAATTGTGGTAGCCCAAACTTTAGTTCTCCATTGAGGAAGGCTCGAAGAGCTGAGACTAGCTCAGGATCTTTATATAGTTTGGACATGATGGTGGTTCTAACTTCTGAAGACATGAAATCCATCAATTTGGCAATGTTTAACGCACCTTTTGGCCTTGAGCCCCTTGACATGGGGAAGATGGGATCTCCATTTCTTCGATAGGATCAACTAGTCCCTCTGTAAACATTCTTTCCATCAAGAAGAGAGTACGCCCACTTTCCCATGACTTTAAGTCACTTTCTTCTTGGATGACACTAGGTATGGCTAAGGGTCTATGGACTTGGTGAGGTTGTTGTTGCGTAGGGAACACGGTGTGTGTAATTTGGATGTGCCTAGGTGCTGGTTATAGATCCCTTTGGGTATCTTCTACCAAACTCCTTAATTGCTTGACTCGCTCAATCTCCTCTTTAGGGTTTGGATAAGTTCCTATCTTCTTCTTGGATCCTGGCCATTGTGGCTCATGAAGATCTTCCTTGTTGGTTTCTATCTTAGTGGTCGTTTTGGTCTCCATGGTTTCTCCTGAATCAAAATCCACTTCAGCGTCATTCATATATACAGGGTCGTCACCAGTCCCTATGTTGGTCTTTAAATTGGGGTCTGACTTCGCTGCTTTTTGCCATCTCTTCCTTCGTGTTTTCTTCTTTTTCTCAGATTGGGCAATTAATGCCATGTCTCTTTCCTCAAAAATATAAATTTTTTTTTGGAGCATCGATCATGTGAGTACGTTTACTGGTACCACAGGTGTACTTTCTGATGGCTCCTCGGTAACTTGGTGCATTTGGATTATTTGGACATTGGGCAATCAAATGATCTATGCCACATCGATTACACATGAGTATTGGCATTGTAGACGTGCTCGCTTGATTGGTTTGCATTAGTGTGGCGTTCTTTTGTAGCCTAATAGGACACTCGGCTACACGATGTGGACCTCCACACTCATAGCATTGAAGAGGTGGTCTCTTAGCAGTGTAATTGATATTTTGGCCTCTTGCCGCAAGAGTAGCTACTTGATATACAGGTTTGACTTGTCCCCAATAGTCCTCCATGTAGTATTGTGGACTTTCTTCAAGCACATACATCCCATAGGAAATATTAGGATCTATATCTTCCTCACAGCCTTCCAAACAAGCAATAGATGACTCACAATCCACTTGATTCACAGAAGTGATTCTCGGATGTGGTGGTTGTTGTCCTAGCACTGGAGGTGGTAAGGGTGTTGTTTGAACAACATTTTGGGCCCTAGGGACCATGTGTTGTGTTGTTTGTTCAAGAGGGGGCCGGCATCAATGGAGGCACTCGAGGTGTGTCTGTCCATGCTAAGGTTGGTCTATTGTCCATCGCGTGCTTAAATACTATGCAATCCTTAGCTTGATCACCATACCTCCCACAGGCATTGCAGTTCCCATTGAATTTTACTCTAAAAGTAGGGCATTCACTGGCATTATGCGGTCCATAGCATACTGAGCCCCATTGTTGCTCCCTTCTTGGATACATATGATTGTTTTGCAGAGCACGATTGTCTCTAAGACTCTCTTGAATAGCCTTGGTGAGATCTGCTAAAGTCATCTCAGATATCTTTGGCTCCTTAGAAATAGGGTTTAGGGTCATTGGTTGATGCCCTAATGCTTGCGAGCTAATAGATTTAGGCTCAACAGACACTCTTTCTCCTTGAATCATTAAATTATCCTCCAATTGGATCGCATTGGTGGTGACTACTTCCAAAAGTGGTGATACCTCTAATGACTAGGCCATTGTAGATATCCTCATGTCGTAATCCCCGAATGAATCTATCAAGCAATTGATTATTATTGAAGCGCTCATTTGGATTACAACGAGAATTCAAATGCTTCAAGCGACTAATAAAGTCTCTCACCGACTCTCCTTCCTCTCATTGGGCTTTCTGGAGCTGAGAGGCTACACCCCAAAGTACTCCCTCTCATATGTATTCTTTCAAGAACAGTCTCCTAAGATTAGGGTAAATTGTTTTTTCTTCCACCATTAGGGTTTTATACCAATCCCCTGCCTTCCCACTTAAGGTTAGGCTTAAAGCATTACTCTTATGTAGGTCATTGTGTTCTCCTAGAGAATCACATATTTTTTCAAACACTTCGATATGCTTTCTCACATCCCCGTCTCCACTAAATTTTTGTGTGAGCTTGGCTATTTGTACTGCCTTACTTCTAGGCTCTCTATCAGGCATGTTACGCATATTCTCAGCAATAGATCGACCAATAGCTTGAGAAAATGTTGCCAAGTCACCTAAGTGAGCAGGCACCGTGGATGAAGGCGCTCCAGAGAGTACATGTGGAGTAGATATTGGCATTGGGCTTGGCGCATAGGAAGCCCTTGGGTTCCACGTTTGGTATGATGTTGTGCCATGTGGTGGCCCAAAGTTCATATGTGTGG
This sequence comes from Adiantum capillus-veneris, assembly GCF_014529385.1. Classification (NCBI taxonomy): domain Eukaryota; kingdom Viridiplantae; phylum Streptophyta; class Polypodiopsida; order Polypodiales; family Pteridaceae; genus Adiantum; species Adiantum capillus-veneris. Next base: position 121,162,147 of record NC_140959.1, on the reverse strand, counting down.
CCCTAGGCATAGCAGACGTCGGATGTGACATGCTAATGCTAGCCGGTATAGTCCCATGGAAATAAGAGCTTGGGTGTTGTTAGGTAGTTGAGACAATGGGAGGGGTAGGGACTACATGAGTGCAATGACCCATAGGTGCATACGATTGGTACACACTTGTAGGTATTGTTGCAGGCATTGAGCTACCATGTAGCGGTGCTTTACTAACAAAGGAGGTCCATGGTGTATTTCTTGGCATGCCCATCATTGGGGTAGGCATGGTAGCCGTGGTGTCATCAAGGGAAGGATGAGCTAGACTTGGAAAGGTGAAGCTATCACTTGTGGGCTCAGATTTCACTGAGACCCCTGGAGAAACAACATATGGAGGATCCATCGAACTTACCGAGGGAGTCTCCATTTGCGATAAGGTCGGTTGTTTAGCCTTTCCTGTGTCCAAGAATCTCATGAGAGCCGTTGAAGGCATGTTGATCTCCTTGTTCTGTCTCTCTAACTCAATGACCCTATGGATGACCTCACAAACTCTTTGTTGTTGATCCTCCACACTAATAGCACCCATTGTGGATTGTAGGACATCTAACCAACCCACGTGATAGGTGTGACCTGTGTATAGGTCGGTCAGAGTTTCTGTTTGTAGTTCGTACTCCCAGTTCTCATTTAAGAACACTCCATCTAGGATTGAGGTGCTAGGGGTGTCCTTTGAGCTAGATGCAATGTTGCTTTCTAGGGGTTGGCCCTTAGCGGTTGCTAAGTCAGGAGCACTCGATTGCTCTCCTAGCAAAGATATTGACATAGGCTCTTTCAATTTTAACTCTCTTCGTTGCTCTGCCTTGCGTAAGCTCTCAACTTCCTTTTCCCTTGTTGCAAGGATATATCGCTCAACCTCTTGCACCTCGGCAAGGCTTCTACCATCGGGTAATATGACCTCGGAGGGAAATAACTCTAAAGAGTTAGGAGGTGCAGTGAATGAAGTATTCACGTGCACATTGTCTAAGGGTATAGGGTCTACGTTGGTCATGAATGGAGAATTTCATTCCCCACCCCCCTCATTTACATCATTAGCATTTTCACCTCATGGTGCTAAAACATGCCTCCTCACATATTGACCTGACTAGTCTTTGGAATGGAAGCTCTGGTACAAGAAGCTCAATACATTTCTGAGCCTTCCTCATTTCCTTGAACATCTTGATGTGTCTTTGTAGCCTCTTCATCCTTGGAGCTTTCAAGATTTTCATGGAATTTCTTGGTCTCTTCTTTTTACTACCGGATCTTCCTCCTACTTTAGAAGCCAAACCTGGACCTTTGCCTGCCTTTCTCGCATTTGCCTTTGTTCTTTCCATTTACGTGTAAGGAAATGACCTCTTTTTGTGTTTCTCTCTCTCTCTCTCTCTCTCTCTCTCTCTCTCTCTCTCTCTCTCTCTCTCTCTCTCTCTCTCTCTCTCTCTGTGTGTGTGTGTGTGTGTGTGTGTGTGTGTGTGTGTGTGTGTGTGTGTGTGTGTGTGTGTGTGTGTGTGTGTGTGAGAGAGAGAGAGAGAGAGAGAAAGTGGCATTACGGCGTGCGGGTGCTATTTTGCGATAAATAGATGCATATTCCACGTCATTCTGCACGCTAGTCAGGGTCAGGTCATAGATCATTTTGAACACTTGAAGTAGTCAATATATCATTTCATTTCATCTTTATTACTCTCTCTCTCTCTCTCTCTCTCTCTCTCTCTCTCTCTCTCTCTCTCTCTCTCTCTCTCTCTCTCTCTCTCTCTCTCTCTCTCTCTCTCTCTCTCTCTTTCTCTCTCGCAAAAAATAGATTCATATACGAGCGCCATTGTGCAAACTGGTCAAAGTCATGGGTGCTGGTCATTTTGGGCTTATGAAGTGTTCCATATAACATACCATTTCATCTTTAGCGCACACCCTCCCTCTCTCTCTCTCTCTCTCTCTCTCTCTCTCTCTCTCTCTCTCTCTCTCTCTCTCTCTCTCTCTCTCTCTCTCTCTCTCTCTCTCTCTCTCTCTCTCTCTCTCTCTCTCTCTCTCTCTCACATAGCTACAGGTATATGTAGAATTTGGTTTTCTCTGAATGCTAACAAGACCTTCACTGTTGTCACGTTGTGCGATGCTGTTCTAATTTTTTATCTCTATCTCAATTTTCTACGTGCGCTTTTGGTGTCAATATTGAGAGAGAGAGAGAGAGAGAGAGAGAGAGAGAGAGAGAGAGAGAGAGAGAGAGAGAGATTTTTTTATCCATCCTCGAAGGTCAAATATGACCTATGGGACCAAAGTTACATGTGATATAGTATGTGTATGGGTGATGAGTGACTCTCAATGCTCCAAAATTGTGGTGATGAGAGTCGCAATATGGAGAGCCCACACTGTTGTTGGGAGAGGAAAGTATGTAGGTTTAAGTCATGGCTAAAAATGTGAGAGAAGCAAGTTTGGATGTGACCAAAATATGAGCACTCTAGTAGTGTATGGTACTCAAACTCTCGAACTTGCAGCAGTGAGCATAATGTGCACAGTCGATTTGACTCTTCTACATTTCCCCAACACCCTGTCTTGAATCGAAGGGAATGGCAGCTAATCCGAATGGCTGTGATAGTACTATCACTGACAAGGGGATATGCTCAAGCATGTAACTATGAGTACAATTTCCTCTTTTAGCGAATAACATGGTTTTGTAGTTGGGGGCAATATGGGTGGTGTAATCAGTGTGACCCATTGGATTTCTCCCAAGCCATAGTACATTGGCGTTGTAAAAAAGATCTTTCTTTTATGCGTCTTTTGAACTTTTTGTTTGCTTCCCATGCAATTGTAGGAAGTTGATGTGAGGGCTTTTGACGCATCTTTATCATGTACTCCACAACCCTTTCCATGACCATAACCTCAATTGGAAGAGATCCCAACTCAAGAAGTAGGAGCATAATATGGTGTTTGTGCCTTAACTTGGACAAAGTTTGTAAGAAAACGCTTTTGGAAAATCTCAAACTCTTTCCAATTAGACTTTGAGATGCTCCCACCCCACACTTCAACTCCATAAAGAAGAACCGGTGTCACCAATGCATCAAAAAGGTGCTTGTTGAGAACCCAACACTTGATGTTTCCCTCATTACACATGTTCTCAAATGCATAATATGCTCTCTTTCCCAGTTCCAAACGATGCATAGCATATTCATGCCACTTGTGATTGGATGGAACCTCAAGGCCAAGGTACTTAAAGCTCTCACCAACTTCAAGTGTCTCATTGTTGTACACAATGCATGGCTTCTCCTTATGGTTGGTTTTCACAAGCATAACCTTTGTTTTGGATTCATTCACAATCATCCCACTATGCAAGCAAAAGTTCTCAAGGACAACCATAATCTTTCGTGCATCTTTTAAAGTGTGTGCTAGAAGCACTACATCATTCGCATACAAAAAAAGCTTGATTACCGCATTGCAAATAGTGACCTCTTCAATGCCTTATTCGTGCATAAATTCAAGTACCATTTGTTCCAATTGGTCCATGCATAGACAAAAGAAATTGGTGACAATGTACATCCTTGTTTAACCCCAATAGTGCTTACAAAAATTTCTGAAATTTTTCTTCCCATGTGCAATTGACATGTCACCTTCTCATAGATTTGAGAAACCGCAAGCATAATCCCACTTGGCACTTGGAGTTGATTCATCCGTCTCCACAACTTGTTACGTGGAATCATATTAAAAGAATTCTTAAAGGATACAAAATAGCAATACAATCTCTTTCCTTTTAGCCGACTTTCCTCCATGAGAACACGAAGAGTGACAAGATGATCAATGTTGCTATGGCATTGATGAAAACCCGCTTGTCCTTTTGTACGCTTTTCATTCTCTTCAGCCCAATCACTCAATTTCATCTCCATTATGCACCCAAACGACTTTGTCATAAGAGACGCAATTATTATAGTCCGGTAGTTATTTACATTGTTTACATCCCCTCCTTTATGCAAAGGCTTGACCCAATTAGTGCTCCAATCATAAGGCATTCCAAGTTGAAGTTCAAGGTTGAACATATCACAAATCCACTCATGGGTAAAATCTCCCGTCCATTTGATCATCTTCAGCTTGATACCTTGAAGATCTCCCACTTTACGAGTGGCCGACTTTTCAAGCCCATTGCATACATCCTTCAATAGTAATTTAAAGAGGGCATACATGGGAGTGAACCATAAAAGGTATTTTTCATCATTTGGTTGCTCATATAATTTCTTACAATGTGTGTACATATCCACAAGACTCAAGTTACCAAAATTCTCAACCCACTTGTCCCTCAGGTTTCTCCAAAATCTTCCACATACACATGTCTTTTTTTGGACTTGAAAAAGTTTTTTCTTTACTTCCCATCTTTCTCTCTTCTTTTGAATCAATGCCTTGTATGTATGCAAATGATCTTGATAGTTGTCTTTGTCCATAGTTGCATCAATATTTATCAAGGACTTTCAAGCATCTTGACATTCTTTATCAAACCACCTTTTGCGTGATCTATCTTTGTTGATACCATGGAGATGCTTTATGGCAAAGCATTCTTCAAAAACAAGAACAAATAACTTTCTTGAAAGCTTCCCATTTAGTTTCCAATGGTGCATCATATTGAAGCTTTGTCATCCATAACTTTTGCTCAACAATTTTGATGTACATTGGTGTCCGTTTGAAATCCATACATAGTGATAACTTCCCTTTCCTCTGGATGATATTATCATGCTTAGTTGCTTCTCCACATGCAAGGTCAATACATAAGGTCTGATGATTTGATTTCGGGGTTCATTGGTCAAGCATAAAACTCTTTATGTGATATATGATGGCTTCGGAGAGTAGCATATAGTCAATCAAACTATCCCCATTATGTTTTCTACAAGTAAATCCATTTGTTCCACTCCACAAAGATACACCATTGGCAATGAGCATCCCCATGCTATTACACAGGTGCAAAAGTAACTTTCGATAGTGATCCATCTCTTTCTCATCCATGAAGTACGATCATACAAGTGAACTTTCTCCAACTCCCTTGAAATGTATGGCATATCAAATTGTTGAGTATCATGTTGCAATGTTTTTTTGCGAGCATTCATATCCCCAAATACAATAACATCACCTTTGCCTTTGAAATAATCAATGTTCTCTTCCAAATCAAAAAATGGTTGATCTCTATCTATGCAAGCATAAAAGGGGGAATCATGGTGAGGAATGTAGCAACCGGCTACAAAAATGGGTGCTCTTTTTGGTGTTATAATTTTCAGCCATACATAACATTTGTACTTGTTATCTTTCACAATTGATACAAAACCTTCCAATCTTTTATTAACCATACATGCCACCCCTCCTTGCCCTCTCCGTTTCTTGAGATTCTTTGACCATATCAATGAATGTACATTTATACATAACATTTGTACTTGTTATCTTTCACAATTGATACAAAACCTTCCAATCCTTTATTAACCATACATGCCACCCCTCCTTGCCCTCTTCGTTTCTTGAGATTCTTTGACCATATCAATGAATGTACATTGTAATCCTCCAAGCCGTTAATCCTTTGTGTATCATGCTCCCAAGTTTCAACAAGAAGTACAACATCGGCTTTGCTTGTTATTTCATCAATGCCAACCCCCGCATTCCATGGGTATCCATTGAAATTCCAAAAGCATATTTTCAATTTCCACTCGGCCTCATAGGTCGCACATCCCTATTCGCTCGAGGGACTTACCTCCTCCTTGGACACATTTTCTTCGTGAGATCTCTCCTTTTTTTCTTGTTCTTTTCCTCATATGTCTTGCAAGTAAATATTTTTTTGCTTAATAGTGCGATCTTTACATACAAAAAAATGTGTATCCCTCAAATAGATCCAACTATTATCAAGGATAATCTTTCGTTTGGTCTTATGAGCATGGTGCATACAATTGGCCGTTCTCCCGAGTGAGGAGCTCCTTGCTTACCCACTCTATGTACTCCATAGACCATAACTTCAAACATACCAAAGTGGGTTTTGAAGAAATCTTTGATAACAATGGCAAGAGAAGGAGGCGTCTCTAACTTCTCTTTGGGGATTCCACGAATAACAATGTCCTTGGAGCGTCACTCTCGTTCCTTCAACTCCTCTACATCCACATTCTCAACATTATTTGTTTGAGCCATAGCTTGTATAAGGGAGGAATAAGGAACCACATTGCTACCACATACATCAGTCCAAGACTTGTTTGTGCATGCATTTTTCATGTCGCATATATACCGGCTCATGGTGTCAAATTTCTCCTCTTTCAATACATGGTCATGTTCTACTTTGCTCATCTGCTCCTTCAAAGTATTCAGGTCCACAAGAGAGCATTTAAATTCCTTGACTTCCTCTTCAAGTTTCATCAAACGTGTTGTTTGCATCTGAAGTGTCCTCTTGAGATTCTCATTCTCAAGCATAAGAACACTTAGCATGTCATTCTCCATTGCAAGTGCCCGTAAGTCTTCACCTTGTTTGTTTACGGTCTCTTGCAACGATACCAAGTATGCCATGATCATGGTTTTGGATGTCGTTGGTTGAGTGGTTACATTAATTGTTTGTTTACAGTCTCTTGCAACGATACCAAGTATGCCATGATCATGGTTTTGGATGTCCTTGGTTGAGTTGGTTGAGTGGTTACATTAATATCTCCACACTTAAGAGATTTGGATCATTTTCTACAATGTTTGTGGACCTTGTTGAAGAAGAAGAACCCTTGCGAGTGCCGGAAGACATTGTATGTAAAATAAGAGATGAGATTCAACTTTCTTGAACTTGTTCACTTTGAAAATGCTACTACAAAAATGCCTTACATAACTCTAAAATATTTTGTCTTTACGTAAATTTAGAGGATGTTGTGCTATTCAATTGAGGCTATAGATCACCCAAATCGAACTTCGGATGAAGAAGTTATAATCAAAAGAGTGAATTGTTGTCTACTAGGTCAAAAAATGGATGCACTAGAGAGAGAGAGAGAGAGAGAGAGAGAGAGAGAGAGAGAGAGAGAGAGAGAGGATACTTTGTTCTTGTCTTATAGCACGTGTAGGTGTATTGTCGGTCTGCCAATTCTCCTTCGTGCGTCATAAAGCATAAAAGGGGTAGCAAAACACACACACACACACACACACACACACACACACAGAGAGACACTCAAATAAAATGAGATTCTCTATTAACCTCTTTAAAATGCCAACATGACCTATGAGACCAATCTTTCACACACACACACACACACACAGAGAGAGAGAGAGAGAGAGAGAGAGAGAGAGAGAGAGAGAGAGAGAGAGAGAGATCCAGCCAAACAAGAGACCAACACCTTGCAATTTTGGAGAAAATTGCTATAATATGTAATAAAATAGTCAAATGATGGTGTGTCTATGGTATGTTGTTGAAGCTCCTTAGTCGCAATACTTACCTATTAGTGCATGTATTATGTTTTTGTTAGGATTAAGATCTCACAGAATGAAGAGGCAGAGGGTCGATCCAGAAATTGTCTTTGGTCAATAGGAAGCAAAAGGGAGACCACCTCAGTTGTTGAAGGCCAAATATATATTTCTTGGAGAGGATGTTATGGGGGTTGAGGAACCCCCAATGACTTAGAAGCATCAAAACATAAAGAAGTGCCTATAATCCTGAAGCTTCAAGTGACTAGCACCAAAAAGAGAGACATTGATCTTTCTTCTATCAGTGAGCCAGCTACAAAATGTAAGGAAGGGGTAGATGGTGTTGAAGATCGTGTAGTTATGGATGAAAGACTGTTTGATTTTGCAGTATCTGTAGGAGCTGCTGAAATGTTTGACAAGGTCTCTTCTATCTTTAATGCCCCATTCATTCTTGATGGTTTTATAGCTCAACACAATGATTTCTTCAAGTCTAAAAGAGAAAGGATTGAGCTTGAGTTCCAAAGGGGCAGTGTGGTTCTTGCTGACATATGGTGGTGGTGCACTTAAAAGATTGTGATTCCACAAGACGGTTATACAAGAAGTACCATCAATTGCTTATCATTTTTAGACCCTCATGGTGTTCTATGCACGAATGAGATTGCAAGATAATCAAAGAATCCTTTGGGTTTCTTCTATTCTTAAATTCTCTATTTGCATATCTCTTGAAGGATCCTTCAAAGGTAATGTATAAGCTCACTTTGTATGACAAGGGTGGGTAGAATTTTTCAAATGTAGTTGTAGATTCTAAGGCTATTTTAGATGCAAAATTTTGGCATGCACGTTTTGGATATTGGAATTTTGCAAGTTTGTTGCGTTTGCAAAAATCTGATATGGTTGCTTCTTTGCCGTCTCTTCTATCTCCCTCTCTCTTTTTTTCTCTCTATTGTGCTAGACTAAGCACATCACTAGAATGTAGTACATGCAATAAAGTGAATAATTGAATTTTCTATTAAAATCATACGACACATTAAATGTCCACTAGACATAATTAGACGTTTCACACGTGTGAGAAATGTATTTATTAAAATGTCGTGCATGGTGGCAACAGTTACATGATTGTTTAGATTACGAGAGAGAGGGAGAGAGAGAGAATGTTAGAGTGAGAGAGGGAGAGAGAAAGACATACACACACACAACACACACGTAGTCTGGCGAGGGGGGGAGAGAGAGAGAGAGAGAGAGAGAGAAAGAGAGAAATAGATTGAATTATCGTCCACGGAGGTCATATATGACCTATGGGACCGAAAAATAGAACATTACAATGCTTGCTTTCAAGTGAAGCATGGATACATATCAGTTGAGGACTAAGGGTCCATCAAGAGGGTAATGGAAAAGAAAAAGGAGGATGAAACCTAGGAAGGCTCAGGTGAGGGGGGAGCCGGTTTGGTAGTTCGAAACTCCTGGATGATGGCTTTACCACCTCGATAGACTACCCATTTACCTTGTTGCGAGCTTCGTGTATCTTCTTGAGTTCACTTGCTTTGGTCTTGAGTTGGTTAGGGGTCAATTCTTTGGCGATCCATAGCTTTGTTCCCTTTAGGAGACAAGACTGGCATAGTAGCTTCCACCGCTCTTCTTTGTTCTTGAGAGTAAGGATACAATGCTGGGGTGGCACCTTTTTACATGTGTCATTGATCCATGAGACGGTTTTTGACTTGATATTTACTGGCTAGAGAATGTCATTGAGCTTGGCGATTGCATCTTCAAGAGTGTCTTCGTCTGTGCACCATGGTGAGGGGAGTCCTCTAATCTGGACCTTGAGGCTAATAGATTCTTGTAGCCGATTTTCTTGTAAGGCTGCTTGAACTTCGCTGACAATCTTTTTACGAGTTGCTTCATGGACTTCTTCCTGGGTTGCTTTGATAGTTTCAGCAAAAGCGTTTTCGACCTCGTGTGCTTAAACAAGGAGAGCTTGGCTCTCTACTTCTTTCGCATCTTCAAGCTTGCATAGATGTTCTTTGAGTCTTTCATTCTCCCCAGCAAGTTCTTGAATATGAGCCTCAAGGGCTATGATTCGTGCTTCCTGGCGGACGGCGAGGTCCTTCCTTGGTGCCGCTGCCACCGCAAGAAACCTCTTGCGCGCAATAGGTGTGCCAAAGGACATCCAGCCGGGAATTTTGGTTGGGCTATGTGGGATCGAGGGCTTATGGTGATTTAAATTTTTTGGAGGCATGAAGCCAAGCTCTGGTATCGACGAGCAGAGAGTGGGGATTCGGTTCGATGGACCAGAGAGTGGTTCAATGGGCTGAGACAGAGGGGGAAGGCTTTGGGGCAGTGGTAGAAGGTGAGGAGTTAACCAGTTGAGCAGGTCGCCACAATAGTTCCCCACAGCAGTTGCACCGACGAGCAGGTCGCAGCAAAAAAACGCTGACGGGTATGTAGCAGCCGCTGTTGTCTTGGGCATGGGTAGAGCTTGAGAGTAACAACCCCCACAGGACCACCCTCGCCCAGGGGAGACTTGCAAGGGTTGGCTTAGGTTAAGGGTTCACCCGAGAGAGAGAGAGAGAGAGAGAGAGAGAGAGAGAGAGAGAGAGAGAGAGAGAGAGAGAGATAGATTTTGTTATCGTTCTCAGAGGTCAAATATGACGTAAGTTACATGTGATGTAGTATGTGTATGGTTGATGAGTGACTCTCAATGCTCCAAAATTTTGGTGATGAGAGTTGCAATGGAGAGCCCACACTGTGGCTAGGAGAGGAAAGTGTGTAGGTCTAAGTCATGGCTGAAAATGTGAGAGAAGCAAGTTTGGATGTGACCAAAATCTGAGCACTCTAGTAGTGTGTGGTACTCAAACTCTCGAACTTGCAATGAGCATAATTTGTACAGTCTTTGACTCTTCTCCATTGCCCCAATGCCATGTCTCGCATCGAAGGGACTGGGAGCTAAGCCGAATGGCTGCGATAATGTGTATCACCGACAAGGGGATAGGCTCAAGCATGTAAGTGTGAGTACAAATTCCTCTTTCAGCAAAGAACATGGTTTTGTAGCTGGGGGCAATATGGGTGGTGTAATGTATGAAGAGTGACCCACCACATTCTCCCAAGCCGTAGTACAGTGGCATTGTAAAAAAGCTTCATTCGCTTGGGAGTCAATTGAAGCATCATGTAGCAAGTGTAATGCATACCATCTCCCAAATCACTTCTTTATGTCTTGCATCCATCCCGTGCTCAAGATCTTTCTTTTATGCGTCTTTTGAAATTTTTGGCTCGCTTCCCATGCAATTGTGGGAAGTTGATGTGAGGGGTTTTGACGCATCTTTATCATGGACTCCACAACCCTTTCCATGACCATAACCTCAATTGGAGAGATCTCAACTCAAGAAGTAGGAGCATATATGGTGTTTGTGCCTTAACTTGGAGAAAGTTTGTAAGAAAATGCTTTTGAACATTCTCAAACTCTTTCCAAGTAGACTTTGAGATGCTCCCGTCCCACACTTCAACTCCATAAGAAGAACCGGTGTCACCAATGCATCAAAAAGGTACTTCTTCAAAACCCAACACTTTATGTTTTTCGCTTTACACATGTTCTCAAATGCATAATATACTCTCTTTTCAGCTTCCAAATGATGCATAGCACATTCATGTCATTTGTGATTGAACGGAACCTCAAGGGCAAGGTACTTAAAGGTCTCAACAACTTCAAGTGTCTCATTGTTGTATACAATGCATGGCTTCTCCTTATGGTTGGTTTTCACAAGCATAACCTTTGTTTTGGATTCATGCACAATCAGCCCACTATGAAACCAAAAGTTCTCAAGGACAACCATAATCTTTTGTGCATCTTCTAAAGTGTGTGCTAGAAGCACTACATCATCCGCATACAACAAAAGCATGATTACCGCATTCCAAATAGTGACCTCTTCAATGCCGTCTTCTTGCATAAAGTCAAGTACCATTTGTTCCAATTGATCAATGCATAGACCAAAGAGAGTTGGTGACAACGGACATCCTTGTTTAACCACAATAGTGCTTACAATTTTTTTTGAAATTTCTCTTCCCATGCACAATTGACACATCACCTTCTCATAGATTTGAGAAACCGCAAGCATAAACTCACTTGGCACTTGGAGTCCTTCCATCCTTCTCCACAAATTGTTACGTGGAATCATATTAAAGGCTTTATTAAAGTCCACAAACAACAATACAATCGCTTGCCTTTCAACCAACTTTCCTCCATGAGAAGAACATGGTTTTGTAATTGGGGGCAATATGGGTGGTGTAATGTATGAAGCGTGACACACCGGATTTCTCTCAAACTGTATTACATTGTAATTATAGAAAAGCTTCATTATCTTGGGAGACAATTGAAGCATCATGTAGCAAGTGTAAATGCATCCCATCTCTCAAATAATTTCTTTATATCTTGCATCCATCCCGTGCTCAAGATCTTGCTTTTATGCGTCTTTTGAACTTTTTTGCTTGCTTCACATGCAATCCTAAAAAGTCAATGTGAGGGGTTTGGACGCATCTTTATCATGTACTCCACAACCCTTTTCATGCCCATAACCTCAATTGGAAGAGATCTCGACTCAAGAAGTAGGAGCATATATGGTTTTTGTGTCTTAACTTGGAGTAAGTCTGTAAGAGAACGCTTTTGGACATTCTCAAACTCTTTCCAAGTAGATTTTAAGATGCTCCTACCCCACACTTCAACTCCATAAAGAAGAACCGGTGTCACCAATGCATCAAAAAGGTACCTCTTGAGAACCCAAAACTTGATGTTTCCCTCATTATACATGTTTTCAAATTAATAATATGCTCTCTTTCCCGCTTCCAAACTACACATAGCACATTCATGCCACTTGTGATTGGACGGAACCTCAAGGCCAAGGTACTTAAAGCTCTCAACAACTTCAAGTGTCTCATTTTTGTACACAATGCATGGCTTCTCCTTATGGTTGGTTTTCACAAGCATAATCTTTGTTTTAAATTCATTCACAACAATCAGTCCACTATTCAAGAAAAATTTCTCAAGGACAACCATAAAGCTTTTGTGCATCTTCTAGAAGCACAACATCATCCGCATACAACAAAAGCATGATTACCGCATTGCAAATAGCGACCTCTTCAATGCCCTCTTCTTGCATAAAGTCAAGTACTTTTTTTTCCAATTGATCGATGCATGAACCAAACAGAGTTGGTAACAACGGGTATCCTTGTTTAACCCCAATAGTGCTTACAAAAATTTCCCAAATAAGAGACCCAAACATTATAGTCCGGTAGTTGTTTACATTCTTTACATCCTCTCCTTTGTGCAAAGGATTGACCCAATTAGTACTCCAATCATAAGGCATACCATGTTGAAGTGCAAGATTGAACATATCACGCATCCACTCATGGTAAAATCTCCCGTCCATTTGAACATCTTCAACTTAATACCTTGAAGATCTCCCGCTTTGCGAGTGGCCAACTTTTTGCATACATCCTCAATATTAAAAAAAGAGGGCATGCATGGGAGTGAACCATAAAATGACATTTTTTCAGCCTTTGGGTTCTCATATAATTGCCTACAATGTGTGTACATATCCACAAGACTCAAGTTACCAAAATTCTCAATCCGTTTGCCCCTCAAGTTTCTCCAAAATCTTCCACATGCACGCACCTTTTCTTGGACTTGAAAAAGTTGTTGCTTTACTTCCCATCAGCTTCTCTTCTTTTGAATCAATGCCTTGTATGTATGCAAATGACATTGATAGTTGTCTTGTCCATATTTGCATCAAGCTACTTTTGAGCATCTTGACATTCTTTATCAAACCACCTTTTGCGTGATATTTCTTTGTTGATACCATGGAAATGGTTTACGAAAAACATTCTTCAGCACAAGAACAAATAACTTTCTTGAAAGCTTCCCATTTAGTTTCCAATGGTGCATCATATTGAAGCTTTGTCATCCATAACTTCTACTCAACCATTTTGATGTACATTGATGCCCATTTGAAATCCATACATAATGATAACTTTTGTTCCCTTTGGCTGATATTATCATGCTTAGTTGCTTCTCCACATGCAAGGTCAGTACATAAGGTCTGATAGTTTAATTTTGGGGCTCATTGGCCAAACATAAAACTCTTTATGCGATACACGATGGCTTCAGAGAGTAGCATATAGTCAATCACACTATCCCCATTATGTTTTCTACATGTAAATCCATTGGTTTCACTCCACAAAGATATACCATTGGCAATGAGCATACCCATGCTATTATACATGTGTAAAAGTAACTTTCCATAGTGATCTGCCTCTTTCTCATCCATTGAAGTACGATCATCCAACTCACTTGAAATGTATGGCATATCAAATTGTTGAGTATCATGTTGCAATGTTTTTGTGCGAGCATTCATATCCCTGAATACAATAGCATCACCTTTGCCTTTGAAATAAACAATGTCCTCTTCTAAATCAAAAAATGGTTGATCTCTATCCATACAAGCATAAAATGGAGAATCATGATGAGGAATGTAGCAACCGTCTACAAAAATGGGTGCTCTTTTTTGTGTCATAATTTTCAGCCATACATAACGTTTGTACTTGCCATCTTTTCACAATTGATACAAAATCTTCCAATCCTTTCTTAACCATACATGCTACCCCTCCTTGCCCTCGAGATTTCTTGACCACATCAATGAATGTACATTGTAATCCTCCAAGTCGTTAATCTTTTGTGTATCATGCTCCCAAGTTTCAACAAGAAGTACAACATTAGCTTTGCTTGTTAGTTCATCAATGCCAACCCCCTCATTCCAAGGGTATCCATTGCAATTCCAAAAGCATATTTTCAATTTCCACTCGGCCTCATAGATCACGCATCCTTATTTTCTTGAAGGACTCACCTCCTCCTTGGACACATTTTCTTTATGTGTGTGTGTGTGTGTGTGTGTGTGTGTGTGTGTGTGTGTGTGTGTGTGTGTGTGTGTGAGAGAGAGAGAGAGAGAGAGAGAGAGAGAGAGAATTCTTGATTGGAGATACTTCCTGCAGGGAAGATAAATACGAGGCTAGAAGTGTGCTCCATGTACCATTGAAGTGTTCATCTCTGTAAGATATCCATGACAAGCCCAGGAGAAGGTGAAAAAAATTATGCTTCTGTTATAAAATGCATGAAGATTATTAATTATGTGATAGATTTATATTTACTATCTTTAAGAGATCCAAGAAAACCTCTTTCCCATTTGAGTGTCGAGTTGTTGAACTAAGTGTCGAGCTACCCCAGAACTCTAAAAATCATCTGTTGCAAGGCTTTGAGCCTTAGCTCAGCCCGTGCATGCGTCGCCGTCAAATCCGAGAGATCCACCATGCTCTGATACCACTTGTGAGACCGGAGGGGATGCGTGCGAGTGTGAGTACAAAGCACAATGTGTAAGAGAGTGTATGCTTAGTGTGGGTGGAGCTATAGTGGATAATACACCACTGCTCCTTACTTTTTCATGTATTAAAGAATAAGTTTGCATGATGGGCGACGCCCGGTGAGTATGGAATGCACCCTTACAACAAATGGAAATACTCAGACTTCTATGTTGAAAGACATTAAAACTATAATTGTGGTATTTCCCTTGGCCCACGGGCCATAGGTAAAAGAAAATAAATTTACATGGCTTCCAATTGTTTTGCACCCCACTAAATTGTTACCTCCAATGCTATCTATGTTTACATCACTGCTCCGCAATACCCTTTATTGTCGAGTGGGAGGACAATCATCCACCTCAAAGTTCGCGTTCAATTCAAGCGTTGCACACTAAAGTTTTTAGGTTTTTTTTTCCCTATCTAGTATGAAGAGCTCTATTCATGAGGGTTATTGATACTCTCTCAAGCTTTCTACCCTTCACAATTTCACTCTCATCTAATTTGATGACAAAAATGGCTTGCTCATTCACCTCGGTATGTTGAAGATCATAGAATTTTATCATTTCCGTCTGCAAAGTTCTCAAGTCAAAGAACACATTGTTGAAAGAGTTAAATGTGAGGTCTTTCTTCTTACCAGCACATATGTCGTTGATGTGGAAAGGGTCATCAAGCATCTCCATGACCTTGGAATTAATTTTGAGCCTTGAAAAACTGATGGCTTTGGTAGCAAGGACCACTTCACTCTCGACTGCTTGAGGTTTCTATTGATGAGCTTGAATAGCTTTCAGTAACCTGCCCTACTGATTTCAACTTTTTCCATAGTGACTTGAACTTCATCTTTGTCCAACGTAGAACTTTGCAAAAATCCATTGATGCA
This sequence comes from Adiantum capillus-veneris, assembly GCF_014529385.1. NCBI lineage: Eukaryota > Viridiplantae > Streptophyta > Polypodiopsida > Polypodiales > Pteridaceae > Adiantum > Adiantum capillus-veneris. Next base: position 121,146,501 of record NC_140959.1, on the reverse strand, counting down.
TTTCCACCTAGCAACCCTAAATCTTCTTTCATCGACCAGCAACAACCTATGTGGAATCACTTCACAAAATGATTGTGTTGCACCTCTCGTATTTCCTTGTGAATAGTCTAGGTGAACTATGGAGGTAAACACAAACAAAGACTATAGCACCCAAAGATACCAACTTGCAAGACAAATAACAATTTGATTTTTAAAAAAATAAATGATTTTACCTCACTGCTTTGATTTTTTTTTATGCAGCCTCCACCTCCTCGTTTGAGACTCTCAATATTCTTCAACTTCCTTTGTTTTTGTCTGACAATAGAGAAAATTTGGACTCTCGAAGGGGCCCTATAAGGATGTTTGACTTTGTCTCTCTTGTCCAAAGTGGGCAACCCAATGAAGTCCATGATCGGTTTGTCAAAACCCTATCAACCAATATATCATTGGAAAGATCTTAGAAAGTAAGTTCTAAATCCCCAAACTTTGACAAAATTGGAGCTCATTTCTAGAAGTTATGGCCTTCCCACTGAAGTTGAAATGTGGAGAGAGATTCCATTTATAAGACAGAGTTGTCACATCAAAAAATGGAATCTTCTAGCATATAAGAAATATGATGGCATGTTGTATATCAATGGATAGATCTCAATGAGTACATTCTAATTCCAAAAATGTCCGACAAGTTTTGATTTCATTTGTAAAAGTTTTACCGTGCACCTGTTTTGGACAAGAGAGAGAAAGCCAAAGTCCTTATAGGGCCCCTTTGAGAGTCCACATTTTTCCTACTGGCCCAAGCTCTGTCCTCTTTCATTTGACTGTATTTGGCAATGATTGAAGGTTCTTTATCTTGTCCTTGCTTTCTTGAAGCTAATGCTTAAGAGACTTCTTCTATTGTAGTAGCAAATGGTTTTCCAGCTTAAGAATGTCTCTCTCTACTACAAGGTTTTGTGTATAGCCTACAAATCTCATCAATGAAGAACAATTGAAAAATGGTGGGATGTATTTAGTGATGGGGTCTACAGGATACAATCTACCATTTGTTTAAAAGTCAATATACTTCCTTTATTCTAATCTTAATGCTTCTATGGCAGAAGGATGAGTTTCACAAAGCCTAATCCTTTTTTGAAGAGAGGACTATTGTTAACTGAGCTGACGTCTTGATCTACTCTAGATCTACTCTCATACCCCGCTAGCTCTCACCATCTTTGAAGGTGTGTGAGGTCTTGGGTCTGGAGCGTGAGGGAATTGATGTTGTGTTTTACAGGTGTAAGCTTGGTGCTTGAAGCTTCCATCTTCATTGCACTAGCAAGTTATCGAAAGAACACAAAGTATTGTATTATAAAATGTCTCCCTTGATGGGGGAAACCTGTAATACAAAGCCTTTTGGAAGGGGGACCACTGGCTCCATGTAAATCCGGTCCTCAACTATTATCAATAGCTAAATTTCTCTCTTTTCGAAGTATTGTTTATGCCAATCTAACTAGGTGTTATGCTTTTATTGCTCTCTTCATCCAAGAACTCTTGCTATGCTCATTTTGTTGCTCTCCATCCAAATACTCTTCTTAAGCTCATTAGGAATCTATTCTTAATGAAATGCTCACTATACCTATGCTATTTTCCATTACACACAAGTTACTAGACTATTGAATGTTACATTGGTATCAGAGCACAAGGTTTCTCTTTTCTTGCTCAAGAAGAGAGGTCCTCAAGCTAACTATGAATGGTTGGCATTATTAATTGCAATTGAATAAGTAGTATCGAATTTTTCAGCCTTGCAGTGTTCCTACTTCATGCAAATAACGGGGCATCACCATCTAGAGCTATGGTTTTAATAGTGGACTCCTATGGGGCTTACCTACGGCTTAACCACTATTGAGCTATTAGAAGCTTGATAGGAGCCAATGCTGTTTTGGTGGTGAAAGACCTTCTCTTCTATTCCTTGCAATTAATGATATTCGAGCCACGGGTATAGGAGCTTGAGTGCTTTTCTAAAGGGTTAAGAGGAGTAGCAACTAGAGCTTGAAGTGCCGAAGTACACTTAAAAATTTTACACCTAAAATTTGTTAGAATGGCTCACAATAGTGAAGAGAGTGAAATTAATGTTGATTTTGCTAATGAACAGGCTACTAATGATACCCCTATGCTTGTAAATTAATGTTACTAATGATGCCCCTATGCTTGTTAATTGCCTTGTTACTAGGCTTCAACAAGCCATGGGCAATCCATCCCTCCAAGGCACATTTCTTTTGGTTACATAAGTCATATTTAACCTCCGATCACAATAATGGAATCTCTCTCCCTCTCCCTTAATCAACTCCCCCTTGGCAGGGCCGCGCCGGGCTCGTGAGAAAAAAGATGGTTAGGCTCACATATCTCTCTCTCTCTCTCTCTCTCTCTCTCTCTCAACTCCAGTGATGAGGCAGGGGGCGTGCAAGTGGAATAATTTGATGAGAGCTCCACTCCAAAGCTCTATACAGATGCTGTACCTTCCGGCTCTCTCATGGGCTGAAGCAGCAAAACCCGGATTTCTTTCCCCTCTTTTGCTGCAGTTCCTCTGCTATGTGTGGGGATGATGGTCCCTTGCGACCATCAACACTCGGTACTGTCTCTACCGGCGTCTGTGGCTCCAGATCATTCACCTTATGTACCACATTGGTGGGCAACAGACGCCTTCTTGGATTCCAACTCCAACATGGAGACGCTCTGCCTCTGTCTACGTTGCACATGAGGCCACATCCTTTTGTAGCCTCCTCTGAATTCATGTTCGACCTCTCCTCGCCCAATGCCGCTGCTTCATAGACAATTTCGTGAACAATGGAGCTGCAGAACAAGATAGTGTCTGTTGCTTCTTCGAGCGTCACATTGCGTTTTAAGGGCGATGATGGAGTTTGTGGCTGCAGCTGCTTGCAACTTTCATCTGCGTCTGCACAAAAGAGTTACAAACTTTTAGTCAGCATTGTATTGAGAAGTCTTTAAACAGAAGCAGAGCAGATGTTATGTTATACATCAACTCTCAGTGCAAACTAAGATGTTGGTATGGCTCAAATCGCAATTTTAGCCATATAGGATTCTGACAGTGCTGGAAAAGACTTGCCTTACCCCAATCTTGTGTCTCCTCCATGTCTGCACTTGTAGACTTGCTTGCTTCGACGATGCCACCTTCCCCATGGAAATTTTTCCTAGTTGCCGGACACTGGCCATGTAAGTCCATAACGAGCGGCTGAGCTGACAACATCTGGCTTTGTTTCAAGTCAAGAGCTTGAATGAAACTGTGAACATTTTCCAAGCTGCGTCTACGACACGCATACATCCTGTCGAGAAAATGAGAAGAATCCATCGATTCCGAGCGAGCTTGCATACCCTGCTTCTTATCACTATGTTTTCTGAGGAAATAGCTAGTATCCAAACTTGAACCCCCATAGTTGCGAGGCATCAAGTGGAGCACTTTGTCTTGCTCGGCACCAATATCTGACGACAGCTTTTCAAGGCTTATAAGGTTGTGGATTGAGTGAATCGTTGCACTCAAGCTTGAATTGGAAAAGCCTGTGTGAGACATAGAGTCAACTTCTGAGAGATCCTCACTAAATTTTTCAGTACGATTATCAAGAAAGCTTGAATCCAAGCTCTCACTGCAACTGTAAGAATCAGATGTAGAAATATCAAAACTCTCTGCATTTTTCTTATTCCAAGTTCCATAACTCATGTCTGCATTGCCCATGGAAAGCTGCCTCCGGACAGGTAAGCGCGTGCCATTTTGAGAACCACTGGATTTATTCTTGAAAACTTGAGGAGGGAGCCTCTCACTATATGATTCCATGCAATCTTTGTTGAAGTTATTTCCTGTAAATATGTGGAACTTGTTGCTAAGCAAAATCTGTTCCTCGACTCTGCCATGTTCGATAAGCTTCTGCGGTCTACTCAACCTCACACTCGGCATTTGGGCATCATCACCTGCGTACATATGTTCGGGAAATGCTTGCGTACCGTAACTCAAACTTTTATTTTGAATGACAGAATTCAAGTTCTTCATGTCCACAACTGCTTCTGGTTTTGCAGGTAGAGGAGTTTGAGACTCTCTACCAATTTGAACATCACTCACCGACGTTTGATTCCCAATTTGAGCACAAGCTGTCCCTATTTCCTTTGCAGGCTTAGTTACAGATGCCTCTTCACAAGTGCACTCACAATCATGAGTCCTGCACCTAAAATCTGCTTCTCTCAAACCATAATGCACCATTCTAGGCCCAGTATCCACACTGGTGTCATGTCTTTGGGAAAGTTGGCCTTGTTGCCTGCAATGAATTTCAGGTGATCCTTTTAGATGCTGTTTTGAGCTGCCTTTGCATGACTTTGATGGTGAGACAGCCCTGCTCATCTCATTGTTTGATGGTTCAGGCTTGGCTTTATGATACAATGTTGCTGGTGCATTTGACATCAAAGGCCGAAACATGTTGTGCAAGCTCTTTCCAGTAGTCTACATACAATCAAACAAGGAAATTCAGCCTTTTCTTCTGGCTTTCTAAAAAGCAGAATTAATGCACAGATGCATTCATACCGTTTGCCGCCCCATTAACTTCCCATTCGCAAAATCAGATATCGCCTCTTTGTTCAATGTGCTGGCTATTGCTTGTCTCCTTGCATGAGAGCCATTCTGCTTATCCTCACTTAGTGATATTGCAGCGATGCCGATGCCTTTATTGGACTTCCGTCGAGCCACAATCTCACACTTTCCATCAGGGGAGTCCTTGCTGACTGGCTTAGGCTTAGTTGAGAGTCTGTAGCTTTCAATGTTATCTGCAGACATTGTCCTCCACTTGGGTCGTTGACAGTTCAATACGGTCTCCAGCGAGGAGCCACCAATTCTGAAACTTGATCCCTTCCGGGACCCTTCCACATTGCCTCTTTGAATTGATCTATTCGAGGGGGATGTGCGAAGATTGGGGGGAGGGTCGGTCGAGCATGCCTCCATAACAGGCTCCCATGGGCTTAACCTTGGAGAGAGCGATCGCCTTGGACCTCTTCGGGCCGAGTAGCCATTCCTTCCAGCTAACAGTGGAGACATGTTGTCTTGGCATACCAATGAAGTTGATGACTTCGACCTCGACTGGCTTGCCCTTGCTGGAGATTGACCTGTGGTTGTTACAGATCTGCGAGGGGAGAAAGCTCTCCTACTTGGATGTGATCCAGTTGAAGAGGGTGATGGAGATGGTGATCTAGCTTTGCTTGAGCTTGTTGAAGTTCTTGAGGGTGAAGCTACTTTTGCTCTTTGAGGACTAAGGTTTGCATGTAGAATGGTCCTTGCAACTGTTCCTCCTCTTGATCCAAGTTTGGAAGGGCTCTTCAAAGGGGGCTCCTAAAGAGCAAAACACAAAAGTTTAGTGTATAAGTGAAAAAAACATTCAAGAAGACAATCCAATACCCTTCATATGCAGCTTCTATCAAAATAGACTAATACACTTGTGGTGCGCGGAGCCCCGAGGGGTCCTGCAATCACTGTAGCTAGGCTTCATTGTGGGCTTCTTACTCAATTGTGTAGAGATGTTAATAATAGAATGGCTGGTGAGGTTCGTAATGAGTCGGTGGCTGGCCATGTCCAGGCTCGGGCACCATGGCCCTTTATCCAACACAAACACTAATGTCCCCTAATCTTGATACTTTGTTTCAATAGAGACACCATTATGAACATTACCTTCAATGCTTTAGAAGGCAATGCTGAGCCCGTGAAAGGTGGCTTTTGTAAAAGGTTGAGGTTGGCTGTCTCTTGATCCAAAGAAGGGAACAACGGAGTTCCTGGCGGGGTGAGGAGCCTGCTCGAACACAAAGACATGAAAGTTCGTATAGCACTTCGGAAAAAAGAAAAGTTCTCAAAAGGGAAAATGTTCTGACTATTGGTAAGAGTTGGCATAAGAGGAAGATAGCACATGCTTGAACCTATTGATGGAGGCCCCTTTCCACCTCTTCTTGACAAAAGGATTGAGCAAGCAAACCTTTCAAAAAGCATTTTCTATCCTTTGTACAGATACTAAGCATGACAACTCTCACTCAAGCATTGCCTTCCTCAACTAGGGTGATGAGTTTCATTAAAGCTTAACTCACCAATCATAATCATTCTTTTCTGCATCATAAACAAGTAATCCACCTCCTCTCGTAGGAGTTGACTCCGATATGCGGAAAGTAGAGAGCCCATCTTCATACTTGATCTCTACAGAGCCAAAACACAACCCTACCAATTAGTTTTCGGTATATCACAGAATTAGGCCACAAAAAGGAAAAGGGAAAACATATAAAATGTCAGTCAATTTGTTGTGTTAATGATTGAAATGGGCTCTAAGTCAATTTGGTTATGTTTATGGAGTATCACTGCTCGAGGCTTGGGGGCAGCTCCGGTGGGGTGGAGAGGGGGGGGGGGGGGGGGGGGGGGGGGGGGGGGGGGGGAAAGGGATAAACCAAAAAAGGAAGGTGTTTATCAGATAAAGAAGTAAAATGCCAAAAACTTGCCCCTGGAAAAACAACGTTCAATGAAACCATAACCAGAACTTTTCAACATCCATTGGGAAAATTACATGATCATATCCAAGATTTTTCAATGTTAATTGGGAAATTCACACTACCAACCGGGATATGTGGAGCACTATTCTATCCTTATGAGCTAGAATTGTTCTTTCCATTCATTCCATGAAGAAACAGAAGGAATGCAGAGCTGTTACTACTAACACTCATCAACTTTGTGTCGTACAATTTCGTACACAAATTTGTATTGATTCCCTGAGATTGAAGCATGAACATAAGCCAATTTGCTCTCTTCTCTAGAGTACATATCATGTTGGTCAAGAGCTTGCACACGCAGACAGCGGTAATCATCGCCACCGCGCTAACATTCATTCAGTACCTCGACAGCTAAATGTAAATGTGGAACGGAGCAACTCATGGCCCTTACTACTGTGCTAAAGCTAATATTTACAAATGTTATGAGCATGGCATAAAGAAATATTCATCTCCATTAAATGTCCAGCTTAAGAAACACAAATTCGGATAACTGTGAACTAAACAGGAGACCAGCAACTTAAGAGTACCTTCAATATCGTCCTTGCAATTATCAAGATATCTTCGATGCTCCCTTGCTCGCAAATGCTGAAACAGCGTCAGCCCTTTCTCGGATTCCGGCTGACTGCTCTCCATGCTACTTGTATTAATGAGATGGGAGAATAATGTGCCTGAAGCCTCCCTTCATTGAGCTTTCAACACATCAAATCTGTTTTGCATGCAATGCCGCCTGTCAGCTCAAGTGTGTTCGCGTCTGACTGCATTTTGCCATTCCGAGCTCGGCATTGGCTGAGATATAAGCAACTAGAGACAAAGAGAGGAGGACTAACTCTCTGCTGCCTTCCCCAAGATCAGCTCTTGTTCACCTGCACGGATGCTAATACAAGCGCTTGTAGGTGTATGTGAGCTATGTGTGACGCAGAGCAAGGGAGAGAGAGAGACGGGTGTGTGTGTGTGTGTGTGTGTGTGTGTGTGGGTGGAGAGAGAGAGAGAGAGAGAGAGAGAGAGATGGGCGCAACGTGCTTCTCCACAGCAATTAGAGCCCAGCAGCCCCAGCTCACGAAGGAGAATCGCACGTGTAGAGCCGGTGTAGCAAGCCAACTTCCAAGTACATTATAAGTGCACACGGGCGCTACTGCTCTAGCCAAATTCCAATGGAGCTAGCTGACAATGGTGTGGCTCTCTCGGGCCCTTGCCCCCTTATCTTATACAGCCTGGCCCCTGGGGTTATCGACGTCTTGCCTCGAGCTTGCAAGCCGCCATGTCCATAGAGACTCAGAGAGAGAGAGAGAGAGAGAGAGAATGCAACGGGTAGGGATAATTGCTTCATGAAATTGTACGAGGAAGTGAGGAGCCTTGCCCAAGAGAGAAAACCACGCAGCCCATGTTTCAATTTTCAAGCTTCGAGGAGCGCGGTGCATCGAGAGGGGGAGAGAAAGGAAGAGGGAGAGAGAATCTATCATCTGTGGCAGAGAATCTGTGAGAGAGAGAGAGAGAGAGAGAGAGAGAGAGAGAGAGACTCTGCAAGGATTCTGCGGGCAACTAAAGGCTCCATAAATACCTACATAAGTGACAACTTTAACAGCTATTTTGGCACAAGAGCCTAGAGGCAACCAAACTCTTTGAAGTTTGCACTGTTAATTTGCACAATGCACACAGATTGATGTGTGTGTGTGTGTGTGTGTGTGTGTGTGTGTGTGTGTGTGAGAGAGAGAGAGAGAGAGAGAGAGAGAGAGGGAGAGGGAGAGTCCCCATCTTCCTTCTATGGTTTTCTCTCTTTGTTCTTTTGTGAAGCCAATTGGAGAGGTTAAGGTAGGCCTAGCAATCACATATGACAATAACAACAGCAATGAGAGAGGGTTGTTCATCCATCCTATTTCATGGCCATTGGGTCTACCCCCCCCCCCTTCTTTTTGAGGTACAATTGAATTTGAAAGATAGAGAAGTGCCACTGAGGTTCGAACTTGGGACCTTAGACACCTAGTGGTCAGGGGCATTCCCTTCTTTCAGCCCACCCTTTTGAGTTCCTTGGAAAAGCTAAATAAACATATGGCGGTTCAACTCATGGTTCAACCCATGCCAAACTACCAATGCTCGTTGCAAATGATCTTGTCCTTTGCCTTTTGGGCGTAGCAATGCTTTTTTGATAGGATACGTCCACGTTGTCTCTCACACCTGTTGGCCAAGTGTGGGCAACCCATGTGAATAATTTTTATTGGACATTGCTAATATTTTGTGTCTTTTGTGTGATTTATCTGTACATGTATACACCATCAACAACATAGAAAATGTGAAAGCACTCACTTGTAGCAATTAGTAGATTTTCTATTCAAAAGCGTGTCAAGTATGCAAATTGCTAGTGTTATCGAGCCACAACATGCAATTGAAGATCATCAACAAACATGGGTCTAACATGTAAGCGACAAGTAGGAATATCAACCTATCAACAAATTTTTTACAATGTATATTTTCTACATAGTGCATGTTAGACTCAACTAAATTCCCCTAAGTTTTATTTATGTGTGTCATCTAAATTGTTTTTATGAACAATGCCACAATGCAATGTGGAATCAGTACAGGTGGCTAGACTTAGGCCAACATGTTTGCATCATGTGTAATGCTATGAAAGATGCTATCGATATTGTGAGCTCAATTATAATTTAAATCGATAGCCTCACTTAATCAACAATGTAAACATCAAACATCATCTTCCCATTAATGCATGAGAAAGAAAGCAACTATATCACACCATTTAAGAGTAAGCATATGTCAATGGATCTAGTTAACTATATCACACCATGTGGAAGGAACTATATTACTGAGAGTAAGCATATTTCAACGGATCTAGTTAACTATATCACACCATGTGGAAGGAACACTATATTACACCATTTGCAAGGAAACATATGCCAAAAGGACAAGTTTTTGAAAGTGACCATCATGTCTATTAGCTAAAGCCAAACAAGTAACATAATGTACGGTTTAATGTCTCATTTTATGACTATGAATAGGATGTATCACCTATAAATGTCTCTTTAGTTGGATAATGTTGACTAGAATTCTATGCAAAAGCACATCGATAAAGTGTTTTGCATAGCATTATAAATGTCTTGCCAGGAGAATAACGATGGACTACAAACAACATTGATCACCTTGCCTACTAAGTCAACTTAGGGGATTCCTCTCACTATGAGAAGAGCCAAGTGTTTACCATGTTGTTTTACCGCGTTTTGTAGAGAGAAGGTGTAAATTCAAGTAGAGAAACAAAAGAGAAGGACGGGGGTTTCTTTTTGTGTTTAAAATATTACCGCAACTATTTTCGTTATTATTACCGTGTTTATTATCGTTGTTATTACTGTGCAAATTATCGTTGTTATATCTGACAGCCAAATTTAACGCCTAAACTTTCAAATTTTAGCTTAACCCCCCCCCAAATTTTGGTGTTTTCCTCCTCTCAATAAAAACTAAAGAATATTGTATAAAATTTTCAAAATAAAAAAAGAAGAGAAAGAAAGAGAGAGAGAGAGAGAGAGAGAGAGAGAGAGAGAGAGGGGGGGGGGAGGGATATAAGATTACACTTGGTTACAACTAAAATAATCATTGTCAATTGATTAACATAATTGAGCATATTCCCCAATCTAAAGAGAGGAAGAGGGGAGAGAAAGAGATGAATGGATTACACGACCAAAAAACTTCATAATTGCAAAATGTTTATGAATCATCTTCCAAAAGATCTCTATATGAGGCATCATCAAATTCTAAGCCCATGGCTCTTAAATCAATAAAGAGAGAAACGGAATTGTCGTTTATGGATGCATTGCCTTCATCATCTTCGAGTTCGTCATCCTTCATCTCATCATCTTCATCATCATGACAATCATCCTCGCTAAGACTTGCTGCCGTCGGACTTGATTCATCGACCTCCCTCTCCTCTGTTTCTACCTCATCCAAAGTCAGAGGTGGAAGAGGGTCAAAGATAGTCTCCACTTAATTAGCGGAGAAAATGGTTCTCCCCCGAGGTGTTACAGGAATTACGAACCAAAGTTTTGGTTGGTGGATTGCTGGGATATAGATGACCTATAAAATAGAAGCTCAAAGTGAGTACCGTTGGTATAACTAACGCTACAAGCAAATAAGGATAAAAAAGGTACATGTCACTCACCTGCTCACAATTGCGCGGTAAAACTAAATTGTCATACCTCCCTGTGTGATGCACAGTAGAGTCCACCATGTAGAGGCCATTCTCATGTCGTCTAGACACATTTGCAAACCACTTGCACTCTAAGATGAAGGAATGAAAGGTTCTAATATTAACCTTTAGTATCCTTTCAATAGTTCCATAGTACCCGGCTTCATCACCGTCTGTGTCAAAGTTGCCCATGATGCCACAATCCATGGTGGTTCTACGCTCGTCAATGTGGCGCGTACAAAAGTGACGACCCTTTGACCACATAGAGTTAAAGGAAAGGCACTACAAAATAGAACAATATATTAATTTATCAAATACATAGTAAAGATAATTTCAAGAAATAGTGTTACAATATGGCTTAGGTATATGAGTACTCTACCTTTGGTACACAGCTTCGTGCATACTCCCATTCTTTGTGGGTGATGTCTTCTCCGCGCGCTTTTGCCTCGGTCATTCTCTCATGAATCCACTCTGCATTAATGAGATTTTGGAAACATGCAAGGTGTCTAGGCACTGGGGGTGCCCTCCTTCCTCCATGTGCTTGTTTCCATGCTTCCCTCTCTTGCAAACGCCTTGCCTTTGCCATTGTCCACAAGTCCACCCACTTGGTCATAATCTTTGCATTGAGAATACAAAAGTTATTGACCACTCGGGATAGATTCATATCCATGTTAAGTAGTTTCCCCTTTCCACTTGGCAAGTGTGAAGTCATCCTTGCGTCTTCCTCGTCTAACCACATGCAAGGCATTGAAAGATCAACTTGTGCCAAATACTCTGATATGTAAACAAATGCCTCTTGAACGATCCACCATTCAGCCATACATGCCTCTGGTTGAGACCGTAGCCGCACAAAATCTTTGAGAGTCTTTAAAAACCTCTCTAAGAAGAACATCCATCGTGCGTGCACTACTCCACATATAGCGATCTCCTCCACCACGTGAACCAAGAGGTGAATTTGACTAAGAAGGACCGATGGAGGAAATGCATCTTCAATGGCACACACAGTTTCTGTTGCAAGTGTTTGAGCAGCAAGGATAGCATCTATTTTTATTTCCTTGGAGCTCACAAATCTGTAAGAAAACACACAAGGATACAGTAAGTGTCTATTGAAATTATTGTGTACATAAAAAGGTGTAGTTGAGTGGAGTCTTGTACCTTAATAGCTCTCCTAGTTTTAAAATAGTGTCTCATCGGCAGAATGAACTACAATGTAAATCAGGGGAAGGAGAAGTGAGTGATAGTCATACACACAAACTATAGATAGAATAGGGAGTATGAAGATTACCTGAAGCATCTTGTGCCAATCATGGAACTTCAATCCATACAATTGAACGCTTCCACCCTTCTTCGCTTTTGTGAAAGCTCCCTTTAGCGACCTCATCTTATTGGTGTGCGAATAAAGGAAATGGTACCCTTCACCTTGTCTAATTCTTCTTTGGCTAGCATCCATGGTGCTTTAGGAAGCACAATCTTTCCATTTGGGGCATGACGTGGAGTAGCAGAGGCAGGGAGACATTTTAAAAGCCTCAAATCCTCCCTCGCACCCAAAGAGTCCTTCTTGCCAATAATGTGGTTCCATAGTGTTTGGGATACATTCTTGAATATGTGCATGGGATCCAAGAGGTTTTGTATTTTTCCTTCCAAAATGGAAGCCTTAAAAATATGGAATACCTTGACATACCTTTTGGTGGAGGAAACGGAGCCGGATTGTTGTTGTGGTGTTCTTCCCAAATGGTTGCCCAATCTGCCATCGTGAGGTTTAGAGGGGTCTTCCCATTTTTTGGAGCCTTGTGCTTGTTATGCCCTTGGGGTAAGAAACGATGGTTTTTTGGATAGATTACCTTGCGTAAGGAATCAGGCCTCTCCGTCACCGACGATGGCCCGCAAGTAGGACATGCATTGTGCCCCAATGTGGACAACCCTGCATACATATCATATGGTTAGAGAGATGAGTGAACTAAAGTGAACTAAAGGGAGAGAGGAAAAGAGGGAGAGAGAGATAGAGGAAAGGGGGTTACCAAAAATATCTCCAAGCCCAGGATAGTCGTGCATAGTCCACATAAGGATTCCCTTCACAATGGCCTCTCTCCCTCCCTTTGCAAGTGAGACATCGACAACAGGAATGCCTCTCCATAACTCCTCCAACTCCTCGATGAGGGGCTCGAGGTAGACGTCAATATTTGACACTTTGTACTTCCCTGGCACAAGCAAGGAAAGAAGTATATTGCCCTTCTTGGTTGTCTCCCATGGTGGAATATTGTAGTTGAGGATCACCACAGCCCAAGTGCTCCATGAAATAGACTTAGTGCCGAAGGGGTTGACACCATCACTTGCTAACCCAAGCCTCAAGTGTCGAGGCTCCAACCCAAACTCTAGCCATTGAGTTTCGATGTGCCTCCATGCAAGTGAATCGGCAGGGACACGCATCATTCCATCATTTGAGCGATGGTTCGCGTGCCACGCGAGAAGCTCCACGATAGACCTGCTTTTAAACGTGTGTTGGATGCGAGGAATTAATGGAAAATGTTTCAATACCTTGTGGGGTAGGTGCGCCCCGCTCACTCCTATCTTGTATCGTGTCTCCTTGCATACGGGACATGAGGTAGCATGTGCATGCTCATTGCGGTATAACATGCAATCGTTGACGCGCGCATGGATGCGCTCATACTCCATTCCAAGTGCAGTGACATACGATCTAGCTCGTCGACAATCTGAAGGCATGTGGTGATCTTCTGGCAACATTTTGCCCATAAAACTACAACAAACATGCGTATTAGTATAATTGCTAGAAGACAACACCATAAAGCGAGTGGAGAGTATATAAAATCCACATTCCATACTTATAGAAGTAGTGCATCAACACTTGCATTACTCCAACCGAATTTTGCTTGCAAGTTGAGGACTTCCAACGATGCTTGGAGCACCGAGTACCATGCACCATCGTAAAGAGGTGTTCGGGCACTCGTCATCAATCTATCCTCCGTTTCAACAACCCGTTTAGTGCAGGGCTGACAATCCTCCTCGCACACGTCGTGCTCATGAGCTAATTCATCACACATGTCGAACATGTGCTCATCCTCTGTCTCAAAGTGCGATGGAGACGCCATAGGAGTTGCCGAAGTACCGCACATAGGAGGATCACCATGCGGTGCACCCAAATCGCCCAGTCGCTCTTGCCTCTGCCGTTCGGCCTTGCGCGCCGGTGCACCACCACCGAACATAGACCAATGGGGCACCTCCTCAAGTGACGGGTGAGTCACTCTCTCATCTCTCCGAGCGCTTTTCCGAGGATGCCAAATCCCTTCATTCTCCACATGCTCCAAGGCAATGCGCCTCAAGTGAGGGATTGCCCTTTTGCACTTGGCATAAGGACAAGGGAGTTTTTTCTTGATCCAACGATCGCGCTCAGAACCTCTAGGGGGACCACGATCATCCCAGTCGATGTCCTGCACACACAAAATGTTGTTTATTTAGTCATGTGTTTTAAAAGATAAATAATTAGGAAAGCCCTAAATAGAATTAAAAAATTTACATAAAGTTCAGGTGAAAGGGAATAAATGACAATGAGTGCTAAAATTATTTTTAACTAAAAGAGAACTTTAAAAATGCAATTAATAAACATTTAAAAGTACTACAAAATAAAGTATCCAAGAAAAATTTATAAATCTTCATCAAAAAACTCAAAAGGCTAAAAAATAAAATAATCTATAGATAAGGGTAGCTAGATGGGGTGGTTTGGTACCCCCCCCCCCTCTTCAACCTCGGATTCGCATGTATCCGTTTGAAATGACCAGCCGCGATAATAGGCGCGGTAATATTTGTGGTAATGCCTGGCGCCTAAAATAGGCAAGAAGGCAAAGTATGCCGCGTTTTTCGCTGCATACTCTGCATTCTTGCTCTTCGCCATTGCTCCCAAGCCCCCTCTCCCTTTCCCTCTCTCTCCTTCTCCAAGCTTCCCCCTCTCCCTTCCTCCTCTCCCTTCCCTCTTTCTCCTTCTCCAAGCTTCCCAAGTTTCGTCGAAGGGGGTTTCGTCCAAGTTTCCGCCATCATTTTGGAAGCACAACATCGAAGGGCGTTTCGTCGAAGAGGGTTTTCCGCCATGTCTTTGGAAGCTCAACCACGCTACAAAGAAAGAGGTAAACACAAAACAAGGCACCTCCGTTCTATTTCCCTTTTGTTTTCTACTATACACACAAACACACACACACACACACACGCGTGCGCACGCATAAATCGAAAAAGAATTAAAAAAATAGTGAATCCATAACATACCTCGTTCATTTGGAAATGCTTATTTTGCTCGGCTTGTTTGGAAATGGTTTCTTTGCTATGATTGTTTGGAGATGATTACTTTGCTCGGCTCGTTTGGATAGAATGTAAGATATAAATGTTAAGTTTGTTAGATAGAAATAGATAGATAGAGAGAGAGAGAGAGAGAGAGAGAGAGAGAGGGGGGGGGGGGGGGGGAGGAGAGAGTAGATAAAGAGAGAGATAAATAGAGAATGAGAGAGAGAGAGAGAGAGAGAGAGAAAGAGAGAGAGAGAGAGAGAGAGAGAGAGAGAGAGAGAGAGAGATAAAGAGAGAATGAGAGAAAGAGGGAGATAATTAATGAGAGGGAGATAAATGGAGAGAGAGAAAGAGAGATAGATAGAAAGAGAAAGAGAGGGGTAGAAGAAGAGAGGGATAGGGATAGAAAGAGAATGCGAGAGAGAGGGAGAGATAGAGAGGGGTAGAAGAAGAGAGAGAGAGAGAGAGAGAGAGAGAGGGAGAGAGAGAGGGAAAGAGGGAAAGAGAGTGAGATAGGGATAGAAAGAGGGAAAGAGAGAGGGAGAGAGGGATAGAGAGGGGTAGAAGAAGAGAGAGATAGGGATAGAAAGAGAGAGAGAGAGAGAGAGAGAGAGAGAGGGAGGGAAAGAGAGAGAGATAGGAATAGAAACAGGGAAAGAGAAATAGAGAGGGGTAGAAGAAGAGAGAGATAGGTATAGAGAGAGAGAGAGGGAGGGAGATAGGGAAAGAGCGAGAGATAGGGATAGGGATATATATATATATATATATAAAGAGAGGGAAGAGAGAGAGAGAGAGAGAGAGAGTAAATAGAAAGAGGGAGACAAATAAGTTTAGAGAAGAGAAATAGAGAGAGAGAGAGAGAGAGAGAGAGAGAGAGAGAGAGAGATAGGGATAGAAATAGACAGAATGAGGGATAGAGAGAGAGGGAAAGAGGGAGAGAGAGAGAGAGAGAGAGAGAGAGAGAGAGAGAGAGAGAGAGAGGGGGGGGGGGGGGGCGGAAGAGAGAAAGAGAGGAATAAAGAGAGAGAGAGAGAGAGAGAGAGAGAGAGAGGGAAAGTGGGAGAGGGAGAGAAATAGAGAGAGAGATAGAAAGATATACATACATATATATATATATATATATATATATATATATATATATATATATATATATATATATAGAGAGAGAGAGAGAGAGAGAGAGAGAGAGAGAGAGGGAAAATAGAGAGAGATAGAAATAGGGAAAGAGGGGAAATAGAGAGGAATAGAAAT
Organism: Adiantum capillus-veneris; assembly: GCF_014529385.1. NCBI lineage: Eukaryota > Viridiplantae > Streptophyta > Polypodiopsida > Polypodiales > Pteridaceae > Adiantum > Adiantum capillus-veneris. Next base: position 121,130,252 of record NC_140959.1, on the reverse strand, counting down.
ACAAAGAATGAGGGATAGATAAAGAGAGGGCTTATTAACCCTCACGGCTCACGGACACCCTATTACCTACGACGGACATTGTATTATTTATTTGGTAGAGTCAGGTACCGGCCTTGTCGGTCCAATAGGAAAAGGGTAATAGTGATCGTCGATGAGAGGCGCACTCTAACTGGAACATTCAAGGGATTAGTTGGCTAAGCATGGGCGTCCAAGTGTGAATGGGGCAAGCTCATATAAAAGTCAACTAAACCTAAAATTCACTCATTCTCTCATTTGTGCAATTGAAGAGTGCTCTTGCTCCATCTCCTTCTTCTTCTTCTTCATCTCTTTGTGTGTGAGAGAGAGAGAGTGAGTGAGAGAGGAAGAGAGAGGGAGTGTGTGGGCGATCGAGCATTACGAAGGCACGACGGCGGTGAAGCGGTTGAGCGCGGTGTAGCGGCGTCTCCTTCTTCTTCGCGGCGAGGAATCCTCCACGAAGCAAGCATAGAGTGGTGAGTGACACACCATCGCCTTCTTTGAGCTTACTAGTTTAGGCTTGTTGTGCGCTTGGAGCCATTTGTGGCTCGCACACGGTGTATCGGCAAGTTCCTTGCATTGACATGTGCGACATACGTGCACATTTCGGCGCCGCTGGCGGGGAATGCCATACATGAAGCTCGAGTAGCACTCTGTGCTTCTCTGTGGTGCAATTTCTATTGTAGGAAAGGTAAGGAAGGAGTGTGTGTGTGTGTTGAGAAGAGGGATTTGGTGTTATACTATGTGTTTTTTTTTATTAATGGAGTTTTCAAAGGTTCTGTGTTTATTCTCTGTGTATTAAGGTAGTTAGTTTTCTTTGTTAATAGAGATTTCAAAGGTTCTGTGTTTATTCTCTGTGTATTAAGGTAGTTAGTTTTCCGTGTACAGTAAGTAGGAAGTAGATTAGTGAGAGTTAATAGAGTGTGTTAGTGTGTAAGAGTAGGTGTATTAGTTAGAAGTAGGTAAAGAGAGTGTGTGTGTGTGCTCTCGCGCAGGCCGCGACAGCCTTATCCTTTTTAAAAATAAAAAATAAAAAAATAAACAATAAAAATTTTAAAGGTAGGACCGGGATCGGGAATATCTCCCAGACCCAAACCCAAGCTCACGCTCAGGCCTAAGCCTCAGTCGCCTTTTAAAAAAATGAATTTTAGCTTCACACGTAGCTAAAAATTGATTTTTGAGGACCAACGGAACGTCAGATGCCCGAAAATTGTGTTGTAAAGCACACAGCGACCCTTTAAGTGATACGCTCGTTTCGAGCTATCACACACTTCAATTAAAAAAAAATAAAACATTAAAAAACATTAAAAAAACATCAAAAACAAGAAAACATCAAGTAGAAAACGGGGTGCAAAACACCCACAAAACAAAGCAAGTAACCTTTGAGGGTACTTGCGGACACTTGTAGGGCACCCAAAGCACATGTATCTACGCTCTGGTCGTGTGCTAGAGTCCGAACAACTAGCTAGTGCCTCGATTTACGGGGGTACTCACTATCCTTCCACGCTAGGGTCTACGCCCTCGGCGGGGACCCAAGGTAGTGCAACCCAAGACCCAAATATAGCGGCTATCGACTCTTCCTCTGACTACGATATTATGGAAGAGCATCTTACACAAAGCCCCGGGGGAACAAATGAAACCGTGCCTAGCTGGGCCCAACAACTTGGAACTAGTGTTTTTAGCCATTTGATGGACACTTTTAGTAGAGCTACGCGCTCTAAACCTACAGCTAGTGAAGTACACGAAGGGGGTGGGGAAGTAGAATCACCATTCACATCTCCTATAGACCCCACACTCCCTCAGAGTGTCCACGTGGACATTCTACCTACCTCATTTAATGAGGGCCCTACCGAGCTACCACCTTCCAAAGTCGCCTCTAAGGTAGCGGTGACTAAAAGTCAAAACACGGGAAGCAACATTGCATCCACCTCACAGCAACCCTCTAGTACACCAAGTTTGGACGGGGTATTTCTCAATGAAAATTGGGAATATGACCTACACACGGAGACTTTGACCGACCTATACATGGGCTACACATACCATGTGGGTTGGTTAGAAGTTGTACAATCCACATCTAGTGCCACTAGTCTAGAGGAACAACAACACATGATCTGCAATGTCATCCATAGGATTATCCAATCCGAGAGGCAAAATCGAGGAATAAACATACTTTTGACGACGGGTCCTATGCGATTTTTAGACACGAACAAAGGGAAACAACCCACTCTATCACAAATGGAGACTCCCCCAGTGAGTCCCATTGATCCCCCATATGTTGTTTCGTCAGGGGTCTCAATGCAATCTGATCCCACAAGTGATAGCTTTACTTTTCCAAGTCTAGCTCATCTTTCCCTTGATGACACCACGGCTACCATGCCTACCCCAATGATGGGCATGCCTAGAAACACGCCATGGACCTCATTTGTTAGTAAAGCACCACTACATGGTAGCTCAATGCCTGCAACAGTACCTACAAGTGCGTACCAATCGTATGCACCTATGGGTCCACGTACTCATGTAGTCCCTACCCCTCCCATTGTTTCAACTACCTATGCTCCACAACCACAATACACAAGTTCTTATTTCCATGGGACTATACCGGCTAGCATTAGCATGTCACATCCGACGTCTGCTATGCCTAGGGCCACTCATATGAACTATGGACCACCACATGGCACAACATCGTACCCAACGTGGAACCCAAGGGCTTCCTATGCGCCAAGCCCAATGCCAATACCTACTCCACATGTAGTTTCTGGAGCACCTTCACCCACGGTGCCTGCTCACTTAGGTGACTTGGCAACATTTGCTCAAGCTATGGGTCGATCTATTGCTGAGAATATGCGTAACACGCCTGATAGAGAGCCTAGAAGTAAGGCAGTACAAATAGCCAAGCTCACACAAAAATTTAGTGGAGATGGGATGTGAGAAAGCATATCGAAGTGTTTGAACAAATATGCGATTCTCTAGGAGAACACAATGACCTACACAAGAGCAATGCTTTAAGCCTAACCTTAAGTGGAAAGGCTGGGGATTGGTATAGAACCCTAAGGGTGGAAGAAAAAATGATTTACCCTACTCTTAGGAGACTGTTCTTAAAGGAATACATACGAGAGGGAGTGCTTTGGGGTGTAGCCTCTCTGCTACAGAAAGCCCAACGCGAGGAAGGAGAGTTGGTGAGAGACTTTATAAGTCGATTGAAGCATTTGAATTCTCGTTGTAATCCAAATGAGCGCTTCAAAAATAACCAATTGCTTGATAGATTCATTAGGGGGTTACGACATGAGGATATCTACAATGGCCTAGTCATTAGAGGTATCACCACTTGGGAAGCAGTCACCACCAATGCGATCCAATTGCAGGATAATTTAATGATTCAAGGAGAAAGAGTGTCTGTTGAGCCTAAATCTATTAGCTCGCAAGCATCAGGGCATTAACCAATGACCCTAAAGCCTATTGCTAAGGAGCCAAAGATATATGAGATGACTTTAGCAGATCTCACCAAGGCTATTCAAGAGAGTCTTAGAGACAATCGTGCTCCACAAAACAATCATATGTATCCAAGAAGGGAGCAACAATTGTGCTCAGTATGCTATGGACCGCATAGTACCAGTGAATGCCCTACTTTTAGAGTAAAGTTCAATGGGAACTGCAATGCATGTGGGAGGTATGGTCATCATGCTAAATATTGCATAGTATTTAAGCGTGCGATGGCCAATAGACCAACCTTAGCATGGACAGACACACCTCGAGTTCCTGCATTGATGTCGGCCCCATCTCTTGAACAAACATCACAACATATGGTCCCTAGGGCCCAAAATGTTGTTCAAACAACACCCTTACCACCTCCAGTGCTAGGACCGCAACCACCACATCCGAGAATCACTTCTGTGAATCAAATGGGTCGTGAGTCATCTATTTCTTGTTTGGAAGGCTATGAGGAAGATATAGATCCTAATATCGCCTATGGGATGGATGTGCTTGAAGAAAGTCCACAATACTACATGGAGGACTATTGGGGACAAGTCAAACCTGTATATCAAGTAGCTGCTCTTGCGGCAAGAGGCCAAAATATCAACTATACTGCTAAGAGACCACCTCTTCAATGCTATGAGTGTGGAGGTCCACATCGTGTAGCCGAGTGTCCTATTAGGCTACAAAAGAATGCCACACTAATGCAAACCAATCAAGCAAGCACGTCTACAATGCCGATACTCATGTGTAATCGATGTGGCATAGATCATTTGATTGCCCAATGTCCAAATAATCCAAATGCACCGAAGATCACGCCATTAAACTTGATTGAATTTACCGAGGAACCATCACCAAGTACACCCGTGGTACCAGTAAACGTACTCACACGATCGATGCTCCAGAAACAAAATTATATTCTTGAGGAAAGAGACACGGCATCAATTGCCCAATCTCAGAAAAAGAAGAAAACACGAAGAAAGAGATCGCAAAAAGAAGCGAAGTCAGACCCCAGTTCAAAGACCAACATAGGGACTGGTGATGACCCCGTATATATGAACGACGCTGAAGAAGATTCTGATTCAGGTGAAACCATGGAGACCAAAACGACCACTAACATAGAAACCAACAAGGAAGATCTTCATGAGCCACAATGGCCAGGATCCAAAAAGAAGATAGGAACTTACCCAAACCCTACAGAGGAGATTGAGTGAGTCAAGCAATTAAGGAGTTTGGTAGAAGATACCCAAAGGGATCTAGAACCAGCACCTAGGAAGATCCAGATTACAGACACCGTGTTCCCTACGCAACAACAACCTCACCAAGTCCATAGACCCTTGAACATACCTAGTGTCATCCAAGAAGAAAGTGACTTAAAGTCATGGGAAAGTGGGCGTACTCACTTCTTGATGGAAAGAATGTTTACAGAGGGACTACCTGAGCCTATAGAAGAAATGGAGATCCCATCTTCCCCACGTCAAGGGACTCAAGGCCAAAAGGTGCCGTTAAACATTGCCAAATTGATGGATTTCATGTCTTCAGAAGTTAGAACCACCATCATGTCCAAACTATATAAAGACCCCGAGCTAGTCTCAGCCCTTCGAGCCTTCCTCAATGGAGAACTGAAGTTTGGGCTACCACAATTTGCACAGATGGATGGAGCTGGGGAGATACCAATAGAGGAGGAATACATAGATCCACAACCGAACCTAGATGAGAACCTTGTTATAGAAATACCTGTTAACAAGTTGGGACAATACTTTGAGGGTGATGAATCTAATGCGACTATACCAATCACTACTAAGGGATTAACTGTGAAGGGAATCCTTGATGGTGGCGCTGGGGTTAGCATTGTGACTAAAAATTGTTGGGAAACTATGGGAAGACCTCACCTTGCGACCACAACCATAGTAGTGAAGATGGCCAATGGGTCTATTGTTAAACCTATTGGGATGCTAGAAGATCTCAAGATCAAGGTCTTTGGACATAAAATAAGGATTACCTTTATTGTTATGGATTTCTCCAAGCACATTATGGCATCAGAGATGATCTTAGGACGTCCTTTCATGAGGGAAGCAAAAATGGTGCATGACTGGTCTAAAAACCATGTCTACTTGCAGTTCCAAGATTCTGTCATTCGAGTGGATCTTGTGACGGGTCGAGCACATCCTCTAGGAAACAGGTTTATAATCGATCATAGATCTGACACCACAGTTCACTCGGCCCCATTGCAGTATTGTTACACGTGTAAAGCGGACAGTGATGTTGGGGAATATTCTTCTTATATGGATGTACTACCTGGGATGACTAAGTCGGACAATGTGGATTGGGTCCACCTAGCAGCAACCATAAACACTTGGGGAAATAGGGGGACGACCTGGGTAACACATGAGGGGGATGAAATGCCCGTACCCTTAAATATGCTACAAGCAATGCATATAGCTTTTGACAAGACTCATCATAAAAGAACAAAGAAAACATACAAGTGGGTCCCTAAAGATTCTTTAGCGACCATAGCTAGTGCTAAAAAACAGAAGCCTTGTAAGAAACGTCCCACTCGCCCCAAAAAATGTAAGAAAATGTTGCGTTGGATTCCTAAACGATTATTGGAAGCCCAAGGCTACTATCAAGGAAATGATCAAATATGGGTGCCAAAACGTAAATTGTGCTCTTACTTGTCACCACGCCCATGTGAGCTCAATCTCGTAGCTCCAAAACAAATCAACAATCGCGGAAAGAAAAAAAGTCATAGAATGCTACACACCCGCTCCAGAGCTAGTTTGGGTACCAAAGAAAGAAAGATTTGTTCCACCTAGCTCAGGAAGGGGGGAGTCCCATGAAGCTTCTAGCTCCTCATGTAATGCATCCATAGAGGTAAAAGCTCCTCCACAGCCTCCACCTACAATAGTGGACCTCCATAAAGCTACAAAGGAATCCACACTTCCGAGTGTTCAAGAATCACCTAATGAACCACTTCAAGTTCGATCCTGGGAGATTACCTTACCACCCTTGCAACTCGATGAGGCACCTAAGGTAATAGAAAACTACTGGAAAAAATCCCCACCTATTACCAACTGGAATAATTGGTTTCAAAGGGTGACAAGCTCATTTCAAACGGTATGATCTACCCAAGGAAAGGGGGAGTGTTTGTTGACATCCATCATTCACTTGCTTCCCTCTCAACCTTCCTCCCTGACCTCTTAATTTCCAATCTTAGGGAATGTATATATATAAAGCCTTATACTCACAAAAAAAAAAAAAAAATAAAGAGCAAGAGCAATTAGCAAATGAGTATGCACAATAAAAGTCAAAGCATTGACTCAGACCTACACATTCACATCCGGTACAGTGAAACAAAAACCTATGTCATAAAACACCTTTGATCCTCATCACTTGAGTGATGGAGGGTAGGTAGGATTAGTACAATACGAGTGTCTCTATTTTAGAGTTGAGTGATTAGCAAAGTTCCTTTTTCCCATTAATGTGCCTCCTAGAGGTATTTTTTGTGTTTCCTAGTCTGTACAGGAACAGTTGCTGTGGTTAGGATTTGGACCTTCACGGAATCTTTCTCTCATTCACACTTCAAATCAAGTGCGACCATCGACACAAACAGGTGTTTCTTATCCATTAGCATTGCCCCTTATCTTTTTTGCATCCATGTTTGTCTGCTTTGATTGTGATTGGTAGCATAATATTCGGCACATTTGCTTAGTATCAAACATTTAATTCAATGTAATTTTTGTCATAATCACTTGTCTAGGCTTAAAAATCAAGCAGTCTGACTAAGCTAGTTTGACCAAGCTAGGCGTTAAAGATCTTCTCTTAATACCATGGGGAATGCCTTCCTAATAATCAATGGTTACTTAGGTTCTTAATCCGATTTAGGCAGCATTGTGTGAAATGTACTAGGGCTTTCTAGTGGGCTTGACCCTATTGACCTTTAGCTTAAGTATTATAAAGGGAGTTTACTAGTGTGATGAGCCTGGGGAGGTGTATCAGTGTTATATGACCCCCCAAAGTTACAAAATTAAAATGCTGAAAACGAACAAACAAAAACAAATCAAAGTGCCACATTGTAAAATCTTAAGCTGGAAGAGAAATCTCAGCTTGATTGGGTACTTCACTCACATGTATCGCCTATGGTACTAGAGCCCTAGAGGTTCCCAGTGTGGGCGCTTTTCCTTGAAAAGCAAAAAACCCAAGGCATACAAAATAAGCACACACATCAAAATTGAATCACTGTGAAAAGACTTTGGGGGGTCAAAGAAAAGGTAATCAGTCAGGCAATGATTTCATAAGAAATTCCTTTTATCGTAGCTTAACTACAAGGTCTTCTAGGTATAGCCTCTAGTCAACCCTCGAACATGAAATACTTGGCTCTCGCGATTAAACAACTTAATTGACCAGAGAAAATTAAGAAACTTACCCATGGTATTAATAGTCGATCTCTAGTGCCTTTCGACCGTTAAATTAGCGACCCCATACTTGTTTAATTTTTTACCTTTACATCTGTTTATGCATTTGATTACATTGCAATTTAATGTTTATTGCTGACAAATTGTTTAAAATTCTGTTACCAATCAATTTGTATGCCTAAAACTTCATATGCTTTTTAATCGCTTATGAGAACGCAATTACTGTGCCAATGTTGTTTGATTTTGCAGTGACTGAAGAAGGCTAAGGACATTCATCTCAAATGCTCTTCCACCTCGACGAACGAGCTTCAACTCAATAGCTTCCGAGGACGGAATCTACATCAGGAAGGGGGGCATGTTAACCCTCACGGCTCACGGACACCATATTACCTACGACGGACGTTGTAACCTACAGCGGACATTGTATTATTTATTTGGTAGAGTCAGGTATCGGGCTTGTCGGTCCAATAGGAAAAGGGTAAGAGTGATCGCCGATGAGAGGCGCACTCTAACTGGAACATTCAAGGGATTAGTTGGCTAAGCATGGGCGTCCAAGTGTGAATGGGGCAAGCTCATATAAAAGTCAATTAAACCTAAAATTCACTCATTCTCTCATTTGTGCAATTGAAGAGTTCTCTTGCTCCATCTCCTTCTTCTTCTTCTTCATCTCTTTGTGTGTGTGTGAGAGAGAGAGAGAGAGAGTGAGAGAGGAAGAGAGAGGGAGTGTGTGGGCGATCGAGCATTACGAAGGCACAACGGCGGTGAAGTGGTTGAGCACGGCGTAGCGGCGTCTCCTTCTTCTTCGCGGCGAGGAATCCTCCACGAAGCAAGCATAGAGCGGTGAGTGACACACCATCGCCTTCTTTGAGCTTATTAGTTTAGGCTTGTTGTGTGCTTGGAGCCATTTGTGGCTCGCACACGGTGTATCAGCAAGTTCCTTGCATTGACACATGCGACATACGTGCACAGGGCTACATTACATATATGTATATATATTTGTGTGTACATATATATTTGTTTATGCATGTATGTGGGCACTAAGTACGGGAGCATAGCACCCGAAGGTTAGACGCTTCCTCTTGGGTATAGTCCTTTTTTAATCGTGGCATTGCGGTCATTGATCCACTCATGCATGGATTATCGCAATGTACCTTTGGTTTCACCATGGTTGAGACTGTGATAACATCTAAAGAGATGCAGTTGACCTTTGGCACTACTAGCCTCTACTTAGATCTACTAGTATGTATATGTATCTACATGTTTGTGTTCTAATATACTTGTGTACGTATTTATAGATGAGTAAGTAGGGTGGAAAGCTTAATCTTATATTGCTCTTTCTAATGCATATGTCTGACGAGAGACCAACTGGTGGGGAGCAGCCAACTGGCTCTTCTTTTGGTTGGTTCACATCCCAATTGGGCTCCCACCCAAGGTGGACATCGCCTCCAGTGGACCCAAGTCTTAAGTCGGTGAGAACAAGCAAAGAAATAAAGAATGTTTCTGCTTAGTTAACCCTAAACCATGAGTGTCATAGGTTTATTTTTGTTATTTGCAGGCATGGCCATCCTACACCTACCCTTCTCAGGTTCCTTCACCGATCGTAGATCCAGACCTATAGCGGGCTATCTCTTTATGAGAGCAGTACCTCCGTTCGACAAGGGATTTATTTGGCCACTACACTCCGCAACAGCTTCCAACCTACAGTATTTCTCCACAGACTACACCATGGGGGAATCAGGGAGGGACTCCTTACCTACAGAGCCTTACACCGATGACACCTCACTCTACAACCCCTTCCTATCGTCCTACTCCCATTCCATCGCAGGGTCCCACTCCCATGGCATCACAGGGTCCTACGCCACTCCATTTCACTCGTACTTTGCCGGAACATCGTCAATGGACTTCCTCTGGCAACGCACGTCGACGCTTGTCTCAGGGCAGCGAGCGCCGAGAGAGACGAAGCGACAACGGATCTTGTGGTTTCGCATATTTTGGTAGTGGTGGGAGAACGGAGTCCCTGCTGTCAGAGCGTGCCATCCTTGACGCAGAGGACGAGGATATTGACGCACCCGTGCCAGACACGCATGGGCGCTACTATAGGGTTAAATATGGTGGGGAGGTGGACTTCAGCACAGCACAGGGCAAGGCATTTCGACGCCATCTATAAATTCTTATACATTCAACGTATAAGAACTGCTTTATAAAGGTTAGAGACCAATTGCCCGATTATGCGGTACATTGAGGACGCTCTGTTAGCTAGATTTCCAAACGCCCTCGATCCATGTTTTTCACAACAATGGTTGGAGGGATACATAAAGACATTTCTGAAAAACAAGCAGTCCAGTGTGCGGTGCGCAGCAGCAGCCAACTAGGTCAAACATTCAGACAGGAGTTACCGCGGTGGAAACATGGCAGACGCGGAGTGGGAGTGGGCAATTCAAGAAAAGAGCAATCAAAGCTGTGACGAGCTCATCATACAAACAACAACATGAGGCTTGCACAAGACAAACTCCCATGCACTATGGCTCAGGAGGCAAGGGAGCTTGAAAGGATAAATATGTAAGATTAATTGAATTATAACGTCGATCGGTGATTATAAAGATTGTAGTTGATGATTTGGTATTGTTATTGCTAACTTAGGAAAATATCACTCTCTCTCGACCAACCAGAGAGATGGTCAAGTGTCGGGAGCGACATATAGAATTTGATATTTGGCGATGGCTGTTCAAAAACAACCACATCTCTCGCGAGCAATTCGACACGGCGGTTGGATCACTACAAGTGGTAAGTTTAAACAAGTAATTTTGTATCAATTGTTTTGAGCTATTGATAATTGTTTAATTTGGTTTGGGTTTATGTAGAGTCAAAGTGATCAAACATACGTGCCTCTGGACGATGACGAGATAGAGGAGGATTAGATAGAAAAATATTTTGTCCAAACTTACGTAAAGTCCCAATGTGGCACAATGTATATACAACTATTTACTTTTTATTGTAACTTTTTAAATAGTTGATCTTTTGCATTTTAAATTGTCAAGGTAAAGTAAATTCAATCTCAATTCTTTGGTATTTTTTATACTCTTCCAAAAAACAATTGATGTTTCATTGTTTTATGCAGGTCCAAAATAAAGGTGCTCATTATTTTGGGTGGCCAAAATGAGTACCTTTATTTTCAAATTGGCGTGTAGAGGCAATAAGCGCAGTAATAGAGGCGGCAACTGGCACGGTAATAGCAGCGGATATATTGCTGCAACTATTATCACGTTTATTGCTGAGAAACCACTACCGCATCCATAGCCACGGTTATTGCCGGTCTCGTAAATTTTTCTCTCTCCTTTTTCCTTTGTTTTTCCGCGGGTGACAGCTCCTCTTATAGTGCCCTAGAAAAAGATAATTTAGCAAGTGAGTTCAGCTAAATAGATAAAAGAAATAATGACTTCTCAAATCAACTTAAGAAAAGTACTAGTGTGTCTTACATTGTATCATAGGAAAAAGGGGTCAATTATATGAGAGTGGATATTTTTTAAAAATTTGAATACACCATTTTGCATTATTGCAACAAAAATGAATTTTCGGATTTTCTTTATTTGGATTTGGTCATGTTGGTTATTATATGATTATAAATTGTTATGATGTTGATGTATAGAAGATCAATGTGTTATATAAGTGTTGACAGACAAGCGAATACTTCATGTCCAAATCGTACGACCATCTTCTATGCATATGTAGTGCACCAGCTATCATCCCATATTATTAGAGTAGCTTTACTTCTATTGTAAATAGAGTTATGAACAATTCACATTTTTTACCCAAAGTTATATTTATTCTGAGCTTGCCTTTTATCTATAAATTAAATACATGCAAAGGAAGAGTCTTACTTTTGCATGGGGAGATATTATTGTTGTGTTTGTGTCACTCTTCTCCTCTCTCTCCTCTACCTCTCTCGCTTGTATGCATAGCACTCCGGGCTGCAGAGGTAAACAAGTCCATTTGTTGTCTTCTCTCTCTTGATTTATGGTCTTCTTGTTATTTTGTAGGTGCATTAGAGGAGATGTTGAGGTCATTTGTTCCGTTTAGAATTTAGAAAGAGAGAGTGCTCTATGCCAATGAGAGGAGGGTTTTCGTTACAGAACCTCCATTTGAAAAATTGCTTTTGAATTTCTACATTGATTTTTGTTTGAGATACAATCCGACGTAAGTTCCAATTACGTAATATTTTTTTACCTTAAGAAATTCTCTTTCAACAGCAAAAAGAGATTTTCAATCTTTCCATGGCCTTTTTTTCCCTCCTCAAAAATTGACTAATTGGGTAGTATCTTGGCAATAAAAGCGATCGTGACTTGACTATGCTACACCATCATGCCCCTACATAATTATGGCTTTCCTGTACTATCCCGACATATTTACGGGTCTCTTTTTATAAAAATATTTTCCGTTAACTTTTTGTTTAATCCTGTTTTTTCTCTGGGTGGTCGTTTTTAAATCCGACGGTGACTAAAAATATTATTTTTATGTTTGGGTCATCTTAGAAAGCACGTTGCTTTTCAAAAACGCTAAAAAGAACAAAAAACTAAAATTAGCATAAAGAGAAAAAAAATTCTATAATTGAACCACGGGTTCTCCTTGTCCACCAGAACAAGATAGCGAGTTCGCTTATCATCAAAACACACTAAAAATCATGGAAAGCTAAAAATAGCATGAAAAGCATTCGAAAAGCAGATTTTTACAAAATTGAATCATAGATTTCTCGAGACTTGTTGATTAAGGATCTGGCTTTGCTTTTTGCAAAAAAGCACCAAAAAACACAAAAAGCTATTAAAAAAGACGGAATTTTTTCAAAACTGAATCAAACGTCCGTCTGACCTACTGAAACAGGGAAACAATCTTGTTTTTTTACTTCGAAACCTTACAACACTGCCAAATAAGCATTCTAAACCAAAATTTTACGAACACACATTAGAATCTATTTTTCTTATTATTGAAAGAGGCCCAAAATTTAGGGATCTTACATCCTCCCACACTTGAAAATTTCAAGATGTCCCAACTCGTCATGAATTCTCAGTAATTAATCTCATTACATCATCGTGTTCCCAAGTAGCATCTTCCTCAGGATATGTTGATCATTTAACAAGGTGTTCAATAATGGTCCGATTACAAAGATGCTTAGTTCTACTTTGAAGAATCGCTTCGGGATACACTTCAAAAGTTCCATTGGTGGAGGTAGATAATAGAGAATCATCAAGAATGTGATTTGGGTCAAGTACATACCTCTTGAGTAAGTTGACATGAAAAACATCATGTACCTTTATGTGTGGTGGTAACAAGAGTTTGTAAGCTTGATCATTGATCCTTTTTGTGATTACAAAAGATCCACAATATCTAGCACTAAGCTTCTTATGTTTACCCATTGATAAAGAGCTACATTTGATTTTAACTATAGAAAAAACCATATCTCCTTCTTCAAAGAGTCGAGTAGATCGTTTAGGGTCATCGTAACTTTTTTGTCTATCTTGAAAAATCTGAATATCTTGTCGTATAAGGTCCCTCTATAGTTGCATTTGATCCCCAAAATATCTTTGGATGTTTGAACTCGTATTAGAGGGTATGTCCATTTTAATGGAGAAAGACACTCTTATCCATACAATGCTTGAAAAGGAGACATTCCAATCGAGTGTTGGAATGAGGGATTATATGCAAATTCCACCAAATACAAATACCTGGTCCATTTAGCTCTCAACATATCCTCAATAGTTTGGTTGGTCCTTTCCATTTGCCCATCTGTTTAACACTAGGTTGGTAACCTAACAGGACATAAAATTGTCCTTTGCAGGGTCCAAGAAAAACTTAACAACTCCTAGAAGAGGTGTCTATTCACAAAACCCTTCATTGAGAGTATTCACAAGACCCATGTGCTTTAGGAAAAATTATAAGAATGTCGAAATGTGTAATCCAATGGAAGAACTAAGCCGTCAAAGTAAGTGCTTTTTTACAAGCAGCAAAAAACAGGGAAGTCCATTAGTGCGTAGCTTAGTGCTCCTAAAAAAAAATTGTTCTAGTCATTCCAACATTTTTCCAAGAATCTATAATAGTATAGATTTCAACTGGAAGAGTACCTATGACCTCAAAAAATCTATTAGAAGTCTCACATTTTACTTGAAATTAGCATGTTTTAAGACAGTTTGAGGTGTAAGTGCATGTACGGTTACAAATGGCTAATTGATCATTCAATTTAGTATACGAAGCACTTTATGAGCACTATGACTCTTGCTAGATATCACTGACACAAAAAAGTCACTTCTTTTCATCCTCCATTGATAATGACAAGGAGATTATGAATGAGAAGTTCTTCCCAGCTATAGAACACTGTAATACTAGTAAGTTATATTGCAGAGGAACAAATTTGCAAGCTTGAATCAAGGTCCTCCATGATAATTTTCCATGTGCACCATGAATAGGGATGACCAAAAAACATTATGCACATTAGAAATTAGAAACCATTTTATAACAATGTATTTTTTCTACAAATATAAAGCTTATTAGAGCAATTCTAGAAGAACAAAAGATAACATGTCAAAGCACTAACTTTACAACAAGAACAAATTCTTCCAACCTAATATGCATACCACATTGGTCATCATCACCACATTTGAAAAGACTTGCACATACTACTGTTTAATGAATATAAGTTGCAATGACCATAGCCTCCCACAATGATAGATAGACCTAATGAGAAAAACCATACAACCATGTGAAAGAGATCCATATGTACATTGGCCAAAAGGATAGCCATAAACTATAAGCATTTGGACGTCTTTAAAATCACAAGTGCTCTTCTAGCATAGTTATAACCATAACAAGGCAATAATGCCATCATAATCATATCATGGCACATGTTGCTATCCCTTGTTTCAAGAGAAACATATTCTAAAACCCATTAGTGATAGCTTCATCAGACAGGAGCTACCACATGTTCACAAGACCATAAGCCATCCACAACATCATGTCAAAAATACTTGGCAAGATGTAAAATCTTGGCGCGATTAAAAACACCAAGAAGACCGAGAAGGATCACAAATTTTGGTAAGATAGAGAACACTAAGCAAACAGACTTGGTACCTAATAAAACCACTTTAGTGCGTACATAAATCATAAGCACCACAAACCCTACCAAGCATTTGGCAAAGGGCTCACACACCCTTCTGTACATAAACCACATCAAGTTCCTCCAGTGGATTATTATCAACAAGCGGAACAAACCCTAACAAAGTTGGGCTTGAACATTAACCTCATCAACTCGCTCCACCTAACCATCATACACAAGATCACAAACCTTGGCATACATAAACCACAAATACTTGCTCCAAATGAACATTACACACTCATGAACTTTGCGACGATGAGAGGAGGACAAGAAAAGAAAGAGCAAGCCATCTACAATGGGAGAGCAAGCATCTATTGTTGCCATATGTCGCCTTACCAAAACATAATCTTCCAAAATTTGTTCCTACAGTTGTTACCATAAACAAGTGTAAAAACACTTCAAGTGAACCCTGGCAAGAGAGAACTGGACAACAAACCAACAAGATAAATCATGAGACCCTGGCGAGATAAATCATAAAACCTTGGCAAGAACTCATAAAACCCCTGGTGAGAAAGGCAAACCATTATTTCAAGAGGGAAACACTAGATCAGATGTAGGCTATTTTAGAACCGCTATTATAAGTGACAAAACGCAAACACAACCCATAACCTGGGAATTCACAACCCATAACCTGGAGACAAAAACCCTGGTGAGATTGAACCCTGGCGAGATTGCAAACCCTGGCCAGCCAAAACCCTGGCGAGATTGCAAATTGTAACAAGACAAAACCCTGGCGAGACACTACCATGAAGTATAAAACCCTAACCATCAAAAAACAAGAATGGACCTCACAACTTGTGCAATTGCCATAATCATAATTGGGCCCTTGCCATAACCATAAGCAACAAATAAAACCATAAACGTAACTTGGCACAAGAACATCTCTATCCATAATTGCCACAAACACATATGCCATAAAAAGACCAAGATATAAAGATTTCCATATCCATAATTGAGCACCTGCCATAACCATAAAGTGGCCCATGACCAAAACAACCACTTAAACTTGTACTTGCCACAAGGCACATCACCAAAACCATAACAAAAGGCACATTGTCAAAACCATGTTATAACAAAATCATGGTACGAAATGCTCCAATCCCCAATCCCCAATCCCTGGCAACAACACAATCGGCTAGGTGGCAACCATATAGAAGTTCTTGACATAAGAAGACCAAAAGTGGAGTTAAACAACTTACATAACTGGCAAGATGTATAGCCAATAGGCACCATAAACTTGGAACCATAACACCATTGCGTCAAGTTCACATAACGATAACCAAAGGCAACCCATAACCATAGACAAGTTCACATAGTCATAACCAAAGGCATCTGTCATAACCAAAACCATACACAACCATAATGCCGCAACAAAAGATCGTGCCAAAATATCACATGAAACCATATTACCTGCCATAAGACCACAACCAAAGAAACATACCATAAGCTCAAAATAAGGGCAACCCATGTCAGACCAGCAACAAAGGGAAAAACCAACAGCAAATGTAAAAAACTACCATCATCAAAGGGAAAAACTAGCAGCCAGAAGGACCAGCAAAAGGGACCAGCCATCAGCAAAGAAAAACCAGAAAAACCAGCAACCATCTGTCACCAGCAAAAAACCAGTCAACCAGCAAAACGAACCAGCCATCGGGTAGAATCCATCAGCAAAACCGTGCATGTCCTGCAAAAACAGAAGTTAGAGAGTATGAGAAACTAGGCCTACGCCATGCAAGTATGACAACAGTCACTAGACCATGAAGAATGCTAAAAGACTTACGTAAGACGGATTCTCGTCATCTAGTGACTCTCGAGCGACCATCAAAGAGAAAATCAACAACCACCCTTGCATGGTAGTCCTTGAAGCAAGGATGAGCACACATTACCTTCTTACACTTACCACATCCCCAAATAGTGCGGGACGGTTTCGAGCCCTGCACTTCTTTGTGCTCAGTTAAAAGCTTCTTCCGTTTTGTTCAGCATATCACACAATTTTGTTGTATCATGCAAACGAATGGGAAAATGGCCATTGTATGCATCCTCTATCACTGGTCGCTTACACACATACGGCCTAAAAGCATTATTTACCAGCTACTCATGCATATGTAGCATAAACTCAAACCTGAATACATCCCTCTTGCCATAGAGATTTTTCCAAATGATCCAACAATTTGTGAAGACGGAATCCATGAGACCCCAAAAAACTGCATGCCACCACTTAAAACCATGCATTGTACTTTGCAAGCCATAACAAATGTGTCACAGCCAGCCTTACATGCATTGTATTGCACCGCAACATCAGGACATACAACCTCCCTCCTCTTTCCATCACTCATCAAGCGCTTTACCTCACCTTTATGCATTCCATAACAATTAGAAGCAAACAAAATTTCTTTCTTGTCCATCCATGTGCAAGCATGGACACCTTGCTTCTTGCAATATGCAAACCGGCAAGCACCTCGTGCTTGCTTACCCAAATGTAGCATCTTTGCATGTGGGAAGTACTTTCTATTTGCCACATAAGTACCTGTACCACCTTGGCCCTCACGAAGCAAGTGCTCAAGAAGCTTAACGGAGGTAAAAAACCTGTCAAAAAACACATGATGACCCTTCCTTGGAAGGGATTTTACCAAATTTGCAACTGTATGAAAAGACAATTCCGGGCATGGCAATTTATCATAGATTTGAAATGCATGATTATACCCCGTTGATGAATCATATAGGTTCCATACCTGTATGCCAAACTTATGCGGCTTCTTTGGATTGTAAACCCTACATGGGTTCAATTTGCATTTAGAGGGAATTATGCGCTCATCAACATTGAATTATGCGCTCATCAATAGTGACACACTTGCCTACATTGTAATGCTTTTGAAAAGTGTAATTCAGCCGCTCCTCCAAATCAATTAATTGCCACAACTTGTGCTCTCTACATCCATGAGGGTGGCCTTTGTGCATTGTCTCGTAAGTGGAGGAACCGTTTAATTTGCTGAAATGTGGTTTGGCTCATCTTCTAACCAAAGTTAGGAAACAAGAGTGAGCCTACCACGTCATCCTTCCAATAGTGTTTCTTGGAAGGCATGTAGTGAAGTGCCATGCCCAATGCTATGCCCATGAAACGCATAAAAGAGTGACGATCAATAGGAACCCACCTATGCATGGAGTCATGCAAGCTCCCACACCTTCTCCTCTCTTTTTCCGCATACGTGTTTGTTTCACTTACAATGTGATCAATGAGATCTAGTGGAAACAACATAAAAAACAAATGAAATTCACAAAACTCGCGAGGTAAATGACCCAAATCGGGTCCATGGACTCCATTGAAGGGAGGGAGAGTCCTAAATGTGCCATGGGGCTCTTGCTCAAGGCCATCACCACTATGCCATTCCGCAGGAATAACATCAACAAAATCATTATCCGCTTTGGGAGAGTCATCAAGTACCGGCCCTTCTGCCTCCAAGGCCTCATCATCACCACGTTCAACCCCCTCACCCTCCGATGCATGCTCATCATTGCTTTCCTCCTCATCAACTACATCAAATGGGCTAGGTGAGGGACTAGCTCTACCTCCTGCATGCGGTAGTTTATGTTTACGAGGTCGGCCACCATTTCGGCCACTATATTTGCTAAATTCGGGTGATGGTCCTGAGGCATCATCACTTGTAAGCGTGCTACAGCCCTTGGGTCTACCCCGGTTTCGTGGTTTGGGTGGCTTTCCACGCCGCTTTGCAATCGGTGTGGCCTCCACCGGAGTGCTTTCAAAATCGGGACTGCTAAGAGGAGTATCCTCTTCAAGATGGTAGGAATGGCTTCCCTCCCCCAATGCATCCTCAGCAAGCTTCCTCCACATTTCAACCATAGGTGCATGACTAGATTGACCAATTTCATATGTGGAAGAAACAGGGGTACTTGCATGGCTTACCTTGCTTATTTTTCGAGGAGAAGTGAGATTCAGGGAGCTTTGAACAAGGTACTCGCAGATGCCATTCCAATTTGCAGCATAGGACTTCGGATCCCCCTCAAACTGACATGCAAATTTCTGAGTTTTTGCATGGTACTTGTGTAGCACCCCAAAGAAGAACACCTCAGCATGATTATCCCCAAATTCTTGTTGTGCCCAAGAAGCCCCAAACCAGGCTGCGGGTACTTGTAGCAGGGCACCTTCTTGGGCCTCGAGAAACTTAGAGGAGCGTCCAGCACGGTTGCAGCCTACCTCCGCAGGTGAGTAGCACCTTCGATTGAGCTCCATGCACGCAGAAAAAAAGATCCCTGCATGTTCCTCGGCCTCTGTTTCTCAGATTTTTGGCTCTCCTCACGCTGCCCTACCCCAATTGCTTGAGTTGGGGCTTTCATTTGGAGCCCTTGGATCTAGGCAAGATCCTACGGGCCTCAATTTGCCCCGATCTGGAGCCCCCATGCATGAATTTGAGCTTTTGGGGAGGCACGACACTCAATTGGAAGGTGAATGTTGCATGCAATTTTCCATGCTTAGATTGGATAGTTGCTTAATTACTCAAATTAGAAGGCATGCAACAATGCTAAAAAAAATTCCAAGTTTTTTTCAAGTTTGTCCTCACCTACCCCAATTGGTCAATCTATGTTATCTAACTTGAATTTCTAGAATTAATTTGTCGAACTTTTCCAGTTAAAAGGACATAAAACTGTCCGGTTACCAACCTAGTGTTAAAGGTGATAAGCAGTACTAAAGGCCAATTAGATTCTTGTAGCTGAGAATAAGGCTTTCCAAAAATTTGAGGTGAACTTTGCATCACAATCAAAAATTGTACAGTGAGGTAAACCATGATACATAAAAGACATCTTTCATGAAGACTTGTTCTATATCCTTAGCCATAAACATTGTCTTGACTAGAAACAAATGGCTCATTTTTGTAAGCAAATCAGCAACCACAAAAATATTTTTATATTCCAGAGATGTAGGAAGTCCTATAATGAAACCCATGGATATGCATTCCCATTTCATATGTGGTGCATCAATTGGTTGAAGCTTACCAGGGTATCGAACTCGTTTAGCTTTAATACGTTAGCATGTTAAACACCTTGTAACATAGTTCAACACATCAAATTTTAATCTTGGCCAAAATAAACTCTTCCTTATACTAGTGTAGGTTTTAATGTATCTAATTGGATATCCTACAATAGGTATATTGTGAGCTTCTTGTAGTATTTGAAGTTTAATCCCACCATGATTTGGGATACAAAGACGATTGTTGAAATAAAGATCGTTGTCTTCAACATGGAATTCTGCCTTTGATTTGTCTTTCTTGCTTCTCTGTGCAATTATTCAAGTTTATTAAATATAAAATATCTGTATAGTATGGATCATGAGGCTTACATTTACGAATAAGGTCAATTAAAGAGGTAGTAGAGGTTGTGATAGCCACTGCAATACTTTTTCTACTTAAAGCATCGACGACGAGGTTTTCCTTTCCAAGCTTATATTCAATTCCAAAATCATATTCACATAATAACCCGATCCATCTCCATTGCCGCATAGTAATAGGATGGTATCGTACTTTTCTTGATGGTTACTTGATTCAATCCATGATAATCAATACAAAGACATAAAGTACCATCCTTCTTTTGATTAAGGAGAACAGGAGTACTCCATGGAGAAACACTAGGTTAAATGAATCCTTATTCAAGAAGTTGAGTAAGTTTATTTGTTAGTCCTACAGACTCAGGCACCGACATCTTGTATGGTATGCGAGAAACTAATTGAGCTCTTGGAATAAGCTCTATTGCATGATCAGCTTCACGCTTAGGTGCTAAATATGAAAGTTCTTTGGAGAATACATCATCAAATTATGTCAATCAATCGAGGTTAGGTGTATCTAGCTTCTTCTCTGTAGGGTTAAGGTTTACTGCATAAATCATTTCATTCTTTTTGTAGCCCTTCATTAGTTTGGTAAAGTTCACTACTTGAAGTCTAGGTCTCCCTCGTTTCTCGATAATTGTAACTTTGGAGTTTTGGTCATTTATGAAAGTTAATGAAGCATTTTTGCAATGTATGTGAGCATCATTGTCCTTAAGCCAATCCATTCTTATGATTACACTCCTATAGGTAAGACTCTAAAGTGTGTTGAGGTATTGTGACCATCCAAAACAAAATTCAAGTTAACCATTGAAGTAGAAGACTTAACCTTTCTACTTGTAGCTAATTCCACTGTAAGGTATGAATCAAGATATTCAAGTAGAATGAGGTTTCTAATGAATCTAGAAGAGTTGAAGGAATATGTACTCCCAGAATCAATAGATAAAGTAAAATGGTAAACCTAATACTCTATGGGGGTTTGAATCACTCAAAATTGTTCATTCACTCCCTGATGTTTGCTCGTAGCATGAACATATGCATTTGCTTGATTTCCTTCACCTCTAGAACTTTGAGCTTTGTTAGCTTGAGCTCTTCCCTGAGGTCTTGGATTTCCTCATCTTGGACGAGGTTGACGGTTGAAGTTATTCCCATTTTTGTTGTTGTTGGTGGTGGGTGGCCTATTTCAAAGAAAAGGTGGATTCCCTAGTCTAATTTTTCTTGTTTTGAGGATGCCTCTTATTTTGGTTGAAGTTCTGCTGGTAAAAGTTTTGCTAAGTTGCAGGCGGTCTAGGTTAAAAAAATTTGAAGCTCCAATCCGGGTTGAAGCTTTTGGGTTCATAATTGTCCACCAATCTTGTGAAGCTTGAATTGTTGAATGGGCAATCTCTAGATTGATGGTCAGGATCAAAACAAGTATAACATAGATAAACTCGTCTGGCCTTCATACGCAATAAGTTCTCTCTTCTTTGCTGTGAGTTCTCGGACCTTTGTTCCTCCTCATCACAAGGTCTTTTGATTTCACAAATAGGAGCATCTTTTGGCTTCCTCTTTCCACTATTTGATAACTCTAGCTCAATACGTTGGCGCGCATCAAGGACATCCGTAAAATTTGTAAGTCGTAAGCTCTAAAGTATGGGCTTCATAGGATTATGTAACATTGGCACAAATCGTGCTACTTTGACTCCTTGAGTCATCCCTACTGGAGCAGATTTGAAAAGAGTCAAGAAATGTTGATAATACGACTCCAGATCTCTTGAGTACAATCAAGAAACTTGTTCATACGGTCCGAATGATATACTTTATTTTTATAGTTCTTCTTTAGTTGAGTCTTCAAATAATCCCAAATTGTTGCATTAGGGTCGATATTATTCTCGTACAGTGGTCTCGCCACCAACGCCTGGCTGTCTTTTCTAATTTGAACTCAGCAATGATAGCTTTTTCTCAGCAGATGAATGAGCCGAATCAAAATAGTCATCCATGTGCTCAATCCAATCTTCAAGAACTTTGCCTACATCTTTCCCTTCGTTGCTAAAGTTCCCATGTTGAGACTTGCAGAGTGCATAGCATCAATATCTCTATTAGTAATCATTTGTTGAGGTGCATTGGCACATTGGCATTTGTAGACATCCCATTTCCTTTGGGAGACATGATAACTTATTGCACCATATCAACCAAGATCATTCTAGTACACTATTCTAGTCCGCTAGAAGTCTTTATTAGCAAAATAAAATAGACAGTTGAGAATAAGACAAGAGAGTAGGAGAAAGAAGAACAAATGAACTAAGAGAAAGAAGAACAAATGGACTAAATCAATTCTACGTTGCAAGATTTTTGAGGTTCAAACCTTTACAAAGTCTAATAAATTCTAATAGCCCTAACGCACTCTGTAATAGCCATTGTGACATCCTTTGACTAATGGATCATAATGGTCCCATTCTGGAAGTATGTCTGACAGGCTATCCCAATAATCTTTCACAATCTTTGGCTAAAATATTTTCTTTTTGGCATGTGAGTTGTACAACCACTGCTGCGTGAGTGAACGGTTGGTCACATGTCCCATTTTGCTATGAGCCGTTGCGTTTTTGTAATTGAAGTAGTCATCAAAATAAGCAAAGTTTTAGAAAACACGTCCCATGTGTCCCATTTATCAGAGCTTTGTATGTTTGCACAATCAGTAGGCACTGGGGTCTGTTGTAGGCATAGTACAAAATCTTCATATTATGTGGGTCGTGGATTATGGATTTCCCAAATAAGTCAAAGAATAACTTCTAAGGTACTGGGCTAAAGGAATGTTTATCATTGGTTTGACATTGATGAGCCCATACATTGAACATGACAATATCGAAGCATCATGTGGCCATCACTAAGGGAAGTATATTCCTAGCTATCCATGTTTCCTTGTTGGTCTTACGATAAGTTCGTGAACATTTATATACAACATTTGGGTATAACAATGATCTCCTTCCCTAACTTGGATTAAACCCATTCGATACTTCCCACAGGCAAAGGTGTATGTCCTTGTGGTCTAAACTCTAGGTTTTTCGTAGCATAATGGTGCCATGCTTGGAATGTATTTGGCACAATACAATCCATCGATAGTAACCTCTTCTTCTCCACTCCATCACACATAGTTATAATAAGCCATCGTACTTCCACTCCTATGTGAAGATGCTCTTCCACCATAAGGCAAGAGAGTATATCCGCCCATATTCCTTGGGTAAAATGCCAGTCATCTACACATACACCCCATCACTCAAGCTAGTTAGAACTGGTAAAACAAAAGTTAACTCAAAGATTATGGCCTTTATGGCCTTAAGACAAAATGAACTATATCAAAACCAAAAAAGAATTAATCGTAGGAGTCAAAAGGTTACATGCTACTTTGAAGAAGGTATATAAATGCAAAAAGGTCTTATGGACCAATTTTTGGTACCTACAATCGAGGTTCTACCCTTGTATTTGTTTACATATCTTGTTTCAAAGTTTAGAACTTTCAATTGTGCGATGAAATTCGGCGCGCATTAATTTCCTAAATGAAACTCTCCAACCGATCAAGCTTGAGTACAATGCAATAGAGTGTATCACTTCGGGAGGCCCTAACAAGCCCATACCAAGTGGACACGCCATCCTTGAATTTGAAAGTCGAGAGGGTCGGCTCAAGCTTCTTCAACAATCACGTCTTCTCAAAGATACGAAGCTTTGGATTGCAGAAGAACTCACTCCAACACAACTCAAACACAAAAGTGAAGAGCTCAAGAAGGTACATGAAGCCCGCAAACAAGGCAAATGGGCAGTCTATCGAGGCGGTAAAGCAATCATCCAGGAGTTTTGAAATCCCAAACCGACCCTCCCCACAATTGACCCCCCCTAGGTTTCTATTTTCCTCTCTCATCTTCCTAACGGACCCTCAATCCTTAACTGATATGTATCATCATCTTTCACTTCATGCGCAACCGTTGTAATGTCTGCTCTTGGTCCCATAGGTCATATCTGACCTCCGTGGATGATAATTCAATCTCTCTCTCTCCCTCTCTCTCTCTCTCTCTCTCTCTCTCTCTCTCTCTCTCTCTCTCTCTCTCTCCGATGTGTGTGTACTTTTACGGTGGTTGTATGTGTGGTTAAAAAAAGAGGAAAATGGTACAACCTTTATATCACCCAAGTGTGGTAGATTGGTTATGCCATTTCCATCTTGAATAACCCATCCTGAGTTCAACTCTCCTTGCTCGATACATCTCCAAGGGATAGTTTCCTACGATGTTTAGGGTTTCTTCTTCTTCTTCATTTGCTTATCTCTTGCTGTAGAGCTACTTAAAGCTCATTTCATGAATGAATAAACACAACTCTATTTTCCACTACATGCTTGTTTATGGTGAGCATGTGCTAAGCTAAGTCAATACTCAAGATTGTGTTTATGAGTCCAAGATAATTCTATCTTGGAACCTAATTCACTTGAGTGATAATATTGCTTACACACACACTCACACACACTTGCACTATGTTTCACTTTGATCCACCCTAGCTAGCAAGATCCCATTCTCAACAGGGGGGGGGGGGGGGTTCCCACAGGGGAAGAGAAGGGTGGGTGAGAAGACACACACACACACACACACACACACACACACACACACACACACACACACACACACACACACGCGCGCGGCTAAAAGCATGGGTTGGTGGTGCAAAAAGTAGTGTCCTTGACACCTCTTGTGAGGCACTCTTGGATGGTGTTTTGTTGGCAGTTTTCAAAAGCCAAAAGATAAATATTCAATATTTCTAAAGGCGTTGTGCCAACCACTTTAACGGTTCTTGATTTAGTTAAATGCAAGACTCTCTACCTACCCCTTTAGCATTCTACGAGCTCTCTCTCTCTCTCTCTCTCTCTCTCTCTCTCTCTCTCTCTCTCTCTCTCTCTCTCTCTCTCTCTCTACCTTGCAAGAAGAAGGAAAATTGCAGCAAGAACTTGTAGAGGGACCTTGTGGAGAATTTTCATAAGGTGTGGAGACTATGGTCCAGGAGATCGGGATGGAGATGTTGCAGCAGGAGATTGGCCAACAGGTTGTGTCCGAGCAACACCCTCCACTCGATTGTCATCTTTTGTGGAATGTTGATTTCAGCAGTTTGGGAGAGCACGTTCCGCACCAGCAACAACCTCCACACAATTGCCATGTTGGATGGCTGGCCATTGCTTGTGGTGTCGGATGTTTTGAAGAGAGGATTGTGCACAATGAGCCACCTCCAAGTGCGTTGCAGGGCTCTGAGTAATTTCAGTAGCATGCACAATACAGTCCACTTCATGATGACATGACTCACAATTACCACAGGGATGACTTAGTCACAATTTGCCATGAAGGTAACCATCGGATGCAAGAATATTGGTCTATGATGAAAAGAGAGAGCCGTAGGAGACAACGAGAAAGTGATGCATCAGGTTCAAGGTCAACAGAAGATGTGAATCAGGTTTGCATGAAAGTCTCAAAATGCTGGCAAGAAGCAACAAAAGGCATGACTTGCGATGCTAAGAAAACCACCTTTCAATGTCTTCTAGGACTGCCAGCTTTTAGACGTTTGCATCATGCATGTGAGAAGTCAATACTATCCAATATTCGAAGCACAATTACTAAAGTCAAAGCATCCATGTCTGAAGAAGAGTTGAAGATTAGAAGAGCTGTCTGCAGGATGTTGGTGAATAGTGAAGGAGATCCATCAAGGTCTATTAGCAACTCCAAGATGGCCAGATTTACTGGATTGTATTGGTGAAACTTTGCAGCAGTCAATTCGCGGTTAAAACAAGCTAAGGTTGGCGCATTTCCTTTGCAATTATGTAGTCGTCAACTACCTCAAAGTTCCACCATCACACAGGCGACAAATGACCTTGTTTTTTACTTTTGGCAAACAGAGACAAGAGTGTTGCCAAACAAAAAATATGTGTGTCAAAAACAATTAGGCAAAAAATCTTACCTAAAGCATCCAATACATTTGCTTGATAATTCATAGGTATGCTCCTAAAGTTTCACGTATGAACTTTGGATGTAGAGAAAAGTCATAGAGTTCCTTTCAAAGGTAGTCATGGAAGTACCATGATAGTAGAAAAGGCTCTTTAGGTACTCTGGATCTTCGAAAGAGTCTAGAATACCTCACAAAGGTAGTCTTGAAAGTACCATGCGAGTCTAAATAGGTTCTCTTGGTACTTTAGAGGTAGAAAAAGTTCATAGAGTTCCTTTTAAAGGTAGTCATGGAAGTACCGTGATAGTAAAGAGGCTCTTTAGGTACTCTGGACATTTGAAAGAGTCTAGAATACCTCGCAAAGGTAGTCTTGAAAGTACCATAGAGTTCTTTTCAAAGGTAACTAGTTATTAATAATGAGAGTGAAAAGGTTCTCTAGGAACTTTGGAGGCAGAGAAAAATCATATAGTTCCTTTCAAAGGTAGTCATGGAAGTACCATGATAGTATAAAGGCTCTTTAGGTACTCTGGATCTTTGAAAGAGTCTAGAATACCTTGCAAAGGTAGTCTTGAAAGTACCATACGAGTTTAAATGGGTTCGCTAGGTACTTTGGAGGTAGAAAAAGTTCATAGAGTTCCTTTCAAAGGTAGCCATGGAAGTACCATGACAATAAAGAGGCCCTTTAGGTACTCTGGATCTTTGAAAGAGTCTAGAATACCTCACAAAGGTAGTCTTGAAAGTACCATAGAGTTATTTTCAAAGGTAGTCATGGAAGTACCATGATAGTAAAGAGGTGCTCTAGGTACTTTGGAGGTAGAAAAAAATCATTGAATACCTCACAGAGCTTTTACTTTGATGGGTTTTACTTTGAAAAAAGTATGAGCCTCTGATGGGTTTTATTTTTTCTTGCACAGGGTGTGAGCTTTACAGGAGGTTCCAAATGCAATATCCACACATCAAGATCTCACTTAGATGTTTTGAGGGATTGAAACCTTGGTTTTTTTGTAAGTTGAAGGACCATTACACGTGCTGCTGTATTGCTCATATTCAGATGATATATCTCAAGGAAGCATTCAATCACATGAGACACAGTAAGACAGGCATGCATCGCAATGGGTGTGGTTGCATGTGTGCTATATATATGCTTGCCAAAAGAGGCTCCAAGTAAGTGTGAAGCTGCCACGTACACATACACTAGCGTAAGCACATTGACTGAAAGTGTGTTATGTGAAAAACCAATGGACTCCGCATTTCATAAGTTGCCTTTCTTGAAGGGAGAATGTCCTCAATGTGGGTCGAAGAGATTAATGCTTTGCCCAAACAAAACACTTGAAAGTGCATCCCAAATTTTTGTTAAGGTGTTTGAAGACGTTGCCTCAACCCATTCTCAAGGCAAGAAGCACAAGGATCTTCTAGTGAAGGAAATGGGATGCAAGGATTTCACAACTTTTCTTCAAAATCATCTGACCACTTACATCCGACACAATTTTATTGCCCGGTGGCAATCTCAGCAGTTCAAAGATTGCATTCATAGGTTTCCTAGAGATGTAGTGGTCTCTGTTATTGACTTTGCGAAAGATTACTCATTTAAGGAGCAAAATGAAATCCAGTCAACGCATTGGTACTCTTCACAAGTCACCATCTTGGTGCACATTACATACATTTGAAACGAGAAAGACCAGGTGTTAAAATATACACATTTTTACATTTATGATGACAAAGATCATGACACGCTCTTTGTGCAACATTGCTTGCAACTGCATAGTGTTTGGCTTCAAAATCAAGGATTCAACTTCTTGAAGCGGCACTGGGTGTGGTCAAATGGATGTGCTGCTCAATTCAAGTCATCTAGACCGTTCTTCTTCGTGTCAAGGTACGCCAGGTTTTATTCCACCTCTGATGAAAAGTTTCCTGTTTCTACCCAGCATTGAAGGTGGGTCCTTGTTTTATGTACTATGGTTTGATTGGCATTGAACTATTGTGGAGTTTCTTTGCCTCGGGCCACAGCAAAGGGGAGCATGATGGGGCAGGGGCAGTTGTTAAGAGGGCTTTAACACATGAGCATTTAAAGGCTGATGCATGGCACATGAAGTGTGCCAAGGATGTTGTTGGCTTCTTGAAGCATAAAATTAATCATGAAAGTGATCACACAGGGGTGAATTGGATTTTTTGGGAGGTCCAAGCAACTCAGGTGCCAAGGGAGAAGAAGTGGAGTTGCAAGCAAGTTGAAGGCTCACAATCAATACACTGTGTCAGTGGATACTCCAAGAGTGACAAGTGTGCACTCCGTTGTAGACTTCTCTCTTGTTTTTGTGAATTTTGTATGTCCCAGTGTTGGAGGCGATCCTTGAACAACACACATCTTGAGAACTGGGAGTATCTAACCCTTGAGGCATTGGATGGTGACAATGCAGAAAGTGAATATTTTAGCGATGATGAAGGATCAGATCTTCCGATGTATGGTGGGCACCATGAAGCAATTAGTGATGCTCTATGCATCGCTGATACCTTTGCCACCAATGCCAATGAAGATGGAGCTGACTTCTACCTTTTGAGGTGCTCACAGGAGAAATACAAAACAGCAAGAGCCTTAAGTGATTCTTGGGAAAACATACTTTCTCTAGGGAGCTATTTGGTTGAGGGGTGATATTACGAGCTAGTGGAAGGTGCCGAGCATATCTATTACATGCCTGCTAGTCAACCAAAAGTGCTTCTTGCATCACACTTGGTTAGATCGATTAAGATACCCTTGTAACCCTTAGAAGGAGAGCCACATAAGTTCAAACTCGCTGCAGAGGTATACAAAAATGTGTACAACAGTATGCCAATAGTGATATAGGTTTTTGCCCAAGTAACTTGTAGAAGTACCATTAATTAGCTTCAAAGTACCATGCAACTATTCCACAGGTGGCTTTTGTAGGAGCCTATCATAGGTTTCAAAACCTCTTGCAGGCCAGTCCAAACAAGCACTTGTAAACACTTTTGTCTACTTGAGTAACAAAAATATCATTTCAATTCTGGAACACAAAGTACCAGTCTACCAGCCTAAAGTACCTTAAAGTAGTTCACAAGCACTTCTATTAAAATATGTAGGAAACAAGCACTTCTAAAAGTTTATCTATCGGCCCAAAGTACCTTTAAGGTAGTCCTACAGTGGTTTCTGTGTGTTAAGATATGTAGGTGATAAGCACTTGTAAACCTTTTTGTATGCCATTCCAAAGTACCTTATACATACTTTGCAGGTCTGCCAACCAAAAGTACCTTACAGGTAGTTCACAGGTGGAAATTGTCTTAAACTATGTAGGAAACAAGGACTTGTAAAAGTTGTTGTCACATCAAAAACTGTTGTCCAACCCATCCACTAATATAGCTGTGAACCTGGGGAAAACATCTTCAAATTCTTGAGCCCACTCTACTGAGCATTGCACTGCTCCGTATGTAGACATTTGCCCATGTCACAGCCCATGCAATAAAATCATGTGCAGCTTTCGGAACAAACAT
Organism: Adiantum capillus-veneris; assembly: GCF_014529385.1. Classification (NCBI taxonomy): domain Eukaryota; kingdom Viridiplantae; phylum Streptophyta; class Polypodiopsida; order Polypodiales; family Pteridaceae; genus Adiantum; species Adiantum capillus-veneris. Next base: position 121,100,431 of record NC_140959.1, on the reverse strand, counting down.
GTACCTGCCATCCACCTCCTCATGCTTGACAAATGATGTAGCCTCAATACCGGGGATAGACGAAGGGTCATACTTATCAGGTGTACATGTAAGACAAAGTACACCATTAAGATCTAATATGAGGGCTAGTCAGGTTGGATCATCATATGGCAAGGAGGAGATAGCTGGGGGAATGTACTTTGGGGGATCTCTGATGATGATGATTTCCTCTATGGGCAGCTTGAGAGTCCTCTTTTTCTTTGGACACTCTGTAAAAGACAGCATTCAACATTGAAAAATAACACGAGGTAATATTTGACATAAAAGCAACAAAAACATAGAGGCCGACAAAATTTTTCTTTTGCATTCAAAATCAAGAATCACAGATTCTTGTATTACAATTGAGGAGTCACAATTTCTTGTAAACTCGAGGCTTTAGAAGGATTGCAAAGGGGAGTACTCTTTCTGGGAGTCTTCTTCACGGCAGGAGGTGATCTGGGTGCTTCCCTCTTTCCCATATCTCCATCTGCAAGCTAAGCATGCATGCCTTGAACGTGTGTACTCCGAAGGTCTATTCTTTTTGTAAGGTCCACCTATGTCATAAAACAACACATCATCCCCATGCAAACATTGCATAGAAGTTGACAAGTCCAATACCATTACCACTTACCATCACCATTTTTCTTGTGCTTCTTTGACACCTTCACCATGTCACTGAGAAAGATGGGAGAATCTGGATTCTCATCACCAGCTACCATGTGTTGCACTGCATCCACTCCCTCTTGCACTATTGCCTCCGCATCGTCAACCGTTGCATCTTCCTTTGGACTGCTTTTGCTTGGTTGTGGCTCAACTGCTATTGTGCTTGCCGGGGGGTCTACCTTCACAGCTCGAGTGCCCTCACTGGAGTCCACACTATGGGCTTTAGGAGTAGCTTGTAGCACAACCTTTGGCACGTCATCCTATATCGGTGCCACACAAGGAATATGGCCAGAACCTGCAAGCACATCAATGAAGTTCACACTTGTGCAATCAGCAGATACTTGAAGGCAACCTGAACAGTTCTTGGATTTATATGAAATTGGGACCAATGGAAACCAACCTATATGCAGGAGCATTGATTTAAGTGAATCTGGAATACTACTCTTGCAAGAGGCATCCACACATACGGTCTCTGATCCAAGCCAGGTAGCAAAACATAGAGCATGTTATGCATGACCACATGCTAGCGTGCATACACAAACCACATGGGAAGCCATAAATGCAAGACCACATGCGGCACATAGTCCTAGAATAGAAACCGTAGCCCGCAAGTGTTGAGCCAGCAGAGGATCACACCCACATTTTTGCTCACACTCATCATTTTGTAACCATTGATTGTAATAAATGTCTTTCCGACATTAATTTTGATTTGAGCCATTCATTAAATAACGGGACTCAATTGAGTTTCCAGCTTGTAATCCTGAAGTAATTTCACTTGTTGATGTAATTAGTTAGAGATGTTCTCACCTCCAAGGCTGAGGTATATAAGCCAAAGTTTTTGTAACCTAAGGGATACAGATTATTAATCAAAGTGAGTTTTTGAGCGCCGTTACTGTGTCTGAGAGAGAGAGAGAGAGAGAGAGAGAGAGAGAGTGAGAGTCTTATCTAGTTGCTAAGTGAGCTACGGAGCCGCCATTGGAGAAGCGACACCGCCATTGTGTTAGCAACGGCGAGAGCTACGCACAGATACCAAGAGTGCGCGCTATCGGCTTCTATGTGTGGTAAGTTCCTACGAGCTTCGGTGTGAGTTTTCTTCCAACTCGTGTGTCGGAATTGAGCGTGCAGCATATCTATAGAACCACAACGAGTAGAGCTACACATTAGTACCATCGGGGTCAAGTTTCGATCACCTGTATTTTTCGGCCTGTCTTCATACGCGTTTACCGCACGGAGTGGTTATAGGTTGATTTTGCAGTTCAAGTCTTTAGGGTGTTGTTCTTACCTAGTGTATAGACTTCCTCTTGAGTTTGAGATCGATTCAATGATTCTAGATCCTGTTTCGTATAGCATTCGTTCGTAGTACGGATTTCAGTCACTTGCGTATTTTAGAACTTAGATTTGATTTCCTTAGTAGTGATTGTCATTAGAAGGTCGAGTAGGTGATTTGACACCCACCTAGTTGTTTCCATGCGACTGCGGGTCAAGCTCCTTCCTCGTCTGACAAATTCTGTTGTTGGTTGAGTTCTCGCTATTTAGCTTCCGCTAGCGGCGTAACCGCCTTAACATTTGGCGCCGTTGCCGGGGACGAGAGCCCTAAGTAGGTGACCTTAGACTAATCCTACGAGGTGAGTCGTATAAACTACTTTGTATACTTTAGTTAGAAAAGATCTAGGAGTGGTGGACTCCGAAGATCTCGAGAGATACTAGGAAGTGGGGTATTCCTTGGTCTTCCGTGTTGACAGTATTTTTAGTTTAGCTTAGATTTGTTTGTTGTTTTGTTGGTGTGAGTAGTTGTTGATAGAAGAAGAATTTGCTAGTCTGTGAGTGGCAGTGGATCTCTTTAAAATCACAATTACCAAACCCATTTTATGATTAGGAATAGCTTAGGTAGGACTTCATTTGATCCTGATCTAGAGCTAGTAATCATTGGAGTATTTGCTTGATATGGTTGATTGCATGTTAGATCACTAAACCGTCGAGTTAGTAGTGAAACTTGCAATAAACAAAAGTCAGAGAAATTTTCTGTGTATCTGGGAGTTGCTGAGCACTTGAGAAAGCTTTAGGAAGGATTCTGTGCCAAAAAACTGGAAATCTGCAACTTTAGACATCATACGCGTATGATGTCTAAATGACCAAACAGAGACCAAAACAAAAATTTTGACTTTACCAGAGTGTTCAAAAGGGGGGTTATACCCTAATTTCAACTTAAAACAAGAGCATTAACACTCAAAGAACCCAAAAAGACAAGTCGGAGTCCAAGAAACGCAAAGAATAGGAAATTTTGGATTCAGATCTTGTTTTTACATTCAAACCTGACAAAAACACTTGAAACTCAATTATAAACATTGGAGAAGGCTTAAAACCAAGAATAGTCAAAATCTGGACAAAAGACATCATACGCGTATAATGTCTTTTAGCACATCACTGCTTATTTTTTATATCTGACCTGACAAGATTGTTACAAACACTGTAGAAAGCATAAATATCAAGTCTTGACCCAAATTGATGAAAAAGACATTATACGCGTATAATGTCTTTGACCTAATTTTGGACATATTTTGATACTTTGCCAACACAGATCCATTGTAATAGCTGTCTAGAGGTTATATTTCAAGTTTCATCCCATTTGGATCACAATTGACCCAAAACAAGTCAAAAGCGGAAAATTGCCAAGAAAAGCCTAAATTAGCCATAACTTGCTCAAACAGAGTTCAAACTGAATTTTGTGAGTGGACAGAGCATAAGGGGGCTACTGGGAGTGAGCATAACCAAAATAGTCCAAATCTGTGAAAAAAGACATCATACGCGTATAATGTCTTTTTCAGCATAACTGCAACAAAATTCTCACTTGATAAAACAGAAGTTGTCCAACTGACAAGATTAAACAATTGACCAAGTATCAATCAGTTTGGATCAATTCTGACCACAAAAACTTGGGAAAACAAATTGCCGAGACGAAAAAGTTAAAGTCCTTTAGGGGAATTGATGAATTTGAGATCGGGCAGGAATCTCCAGAATAACTAACCAAAACAAGGGGAACAAGCAAGTGTCATATCAACCGAGGGAAGTGTAAACCAAAGTTGGGTGCAACCATTAGAGCCGATCTTTGAAGGAAGTGTTTCTGATACTTCTTCGGAGAGATCTTAGGAGATTTTCACCGAACACTTGGAACACTTGAACTTGAACAACAGAGAAAATATGGCAGCAGGATCATCAAACCCTTCCACCACAATGAAGCTATTGTTCATAAAATACCAGTACGACAATGAGCAAGGTGCCAAGATCTACAAAGATGGAATGGACCGCTATTGTGTAAAGATAGAAGATAGACCTAGTGAGTTCAAGGACTTAGTGCCTGTGAGCTATAGCGGAGATAGATATCTAGATGACGAGGGTACCATGTACTTGGTAGTCCTAAACCCTAACATTGTGGACAAGTGGGGATGATGGGCACCAAAGCCAAATTAGATGAAGAACTTGAGGAGAAAGCACCAATAATGAACTTCCCTGATGCGAGGTTAAGAAGAGAGAATGAAACTACAAGGATCAACATTGATAACATCTATGTGGGGCTATACAAATATAATAATGGGGAGCAAGATCTCTATTATAGATGTGAAGAACCCTACACCGGAGAGTTGACAGACCAAAAAAGACTTTATGTCTTTACCTACACAGAGGGATCGGAAGTGAAAATTGCCACTTACGACAAGTATGGGAGGCAATACTCAACAATGGGCAAGAAAGAATTAGAAGGATATACATACTTTGGGGGACCACTACATCAGTATTATGTTACTTCTAGCTCACAAAGACCAGCACCAACAAATGGGTGCAAAACCCAATGACAACAGGAGGACAAAGAACTCAGGCTGCTGACTCTTTCAGTCAACCTCAGTACTCGAAGCCCGGACCAATCGAGGTAGTGCAGTTCCAATCCCCACGTATACCACTCCAGGTCCAAGGTTCGAAGCAGAACCATCACATTTACCTCCTAGTAGTAGACTCAGGGCAGGGGAACCGACAAGGGTAACCCATGAAGTCCATGATGCTAGAGAAAGCTTTAGCCGGGACACAGGAGCAATGAGATTGGTAGCAGAACATAGACGTATGAGACCATCTCAAGTAGCCAAGTGTATGCCAAAGAAGTATGGTGGTTCAGGAGATCCGTATGCACATGTGTCACTCTTTAAGCAAGTCTTAAGAGCTGAGCAGATAACAGATTTCCATACACAATACGAGGGATTTGGTCTTACTCTAGAAGGTACGGCATTGACATGGTTTCAACCACTGAACAGAGGGGGATTCCATGACATTGACCATTTGCTAAGAGAGTTTGCTGAGGAATTCTCAAAACAAGGGATTAAGCACAATACGGTCTCACAAATATATGCTTTTAAACAGAGAGAACACGAAAAAGTGAAGGAAGCTTCACTTCGCTTCAAACAATACATTGAGAGATGTCCAGTACGTGAACGACCACAAGATGACAGACTATCTGTTCTCTTTATTGAAGGATTGAGAAACGACACTCTCAAGAAGGACTTGCACTTGAAAGCTTGTACAAGTTTTGAGCAAGTAACGAGAGAAGCATTGTACTTAGTGGATAACTGTACGGTTTATGGAGAGGTGTCAGCGGATACAGATTTTGCATCCAGTAGCTCTTCCTCCATAGCTAGCAAGACTACCACTAAAAAGAATGTTCAAACAACAACCATGCCAAATGTAGAGCAAATGATAGAAGATGCTCTAAAAAGGATGGCACCATACCAAAAACCATTGACAAAACCACTGAAATGGTGTGCTATTGAACAAAAATGGACAAACCATCCAACAGAGGAGTGCTATTACAACAAAGGGTATGTAAGGGAGCGTCAGTATGCACCTCCTGTTCAATTAGCACCACCTCAGGTACATCCAGTACCTCGATACCCAACGGGGCTCTAAAAAGGATGGCACCATACCAAAAACCATTGACAAAACCACTGAAATGGTGTGCTATTGAACAAAAATGGACAACCATCCAACAGAGGAGTGCTATTACAACAAAGGGTATGTAAGGGAGCGTCAGTATGCACCTCCTGTTCAATTAGCACCACCTCAGGTACATCCAGTACCTCGATACCCAACGGGAAATGTACCAGGACCTATGGGGATAGAAAGCCGCAACCGGTATTGGGACAACAACCACCTTTACCAGGAGCAAGAACCAGTGGGCATTAGATATGCGCCAACCTTAGAGGAATCAGGAAGAACAAGTCCTTAGTGCCTGTTCAAGCCTATTATGAAGAATCTGGTGCACACATGTCTCCAACTGTGTATTACCCACCAGAAGTAACCCAAACAACCAGAAACCATGGGGCATTGATTGGGAATCTTGGAACACCAACAGTTACAAGTGCTTCTGATGAAGAGAGATACAATTTTGGACGCAAGAAACATTGATGTTCATAGCTCATGGAGGGTTAACAGGAACAAAGACCATCCTATCCACAAAGGACGAATCAAGTGGGACCAAGACCAGCACTAGGACCCTGTTACAAAGTGTGGAGGTGACCATCTGTGAATGTTTGTCCACAACGGAAATCATTAGAATTAACGCTTATTGCACTGAGTGTGGGGTTACTCACTTCATTGAGGATTGTTCAAAGAAATCCAAACAAAGTGCAAAAGACGACATTGAATATGCTAGAAACTATTCCTACCATCAGTGGGTCCGAAAATGAAACTCTGATACCAATGCAAGTTGTTACTAAGAGCTCAAGCTAAGAAAACCACTAGAGAACCTGAGAATGGAAAGTTAGCGACGTTTGAAGTGGTTAGTCAAGGACCGCGGAGTCAGAGAAACACATGGAAAGCTAGAAAAGCAACATGAGAAATTGAGAAAAGAACGTGAAGACGCTATTCTAGTTGAGGAACTAAAGCGAACTAAAGATAGATTAGAAAAAACTTGAGAGTCAAAACGGGAAACGAGAGATGAGCCCGGAAAGAAACGAAACAAAAGAGTATCAAAGAGACAACGAATAAGCTCAGGGGATCAGTGCTAGTCGACAAAGTACACGAACCATTGGACGCACTGATGAGAGCTTACGAAGCTAGGTTAAAGAACAACCAAACACAAGAACACAGGTGGATGACATACCCAAACGCGGAATTGGAAAAGCAGAGACTTGAAATGTGCCAGAGAATGATCGAGACTGCACAAGCCTTATTAGAACCGAATTTTGGGAAACAAGTGAGAGAGGCAAACTTTGCAAACGAGCTAAGTTGCCAAGCTAATCAGACAAATTGGAAAAAGGACATCAGGGAATCCTCCCATAGTGGAATTTGAGGCAGGATCTCAAGTGGACTTGGATCTGCAATCTTACTGGGGAGATGGGGGCTCTATTAGAACAATGGAAAGCAAACCTCATTCACTGAATACCTTACCTTCATACTTAGGAGAGTATGAGCAAAATCCGAGATTAGAGCACTTCCTCACGAAGAATTTCATCAGAAAAGTCATGGGACTCGCAAGGATTGATAGAGATCTTGTCAACACCAGTGACATGCACTATCACTCTAGCTGAGCTTTTGAGGCTAAGACCACATATGTGGGGACCTCTGTAGGAAATGCTTGGAGAAAATTTGGATAAAAGACCCAACATCGAGACTGTAAGAGGGGTATACAAGAGCTGAGCAAACCAAAAATAACGCTAAGCTTGTACCCTTAAACAAGGTCGGAGAGTATTGCGAAGGGAAGAGGGAATACAACCTTACCAGTTGAATTCCAAGGCGTGAACACGATGGCAATACTAGACAGCGGAGCTGGGATAGCCATTTCTACAAAAGAAATCTGGAAAAAATGGGGGAAACCAGCAATAAGGAAGACTAGGTTGAAACTCCAATTAGCAGATGGACACATGGAGAAACCTATGGGGTTATTAGAGAAAGTCGTAGTGACTTCTTGCGGCATTGAATACGAACATACTTTTGCTATTGTCGATTTTGGCAAGGAGAATAACTATGATATCATACTGGGAAGACCATTCATGAGACAGTTGAAAATGGTCCAGGATTGGGGCTACGATCACATATACCTGAGAAATATGGAAACCACTACACGTGTGAACCTAAAAGACCATAGCTACAAAGATGTGAACCGAACACCGGTAGAGGAGTTTGATTCAGCTACCTTGGCGGGATCCGAATTTCCAGCTTGGTTAGGTAAGCCCAAGGAATTATGGATGTATGGAGCCTCGAAATGTGGAAGTCTGAGGCGAGAAGAATATGTTTTAGAAAGGGCTATCGAAGACGAAACTTATATAGGAGAACCCTTTCCAGAGGACACGCTTGAACCATTAGAATGGACACACATTCTAGCAACCCTAGATGTTTGTGCAATTCTGGATGGTCCCACAACAAAATTTTGCGACAAGGACGGGTACGACGTGGTTCCGTACTTCATGCTGAGAACTATACTCGAAAAAGAAACTGAAAAGAACGATACACTGGAAAAGGAAGATGAAGAAGAGGTGTTTCACGACATTCTCGATCATCCAGAGTGGGGAAATGAAGCAGACAACGAGTCAACGGACAATTCAAGCGGAAACGAAGAAACTATAACGGATGTCCGATTTTATGATTTTCTGAACCAAACTAAACAACGCCAGAAACGCTATAGAGCAAAGAGAAAAACAAAGGGGGTTAGAACCAATCCGATGCCTAGAATAAGAGGAAAAAATCAATTCCTAATGCTAGTAAAGGCGGAAGATTGTGTTAAGGACAAGATTTCTGGAAGAATGAGAGGCAATGAGCAAAAGAGCTTACGAAAAGACAAAAGAAGCTCAAGAAATCAAGTTCAAAGGAATGAAATGAAAACTGAAACAGAAAAATCAGAAAAGAGCAAGCGCAACAGAGAACATACGGAGTCCAAGTTAGAACGTACAAACAAGTACAGAGAGCTCAAGAAAACTCTGAAAGAAGTTTGGACGACAGAAATTGAGAGTGGAGAGGACGAAAACGCCAAAATCAAGGAAAACATGGATGTTCCCTCTCACTACAGGAAATTCACAATAGAGGATAGGAAGGTGGTATTAACCCAACTTATTCGAGAGAGAAGGAAGAATGAATCTTATGACGGACCGGAGGATGCAAAAAAGGTTGATTTAGCAGCTCCAGGTGAGACACCTAGACCGGTGTACATAGCCACAGATTTGTCTCCAGGCGAGGAAGAGAGACTTTTGAGTCTTCTCAGAGAGTACAGGGATGTGTTTGCATGGTCTTATAAGGACTTAAAGGGAGTTGACCCATCAATATGCCAACACACAATCCCACTAAAACAAGACGCAAAGCCTAGCAGACAGAGACCATACACATATAATGATACGTTTGCTAAGCGAATCAAAGAAGAGATAGATAAGCTAATGGAAGCTAAATTCATATACGAGATTGAACACACCGATTGGGTATCTCCGATTGTGGTGGTACCCAAGAAGAACGGAAAACTCCGAGTGTGTGTCAACTTAAAGAAAGTGAATGCTGCAACAATCAGGGACAATTATCCCCTGCCGATAACTGATCATGTTCCAGAGCGTGTATCAGGGAAAACAGCATACTCCTTTCTTGATGGTTTTTCAGGATATAACCAGCTAGCCATAGCACCGGAAGATCAACATAAAACAGCTTTTGCAACGGAGTGGGGAATTTATGCTTATCGGGTTATGCTTTTTGGTCTAACCAATGCTCCTGCAACCTTCCGCCTGCTTTCAAAGAATACTTAAGGTTGTTTCTAGAAATATACATGGATGACTTATGTGTACATTCTCTTCTGAGAAATGAGCATCTAGAACACCTAAGAAAAGTATTTGAGAAATGTAGGACATATCGCATTTGTCTCAATCCTGAGAAATGTGTGTTTATGGTCCGACAGTGCAGAATTCTGGGACATATTGTCTCACAAAACGGAATATCCACGGATTTAGAGAAGATAAAAGTTATAGTGGATATGCCTAGACCAACCAATGCAAAACAAGTACAGAGCTTTATGGGACATTGCGGATATTATAGACAATTCATTTACATGTACGCTATAATAGGCCAACCACTTTACAGGCTAATAGTGAACTTTGAATGGACAGAGGAGTGTGAGGATCATTCAAGAAATTGAAAGAGGCACTCATTACTTGCTCCAGTCTTGAATGAAATCACCAGATTGGGAGAAGATATTCCATGTGCATATAGATGCTTCAGCATATGCTATAGGATGCATTCTGCTCAGCCAGAAGAAGGAAACATGGATTTTCCTATCTGTTACGCCAGTCGACAGCTCAACAATGCAGAGAAGAATTACACCACAACAGAGCGAGAAGGATTAGGAAATGATATATGCTGTGAAGAAATTTCGGCATTATCTTCTAGCCAACAAGTTTGTGTTTTTTAATGATCACCAACCTTGCGCTCTACCTAGTGAATTAACCATGCAATACCGGGAGAATAGTGAGATGGTTCATTATCTTACTGGGATTCGACTTTCACCGGTAAAAGTAAAGAAAGGAAAAAACACAGTCATAGAGCTGATCATCTTTCGCGATTGACAAATGACGAAGACCCTATAGAGTAGAAGACGACAGAGAGCCAGACGCGTACTTGGGTCACCTAGAAATGATACCGAGTGGTCTCAAAATGTCGTTAGCCTATTAACCTAGGAGGAGAGTTTGATAGAGAGAGAATACAACCAGAAACATATTGCAATTCAGCAATCCAAGAATCTTCAATTGGTTGCAGGAGGTTGTATCAATTGGGAAAGGATGAATGTTTTACGACTATGCATCAATCCTAGGGAATATAATATATATCTGTGCGAAGCTAGCACATGTTCAGGAATGTGCATTTCATTGTTCAAGAGAGGAAAACATATAGGAATTTGTTACAATTGGGAGTGAGTCTATTGGCCAGGAATGAAAAAAGGCGTACATGAATATGTCACTGTATGTATTGTATGTTCATCAAAACCGCCAGCAGAGTATTCGACATTATATCAGATAAAGATCGCTCCGGAATGGAGTCAGTATATTGTTGAATATCTCACAAATAGAACTTTCCCAGAAGGAACGTCAAAAGCTCGTCAGAAATCTGTAGAGACAGAAGCTAGAGATTACGCTTTAATAGGATATCAACTCTATAAGAGAGGTAAAGACAACCAGCTTAGGATTTGCGCATCAGAGTCTGAGTATGTGATAATCCTGGAGCAAGCTCATGGAGGAGTAGGTGGAGGCCATTTCTCAGGTGATAAGACAGCAAACTTGTCTTAGCCGCAGGAATATGGTGGCCAACATTACATATGGACGCTGAGGAATACGTTAAACGGTGGAATGACTGTCAGCGGACCAAGCGGTACCACTAAAAAGAGATGATATGCCGCTTAGACCAATGATGGGGGCAAGAGCTTTTGCAAAATGGGGGATTGATTATGTCGGACCCATTTCACCTCCTGCATATAAGACTCATGCACAATACATCATTGTGGCTACAGACTATCTAACAAAGGGGGTGTCGAAGCAAAGGCAACTCAAAAAGAAGCAGATGCCAGGACCACGGCACAATTTCTATATAATACGTCTTTGTACGATATGGATTTGCCAATAGAAAATTGTGAGTGATCGAGGCACACATTTTATAAATGAAGTGATAGAGATCCTTCTAGATGAATTCATGGTAATCCATAGGAAATCAGCCCCGTATCATCCACAAGCAAACGGACAAGCTGAAGCAACAAACAAAACCATATGCACGGTCCTTACGAAGATTGTATCTGAGTCGAGAACTAACTGGGACCAGAAGTTGCATTCAACATTATGGGCATATAGGGTAGCATATAAAACATCAATAGGAACGACCCCATATAACATGGTTTTTGGGCTAAATGCTATCTTACCAATAGAATTATTGATTTCAACCTTAAGGGTGGCTAAGGATCTAGAGTGGACAGGGCACGAGCTTTCTGATAGAATAGATGACCTGGAAAAGCAAGACGAGCTTCTCCTAAAAGCAGTAGCTTCTATCTACTCTCAAAAAAGGCGACAAAAGGAATTTTTTGATAAGCATGTGCGGACTAAAGAGTTTAAGGTTGGGGACTATGTCCTAGTTTATACTCTGAAACAGCATGCTAAGAAGCTTAAAAAGCGAGGGATGGGACCTCTGGTGATTAAAGATCTATCACCAAGTGGAGCCGTCAAGCTTTCTACATTAGACGGAGAAGAAATGCCCAATTGGATTAGTGGATGCAGAGTGAAAAAGTATCTTTTGCCGCTAACCCAAGACATGCTTCTCAAAATACATCAAGAAAAGCTGCGTGTCCAGAAAAAGAAAAAGATTGTGGAGGAAGCGCAAGCCGAGGCGAAGGAAAGAATGGAGAAAAGAAGACTACTATACGTCAGAAACAGCGCAATGAAGGAGCAATACGAATAAACGCAGTCAGTATATAAAAAAAATGGATAATGACAAAGAAGAACCCATCATTGAATGCAAAGTAGGAACCAACCAAATCAAAGCCAGAGCACTATTGGATTCAGGAGCTCAAACTAACCTACTTTCACTCAGTTTGTATAGACAATTGACAAATGACACTAAATTACAAACTGCCAAGCAAGAGTTAGAGTTACTCTGAGAATTCAATCAAAACTGTCAGATGCACAGTTTTACATATACAGATTAACCAGTATGTGTATCCTCATATGTTTTACGTGGTTGAAGACCAAGCTACACAACATCCATTATTGCTAGGACAACCATGGCAGAAGCAATACAATGCAATGATTGACTGGAGTTCTAAATCAGTGCTTATCAAATACGAAGGTGAAAGTCAATCAGTTAAGTTCACCAAAGGAGCAGAGCCAACTCCAAAGGAAGAATCCAAACAAAGGTAAACAACAACCAGAGAAAAAGAAGAAGCAAGGGGTGCAACCAAAAGTTTCTATACAACTGGATTGCTCTTCGACGAGGAACTCTCAACCATTGGATAAGGAAGACAAGCAATAATATAACAGCTCAACCTTGGAAAAAAACAGAGTCAAAGTTGGTATGGAGACAAAAAAGGTTGTGCCAGAGAACACAAAGGTGGAAAACAGAGTCTTCAATACCAGACAACAGAGTGATTCCAGACAATCAAGGACAGTGAAACAGATCTGGATTCCAAAGAAGTTCATGACGCACAAAGCTATAGCAAGCAAATTTGGATCCCAAGGATTTGTAAACAGGAACTCCCTCAGTACAATCCACGGAAACTCCTAGGTATTTCAAGGCGAGGAAATCAACACAAAGAACAAAGCAGGTTTGGGTCGCAAAGAGTTTGTGGCATGCACAAGCGAAGTGGAAGCAGATTTGGATTGTGAAAAAGAAACAACAAGGTAAAGAAGAATCCATCTACTGATTCTACTACCGAAGTGCCAAAACCAACCCAAAACCCGACCACCAATCCTTCAATCAAACAAAGAGCAGCTTTATTGGAAAGACTGTTGTATCATCGCTCTACAATTGCATTGGGAACTTATGACTAAAAACAACTACAATGCTTCGCCCACAGACACTTCATAGTTGTCCAGGAGAACTCAGACTAAGGAGGGGGGGAGGTATACAGGTATACAGGAGCTACAAAGCAGCTACAAGCGACAAAAACAAAGAAAAACAAAAATTATATTACACAGGGCAGTGTCTTACATGATTTCACAATTTTTTATGTTTGATTGCGGATATTGATGATATATGATAATATTTATGCCCTTATATACCTTGTTTTGCAACAAGAAGAGATCAAATGATGAATTTGGGTCTCTAGACGTGTAAATATCACTAAATAAGAGTGTTTTTTGGCGCTAAAAAGTGGAAAAAAGTGGTAATCCAAGCCCAGAAATCACAAATAAGTGTATATTCATATACACAGGGTTACCAGCTATTTATTGTGTATGTTTGGAATTTTTTGGCTTCAATTTGCTATTTTTCTTTATTTTTTGTGATTTTCTTTATAAAAGTAAAAGAAAAATAAAAAAGCAGGTGAAACGAGATCAGAAAAAAGAAAAGAATAAATGGTGATGATCCTAATGACAAGGGCAACCCATGGTAAAAATTGAGTACAATTCGGAAAAAGTTGCGGAAAGCCCGAAATGACAGAATTTTGGCAAAGTGGACAGATTTCTCAAAAAAAGGTCAAACGGAGTCCAAATTGAGAAATTTCAAATCCTAAAGTGCATTTCACGACGAGATAGGAGCACATGTCAAATTTGGTAACAAGTGATCCAGGAAGTCCAAAGTTAAGTATTTTTGACTTCACTTACAGGCTCATTTGCACTATTACCCACTTGGAGAGAGCAAAGAGCACACAAGAGCATCCAACCTTCTACAGCCTTCTACGACTGCTACGAGAGCTCAGAGGACACCAGACATGAGAGGTAAACTCATTGCCATAAGCTTTTGATGCTTATCATTAACTTTTGTCGCGAAAGCTGACCAAAACCAGAAGATGGGTTTCTAACACTCAAAGCTCGAGAAAGAACGACTGGAAAAACCCTAGGTCAACAGAGCCTGCAAGAGGCAAACAGGAAAAAGTTGTCGAAACGACACAAAACTTCTCAGGAAGCTTAACAACATCGAGGGCAATGCAACCATGGAGTATCTCCAGGTTTGGACCACCAAAAGTAGGTCAAAACAACCGATTTGGCTGCGGACACACAAAGCGTCATTTTGGCATAACGGCTGAAATTGACGACCGAATGAAATGAAACTTCACAAGCAGCTTCAAGTAACTATCGATGACTTATGTTTGCAAGCAAAACCCAAAAGAAAGCTGATTCACTTACCGATGGTGAAAAAGACGCTTTCGGGCAACCAAAGGGAGAAAGATGGAGAACGGGGAGCCAAAGTCAAGTTCAACCAAATAGATGGCTTCACAACATATCCAATGAGCTGGAAATGCAACTCCCGAGAAGAAAAGTTGAAGAAATTCAACTCCAAGGCAAAAAGACGACTTCGGAGACTGAAATGCCTATAAGGGGGCTTTTTAGCTAAACTGATGACTTTTTAAGTTGAAAACTAGTTAGCAGGGCTTAGGGCACTAGCACAAAGCATTCTTTGCACAAAAAGACCAACATTTCAAGAAAAGACATCATACGCGTATGATGTCTCACAGCATGAATTTCACATCCATTTCAACATTTGAGTGCATAGCTTCATTCCACATGTTAATAACATCCTATGAACCAAGTATCATGAGAATTGGAGTTAGAAAACCCAAGGAAAACCAAAAAGACGCAAAGTAGGCCATAAAATTGATTTTTGGTCCTAATTTTGTCAAAATAACTCCAAACTCATTGAAACTTTGTAGGATTGTTGATTAACACATCTACAAGCTATCTGGAACCAAAAAGCACCATTTTGACACAAAAGACATCATACGCGTATGATGTCTATTTGCACTTACAGAGCCAAAACTGCTCATTTGTAATCATACATCCATTATATATATCTAATACATGCTACATATGAAATTTGGAACCATTTGGTCAAGAGGATCACCCCATTAGCCCAATTGAGGGAAAATCCTTCACCTAAAGCCTATTTTTGGCCCAAATCCAACATACTCAAGTCCAAACCAAGATTTGAGTAGGAACAGTCCTTCACTAGTACATGGGGAGTCCACAGAACCAATCCCATGCAAAATTGATGAAAAAGACATCATATGCGTATGATGTCTCCAAAGCCATTTTTAGCCCAAAATCTATCCAAACTTCATAAATCCACTGAATAAGCCTATCTAAAGCCAAATCCAAGCTTATAGAGAAATTTGGTCCAAAAATACACTAAAAGACATCATACGCGTATGATGTCTCACTATGTGATTTTGGCACCTCAGGGCTTCAACCACCAAACAGAAGTGATCTACATGCCATTTGAAAGTGAACCACCAAGTTTTATCCAATTTGGATCATAAAATCCAATTCCCTTTCAAAATTTTGCCAAGAGCCGGAACTGGACTAAATTGGCCAAAACTTGACCAAATGGGATCCAAACTCACATCCAAGCATATGATAATCATGTATACACTATCAGCTACAAGCACAACCAATATGAAGTCATTTTGACACAAAAGACATCATATGCGTATGATGTCTCCAGTATGATTTTGAGCCCATTTTGCATATTTTTTCACCTACCTTGCATCCTTAGGCCCTGAATAGCTCATGTTTCAATTTTCAAGTCATTTGGATAGTTAAAAGCTTCATTTCGGCTTTCAGTACTAAAAAGACGCTAACTTATGAAATTGGAGTTACAGGATCCATGGATTCCGCCAAGTCATCGACAACGAAGAGAAAAAGACCGATAATCAAAGATGCTCTTGCAGAAGCGGAACCCTTTGACATTCCAGCAGAAACCCTCAAACCAACCAAAACTTGGGTGGAGGAAGCAGTATTGGAGAAAGAGGGAATAAAGATCTACCAAGGGACTTTCAGAGATCCTCAAGGGCAAGCGGTGGATGTACCGATGATCCCACAGGAATTGGTAGATTATAGCAGGTCAGGAGACATCAGCAGGTACCTGGAAAGGGCAGACTTGCACAGTTTCTTCACCTCGAGACCATCATGTGTGGATACAAGAAGAGTGTACGAGTTGGCAACATCCATTCAGAAGGATGGAAAAGCCACATTGATAGCCATGGATGGAGAGAAGGTAGAAGTACAGATCACTCCATAGCTAATTGCAGACGCATTGAAGCTGCACAACAAAGGGAGCTCGGTCAGGGAAAGAAGAGAGGCCATAGAGGTCTATGGGCCCAAGAAACAAAATGCGACCTATGGAGATATGTCGGACCCAAGAGCGGCAACCCTTTGCCAACTGTACAACCAATTTCTTCATGTTTGCAGTAAAAGACCGCAAAAGTATACGACACCACCCCATGCCATTGAGACCACCATCACATGGGCATTAAAGAGCAATATGCCAAAAGAGGTGAATTACGCTCAACACATCCACGAGCAAGTAATTGCCATGCACAATGAGAAGCCAAAATACATAGGAGGAGCGGAAATTCTGACAAGAATAGCTTATGAAGCTATTGGAGCTAGAGATCAGTGGCCAAAGGCTCCCTCCCAGAATGAGTGGCTTAGAGAAGCCGACGAGGAGGAAGAACAACCCGAAGTATCCAAGAGGGCATCCACAAGAGCACGCCGGAAACTAGAAGTAGTTTCAGAACCTGAAGAGGATGTGGACGAGCCACTTAAGAAGAAAGTAAAGAAGAAGGTTGCTCCCAAGCAAACCAAAAGTCAGAAAGCGACAAGAATGGAAAGACTAGTGGAGCAGTTTAGAGCGGAAAGAGCTCTAAAGGGTGACTTTGAAGAAAAGTGGGTGCCAGACCCCACTAAAGTCGGAACTAGCTCGGCCAGGCCACATATTGATCAATACGATCAATATATTAAAGCTTATGAGGAGTCAGAGGCTATTCTGGAGCAGCAACCTGTCGAGCCATACACTGAAGAGGAGGTACAACAATTAAAAGCTGAGCTGAAAAAAGACAACAAGGGGAAAAGGAAAGTAGATGAGTCTACTAAGCCTCAAGAGAAAGATGGGCAAGCCGACAAAGGGAAAGCCAAGGAAGCTGAGGACAGATATCCATCTATGACTGATGTACCAAGCCCTAAGAAGACGGAAAAAATTATGGAGGAGACCACAGTAGAGGTGGACACGGATGATTTGGAAAACCCAGAGGCCGAGACCAAAGAAAAGAAGATAGATCCAGTTCAGCAAAAGAGAAATGATTATGAGGATCTGGTAGAGATAGGATACACCGAAGAAGAGGCCCTTGAGGCAGTTTATGGGATCACCCTACAAAAACAAGATGAACGGAGGAAAAAACAAAGAGTAAAAAATAAAGTGAAGAGAAACTGGACGAACCGAAAGTACTAGAAGAGCCAAAGCCAGTGGAGGTGGTGGCGGAAAGAGCTTTAGAGTTGATAGATGATGATGAAAAAGACATGCACATGGTGCATGAACTGCTCAACAAGATAAAAGAAAGGTCCAAGGCAAAGGAAGTAGAGATTGAGACAGCCAAACAAAGGGAAGCGGAGTTGCAGAGAAAATTAGAGAATGCTATGACTGAATCTGAAATTCATAAAGCATCACTCTATGACGCGGAAATTGAGAGAGACGGCTTGATACTCCAGCTAGCCGAGGCTTCAAGAGAAGTAACAAGTGCACAGGAAGCAAGGGAGCGGATAGAGGATGAGTTGGAGGCGGCCAAGGATGAGCTCATTGAGCTAAGGGAGAGAGTCGAGCTCCAAGAAAGAAGAATCACTAGACTCAGGACTACCCCTAGAGCTAGCAGAGCAGGAACCGAACAAGAGGGAGCTATCATACCAGCTTTGGAAGACCAGGTCCGAAGCTTACAAAGAGAGCTAAGATTAGAGCAAGTGCAAAGGTTGCACATTGCGGAGGGATCATTGGCCACAGAGGAGAGGCTCACATTAGAAAATCAAACACTACGGACAGAGAATGAGGCCCTCCGCAAACAGCTCCAAGATCTACAAGAGCAACAAAGAAGAGAGACAGAGACACCACAAGAAGAATCAGGTGGAGCAGCCATAGAGCTACAAGAAACTGGAGAGGCAACCACAATTGAAGATCCAGCCCCAGCTCAAGAGGTGGCCTCGACTTCAAGAATCTCTGAAGAAGAAGAACAAAGGCCAAATGACCAAATAGAAAAGTCAGCAGAGGAGAGTGCCAAGGCGGAAATGGAATGGGAGAGGAGACTCCTAATCTCCATTAGACTTCAGGGACTAGACACAAAAGTGCTCCATGAACAGTGGATGCAACCCAGCCTGCCTTTTCCTTTGATGAAATTTGAAGTGCTAAAGACGAAAAAAGAGAATAGAGGAGGAGCAGTATGTCGCTCTTTACGAAGGCGACATCACAAAGGAGGAACAATCAAAGAAGATAGTAGATTCACAACCTAGATGGAGGAAAGGTTGGCTGAACAAATACCCAGCCTACCTCATCTACTTGGTGGAGGCACCAAAGGAGATTCGGGAGGATGCAACATTCTGCCCGGTGCCAAGAGTCAGAAACTAGAAAGAGCATGGCAGGATTGCAGAAAAGAAGCCAAATTGGCTTAATTATCCCAGGATGCCAGGACCAAAAGCAGGAGAGAGAATAGGTAAAGCCTACATGGTGAAAACCCTAACGGGCACCATCAAGCTCTTTACTGGATCTCCTGACCTTTCATGTCAGATGCTCAAGAAAATCTGCTGGACTCTCTTAGCTTGCATTGAAGTGTTCGCGCCAGATAAAGCCACGACCTCGAGTCTACTATCGACGGACAACACAGTGACTAATATGATGTACGATCTTTCATTGCAGCCTTCTCCAAAAGTGTTACACCTCCTATACCAAAGGATTATGTTTTTGCCTAGCTTCCACATGCAAACATTCGAAGAAGCTTTCTACACCGGCTTTTTCACCCACGAAAGCAAAATATTCGGCCCAACCTTGACCATCAGCAACCTACGATACGAATCACATTTGCAGATGCTCAAGCTGACAGGACTTTATTGACCAAGCATAAAAGTCATGTCAGGGACGACATGAACGTGGAGGGGGGGAGTGTTGAGCCAGCAGAGGATCACACCCACATTTTTGCTCACACTCATCATTTTGTAACCATTGATTGTAATAAATGTCTTTCCGACATTAATTTTGATTTGAGCCATTCATTAAGTAACGGGACTCAATTGAGTTTCCAGCTTGTAATCCCGAAGTAATTTCACTTGCTGATGTAATTAGTTAGAGATGTTCTCACCTCCAAGGCTGAGGTATATAAGCCAAAGTTTTTGTAACCTAAGGGATACAGATTATTAATCAAAGTGAGTTTTTGAGCGCCGTGACTGTGTCTGAGAGAGAGAGAGAGAGAGAGTGAGAGTCTTATCTACTTGCTACGCGAGCTACGGAGCCGCCATTGGAGAAGCGACACCGCCATTGTGTTAGCAACGGCGAGAGCTACGCACAGATACCAAGAGTGCGCGCTATCGGCTTCTATGTGTGGTAAGTTCCTACGAGCTTCGGTGTGAGTTTTCTTCCAACTCGTGTGTCGGAATTGAGCGTGCAGCATATCTATAGAACCACAACGAGTAGAACTACACATTAGTACCATCGGGGTCAAGTTTCGATCACCTGTATTTTTTGGCCTGTCTTCATACGCGTTTACCGCACGGAGTGATTATAGGTTGATTTTGCAGTTCAAGTCTTTAGGGTGTTGTTCTTACCTAGTGTATAGACTTCCTCTTGAGTTTGAGATCGATTCAATGATTCTAGATCCTATTTCGTATAGCATTCGTTCGTAGTACGGATTTCAGTCACTTGCGTATTTTAGAACTTAGATTTGATTTCCTTAGTAGTGATTGTCATTAGAAGGTCGAGTAGGTGATTTGACACCCACCTAGTTGTTTCCATGCGCCTGCGGGTCAAGCTCCATCCTCGTCTGACAAATTCTGTTGTTGGTTGAGTTCTCGCTATTTAGCTTCCGCTAGCGGCGTAACGGCCTTAACAGCAAGTGACTCAAGTGTTGGCCAGCTACTGTCGGAAGCAGTAACATTGTGTCACCAGCCTTCACCTGCTCCAGCATGCTCTCACAAAAGTTGATCGGTTGCACACACGTACTTGTTGATGCTTCCAAGTTAGTCACTTCTTTCTGCATGACAAATGAAGAACAAAAGGCCCACAGGGATTAGATATGAGAAGCACCACTACAGCCCAAAGTACCATGACAA
Source organism: Adiantum capillus-veneris (assembly GCF_014529385.1). Classification (NCBI taxonomy): domain Eukaryota; kingdom Viridiplantae; phylum Streptophyta; class Polypodiopsida; order Polypodiales; family Pteridaceae; genus Adiantum; species Adiantum capillus-veneris. Next base: position 121,079,963 of record NC_140959.1, on the reverse strand, counting down.
GTACCTCTAACAGAAAGAACTACCATAAAAAAGTACTTTGGACACTCCAAAAAACCACCAAGGCAAATAAAAATACCATGGCAGGTAGAAAAGTACCTTGGACACTACCACCATAACAGAAAACTGCCATTCCATTAAAAACATCAAGGCAAAAGCTATTACCTTAACAGGAAAGACTGTCATGATAAAAAATCTCCATGACCTAAAAACAAAGTACAATGACAGGTTCCTTGGACACTACACACTAATCAGCGATGACTGTACAACCACCTTGGTAGAAAAAACTACCTTTACAAGCACCTTGGGCACAACCAGCATAGCAAACAAAATTCCTTAAAGAAACAATCAACCATAGCAAAAAAAACCATGAAAAAGTACCTTGGGCACTGCCACCATAACAAAGATGGCTTTCCAAAAAATCTTTAAGGTAATGACATATACCATGGATAGTAGAAAAGTACCTTGAGCCCTACAACCATAGCAAAAGAAAGGTACCATATTAGGAAATACTGCCATGAAAAAAACACCACCATGATCAAAAGAAGTACCATAACAGGCATTTTGGCCATTACATGATAGCTGGAAAAATAGCCATGACCCCTACACCTGTCATGGTAGAAAAAACTACCATGACAAGTACCACAATAATAGACAAACTTCCATGGAAAAAACAAACACTCATAACAAAAAAAAACCACCATGGAAAAGTACTTGGTCAATGTCACCGTAACAAAAAGAAATCCATGTTAAAAGAAACTACCATGCCAAGTACCTTGGGCACTATTACCATGATAGAACCCCACAATAGAAAAAACTACCATGTCAGGTAGGTTGGGCACTTAGCACCATGACAAAAATAACTGGCATGACAAAAACAACCACCTAAATAGAAGAGAGTACCATGTCAAGTACCTAGGGCATTACCACATAAACATAAATAACTAGCATGGCAAAAAAAACCACCTAAATAGAAGAGAGTACCATGTCAAGTACCTAGGGCATTACCACATAAACAAAAATCCTGCCTTGACTTGGTCGACACATACCTAGAGATCCACCTCATCTCTTATGTTTGAGCTGCTTGCATATGCCCCAAGAGCTGTGAGTGCACTAGTTAGAGCAGCCATCTTGTCTTCAATCACCAAATCAGGGTCAGTATCGACAGCTCCCTTCATGTTGGACCGCAATATCTGGAGCTCCTGCAATTGCCCCTGAAGCACTATTGTGGCTGAAAATGTCCCTTGTATCTTCCACATATTTTGGTTCCTGTCTTGTAGCTCTACTCTCACATTATCCAATGTTGTGTTCAAAACCTTTACTGCATCCCTTGTTGCATGCAGAATCTGCTCTACCTATGCTTTTACTTGCTGGATTATGAAGGAGGCACTAACTAGAGAAGTGTTGCCATGTAAGAGAGCAATTTGCCTACTTTTTTGACTTGCCCCGACATTGTCAAGACGAAGGGGCTGAAGTGATGTCCCCTCATTATTCTCCAGCCAAATATTTACTTTCTTGTCAATGCCACCTAGAAGCTTCTTGTAATGGTCCAAAACCTATTCACCAAAAGCAGCCCATGCAACCTTTCCACCTGCAAGATCTTGCCGAGCAGCTGGGCATCGCTCATACACAAACAAAGTTGCAACTTGTGCGTGATCTCTTTTTTGGCTCGCATGCTTTGGTAGACTTTGTGAAATAGTAACCTGCATTCATCTACAAACTCAGGTCGCATCATATGCAGAAAGATTTTAGAGCCCTTCTCCCTTTTCTTCATGAAGACCGACAACCAATCCTGATCTGTGACATCAACCTCACCAAGGTGCTGGTAGAGCTTGCCCTCCAAGCTTAAGCCATACTCCTCATGCAACTCCTCTCGTGTGTAACAGAATCATGTTTTCTTGGGGTATTGAATCCTCCAAGAAGATCTTGCTGCAAACCACATTTGACAGAGTAAACAAACATAAACAAACATTGAAAAGAACATTTCTACAATTGAAGAGACAGAGTTGATATGTACCAATGCTTTTGTTGCCGATAGTTTCACACTTTATGCCCAATGTTGTGGAGCTCCTAGGCTTGCTACTGGATGAAAGCATGCTAGCTGAACCACCATTAGTTGTTGCTGCCATGGTGCACTTTTGCGGCGGAGTCTTCATATCACTGTACAAACAAAAAACCACAATCCATGATTCACAATGTCCTCAAACAAACACATTTCTCGACTACAACAAAATAGAGAGAGAGAGAGAGAGTTTTTTTTTTTGGGGGGGGGGGGGGGGGGGGGGGGGGGGGGGGGATTACAGTACCCGGTGAAGATTGAGGTCGCACAAAGAGGGTAGGCATCCGCAGTTCTTCTTCGCTCTGTTCACGCACGGTGCATGAAGATGCAGTAGTGCGTGGGTAGCTTCCTGCTATGTAGATTGGCATGCAACAGAAGTCACAGTGACCCTCTACCCGTAAACGATGTTCAAAAAATGATGGCATTCTTGAAGTGGCGGCATTTTCGATTTCTTGCAATTTTCCATGTCCCCGATAAATTATTTGAAGGGAACAAATAAAACTTGAGAACTACTTCGAAAACCACTTAGAAAAGCCCTTAAAATTGACCACCATTTCATGCTTTCAGCCACACACATACACATACACACACACACACACACACACACACACACACACACACACACACAGAGAGAGAGAGAGAGAGAGAGAGAGAGAGAGAGAGAGAGAGAGAGAGAGAGAGAGGGTAACGGGGTGGGGGACATCGGGATGCAGAGAGACAAGGGGGTAGATGGTGGCTGTTTGGAAGAGGAGAGGGAATGTAATTTTTAAAAAAATAATTTAATTTGGATATCAACATTTTATTAAATAATACTAATAGCTACTAGGATTAATATAAAATACCCTTAACTCTTCTAAACAATCTGGTGCTTATTTTTTCAACTCTACTATCATGTCGTGCACTATAGTATTTCCTTCTTTCAAAAGAGCTTTTCCCTTTACCAATGGGAAAATTATTTTTTGGGGTTAAATATCTACAAGAGCATGTCACTCCACAAATGTTTATTGTTGTACATGCAATTGTCATGGTTGGGAGTGAAGAGCTGACAGTGCCACCAAAGAAAAAAAGCTATGTACCATCCCTCATGTCATGTTGGTGAATTCCTTGATGTACCATCAATCTGCTCATGCTTGCATCCCTTGGCATGACATAATATACGGAGCAATCACATCTACGCAAACAAATGGGCGAGTTTTGCCACGATTGCGGAGAACCACCCATTTGTTTGCCTACATGTGATTGCTTCATATATTATGTCATGCCAAGGGATGAAATTATGAGCAGATTGATGGTACATCAAATAATTCACCAACATGGCATGAGCGATGGTACATCAAAAGGGCTCATTGATAAAACCAAAGAAATGGTTGCACGAGTTCTCAGTGTAGATAGACATGTAGGCACACGAACGGTACAAATGTGTGTGGCCAAGAAAATTGCGACAAAAACTTTGATGCAAGAGGGGGGCTCTAGCCATGTACTTGGTGAGCAAGAATTTATAAATGTTTCTAAAGCAATGGGTCCCTTAGTGGAGGACAATTGGTGAGGATGATAACTTGTTTCTCTTGTTTGTGCATATTATTTCAAAGTCGCTTAACTCTATAATACAGGTTTCAAAGGTACATGGCATCAATAAGAAGTGGGCCAACAAAGGAGAGCTTCGGTGCAAACTCCTTGATGCGGCTAAGAAGGGATTGCACATATGATTTTTTTCACAGGAGCATGCTTCTCGGACAAGGAGCAAAACGAGAGAGGTGCTTTGTGTTCAAGATGTCTACAGTTGGTCATGCATCTAGATTGGATTTGGTTAATCAAATGCAACAAAGTGGACCTGGAGATCTTCAGCATGCTTGGGTGAGGTTTAATCACACTCATCGAGTGGCGGATTGGGTGACCACCATGACATGCCACGTTTACGATCCAAGGTTTGTTTCTTCTCAAGATTGGTGTATCTTAAAAAACAACCAACAATATACTAATATGAATGTCTTATGTTGTAGTATGCAAGACCTCCTCACTATTGCAACTTGTGAGATGAAAGAGGAAGACATGGAAGCACAAATTCTTTTTTGGTATTGCATAAATGAAGTTATGGAGGGGCATGGATGCGAGAGAGTGGATTTTCATGGATTCATGGCCGACGAAGCTTAAGCCAATTGGAATGCAGTTCGCACCGTGTTAAATGGTGGGAAAGACAGTATTCTACAACATTGAGAGCGATCTTGCATTTTTCATTCAAAACAAAGCATGGTGGGACACACAACAAGGTACATTGTCTCTTCATCTCAACAAACTCACAAAGCCATGTGTGAAAAGTGGCGTTTAGCCCCCTCTAGAGAGGTAGCTAGAGAAGAGACTCGTCCCCTTTGACAATGGTGGCGCAATGGAAATTGAATGGATAAAAACATCTCTGCAATGGACTCTTGGTTGAGTTGGTGCAAAGTGTGTATTGCACATTGGGGGGGCATCATGACAGTAGTAGAGGGAAGTGTTGATGGGGAAAACACTCCAAGAACCAACTTTGGGAGCTAGCTTGTAGGCTAAGGGTTCAAAAAAAAATTTATCATTGTATGATACATGTACTTCAGATGTGGAAAATGCAATACTATAAAGCACGAAGGCATATTCTTACCCTCAAGGTAAACATATTGAAAGGGTCCTTCACTAGAGAAACTCAAGGAAAGAGTTTCCTCTAGTCCTGCAAAAGTGATAAGAATAGTAAATGAGGCTACATCTTGAACATCCATGTATAAATCTTGCACCCCGCTTGAAGGAGACAAACAAACCGTTCGAAAAAAGCGAGGGCCATCAAGTGTGTTTGATGTTGAGGATGAATCAACACATGGACCAGAGTATAATGCAAAAACACGTGACCGCACAGCACACGGAAGGCCAAGGAAGACCATTTTCATGGAAGATTCAGGCATAGTAGTAGATGGGAGTGAGAATTATAAAGAGAAGACAAAGTTTTGTGTTTTGGAACAAAAGGTAAATGAAGTTATGTGGGAAATCAAAAGAACCCCTCTCGGCAGTCGTGTAACATGTAGTAGTGGCATCCCCAGCGGTGGAAAAATATGTGGACAAAATATAGTGGCATGTAGTAAAGGGTGAGGGATATAGAAAACATCCAAATGGGCATCTTAGACAATGGTTTTGGTTCTGTCCCAGACATGTTACTCATCTTTATGTGGTGGATCATAATATAGAACAAAGGCTAGCTCCTCCTCCAACAATTTGGATGGTTGATCTAGGAACAAATCTCATCGATGAAGAAGTTGAGATATTGCTTGAAGGAGGATTTCAAGTGGAGATAGTTGGAAATGATCAAGAGAGTGCAACAACAATGCGAACTCCTCCTAGGGGTGGAGGTGGTTCCTCTTTTGCTTCAACAAAAGCAGGTAGATGGTACAATACTAAGAAATGGCATAAGAGTCAAATTTCAACCTTCCATTTTAGAGGAGGTAGCTAAGAAAATTGACCTGGCTCTTTGTTTAAAGCCTTAAGGTGATTGAAGAGAAATGCATTGTAGACAAATCACATGAAGTCTTCAAGGTTGAGCATCACGTAGTAGATGAGCATGTGAGGGTGTATGAGGTACGCATCAAGGATGAGCCCTATTGCACATGCCCTGATTTCACCGACAGAAAGGCCAAGAAAAAATCTTATTTGGCTTGCAAGCACTTGTACTTCATTTAATTGAGAGTGCTTGGATTTAGCCAAAATGAAAACATGTTCATACATCAACCCGTGTTAAGCAAAGTAGATGTCTACAATGTTCTTAATTATGAACGCACATATCCAAAGAGTAAAGCCCCATGATTGTACAATTTTGTGACACATTTTATGCCATGCATTGAAGCTGGCAAAGTTGATATGGATTGGGTAGGTATTGGACCTTTAGCAAAGATGTTTTGGATTATCTTGGTTTATAAATCATTTTGTCTCTCTTTTTGTTAGCATTAATCTTGATGTAATTGATTAGGTGTATACTTCTCCTTGTGTGTGCCATAGAGAGAGAGAGAGAGAGAGAGAGAGAGGAGTGAAAGAAATGGTGACGACAATGTTTGATCGAGGTGTATTCGCCAAGGAAAAAAATTCAAAGAGAGATAGATAGATAGATTAAATTATCATCCCCACAGAGGTCAAATATGACCCATGGGACCGAAGACAAAAGCATTACAACGTGACCTTGTAAGTAGGTGCATCAAATACATATCAGTTAAGGACTGAGGGTCCGTCAACGAGGTAGAAGAAAAAAAAAGAAACAAAAACTAGGTGGGATTGGGTAAGGGGAGATCCCCTTACCCCCTCGGTATACTGCACATTTACCTTGTTTTTGTGCTTTGTGGACCTTTTTGAGCTCCTGTTTTTCCATCTTGAGTTGATTCATGGTCAACTCTTCAGCAATCCAAACCTTTGTTCCCTTGAGTACGTGGGTTTGGCGCAATAGCCGCACCCGCTCCTCTTTGTCCTTGAAAGTCAGAAGGCAATGCTCTGGTGGAACTTGCCTATGGGTGTCATTGATCCAAGAAATGGCTTCCAGCTAGATGTTGATTGTTTGCAGAATATTGTTGAGCTTGATAATTGCTTCTTCAGGGGTATCATCGGTGGTGCACCATGGTGAGGGGAGCCCACCAATCTGAACCTTGAGGGAGTTCTCTTCTTGGAGTTTTTGCTCTTGAAGCTCCGTTGTCACACATGTCTGGACTTTACCAATGGCTACAACGTGATCTTGGGTGACTTTGGCTTGAACTTCTTTGACTTTGTCTGCAGCGAGGTTGAGCATAGAGTCAAGGCTAGCTTCGAGCTTGCTAAGACGCGCTTTGAGGTCACGATTCTCTTCCATAAGTTAATCGACATCTCTTTGAATCTCTTCGATCCGGTTGTGCTTGCTCAGTGCTGCTACAATAACCCCAAAACTAGATCGACCCCTCGTGGTGACCTTTGGGGTATCCATGATGAGATTTAGCTTCAGTATGACCTAGCTATAAAAGCAGGCCTTAATTAACACTTCAAAGGGTTTCCAAAGCTGCATTATGATGGGATGGCCTCGCTCTATAAATCCAAGCCAGAGGACTTCCACCTTAATTAACACTTCAGAGAGAGAGAGAGAGAGAGAGAGAGAGAGAGAGGAGAAAAAGCGATGGTGAGGACGATGTTTGAATGAAGTGTGTTTGCCAATGGGAAAAATCTATGAGAGAGGGGGGGGGGGGGGGAGGAGGTTGAGGAGGCGGGGGGGGGAGGAGGTTGAGGAGGCGAGAGAGAGAGAGAGAGAGAGAGAGAGAGAGAGAGAGAGAGGGAGAGAGAGAGAGAGAGAGAGAGAGAGAGAGAGAGAGAGAGAGAGAATAAAGTTGAGGAGAGAGGAAAAGAATCTTTTTGGAAGCTGATCGTCGGTTTCCAAAAAAGCGCTCACCGAAAAATGCTCGTCAAAAAATATTCCCCTTCCTCTATCTACTTCCACTTGCCATATACACATCACCATGCCCACTAGCATCAAGAGACTGACATCAAATCTCTTCCATGAGAAAAGCACTAGTAACATCACTAAACAAAAGCTTTGCCTTAGGGATGGAGTTACTAATGACTGTGTTAAATGTATCGCATGATACATGCAAAGAACATTGTAAGAAAATGGCTTTCATTTCATCGTCAAAATTATGCCCCTTTGATGTCAACTGAGTAAACACATTGTTAAACTTGTTCAGGTGTGAACTGACACTCAGCTACCTTCTTTCATGTTAAGATGCATAATCTTAATCGTCAAAAACACTTTGTTCAATACACTCTTACCATCCCATGATAATCACAAAGACTCACACAATTCTTTAGCATTGGTCTTGTCCATAATCGTGAAAAATATCTAGACTCATCAAGATGAAACCTACTAATAGTTGCCATGGCACAAGCATCACGCTCCTCCCACTTACCATCAGTGTACAAACCCTCTTCGTGCTTTTTCAATAGTGCTACAAGTCCTTTGTTGACTAGCACATCAAGATTCTCTACTTCCATATAGTGAAATTTGTGCCATCGAACTTCTTAATGTAGTAACCTTGTTTCTAAGAAGATCAAGCCATTTTGATGAGAGCTAATTCCAAGAGAGTAATGCTAAGAACTTATGGAACATTCTCTGACAAAGCTTTGACAGATTCTCTATGTGTAGAGATCAAATCTCTACTAAAAACTCAGCCAAACCACTGCAATGTCAATGCAAAAGAGTGTTATAAGCAAACTAGAGGACTCACAGGAAAAATCCGGCAATGTCTCCTCTATATAGAGATCAAAATATAAAGGGAAATCCAATAAAACAATGCATAAAACATAAAGAGAGTGTTGAGAGGGCATAAAATGAGCTGTCGAAAGATTGCCAACATGGCATCAAAGCACCTATTCCCATCTATACATGTTCTATGGTGAGGCCATGAATGGGGATCTCTAGCAACCTAATCCACCTCACACTAGGTAATCGGGCCCCCAATACTCCGCTTCAGAAAACCTCAGGCAAAGACTCTCATAGAAGGTTATGCAAACATGACTAGCCACATTCTAAAAAAGGGCTCTTCGAGACCAATTCTTAGAAACAGCAGAGATTGCCAAAACAAACCAAAATTGCCTCCACAACAATCAAAATATCTACAACATAGCATACATCCAAAAAATGTAAAATTGTCACTGCAAGACCCCAGGACATGCCTTCAAACAAGATGCCACTAAGATGCAAACAAAATCTAAACTCAAGTGAGCTTCTTGCGAGGAGTAAGAACTGCTCTTAATAGAGCACAAGCACACACAAGGTGCTAGTCGTGGATTTCCATATGCATAAAATTCCCAAAGAGAAGTACTCATTGGTCAAAAATTTCCCACTGAACATGAAATCTGTCACCAAAAAAACTTGTCAATTGTAGCCAACTAGGCTAGACAAATCAAACCACAGATGCCATGCATGTAGTAATCTGGAACCTATCACATGTGAGAACAATAGATCTGTGGTAGGAATGCCTACCAAGAAAATATGTGATATGTTGTTGTGTAGATCTGTAAGTATGCCAAACTGATGAAATTGGTAAGTTGTCAACTGTCAATGGATAAGCATCACAAAACTAGACCACAATATGCATACATCAAGATCTATGCAAAATAAAGCACTAAGAATCCAAGCAATAATTGTCAAGGATGCTTACTCTGATGATGTTGTAAAAAATGTTGTGTCGATATCAATGCTGCTTTTGAGACAATGTGTTGATGCCGCTAGGCAGATGCTGATTTTTGTCTCTATAGTGTATGCATCTCATATGGCATCATAGAAGCTTCAAATCAGCCCAAACTCGTGGGTGCTCTTTTAGGCCACTTTAGGGATCCTTTAACTAAGTCTACTTGAGTCCACACCCTCTAGAATGGCCCTCAAGGATAACTACACTCTTTTGGTGTCTTTTCCACATGCTAACACATGGTTCAATGCCACCTAAACATCCCAGTAAACAAGAGGTGCTACAAACGCATAACATAAAATCCATAAACATAAAAATTGGCAAGCATTTTGAGGTAAAGAATAGCCATAAGCATGATTGAGAGGCTATATAAACACCAAAGCTACTCTAAGAATCATTTTATTTTTATTCTCCATATCTTTTCCTCAAATTTTGAGCTAGAGTATCTAACAAAGATTATGCTAAGAGGACATAAAGGTACAAAGTACTTTGTGCGCTCCTTGCCGCACTATCGAAGCAAGGGACTTGCCAATACACCGTGTGCGAGCCACAAACGGCTCCAAGCACACAACAAGCCTAAACTAGCAAGCTCAAGAAAACAAAGGGTGTGTCACTCACCGCTCTACGCTCACCTTCGTGGTGGATTCCTCGCCGCGATGAAGAAGAAGCTGCAGTCGTGCCGCGCTCAACCGCTTCGCCACCGTCGTGCCTTCGTAATGCTCGATCGCACACACACTCTCCCTCTCTCTCTCTCTCTCACACACACACACACAAGGAGGTGAAGAAGAAGAAGATGGAGATGGAGCAAGAGCACTCTTCAATTGCACAAATGAGAGAATGAGTAAAAATTAGGTTTAGTTGGATTTTATAGGAGCTCACCCCATTCACACTTGGGCGCCCATGCTTAGCCAACTAATCCCTTGAATGTCCTAGTTAAAGTGCGCCTCTCATCGACGATCACTCTTACCCTTTTTCTATTGGTCCGACAAGCCCGGTACCTGACTCTAAATAATACAACGTTTATAGATCATAGGGTGTCCGTGTGCCGTGAGGGTTAACATGCCCCCCTTCCTGATGTAGATTCCGTCCTCGGAAGCTATTAAGTTGAAGCTGGGTCGTCGAGGTGGAAGAGCATTTGAGATGAATGTCCTTAGCCTTCTTCAGTCACTGCAAAATCAAACAACATTGGCACAGTAATTGCATTCTCTTAAAAAGCATATGCAGTTTTAGGTAGACACATTGATTGGTCAAAGAATTTCAAACAATTTGTTAGCAATGAACATTAAATTGCAATGTAATCAAATGCATAAACAGATGTAAAGGTAGAAAATTAAACAAGTCTGGGGTCGCTAATTTGACGGTCGAAAGGCACTAGAGATCGAATATTAATACCATGGGTAAGCTTCTTAATTTTTTGTGGTCAATTAAGTTGTTTAATCGCGAGAGCCAAGTATTCATGTTCGAGGGCTGACTAGATGCTATATCTAGAAAACCTTGTAGTTAAGCTACCATAAAAGGAATTTCTCATGAAATCATCGCCTGACTGATTACTTTTTCTTTGACCCCCCAAAGTCTTTTCACAGAGATTCAATTTTGATGTGTGTGCTTATTTTGTATGCCTTGGGTTTTTTGCTTTTCAAGGAAAAGCGCCCACACTGGGAACCTCTAGGGCTCTAGTACCATAGGCAATACATGTGAGTGAAGTACCAAATCAAGCTGAGATTTCTCTTCCAGCTTAAAATTTTACATTGTGGCACTTTGATTTTTGCTTGTTCATTTTCAACATTTAAATTTTGTAACTTCGGGGGGTCATATAACACTGTTACCCTCCCCAGGTTCATCACATTAGTAAACTCCCTTTATAATACTTAAGCTAAAGGTCGATAGGGTTAAGCCCACTAGAAAGCCCTAGTACATTTCATACAATGCTGCCTAAATCGGATTAAGAACCTAAGTAACCATTGCTTATTAGGAAGGCATTCCCCATGGTATTAAGAGAAGATTTCTAATATCTAGCTTGGTCAAACTAGCTTAGTCGGACTACTTGATTTTTACACCTAAACAAGTGATTATGACAAAACATTACATTGAATTAAATGTTTGGTACTAAGCAAATGCGTTGAATATTATGCTACCAATCACAATCAAAGCAGACAAACATGGATGCAAAAAGATAAGGGCAATGCTAATGGACAAGAAACACCTGTTTGTGTTGATGGTCGCGCTTGATTTGAAGGTTCCATGAAGGTCCAAATCCTATCAATAGCAACACGCTCCTGTACACACTAGGAAACAAAAGGAATACCTCCAGGAGGCACATCAGTGGGAAAAGAGAACTTTGCTAATCACTCAACTCTAAAACAGAAACACTCCTATCGTACTAATCTTACCTTACCCTCCATCACTCAAGTGATGAGGATCAAAGGTGTTTTATGGCATAGGTTTCTGTTTCATTGTACCAAATGTGACATGTGTAGGTCTGAGTCAATGTTTTGACTTTAATGTGCATACTCGTTTGCTAATTGCTCTTGCTCTTTTTTTTTTTTTTGTGAGTATAAAGCTTTATATGTACATTCCCTAAGATTGGAATTGAGAGGTCAGGGAAAAAGGTTGAGAGGGAAACAAATGAATGATGACTGTCAGCAAACACTCCCCCCTTCCTTGGGTAGATCATACCATTTGAAATGAGCTTGTCACCCTTTGAAACCAATTGTTCCAGTTGGTAATAGGTGAGGATTTTTGCCATTAGTTTTCTATTACCCTAGGTGCCTCGTCAAGCTGCAAGGGTGGTAAGGTACTCTCCCAGGATCGAACTTGAAGTGGTTCATTAGGTGATTCTTGAACACTGGGAGGTGTGGATTCTTTGGTAGCTTCATGGAGGTCCACTACTATAGATGGAGGCTGTGTAGAAGCTTTTACCTCTATGGATGTATTACATGATGAGCTAGAAGCTTCATGGGACTCCCCCCTTCCTGAGCTAGGTGGAACAAATCGTTCTTTCTTTGGTACCCAAACTAGCTCGGGAGCGGGTGTGTAGCATTCTGTGATTTTTTTCTTTCCACGATCATTGATTCGTTTTGGAGCTACGGGATTGGGCTCACTTGGGTCAGGTGTTAGGTAAGAGCACACTTTACGTTTTGGCACCCAGATTTGATCATTTCCTTGATAGTAGCCTTGGGCTTCCAACAGTCGTTTAGGGATCCATCGCAACATTTTCTTACTTTTATTGGAGCGAGTGGTACGTTTCTTACAAGACTTCTGTTTTTTAGCACTAGCTATGGTCACTAAAGAAGCTTTAGGGACCCACTTGTATGTTTTCTTCGTTACATTAGGATGAGTCTTGTCGGAAGCGATATGCATTGCTTGTAGCATATTTAAGGGTACAGGCATTTCATCCCCCTCAGGTGTTACCCAGGTCGTCCCCCTATTTCCCCAAGTGTCTATGGTTGATGCTAGGTGGACCCAATCCACATTGTCTGATTCCGTCATACCCGGTAACACATCCATGTAAGGAGAATCTTGGCCAATGTCTGTATCCTTCTTACAAGTGTAACAATATTGTAGTGGGGCCGAGTGAACTGTGGTGTCAGAGCGATGATCAATAATGGTTTTACTCCCTAAGGGGTGTACCTTACCAGTCACCAAATCCACTCTAAGGACAGAGTCTTGGAATTGCAAATAGACATGATTTTTAGACCAATCGTGAACCATTTGTGCTTCCCTCATGAATGGTCGTCCTAAAATCATTTCATATGACATAAGGTGTTTAGAGAAATCCATTACAATGAACGTATGTCGCACCTTGTATCCTAGAACTTTGATCTTAAGATCCTTGAGCATCCCCATAGGTTTGGCTATGGTACCATTTGCCATCTTTACCACAATGTTAGTAACACTGAGGCGGGGTTTTCCCATGGATTCCCAACAATCTTTTGTAACGATGCTAACTCCCGCACCACCATCAAGAATTCCCTTTATAGTTAATCCCTTGGTAGTGATGGGTAGGGTCGCATTAGACTCGTCGCCTTCAAAATACTGCCCTAATTCGTTAATGGGTACCTCGATCACAGACTCGTGTCCATCTAAGTCAAGTGATTGCACATGATTTTCCTCATCAATCATAATCGAGTCAGGCCTATTTGGTTGCGCAAACTGCGGTAATCCCGTTCGTAGCTCTCCGTTAAGGAATGCTCGAAGTGCAAGGAATAACTCAGGATCTCCATACAGCTTTGCTATGATCGTGGTTCGGACCTCAGAAGACATGAAGTCCACTAGTTTGGCAACATTCATTGGCGTTTTGCAGGGTGTAGGTCCTTGACTAGGAACTGGTGAGGATGGAATCTCATATTCCTCAATGGGATCAGGTATTCCTTCGTTAAACATCCTTTCCAACAAGAAGGGTGTATGCTCACATTCTGATGTCCTGTCCTCACTCCCTTCTTGGATGATACTAGATACGGCTAACGGTCTATGGTTCATGTGGGGTGGATGAACTTGCGTGGGAAACACTGTGTCATGAATTTTGACCTGCATGGGTTCTGGTTCTAGTTTCCTTTGAGTCTCCTCCACTAAACCTCTTAGATGTTTCACCTGCTTAATCTCGTCTACTGGGTTTGGATACGTCCCAATCTTCTTTTTACGATTCTTCCCTTTTTGCCCCTGCGGTTTATCTTGGGGGTCTTGGATTGGATTTGGAAACACTTGTGGTGTTTTCAGAGGCTCTTTATGATTTTCTCTTATTCGGTTTTCATTCGGTTCCATGTTACGGTTTTCTTTGTCGGTCTTTCTCTTTGTGGTATTGGTTCTAGTCTCCATTGTCTCGACTGAATCTGAATCATCCTCGAGGTCATTCATATACACGGGGTCATCTCCTGTTCCTATGTTTGTTTTGGAACTTGGCTTTGAATTTTCCGTATTCTGCGACTTCTTCCTTCGTGTCTTCTTTTTCTTTGCTTGGATAACTGAAATGGTATCTCTCTCTTCGAGGATATGGCCTGGCCCTTGAAGCATGGACCGTGTAATCGCATAAGCGGGTGCGATGGGTGGTATTGGCGATGTCACACTAGCAATTTTGACCAAATTTAGGGGTGTGATTTTAGGCGCATTTGGGTTATAGGGGCATTGGACAATCAAGTGATCTATGCCACAACGATTACATGTGAGTATTGGCATTGCAGACGTGCTCCCTTGATTCATTTGCATCTGTGCAGCATTCTTTTGCAGCCTAATAGGGCACTCCGCTGCTCGATGTGGTCCACCACACTCGTAGCATTGAAGAGGTGGCCTCCTAGCCTGGGTGTTGATATTTTGACTTCTGGATGCGAGAGCAGAAGCTTGATAAACCGGCTTGACTTGTCCCCAACAATCTTCCATGTAGTATATAGGACATTCTTCCAATGTATCAAGTCCGTAGGCAATACTAGTGTCTATTTCCTCCTCACAGCCATCTGGATAAGCATTTGATGGCTCGCAATCCACTTGGTTCATAGGGGCGACTCTTGGATGCGGGGGCTGCGGTCCTAGCACAGGAGGTGGTAACGGTGTAGCTTGTACAACATTTTGAGATCTAGGGACCATGTGTTGCGGTAGTTGCTCAACAGGTGGAGTAGGCATCAATACAGGAGCTCGAGGCGCATCCGTCCAGGCTACAGGTGGTCTATTTGCCATAATGCGTTTGATCATTAAACAATCCTTAGCTTGGTGACCATACCTACCACATGCGTTGCAAATTCCATTAAATTTTACTCTAAACGTAGGGCACTCACTAGTGCTATGTGGACCTAAGCAAATGGAACACCCTTGTTGCTCCCTTCTTGGATACATGTGACTATTTTGAGGGGGTCGATTATCCTTAAGAGACTCTTGGATTGCCTTGGTGAGGTCTGTCAAGAATGTCTCAAATACCTTTGGCTCATTGGCAATGGGCTTTGCAGTCATGGGTTCATACTCAATGGCTTGTGAGCTAGTGGATCTCGTGTCAGTAGACACCCTCATGCCTGCTATCATCAAGTTGTCCTCTATTTGGATTGCATTGGCAGTGACATCTTCCCAGGTTGTGATACCTCTAATCACTAGTCCATTATAGATTCCTTCATTCCTCAACCCTCGAATGAATCGATCAAGCAGTTGGTTATTGTTGAAGCGCTCATTTACAGGGCAGCGAGAGTTTAAGTGCTTTAGACGACTAATGAAGTCCCTTACTGACTCTCCTTCCTTACGTTCGGCCTTCTGTAGCTGAGATGCTACACCCCAAAGCACACCTTCTCGTATGTACTCCTTTAGAAACAACCTTCGAAGGGTAGGGTAGATTGTTTTCTCGTCCACCCTTAGGGTCCTATACCAATCTCCAGCCTTCCCACTTAATGTCAAGCTTAAGGCATTGCACTTATGTAGTTCGTTGCGTTCCCCTAAGGAATCACATACTTGTTCAAACACTTCTATGTGTTTCCTAGCATCTTCGTCCCCATTGAATTTTTGCGTGAGTTTGGCAATTTGTACTTCCTTACTTCTAGGCTCTCTATCCGATGCATGACACATATTTTCCGCGATAGATCGACCTATGGTTTGAGCAAACGCTGCCAAGTCACCTATGTGAGGAGGCAAGGCCGATGGAGGTACTCTTGGAATCATATGTGGGAGAGGGACGGGTGCCGGTCTTGGCATATGTGTGGATGATGCAGGATATGGAACCTAACCGGGCATAGGTCCACTCGGATAAGGGCTAGGGAGCGGCACTCGAGGAGCATAAGCAAGTGGTACAATTGGAGGTATGGGGGCCATGTGTGCATAAGGGGCTAGAGGCACATACGGTCGAGGCCCCATATTAGGTACTACAACACTAGGTAGTGGCACTGCGCTAACCGTAGATGTCATCGGTACATTCTCTGTTAGGCTTATCCCTGGAGTGAGCACTGTGTTTTCCTTGATTGAGGGTTGAGCCAAGTTAGGGAAGCTAAAGTTTTCTCTCGGAGGCTCAGATTGCATAGAGACCCCAGGTGAAATGACGTAAGATGGGTCCATGGGGCTCATTAGAGGAGTCTCCATTTGTGATAGAGTAGGCTGTTGAGCCTTGCTCGTATCCAGAAATCTCATGGGGCCAGTTGAGAGTATATTTACCCCTCGGTTTTGCCTTTCTAATTGAATAATGCCATGGATAACATTACAGATCATTTTCTGTTGATCTTCGATGCTCGTGGCACTAGAGGTGGATTGTACAATCTCTATCCATCCTACATGGTAGGCGTGGCCAGAGTGTAGATCCGTCAACACCTCAGTGTGGAGGTCGTATGTCCAATGATCATTAATGAACAATCCTTCTAGAGTCGACGTGTTAACGGTTTCTTGTGAGGTAGAAGCAATGTTGCTCCCCGTGGTTTTACTTGTCACCAACGGTACTCTAGAGGGAACTTCTGAAGGAGGCAGCTCAACAGGGCCTTCTTGGTAAGAAGTTGGTAGGATATCCACATGGACACTCTTTGGGGGTGTGGGGTCCACGTGCGATGTGAAAGGAGAGTCCACTTCCCCACCCCCTTCGTGTGCTTCATTTGCATCAGGTTCCGAGCGAGTAGCTCTACCTAATGTTTCCATGAAACGGCTAAACATACTAGTACTAGGCTGTGGAGCTTCGGGAGGTGCATGGCCTTCTCTCTCAGTGTTTTGGGTAGGGTATGCTTCCATGATTTCTGAGTCGGAGGAGGAATCACTAGCGGCTATTTTAGGGTCTTGGGTGGTGCTACCTTGTGTCCCCGCTGAGGGTCTAGAGCTTATCGTGGATGGGTAATGGGTGTCCGTATGAACAGAGGCACCCTCAATATGCTCGTGTTCTAGCACCCGCCCAGAGTGTAAGTGCATGTGCTTTTGATACCCTAAGGTGTCAAAAAGCTGCTCTAGGAGGCCTTGTGACTAGTTTTTAGCGTGTTTTTTGTTTGTTTTTTTGCTAGATTTTTTAGAGCCTGTCGTGGAATGGACCGTGTGATAGCTCGAAACGAGCGTATCGGTCAGAGGGTCGTGCCGTGCTTTACAGCCCTCCGTTTGGTCACTCTATGCCCTCGGAATCCCTAAAACTGTCAATTTCCAGTAGGGAACTAGGCCCAAACTAGAAAGTCTAAGGGTGCAAGTGGGAAGAGAAAGGAGGAGAGTGGAGGACTTGTCCCACATGCTCTCATTCTCTCTTGAGGGAGTAGGGTATATATATAAGAGTGAGTCTAGTATATATCATAAGTCTGAGGATTGAGGCCTGGGCCTGGGCTTGGGCTTGGGCTTGGGAAACCGATCCCGATCTATCTTTTATGCAAACCAACCCGTCCGTTTTAAGAGTCACGTTTTTTATTTTCGAAAAATTTAGCCGCCCGCTCGCTCGCGTTTTTGATTTCCGATTTTTTTCTTTTTTTTAATTAATTTTTTTTTCTTTTTTTTTTGGGTGCAGAAAATACAGAAATTGAAAACGAAGATATGCAGAAATTGCAGAAAACGCAGATATGCAGAAATTTCAGAAAACGCAGAAATTGAAAAAAAAACGCAAGAAGTGCAGAAATTGCAGAAATTGAAAACGCCGAACTTGAAAATGCAGAAATTGTAGAAATTGAAAAACGCAGACAATAGCAGAAATTGAAACTTGACAGCAAATGCAGAAAACGCAAAAAACAGAAATCTCCACACACTCCTTCCCTGCCTTTCCTATGATAGAAATTGCACCACAAGGAAGCGTAAAGTGCTAACCGAGCTTAGTGTAGGGCATATCCCCGGCAGCGGCGCCAAAAATGTGCGCTCCTTGCCGCACTGTCGAAGCAAGGGACTTGCCAATACACCGTGTGCGAGCCACAAACGGCTCCAAGCACACAACAAGCCTAAACTAGCAAGCTCAAGAAAACAAAGGGTGTGTCACTCACCGCTCTACGCTCGCCTTCGTGGTGGATTCCTCGCCGTGATGAAGAAGAAGCTGCAGTCGTGCCGCGCTCAACCGCTTCGCCGCCGTCGTGCCTTCGTAATGCTCGATCGCACACACACTCTCCCTCTCTCTCTCTCTCTCTCTCACACACACACACACACAAGGAGGTGAAGAAGAAGAAGATGAAGATGGAGCAAGAGCACTCTTCAATTGCACAAATGAGAGAATGAGTAAAAATTAGGTTTAGTTGGATTTTATAGGAGCTCACCCCATTCACACTTGGGCGCCCATGCTTAGCCAACTAATCCCTTGAATGTCCCAGTTAAAGTGCGCCTCTCATCGACGATCACTCTTACCCTTTTCCTATTGGTCCGACAAGCCCGGTACCTGACTCTAAATAATACAACGTTTATAGATCATAGGGTGTCTGTGTGCCGTGAGGGTTAACATACTTTTATATTAGCTTCAATACAATGTCCTCCTCACACAATTTCAATGTTGATGGTAGAGCCTTCATATACACTAAAATTATGTACAAAGTGAACCCTTTGTGAGTGCACGATGGGTGCGTGTGCGGAGCAAAAAGGGGAAGAGGAGTGACAACATGAGGAGTGAGTGGAGAAACCTCTTAGAAGAAGGGGTGGAAGTTATCCTTATTCCTTGTATATCTACAATGAATAAGGAGAAAGAGTGAGCGATCGGATAAAGTGTCTAGCCCAAGGTAAGGCACACTGCCTTTACCCTAACAACCTCCTACCTAAAGAAGGCGAGTGTGTCTATAAGTGGATCTAATATAGGACCTATCAGAATATACAATGATCAGTGAGAGATTGTCCCATCATACACCCATTGGCTCTCTCAAAGTACATGCATGATGTTATATATACTCTAGTGATGCACAAAAGCACGTATCTCCACTATAAACACATGCATATCCTGTATGTATCATGTAATGATCTTTACAACTCCATGATACATCATGCTAGTGTCAGTCTCATCGCTTGATTGCAACCCCAACTACAAACGCTTCCACTATAGCTGCCATCTTGGGTCTCGACACTAAATGGTTGTACATGAGACTCTTGAAGATCGATATAATATGTGCAACCCTGTCTATCCTAGCCACCTAACACTATCCGTATCAAATGCATCATCACCGTAAGGACTAGTCATGTATGTATGTGTTGAATCTAACTCTTGGAGGACCAGCTCCCCCTCATCCATAAGGATTGGATCCACATGTTGTTATATAACCATATTGTTACCATATACATGTGGTAGTGATGTGTGTGAACACACTAGGACCTCCGGGGCATTTTTCCCCTCTTTAGGAGGTTTTTCCCCCCGAGCATTGTATATACGTCCATCACTCTAGGGCTATCTATCTTTCCATTGCACACTAAGTAACACACTCTCTATTGTGTGCCTTGAGCTTCCTTCGTCTTCTCCAAGCTGTGTGTGTTTCTCTGCTACACTAATTCCAACAATTGGTATCATAGCACGTTGCATCCTCCCGGGCTTAGTCGCCAGCTGCTCCAGCACACGCCTGCTCACTTTCTCCAATTACAGTGAGATTTGGCGAGCGTTTGCAGGTCGACAAATATTTCGAGAGTGCTCGTAGGGCTTAGTCTGCTCAAATTTCTGTTCGGGCTCATTTCGGCCTCCGTTTCCACTACAGGCAGGTCTGCACATGCAATTTCGTCATTTTGTGCAAAATTTCTGTCAGTGTCAATTTCTGCATAACAAGTGCCTTACAGTCTTCTACGGCTTGTGCTATATAGCACGTGTTGTTTCCGCTCCGTTTCTCCTATTTTCGGGCAGTTTTCACATCAAGTGCAGCATTTACCATGGTTGACAACAACACAGATGTCTTCAAGATGTTTGCTGCTAAGGACAGATTGGATGGGGACAGTTACCCTATGTGGGCTTACATGATGCAACACGTTCTTGTGTCAAAGGGCATCTAGAATATTGTGCAGGGCATTGATGTACGTCCTGGTTCTGGCGATGCAGGCGATGTTGAGGATGTTGCAGGTCTTGCTGCAAGGATTGCTGCTATTAGAGTTGTTTTGCCTACGGTAGAACAATCTCGTTGGGATGTAAAGGATGCGCAGGCTCATGCATAGATTGTGTTTTCTATGAAGCGCACCATTGTTCCTCACATCCGTTCAGCAAAATCTACAAAACAGGCTTAGGATATTTTGACCGGTCTTTATGCAAGTCGCAATGAGGCTAAAATTGCTTTGCTGCATAAAGATTTGGAGTCGAAGATTATGCATGAGGAAGATGATATGGACACTTTCCTTGCTAGTGTCAAGGATATCAATGAGAAACTTATTTTTGCCAGTGAAGTCATTTCAGACAGTTCCCTTGTGCAGACTGTTCTTGATGCCTTACCAGATTCTTACCAGACTTTTGCTAGTACTTGGAGACTTATGACCCAAGGAAATCCAGAAGTTGTCAAGTTTGATGCATTATGCACATTGCTGTTGCAAGAGTCACTTTCCAGAAAAAATAGGACTAGACAGCATGCAATTGAACATTCTATTGCTTCTCAAAGAAAGGGTGGTAACAGGAATGCAGCCACTTCTTATGGTTCTGTTGCGAGTGGCAAAACTTTTGTTCCCAATGCTTCTATTGGTAGCACTTTGTCTGGCAATTCTGGTGATAAGGGCAAAAAGAAGATGCGTTGCCATTATTGTAAAGCTAATGATCACTTCATCAAGCAGTGTCCTAAGTTGAAGGCAAAAGAGGCTAAGAAGAAAGAGCGTGGTTCCACTGCAAATGCTGGTTCCACTACAAATGCAGCCATTGTTGATTCTTCTGTAAAAGGAAACTGTAATACTGATGTTGATCCAGAATGGTCTTTTAGCGTAGAGTGCTATAACAATCTTGTTGTCCATGATGCATGCTTATCAGTTTTGCTGCAGATTCACATGTGTGGTATTTTGATAGTGGTGCTACATAGCACATTACCTTACACCGTGAATTGTTCACCTCTCTCGAGCCTGTCCCTCATGGAAATTCAGTCACTTGTGCCAACAATGCCTCTTATCCGGTTCAGGGAGTTGGAAAGATTGTGCTTACTGCTGCTAATGGTAGTTCTTTCACACTTGTTGATGTACTTTATGTACCTGGGATCAAGAAGAATCTTTTGTCTGTATCTGCACTTGCTAGACTTGGACTTGTAGTCAAATTTGTGGATGACATATGTACAGTTCATGATCTCAGTTTTGGTGATGAAATTGTTGCATCTGGCCTTTTGCGCCATGAGCTGTATAAGCTCACTTTGTATGACAAGTGTGGACAAAATTTTGCAAATGTTGTTGCAGATTCAAGGGCTATTTCAGATGCAAAACTTTGGCATGCACGTTTTGGTCATCTGAATTCTGCCAGTTTGTTGCATTTGCAGAAATCTGACGTGGTTGCTTCTTTGCCGCCTCTTGAAGCACCTGTCAAACATGTTTGTGAAGGCTGTGTTTTGGGTAAGATCAGTGTTCTAAGTTTCCAAAGGATGGTTCAGTTCGGGCCACATGCAGGTTGCAGCTTGTGCATAGTGATGTTTGTGGGCCCATGCAAACTCTGTCCTTGGGCAATTACCTTTACTTCATGAATTTCATTGATGATTACTCCAAGCATGCATGGCTATTTCTGCTTAAAGTGAAGTCCGAAGTTTTTATATGCTTCAAACAATTTCTGGCTATGGCTGAAAATGTCTCGAAATGTACTATGGGCACCCTCCGTTCCGATCGAGGGGGGGAGTATATGTCTCATGAATTCAATGCATTTTTGGCTAGTCGTGGGATAAAACACCTTGTCTAGTGCCTTATACACCTCAGCAAAATGGTGTTGCTGAGAGGAAAAACAGGTCACTTACGGAAATGGCACGATGGAAGGTCAAAAGTCAAGCTTTGCCGCATTCTTTTTGGCTTGAGACCATCATGTGTGCCACTTATGTACTAAACAGGTGTCCTGCAAAAGCTTTGCAGTCTGTTACTCCAGATGAAGCATGGCATGATAGAAAGCCTTCTATTGAGCACATGCGTGTTTTTGGCTGTTTGGCATATGCTTTGGTGCCACAAACACAGCGCATAACATTGGATGATAAGGCTGTCAAATGTATTTTTGTTGGTTATAGTGTTGAAAGCAAAGGTTACATGTTGTATCATCCGCAAACAAAACGAATTCTGGTTCACAGGATGTAGTGTTTGTGGAAGATTCTGTTCAGCCCTTGTTGTCATGTACTAGAAACAGTAATGTAAGCTCACATGACATTTATGACACTTTGTTGCCTCTTTTCAGTGGTGGAAATACGAATGTAAGTTCCAATGAGGCAAATGTACAGCCTATGGGGGTTTCTGAAAATGTTATAGATCAGCCTATTACTGATGCAGATGTACATGATGTACTTGATGAGGAAAGGGTTGAAAATGAGCAGGCTAGAGGTATGCCAAAATGGCTAGTGCACACTTTGCGTGACAGTAAATTGGATGCACCTTTGTCTAGTCCTACTCGTTCAGGCTCTCGCCATGCATCTTATGCATCAGATTGTTATGCTTTGGCTATATCTAGCTTACATGATGTTGAGGATCCTCTGTCTTTTGATGAATCACAGAATTCAAAAAATTGGGTGGCTGCCATGCAATCAAAATATGATGCACTTTATGTGATTTGCCTCCTGGCAAAAAGGACATTGGTACGAAGTGGGTTTACAAGTTGAAATGCAAGCCGGATGGTGAGATCGATCGCCATAAGGCTCAACTTGTTGCAAAGGGTTATGCACAGCAAAAAGGAATAGATTATGAAGAGACTTTTTCTCCCAGATGTCGTATGACTACTGTGCATTTTCTATCTGCATTGGCAGCTCATTTTGGTTGGGATGTACATCAATCAGACATTGTTACTGCTTTCTTGAATGGTGACATATTTGAGGAAGTTTATGTAACGCAGCCTCGCAGTTTTGTCAAGAAAGGACGAGAGGACAAAGTGTGCAAATGTAACAAGGCTTTGTATGGGTTGAAGCTATCTCCTCGTGCTTGGTGTGAGAAAGCTGACACTCATTTGGTCAAACAAGGCTTTCGTAACAGTCCAATAGAAAGCATATTGTATATAAAGCGTGAGGGTGATGTGCTTCTCATTGTGGTTCTTCATGTAGATGATTTGTTGATCACTGGACCAAATGAGAGACATATTGCTGAATTGAAGGCTGATTTGAATGCTATTTTCAAGATGAAAGATTTGGGGCTGTTGCATCATTACTTGGGTATACAGTTTAAGCAGTGTTATGGTGGTATTGCCTTGTGTCAGAAAAGTTACATAGAGACATTGCTATGTAAGTTTGTACTTGAGGATTGCAAACCTATTGCCACTCCCATGGAAACAGGTTTAAAGTTGAGTCTACATGATGTTGGCGATCTTGCTGATGTCACTCTTTATCAAATTGATGTTGGCTGCCTCATTTATATATGCAACACGAGGCCGGATATTCAGTTTGCAGTCTCATAGGTCAGCAGAATTATGCATAGCCCAAGGTCTAAGAATTGGCACGATGTCAAGAGGATTTTCCGCTACCTTAGTGGCACTTTACATCTTGGCTTGTTGTATCCCAAGGGGGGATCATTGCAGCCAGACTTACATGCTTTTTCGGACTCAGATTGGGCTGGTTATTTTGACACGCGAGTGTCCACAAGTGGTTTTTTTTTCATGCTTGGTAGTTCATGTATATCATGGGTTGAGAAAGAAGCAACCTACTATGGTCACTTAGAGTTGTGAGACTGAGTGCAGGGCAGTCTTCACAGCTACGGTTGAGTGTGTATGGCTGATTTGGGTGCTGGACAGGACGCTGCCAACACTATCCACAATGACAGTCAGAGCGCATTGGCAGTTGCGAGGAACCCAGTTTTTCATGCTCGCACAAAGCACATTGAGGTGCATTACCACTATGTCAGGGAGAGGCTCTCAGTAGGAGAGATCAGCTTGGCTTATGTGCCAACACAGGACAACCTTGCAGATCTTTTCACAAAGGCATTGTCTCATGAGAAGCTTGAAGCTTTCCGCAAAGCTTTGGGCTTACTCCCCTTTGTGGATTGATCATATCCTCAGGGCATGGCACTTCCCTTTACTCATGTGCCAGCTCTCGTTCACCGCATCACTCCAGGGGGGATTTGTTACCATATACATGTGGTAGTGATGTCTGTGAACACACTAGGACCGCCGGGGCATTTTTTCCCTCTTTAGGAGGTTTTTTCCCCCAAGCATTGTATATACGCCCATCACTCTAGGGCTATCTATCTTTCCATTGCACACTAAGTAACACACTCTCTATTGTGTGCCTTGAGCTTCCTTTGTCTTCTCCAAGCTATGTGTGTTTCTCTGCAACCCTAATTCCAACACATATCAACCTCTAGCATGAACATATAATAAATCTCCGTAGTAGGAGGCATCTCTTAATATGATGCACTTATAGAAAATGACACATGGACTTTATGTGATTTGCCTCCTGGAAAAAAGGCCATTGGCACGAAGTGGGTTTACAAGTTGAAATGCAAGCCGGATGGGTTATGCACATACTTGTTGCTGCAAAGGGTTATGCACAACAAAAAGGCATAGATTATGAAGAGACTTTTTCTCCCACTTGTGTATGACTACTGTGCATTGGCAACTCATTTTGGTTGGAATGTACACGAATTAGATATTTTTATTGCTTTCTTGAATGATGACATATTTGAGGAAGTTTATGTAATGCAGTCTCACGGTTTTGTCAAGAAAGGACAAGAGGATAAAGTGTGCAAATGTAAGAAATCTTTGTATGGATTGAAGGAGTCTCCTCCTTCTTGGTATGAGAAAGCTGACACTCATTTGGTCAAGTGAGACTTTCGTAACGGTCCAACAGAAATCATTTTGTATGCCAAAAGCAATGCATAAACCAACAAAGCGTGTTGACACGACATCAAATCACATAAACTACTCAAAGAAATCGTCAAAAGACTGCAAACTTGGAAAGCACCCGTCCCCCAGTGCTAAGCTTCAAAAAACCTCACAAAACAACCCTCACAAAAGGTTATGCAGACACAAATAGCCACGCTCAGAAAGAGCTCTCCTGGACCGAATCTTAGAAATGGTCGGGACCACCAAATAAGCCAAAATCGGCTCCACAATGACGTAGAATGGTGATATCCTCAACACAACATACATTCGAAATGTGAAACCATCACTGCAATATCTCAGGACATACGCTCAAACAAACGCCAATGAGTATGCAAGTAAAAGCACAAAACCAACTCCCTATGAAGAGTAAAACGCTCTGAACAGAGCACAAGCACTCTCAAGTGCTAGTCGTGCATAAATCATATGTATTCAAAACTCTCACTGGAACTGTAAGGGTTGTCATTTCCAAAGATGATTGCGTATCTAATGTGTCCAAAGAACTTGTGATTGTCCCATGTAAAAATTTGTATCTGAAAGCTATCTTTGAAAAGTCGTAAATGGCTATGTATGAGCAGTACCACAAAGAACATACATCAATGCCAAGAACGCATATGTTGATCCAAATCTACTCTCAGAATCAAATAAAATTGTTGTTAATGGTAATTTGTAACATGTCACCCTCTGTCGACAAACTGTCTTTCTATCTCGTTCTCTACAATGCCAGAGAGCGTGTGAAAGTATGTAGCCCATGTCGATGTTGATGTCGATGCCAATGTCGGACGTCACTCCTCTATGAAAGAGGCACCTCACCCATGCACGTTGAGATGTCAAGAAAGAAGTCAATGTTGCATGCTGGAAAACAAGTCGTCAATGTCGATAGGTGTCGATGCCGAAGAAGAGCCGATGTGCTCTCTCTCTCACACACACTTACTATGCCGATGTTGAGAAGAGGTGTGTGCCTTTAGGCCTTCAATGTTGAAGTTGAGAGGAAGGTATCTCTTTCTCTCTATATACACTCTGTCTCCTCTTTTACTCAACTCAAATGCACAATCTACCCTGAGAAAGTAGCCTCTTTGTTTTTTATTTTTGACATATCTACACTCTAAACTAGCTGATAAGTTCTACTATTAAACAAGGCAAGTTTCCAACCCAAGGATCAAGCCCATTGCCAAATTGTGGTATACGATAGGAGGTCCAAAAAATCCACCAAACAATGTAACGATCAACCCCAATAGGCATAGCACAACCATCCAAACAACCCACAAACATCTTAAGGGGAGGGTCACCCCTAAGGGGTGGAGAAATGGATTAGCGGACAAGTCCCACTCAGATCACAAGTTTATCAAGCACCCGAGTATTAACCAAAGAGTATCCATAGAATACAAAAAGACCATTCACACCCATAGGGGAGGGTCATCCACAATTAGAACTATCAGTTAACAAAATATATGGGATCCATCCTTTCATGGTATACAAAAGAGAAACAAGCCCTCCATCCCATCAATATAGAAAGTCCGGTCTAGATAGGTAATTAGGTCAAGCCCAATATAGTGAAAGAGTGTGTGTGTGTGTGTGTGTGTGTGTGTGTGTGTGTGTGTGTGTGTGTGTGTGTGAGAGAGAGAGAGAGAGAGAGAGAGAGAGGGCCACCCCTGTCACAAGTGAAGCAATGAATGCCTCAGCACATCACGATCTCTTTTAGCGGCAAGAATGAATAAATTGCCAGTCTAAAGCAGAGACTTTGAAGAGAGCACTTCTGAGAGAGAGAGAGAGAGAGATGGTTACTCTTGTTACAAGTGAAGCAACAGCATATCATGGTCTCTTTAAGTGGCAAGAATAAATTAATTTTCCAACAGAGAGCAAAGACTCTGAAGGGATATAAGTTGATACAAACTTGGGCAAAAATTTTGTGATGAACCTTTCACATCACAGCTCAATTTCGGTCAACGGCCTTGACTTGTTGACCGTGAAAAAATCAACAAAAAAATTCCTCCTCAATTAGATGTGTAGTAGATGTGTAGTAGACCTTCAAGAATGCAATCATTTTTATGACTGAACTGCCAGCTTTTGTAGATGTTCAACAAAAACTTGCAGGCTTACGTCGTCTGTAAAGATAATATCTCCACCAGGAGGGGGACCCTGGGTTGAATTGTAAGTAGCTGATGGGTTCAACTTCACAAGAAGAAAGCGGGCCTGCGCACGCATTTAATTGCAAGTGTTACAAACAAGCCAAAACTATGAATGATGCAAAAGCCCTTTCAAAGCCACTCACCTGAGAGCCATGTTGATCACAGATGACCAGCCTTGGAACAGGAAATCGCTCTGTGGTGATTGCTTGAGCATCGTCTAAAGGGGCTTGCAGCAACTGAGCAAAACTCTAAGAAAGCAAAGAACCTTTTAGTGTTAGGATGCTTCTAATAAGGAGACTTTGAAAGATTGAATGACCGGTTCATACCTGATATTCTGGCTGATTTTGGTAGCCCGCACTCCGCCATTGTGCAACATTTGTGCCATGAAATACCACAACACTGAAATATGCATCTAGCAGGAGAATGCGGTCAGCTGCTATGGCAGCAACATCAAGCAGAGCTGGCTCTGGTGGACCAGACATAGAGTATGTAATCAAGGATGGTTGCATCATGACCACCGAGTTAGTGACATTCTCTCGATTCAATAACATTCGAAAATAGGCTGTCTCATCTGGACTGTTGTTGAATACCTGCACTTCGGGATACACTTTAAAAAATGAGAAATTTGCCAAAAACATGACAGAGATAGGCGCAAAACTTTAAAACCTCTTATCACCTGCACAAACTGTGACCGTCTAAGGTTGAACATGAATTGAGGAAAGATGGCAAACTTTGCATTGAATCGGAATGAAGAAGGATCATCTTTCTGATAATTACCAAATCTGGAAGATAAACGGATTAACGACCGATCCAGCCACCTTGTCGGATCAAACTCTTCCTGTTAAAAGCCAAACAGTTATTCAACACTGGACTGTTTTGAAATAATCATCCTATTTGCTAGTATAGATGAAGCCTGATAAAGCCGTCACCTCAGTCTCCATTTTATGCGATGTCAATCGAGCCAAAACTACAGCAGCTGTCTCTTGATCAAAACCTTCAATCAAGCCCTGTTTGAGCAACAAAATAAGCATTACAGGACATACAAAGCCTTAATAAGAGTCTTTTCTGTTTCAAAATAAACCTCCAGATTTTCTGCAGCATCCACCCATTCTCTGGTTATAGTAGTTGCACGGATCCGCGTCTTACCATCTGGATGCTGGTACCTGCACAAATATTGAAGATACTTTTCATTTACGCACAACAAATAATGCCGAGGCCCAAAATTACTCTTAACTCACTATAAACGACCAACTAACTTGCAACCTTCTGATCTCAATGGAGGAGAACTTTTGATTGTCATCCGAGGAATGTGGAGAGAGGCTGATCGTTCTCTAAAAGCCACATCCTCTTTAAACTCACCCACACCTCTGCCATTCCCTCGCCGTCATCGAGTGCTCCATTGCTGTCCATCATCGGCATCGTCAAGATCTGTGTTTTCAGCCCTTCATCCCTCTCACATCGGGAGTGTAAATCAGCCCCTTGGTGGCCATCCGCAATCCCACATCGAGAAGGATCCAAGGTAAATCAAATCAGCCCCAAAGGTGCCTCTTCCTGAGGAGTTACCGCGACGATTGTCATCATTCGAGTCAGAAGAGTCCGCATTGAGGTATTGCATTGTGTGTACATTCCATTTACGCAATCAAAAGCAAATACCACATCGGCAACGGTGTGGGGGGGCCTTGAGAGGGTTGGTTGGGACCCCATCGGGTGTCTTTCTCTCTCCCTCTACACATCTCTATTGCATTCTCTCAACCCCTCTCTTCAGGGGAAAGTAAAAGGAACCATCATCTAAGCTTAAAGGAATCACTAACGCAAGGAAAGAAGTCAAGGATTGTGGAAGTGTAAAACCTAAATCTTCACCTATTTCAATTCCGCTACACCTGACATTGGTATCAGATGTTTGAAGATTTTGCACTAATCCGCTAATCTTTGGATTAGTTAACTTGGTGTGCACACTCGACCACCTTGACATAAAGAAATCCTAGCATGGATATTTACAGTCATAAATTCTTCGACATGACAGATCGCATCATTGAAGACATGCATTGGCAAGGTGAAGATGTTGATTGCAAGTATTAGAATTTGTTCGTGGCCTATGATGTCACGTGACACATCCAACCCTATGTGTCCGTGGACAAGCTACAGCACGACAAGGGTTCCGTCAGTTCAGTCAGTCTAGATTAGAAGTGATCTCGCACTTTTGTGAGTCTATTTGTAGACCGTGCATGTCCAATCACTTAGTGTAGATGCATATCCTCTGGTTGCACACAGCATGATCATTTCCCATCAGAATCCTTCAGGGGAATTTTCTAGTGCATTTAGCCTATTTTACCTATTTTTGACATTTTTCACTTATTACTTTTAAGTGACTTTTGTTGGAAAGTAGGTAGGGCAAATTGAGTAAGTTTGTATATAAGCAAACCTAGACTAGCACTAATTGGCAGAAGAGGCAACACGAGCACCTTGCTCAACAGGCAACTTCTCAGCAAGACCAACCCCTGCGACTACTCTAGCGTTTTCTCCACAGAAGACCTAGCGTTTTTGCATCAGATCAGCCTTGGTGATTTGTGCACAGCAGATCAGCCCCAGTGTCGTCAAGACACAGCAGATCAGCCTAGCGTTTTGCTTTTGCAGAACAACCGGCGATAGATTTGGAGATTTTCAGCCCTAGCGTTTTTGCATCTGCATCACACCCTAGCGTTTTGCAGATTCTCCGCAATGGAACCTGAAGAACATTCAGCGTTTTCAGTTTTCAGCCCTTAGACACAGCAGATCTCACCTTCCCGCAGCAGTTCCTCGCCACACGGTCAGTTTCCGCAAGGTTTACAGTTTCAGCCCGGAAAACGCAGATTTCAGCATCTGCGTTTTCAGCGCGTCGTCATCGTACCGTCGTCATCGACATCATCATCGACATAGAGTCAGAATTCAGCAGATAGAAGATTTGCAGATTTCAGCCCATAGTGTTTTTGGACAACAGATACAAGATTGTAGATTGAGCCCTTAGGTCGACTTCGTGATCGTCGACATAGCCTAGACTTGCATCAGTCTCA
This sequence comes from Adiantum capillus-veneris, assembly GCF_014529385.1. NCBI lineage: Eukaryota > Viridiplantae > Streptophyta > Polypodiopsida > Polypodiales > Pteridaceae > Adiantum > Adiantum capillus-veneris. Next base: position 121,049,709 of record NC_140959.1, on the reverse strand, counting down.
TGCATTCCATTTGTACCAGATTGTGCAATCATAAGTAGACCACTCTCGCCGACGAGAGTGGGGCCTTCGGAGGAGGGTTTTACAACGTCTCTGGTGTCGTATCTCTCTAATCTCTCTACCTCTCAGTCTCATACACTTGCACGCACAGTGTCCATTCACTTTGTTTGTGGTCATAGCATTCTCTCATTAAGAACGGAAGGCTCTACCTTCAATAAGAACAAAAGGAACCTTGGGCATAGTTCGGAGCACTCATCTTGAGCAAAGCGCAACATTCATTCCGCTGCACCTTACATTGGTATCAGAGCTTTGGCAGTGTTCTGTATCACTCAAGGAAAGAACCACAAGAATCACAAGGATTTTTTTGCTTGTTGCGGCCGCACGAACCCAAGTTCACTTGGACGTGTCGATTCCTAATCGTGTTTTTGAAGAGTGACAGGAATCCGTAGAAAGAAGGGCTTGTCCAGCCTCCCCTTGTGCCTCTTTTCACTCACTGAGAGCGGACCGTGCACTTGCGCTAAGGCCGGCCAATCGACGTGAGGTGGGAAAAAGCAACCTTGGTCCAAGGCCGCTAAGGGGTGCGCCCGCGGAAAAGAGTAGAACTCGGGTGAAGAGAAGATCCTTCTCGAACACGGTTTGCAAGCGAAAGAAAACCTCAAGAACCGCAAGAACCTCAAGAACCCAAGGACCCAAGTTCCTCGTGGACTTATGAACCAAGACCCCCAAGAACCCAAGTTCCTCGTGAACTTAAGAACCCAAGACCACAAGAACCCACGACTTCAGTGGATGGTCATCACTCGAAGCGGAATGGATACTTCCCTTGGAGGTGATGAGCATGAGAGACACGAAGAAGAATTTTCTCCACCAGGAGGTTTTTCTGACCCTTCCCCATTTACAACAAGGATTGCGCTAACTCCTATGGAGGAGTTGGACCAAGAAAGAGAAGCAGAAAGAAAGGCCTATGAAGAAGAAATGGCAGCCATAGAGCGTAAGTACGACTTGGAAGAAAAAGAAAGTCAAGCAAGATTTGATCGCGAGACCAAAGCAAGAATGCAAGAGATGTTGCGACTCTTTTCTCAAGCTCAGGCACAGATGCAAGAGATTCGGGAAAAGGAGACTCTCTCAGTCTCTTCTTCTCCAAAGCATGACACACAGGATTTGCATGATTCTGAGAAGCATGATGATTTGGATGATAATGATGAGCATGATGATTTGCATGATCAAGATGTGATTTCTCACAAGCATGATGATTTGCATGATCAAGATGTGATTTCTCACAAGCATGATGAGTTGCATGAAGATGATGTGATTGTTCACAAGGAGGATGTGTTAGTGGATGCTTTTTCTAACGAAGCTAACCTCGTTGCAGATTCGATCAATCACGAAGGATCGATCTTGGCTCTAGAGCCTAGGTCCAAAGAACCCTCACACGAAGTATTATGTGTTCGCATGATTGATACGCACACATTGTTCGAGTGTTTCATTCGTAATCGTTTCCTGTATTTTAGTCAACATCTTTATGTGATCCCTTTTACTAGGCATGACATATTGTACGTTGAGCACGTTTCGCTCATGAATGAGCACGAATGTATGCGGATTGTTCATGAAAAGCTGAAAAGTATGCATTCAAAGAAGTCACATTCTATGTCTCTTCCTTGGCACGACACAATTGTAGAAAGAGCACATGAAAGTATGAGCACCAAGCATGGGCATTTCCGTTGTGAATTGCCACAGTTGATTGCTTTAGATCATAAGAGAAAGATTCGATCTCATTGTTTGCGTGTGTGTGGTGAACGGTTTGGCACTTCGTCTCTTTGTTCGTCTACATTGCATGCCCAGTCTTTGAGGAAGACAAGATTTTTTCCAGTCACTTTACATAGAATAGGTATGTTCATGTTTTTGTGTTGGAAGTGGTTTCAAGAATTTTCAGCCATGGAGATTCTTGAAGAAGAAAGAAGCATGACACTCGACGAAGTTAAAGCATCGAAGAAGCCTCAGAAGACTTTGTGTCGCTTTCGGCGCGGCCCAAAGAAGCAAGCGTTGCAGACCTTTATGAAGTTCAAGTACCGCACAACCCACACATCAGAGTGGGCCGGCGAAGAGTCCCTTCCAGGATTCCGGATGCTATTGGCGATCTCCCTCGACGCCAGACAGTTCGGTGCCAGTACCTCACTTTGAAAAGGAGGGGATGTCACGTGACACATCCAACCCTATGTGTCCATGGACAAGCTACAGCATGACAACGGTTCCGTCAGTTCAATCAGTCTAGATTATAAGTGATCTCGCACTTTTGTGAGTCTATTCGTAGACCGTGCATGTCCAGTCACTTAGTGTAGATGCATAGCCTTTGGTTGCACACAGCATGATCATAAGCATTCCCATCAGAAACCTTCAGGGGAATTTTCCAGTGCATTTAGCCTATTTTACCTATTTTGACATTTTTCACGTGTTACTTTTAAGTGACTTTTGTTGGAAAGTAGGTAGGGCAAATTGAGTAAGTTTGTACATAAGCAAACCTAGACTAGCACTAATTGGCAGAAGAGGCAACAGGAGCACCTTGCTCAACAAGCAACTTCTCAACAAGACCAACCCTTGCGACCACTCTGGCGTTTTCTCCACAGAAGACCTAGCGTTTTTGCATCAGATCAGCCTTGGTGATTTGTGCACAGCAGATCAGCCCCGGTGTCGTCAAGACACAGCAGATCAGCCTAGCGTTTTGCTTTTGCAGAACAACCGGCGACAGATGTGCAGATTTTGCGTTTTTGCATCTGCATCACATCCTAGCGTTTTGCAGATTACTCGCAACGGAACCTCAAGAACCATCAGCGTTTTCAGTTTTCAGCCCTTAGACACCGCAGATCAAGTCTCGAACCTCGCAGATCTCACCTTCCCGCAGCAGTTCCTCGCCACACGGTCAGTTTTCGCAAGGTTTACAATTTCAGCCCGGAAAACGCAGATTTCAGCATCTGCGTTTTCAGCGCGTCGTCGTCGTACGATCGTCATCGACGTCATCATCGACATAGAGTCAGAATTCAGCAGATAGAAGATTTGCAGATTTCAGCCCATGGCGTTTTTCGACAGCAGATACAAGATTGCAGATTCAGCCCTTAGGTCGACTTCGTGATCGTCGACATAGCCTAGACTTGCATCAGTATCATGCATTCCATTTGTACCAGATTGTGCAATCATAAGTAGACCACTCTCGCCGACGAGAGTGGGACGTTCGGAGGAGGGTTTTACAACGTCTCTGGTGTCGTATCTCTCTAATCTCTCTACCTCTCAGTCTCATACACTTGCACGCACAGTGTCCATTCACTTTGTTTGTGGTCATAGCATTCTCTCATTAAGAACGGAAGGCTCTACCTTCCATAAGAACAAAAGGAACCTTGAGCATAGTTCGAAGCACTCATCTTGAGCAAAGCGCAACATTCATTCCGCTGCACCTTACATTGGTATCAGAGCTTTGGCAGTGTTCTGTATCACTCAAGGAAAGAACCACAAGAATCACAAGGATTTATTTGCTTGTTGCGGCCGCACGAACCCAAGTTCACTTGGACGTGTCGATTCCTAATCGTGTCTTTAAAGAGTGACAGGAATCCCAAGAAAGAAGGGCTTGTCCAGCCTCCCCTTGTGCCTCTTTTCACTCATTGAGAGCAGACCGTGCACTTAGCGGCCGGCCAATCGACGTGAGGTGGGAAAAAGCAACCTTGGTGTGAGCACAAGGCCGCTAAGGGGTGTGGCCGCGGAAAAGAGTAGAACTCGGGTGAAGAGAAGGTGCTTCTCGAACACGGTTTGCAAGCGAAAGAAAACCTCAAGAACCGCAACAACCTCAAGAACCCAAGAACGCAAGTTCCTCATGGACTTAAGAACCAAGACCCCCAAGAACCCTAGTTCCTCGTGAACTTAAGAACCCAAGACCACAAGAACCCACGACTTCAGTGGATGGTCATCACTCGAAGCGGAATGGATACTTCGCTTGGAGGTGATGAGCATGAGAGAGGCGAAGAAGAATTTTCCCCACCAGGAGGTTTTTCTGACCCTTCCCCATCTACAACAAGGATTGCGCTAACTCCTACGGAGAAGTTGGACCAAGAAAGAGAAGCAGAAAGAAAGGCCTATGAAGAAGAAATGGCAGCCATAGAGCGTAAGTACGACTTGGAGGAAAAAGAAAGTCAAGCAATATTTGATCGCGAGACCAAAGCAAGAATGCAAGAGATGTTGCGACTCTTTTCTCAAGCTCAGGCACAGATGCAAGAGATTCGGGAAAAGGAGACTCTCTTAGTCTCTTCTTCTCCAAAGCATGACACACAGGATTTGCATGATTCTGAGAAGCATGATGATTTGGATGATAATGATGAGCATGATGATTTGCACGATCAAGATGTGATTTCTCACAAGCATGATGATTAGCATGATCAAGATGTGATTTCTCACAAGCATGATGAGTTGCATGAAGATGATGTGATTGTTCACAAGGAGGATGTGTTAGTGGATGCTTTTTCTAGCGAAGCTAACCTCGTTGCAGATTCGATCAATCACGAAGGATCGATCTTGGCTCTAGAGCCTAGGTCCAAAGAACCCTCACAGGAAGTATTATGTGTTCGCATGATTGATACGCACGCATTGTTCGAGTGTTTCATTCGTAATCGTTTCCTGTATTTTAGTCAACATCTTTATGTGATCCCTTTTACTAGGCATGACATATTGTACGTTGAGCACGTTTCGCTCATGAATGAGCACGAATGTATGCGGATTGTTCATGCAAAGCTGAAAAGTATGCATTCAAGGAAGTCACATTCTATGTCTCTTCCTTGGCACGACACAATTGTAGAAAGAGCACATGAAAGTATCAGCACCAAGCATGGGCATTTCCGTTGTAAATTGCCACAGTTGATTGCTTTAGATCAGAAGAGAAAGATTCGATCTCATTGTTTGCGTGTGTGTGGTGAACGGTTTGGCACTTCGTCTCTTTGTTCGTCTACATTGCATGCCCAGTCTTTGAGGAAGACAAGATTTTTTCCAGTCACTTTACATGGAATAGGTATGTTCATGTTTTTGTGCTAGAAGTGGTTTCAGGAATTTTCAGCCATGGAGATTCTTGAAGAAGAAAGAAGCATGACACTCGACGAAGTTAAAGCATCGAAGAAGCCTCAGAAGACTTTGTCGCTTTCGGCGCGGCCCAAAGAAGCAAGCGTTGCAGACCTTTATGAAGTTCAAGTACCGCACGACCCACACATCAGAGTGGGCCGGCGAAGAGTCCCTTCCAGGATTCCGGATGCTATTGGCGATCTCCCTCGACACCATACAGTTCGGTACCAGTACCTCACTTTGAAAAGGAGGGGATGTCACGTGACACATCCAACCCTATGTGTCCGTGGACAAGCTACAGCACAACAAGGGTTCCGTCAATTCAATCAGTCTAGATTAGAAGTGATCTGGCACTTTTGTGAGTCTATTCGTAGACCGTGCATGTCCAATCACTTAGTGTAGATGCATAGCCTTTGGTTGCACACAGCATGATCATAAGCATTCCCATCAGAAACCTTCAGGGGAATTTTCCAGTGCATTTAGCCTATTTTACCTATTTTTGACATTTTTCACGTGTTACTTTTAAGTGACTTTTGTTGGAAAGTAGGTAGGGCAAATTGAGTAAGTTTGTATATAAGCAAACCTAGATTAGCACTAATTGGCAGAAGAGGCAACAAGAGCACCTTGCTCAACAGGTAACTTCTCAGCAAGACCAACCCCTGCGACTACTCTAGCATTTTCTCCACAGAAGACCTAGCATTTTTGCATCAGATCAGCCTTGGCGATTTGTGCACAGCAGATCAGCCCCGGCGTCGTCAAGACACAGCAGATCAGCCTAGCGTTTTGCTTTTGCAGAACAACCAGCGACAGATTTGCAAATTTTCAGCCCTATCGTTTTTGCATCTGTATCACACCCTAGCGTTTTGCAGATTCTCCGGGACGGAACCTCAGGAACCATCAGCGTTTTCAGTTTTCAGCCCTTAGACACCGCAGATCAAGTCCCGAACCTCGCAGATCTCACCTTCCCGCAGCAATTCCTCGCCACATGGTAAGTTTCGGCATGGTTTACAGTTTCAGCCCGGAAAACGCAGATTTCAGCATCTGCGTTTTCAGCGCATCATCGTCGTACCGTCGTCATCGACAGAGTCAAAATTCAGCAGATAGAAGATTTGCAGATCTCAGCCCATAGCGTTTTTGGACAGCAGATACAAGATTGCAGATTCAGCCCTTAGGTCGACTTCGGCATCGTCGACATAGCCTAGACTTGCATCAGTCTCATGCATTCCATTTGTACCAGATTGTGCAATCATAAGTAGACCTCTCTCGCCGACGAGAGTGGGGCCTTCGGAGGAAGGTTTTACGTCTCTGGTGTCGTATCTCTCTTCTCTCTCTACCTCTCAGTCTCATACACTTGAGGGCATTGACAGTTGTACATCGATTTGTCTCATAGGTCGAGTTCGGCCTCTAGTAGACGTTAATAAAGAATTCTTTCTCTCTCTCTCTCTCTCTCTCTCTCTCTCTCTCTCTCTCTCTCTCTCTCTCTCTCTCTCTCTCTCTCTCTCTCTCTCTCTCTCTCGCGTGCACATCTAAGCCTATGTGCATGTGGACAAGCCATCTCAGATCTAGGGTTCAGGATAGCCTAGGAAGTGTTTTGACACCTTTGTGAACATGTGCACAGGCCGTGCATGTCCCGGCACTAAAGAGTAGTTGCATATCCTCTGATTGCACAACAGCATGTCCATTGTCCAAGCAGTACACCCAAATCCCTTGGCAGTTTGAGGACAGTCAGTTGCAGGCATTTTTATTTATTTATTTATTTATGATGTCATTTTTACAAGGTCGTGGGGATGTTGGGAAGATTGCTCGACCCAGATTTATCCAACTAGATAAGCAAAGAGGGGGGGGGGGGGGGCTCAGTAGAAGGCAGAAGAAGCGCAGACAACTTGCAGTGCATCTTCTCGGCAAGACCGGCAAAGAACATCTCAGCCATCAAGACAGCTAGCATTTTTTAAACATCCCAGATCAGCTAGCGTTTTCACATCCCAACACACTTGGCGATTGCAGATTGCAGATCAGGCCTAGCGTTTTTGCATCCTGCAAACTGCCTAGCTTTTTCAGTCATCAACCCTCCGATCCAACCACACAGGTTAGCGTTTTCAGTATTCAGCCCTTAGCCATTGCAGATTGACCCCTTAGCTTCGCAGATCGCACCTACCTGCAGTAGATCCTCACCGTACCGTCGGATCAGCCAGCGTTTTCAGTTTCAGCCCGCTGTTTGCAGATTTCAGCATCTGCGTTTTCAGCACATCGTCGTCGAGTCGTCACCATCGCCATCCTCGCAGACACAGTGTCAGTATTTAGCAGCAGATCAGAGTTTCCAGATTTAATCCTAGCGTTTTCAGTTTTCAGCCCGTCGTCATGGTCGTCGACATCGTCGGCAAGCCCATTGCATCTAGACCATTGTACCAGATTTGTGCAATCTATAATATAGACCTCTCCGAGGAGGCACACCCAGTCAGTAAGGCTCCCTACCGTTTGAACAAGACTCAAGAAGAAGAGTTAGAGCGGCAACTCACGGCGTTGGTGGCCAGAGGATTCATATGCCCTAGTGTAAGTCCTTTTGCTGCTCCTATTTTATTTGTCCGCAAGAAAGATGGTTCGTCTCGTTTGTGTGTCGATTACAGGGCTTTGAACAAGATGACCGTCAAGAACAAGTTTTCGATGCCTTGCATTGAGGATATCCTCGATAGACTCAATGGGGAAAGTTTTTAGTGAGGTTGATCTCAAAAGTGGATACCATCAGGTAAGGGTATTCAAAGGCGATATCTACAAGACCGCCTTTCGCACAGAGCGAGGGCAATGGGAGTATGTGGTTATGCCTTTTGGATTGACAAGTGCCGCGGGTACATTCAACGGTCTCATGGTAGGCCGTTTTGGCGATATGATTGGCGTATGTGTGTTTATCTTTCTTGATGATATTCTCATTTTCTCTGCACCGTAGGAACAATATGAAAAGGATGTAGAAAAGGTTTTAGCCCGTTTGGATGAGTGTCAGCTATACATTCTAGCTAAGAAGTCTGAGTTTTTTCTCACTGAAGTTACTTATCTGGGTTATATCATTTCTGCAAAAGGTGTCAAGCTTGATCCCGCAAAAGTAGAACACGTTCGTAATTGGGATTTGCCCAAAACTACATATGATGTGCGTTCTTTTCTTGGTTTATGTCAAGCATATAGTTTGCACATAGAAAATTTTGCACGCATTGCTGCACCCATGACAGATGTTTTGAAAGGGGTGAAAACTCGTCAATGGCACGTTGTTTTGCCCGAGGCAACCGTTGAGGCTTTTTCGGCTCTCAAGGTTGAGATGACAGAAGCGTCGTGTCTCATCCTTGCCTCTTGGGGACGACCCCTTTAACGTATGGATCGATGTGAGCAATGTCACCATAGGTGTTGTGCTTCAGCAACATGGCCGTACAGTTGCATTTCTCAGTCGGAAGTTAAATAGTGCCGAAAAGAATTAATCAATTTATGACAAAGAACTTATATATGTTATTCACTCTCTCAAGCATTGGAAGCATTTTCTGTATGGTAGAGAGTTCACAGTCCGCACAAATCATCAAACCCTCAAGTGGCTCCAGTCTATGCCTAGTGCACATTGGAGTGATCGCCAAGCACGATGGTCACAATTTTTTGAGCAATTTGGTGGTTTGATTTTGTGCGTGCCTGGTAAAGCTAACCCTGTTGCAGATGCGTTAAGTCGCAAAGGACAAATCCTGGCTCTTCAGTCAAGATCCACAGTTTCTATTCAGGGTGTCTCTTTTGACAGCATGAAGAATCAATATGCAGATTCCGAGTTTGATAAGCAATGGTTACAGGCTCTTGCTTCCCAAGGGCCCACCAACTATCTCATTCGTGAAGGTTTGTGTATTTTTGTCACCGTCTGTGTGTGTTGCCCTCTCCAAGGACAGCCATATTGCACGATGCTCATGACTCTCTCACGGGTGGGCACAGGGGAATGAACACCACTTTGGACAAAATAGAAAGATTCTTTCATTGGCCTAAAATGCGAAAAGATGTGTTTCGTTATGTCACACAGTGCACCATTTGTCAGAAAGATGTCGTTTCGTATTACCGTAGGACCCTTTCAAGATAAGGGTACACCTCCGAAGGAAATTTCCGAAGAAGAACCACCGGAGATCATCGATGAAGCCGAAGTCAGGGAACCGGAGCAAGTCTTGTTGCATCGATTTCGACATGGCTCAAAGAAGCAATTGCGACAATACTTTTTGAAGTTTAAGGAGCGAGGAACCCGCGAGGCAATGTGGGTCGATGAAGAGTTTATCAGAGATTAGCCAGAGTTGTTGGCAGACTACAAGCAAGTAATGCAGCTCGGTACCAGAACCTCACTTTAAAAAGGAGGGGACATCACGTGCACTTCTAACCCTATGTGCATGTGGACAAGCCATCTCAGGCATAGGGTTCAGGTTAGCCTAGGAAGTGTTATGGCACCTTTGTGAGCCTGTGCACAATCCGTGCATGTCCACGCACTTATAAGAGACACCTTACTACAAGAAGTCCGATGCTTTGGATGCTTTCAAACAGGGCATAGCCATTCTAGTTGTCCCCATCGCATTGATAGACCAGCAGAGCCGACGCCTGCACCAACGGTCGACAGAACCCTAGGGCCACCTCCTGCTAAGAGAGCTAGACCCGCTATTGGACTAGTTCCTGATATTTATGGCATACGCCTTGAGAGTACAAATGAATTGTGTCGAGCATATGGCAAAGTCAATGGCTTCAAAGCCCTTATTTTCTTTGACCCCAGAGCTACAAAGAACTTCATCCATCCTGAATTCTTAAAGCAAATGCACTTTGATTATGATGCAGAGGGAGAAATTGAAGCTGAGCTAGCCACGGGGCAAACTCAAAAAGTGGTACCGCTCATTGGTGCTCTTCCAGTGACTATCCAAGATTATCATGAAAAAGATGATTTCCACATCATGAAGTTGGGCAATTGCGACGTTCTCTTGGGCATGCCTAGGCACGACAAGAATGATGCGACTCTCTAGGTTCAGAACCGAATCATCACCGTGATGCAGAAGGACAAGCCAGTCGTCCTCAAAGTTCGGTTGTCCGAACAAAACCTCGAATGAACTCTCTACTTGTTTTTCTTCATAGCTAGAAAGTATTGTTTGAAAATTTGTTTGAAATGGATGGTATGTGTTTTGAACTTATCTTTGTGCCGATTTGAAATGTTTGACTCTTGTTTTAATACTGCTTTCAATGATCGGTGATTTTACTCCCGGGTGGAGTAGTGACAAATGTTGTTTTGGTATTGTTTGAACCTCCAAACGACGCAGGCTGCGGTCTCGAGTGCGTTTGGTTGTAAAAGGCCTCTATATCTCCCGGCCCGGACCTTTTTAGGTTATGCAGGAGGTTTTAGTGCATCAAGACACCCGGAGAAGATTAGTGTGGTCTGGGTGTGATAGCTAATTTTACTACGCCGGAATATCAAGAGTTCCGATCTGGAGAAAAGGAGAAGCCAACTCCTTGATCAAAAGAGCTGAAAGGAGAAGCCAACTCCTTAACAAAAAAAAAGAGCAAACAGATCGTCCCTTGGAAAATTTTTGAGCTAACTTGAGTTGTTTTGCAAATATGTTGTAATTGCGGACGATTACTTTCTTTCAAGAAGGAGGGATGTCACAAACTATTGACGTGTCAAAGCCCTGAAGAATGGAGCCAACTTGCAGATCCTGGCCGAGGGGCCTAAACCCTAAGAAGAACAAGTAACAGAAGAAGAAGTCCTACCAACTTATGGGGATCCCGTTCGCCGTTGGGACCCCAACGACATAAAGGAATTAAAATAAAGCAGAACCCACCCACACACACGCGCAACTGATGACGTGGCAGCAGTACAGACGCTCCGAAAATTACGATGACAATGCTGACGTGGCAGGCCATACAGATTTCCGCTGACATGCTGACATGGCAAGCTGTACAAATTTTCATAAATTACGCTAGTAGCTTTTAGGCATTGCTTTTGAGTTTGAAGGCTTTTCATGTGAAACTACTTTTGGGGCCTAGGGCCTTTAAATATGAGACGATGGGCTCATTCTCGGGCGTGCTTCGTGGAGAAGGTGCAGAGTCTGGAGTACCGCCTTGTACTGTGTTGACGCAATATAAAGAAATACCGAAAGGGGCGCCAAGGTTTGGGGCCAATACTCTCTGGGGTGGAATTCCGCCACTCCATGTCGTCTCTCTCTCTCTCTCTCAATTCAGTTGTTATTGACGTGCTAAAAGTCTGTTCAGTCTGTTCTTTTCTATTGGCACGTGGTGCTCGTCTTGTGACAATTACAACCACTAGGAGGGGTTTATGCTTTTACAACTTCTAATGATCGTGCAAGATTATGGAAAGATATCTCCATGTACAGTTGGCATTCTGATGCATTTCTTTGTGGAGATTTTAATAATGCGCCAATTGCCACAGACAATATTACTGGCCAGTCACACATGTTGCGTATGGAATGTCAGGCATGGGATCTTATGATGCGTTCCTGAAATGCATTGGATCTATGGCCACTTTGAATGATGGGCATCCAAGCTTTACCTTTCACCATAATGTTCGATCCTCTTATCGATCTCGCCTTGATCGCTGCTATCTTTTTAACAGACAGCAATGTGACACTTTTGTGTGTGATATGAGAGTCAACTACACTTATGCCTTTCGGATCATGCTCCTATATGTTTGGCTTTACACTTTGGCCCGTATACGAATGTTGCTTCTCTGCCCAAGAAACTACTTTTACATGACAGTAATGCATATCTGAAGCATGACGTGTTTCGTGCAATGGTTGTGGACATAATCCCACCTTTGACTTCCCATGTGTACACAGATATGGATGTTGCGTGGTTCGGCCTTGTTATTGAGATCCAGAGTGTTGTTAGTAATTATGGCAAGCATTATATGTCTCAACTGCGGGAGCAGGCAAGAAACACCAATCAAAAATTAATGCATATGGCTAATTCCTCCATGCTTTTGGAAATTGAACTTAATGCATTGATTTCAGCCCGTACTACTATATGGCATAATGATGAGCGGAAATTGGCTAAATGGCATACGCGAGCAAGGCAGCATGCTTTTGTTGATAAAGGATGTGCTTCCAAGCAAGTTTTCAAACACTTGCATCATTCTCGTCGATCTTAGGACATCAGAAGAGTTAAGGTTTCCTCTAGCAAATGGACATCTTCCTCCCAGCAATTGGCAAAGGCTTTCGTTGCGCACTATGGAAAGATCTTTGAAGCACCAGCCCTCTTACCCAAGAAGCTAGACAGGCACGCAATCTTTTTTGTCGCATGTGGCTCCAATTATCTCTGTACAGCAAGCACAAGATTTGAAGGTTGCGTTCACTGAGGCAGAGTTGCATGCAAGTCTGCGAGATTTAGGAAGATGGAAATCTCCTGGTTGGAACAGGCTCACTGTTGAGTTCTTCCTCTCCTTTTGGGAATACCTTAGGGAACCTTTATTGGTAATGATGAATATGGCTTGGGAGAAGCAAGATGTGTCCCTTTCTTGGAAGGAGTGGCTGCTCAAGCTATTGCTAAAGCATGTCTTTTGTATCAATTTCCGCATTGGCAGCCTATCACCCTTATGCCGGTAGTCTACAAGTTGATGGCCAAAATGATAGTCAACCGTATTACGGATTATCTACATGAAGGACTTCATCAGTCCCAGTATGGTTTCATACCTCGCCAGCACATCACTGATAATTTGGTGAAAGTCATCATAGGCATGGAATATGCAAAATACACTCAGCAAGATGTGTTGGTTATGCAAGTTGACATTGAGAAGGCTTTTGATACTGTTTTATGGGATAATATCGCAAAAACAATGCGAAGGCTGGGAAATTTTGCACGTGGTCTTTCTCTTGTACGCTCAGAGCACTTCTGCAGGTTTGTTGAGTGGTTCTATCACAGATGCTTGGAATCTAGGATGTTCGGTTAGACAAGGGTGTCCTCTTAGTGCTTTGCTTTATGCAATTGCTTTGCACCCCTTGTTGTCATATCTTGAGGCTCTCACTTCCTCATGTCATCTGCATGGTCTTGCTCTACCTTCTAGAAAAAGCAATTTATCAGCCAGGCATATGCTAATGACTCTTTTCATGCCCAAAAACGTTAAGGAGGATGTACAACAGATTATGCATGCTCTGCATTTATTTGGACTGGCAGGTGGACTGCATGTTAATTTTCGTAGATCCAAGTTGATGCCTCTGAAGGAATTCGATTGGCATAGGCTTTTATGGCCAGGGGAGATTGTTCCCCCTCATACCATAGTACGCCATCTGGGATATTGATAGGTGCAACGGAATGAATGTTTGCGCTTTGCTCAAGATGAGTGCTCCGAACTGTGCTCAAGTTTCCTTTTGTTCTTATGGAAGGGAGAGCCTTCCGTTCTTAATGAGTTAATGCTATGATCACAAACAAAGTGAATGGACACTGTGCGTGCAAGTGTATGAGACTGAGAGATAGAGAGAGAAGAGAATACGACACCAGAGATGCTGTTAAACCCTCCTCCGAAGGCCCCACTCTCGTCGGCGAGAGTGGTCTACTTATGATTGCACAAACTGGTACAAACTGAATGCATGTGACTGATGCAAGTCTAGGCTATGTCGGCGATGACGATGGGGACGACGAGACCGACACTAGGGCTGAAATCTGCAATCTTTTATCTGCTGTCCAAAAACGCTATGGGCTGAAATCTGCAATCTTTTATCTGCTGTCCAAAAACGCTATGGGCTGAAATCTGCCGCAAGTTCAAAAACGCTGATTTTGGGGCTGTTTTCTGATGATCTTTGTCGTTGAAAATCTGCAAGTCTTAGGGCAGAAAACTGAGGTTCTTAAGGGCTGAAACTGATGGTCTTTCCGGGCTGAATCTACTACTCCTTAGGGCTGAATATGCAGGTGCTTCATTGCTGAAAACGCAATGTTAAAATCTGTCAAAAACGCCACTATAGCAAAAACGCTAGGTTGCTGAAGCTTCTAATGGCGATGGTTTGCTGATGCAAAACGCTAGGGCAAGAGGGAAATGCAGTCTTGTGTCTGATAAAAAACGCCAAGAGGAAAAGGGCTGGCGATGAGGAAAACGCTAATGCTGAGTCTTGCTTGCAGGGGAGAACCGCCAGGGTCTTGCTTGAGAAGTTGCCTGTTGAGCTTGGCTCCTGTTGCCTCTTCTGCCAATTAGTGCTAGTCTAGGTTTGCTTATATACAAACTTACTCAATTTGCCCTACCTACTTTCCAACAAAAGTCACTTAAAAATAATAAGTGACAAATGTCAAAAATAGGGAAAATAGGCTAAATGCATTGGAAAATTCCCCTGAAGGAATCTGATGAATTCTGATGGAAATGCTTATGATCATGCTGTGTGCAGCCAGAGGATATGCATCTACACTAAGTGATTGGGCATGCACGGTCTGCGAACAGACTCACAAAAGTGCCAGATCACTTCTAAATCTAGACTGACTGGACTGACTGAACCCTTGCCGTGCTCTAGCTTGTCCACGGACACATAGGGTTGGATGTGTCACGTGACATCCCCTCCTTTTCAAAGTGAGGTACTGGTACCGAACTGTACGACGTCGAGGGAGATCGCCAATAGCATCCGGAATCCTGGAAGGGACTCTTCGTCGGCCCACCCGGATGTGTGGGTCGTGCGATACTTGAACTTCATAAAGGTCTGCAACGCTTGCTTCTTTGGGCCGTGCCAAAAGCGACACAAAGTCTTCTGTGGCTCCTGCGATGCTTCAACTTCGTCTAGAGTCGTGCTTCTTCCTTCTTTAAGAATCTCCGTGGCTGAAAATTCATGAAACCATTTCCAACACAAAACCATGAACATACCTATTCCATGTAAAGTGAGTGGAAAAAATTGTCTTCCTAAAAGACTGTGCATGCAATGTAGATGAACATAAAGACGGAGTGCCAAACCATTCACCACACACACGCAAACAATGAGATCGAATCTTTCTCTTCTGATCTAAAGCGATCAACTGTGGCAATTCACAACGGAAATGCCCATGCTTGGTGCTCATACTTTCATGTGCTCTTGCTACGACTGTGTCATACAAGGAAGAGACATGAAATGTGACTTCCTTGAATGCATACTTTTCAGCTTTTCATGAAAAATCCGCATACATCCGTGCTCATTCATGAGTGAAACGTGCTCAACGTACAATATGTCATGCCTAGAAAAAGGGATCACATAAAGACGCTGACTAAAATACAGGAAACGATCACGAATGAAACACTCGAACAATGCGTGTGTACCAATCATGCGAACACATAATACTTTCTGTAAGGGTTCTTTGGACCTAGGCTCGAGAGCCAAGATCGGTTCTTCCTGAAGGGATACCTTGGACCTCGGCTCGAGAGCCAAGATCGATCCTTCGTGATTGATCGATTCTGCAACGAGGTTAGCTTCGCTAGAAAAAGCATCAACTAACTCCTCATCCTTGTGAACAATCACATTATCTTCATGCAACTCATCATGCTTGTGAGAAATCACATCTTGATCATGCAAATCATCATGCTTGTGAGAAATCACATCTTGATCATGCAAATCATCATGCTTGTCATTGTCATCCAAATCATCATGCTCATCATTATCAATCAAATCATCATCATGCTTCTCATAATCATGCAAATCTTGTGTGTCATGCTTTGGAGAAGAAGAGACTAAGAGAGTCTCCTTCTCCTGAATCCTTTCAATCTTGATCTGCATATTAGCAAATGAGAGAGGGAGAATGAACAATGTCCTCTCCACGAATGACAATGGGAGAATCACTTTTGGCATAGAGAGTGAAAGTGTTAGCCTCCCAATCAATAAGAGGGTTAAGATCACGAAACCATCGAATGCCCAAAATCATATCACATCCTGAGAGAGGAGAGACAAAAAATCTTCTACTGGAGGCAGCTTGTTGAATTGTAAACAACACACCAAGACACTGAGTGATGAGAGAGTCCATACCGGGAACAAAGCCAGAGACCTCGAGAGGAGATTTCTGACTAACTTCTAGGCGGGCTCTCTCAACAAGAGAGGGACTGATCACATCATGCATACTACCTGGGTCAAACAATATGACAAAACGCTGCCCCGACACCTGACCATAACATTTAAGGAGAGAATCATCAATGGGAGGGTCAAGAGAAACTTGGGGCACACTCGTGTTATCAGTAATTGCATTGACAGAGGAAGTGGGTTCTGTGGATTCTTTAGATTCATTCGATTCAAGCTTAGGACATGTTCTTTATATGTGACCTTAATGTGACAATGAAAACAACGGCCTTCCTTAGAATGAGTGCTTTGCTCTTCCGACGTGATGTATCCTCCTACAATTCCTTGTGCTACCTTTTCATTTGGAGTAAGCTTAGGTTTAGCAATTGTGTTAGCCTTACCCTTAGGTTCATTGGAAGAATTCTTTTCTAAGAGACTGTTGGAAGAGTGGTTAGAAGAGTTACCGTTCTTACCAGTCTTACCGTTCTAAGGGTTCTGAGAAGTCTGCGAGGTACTTGTGGAAGCCTTGTTCTCCTTAGGCTTTCCCTTGTTGTGCTTCATCTCCTGTGCGAGAGCAATCGCTACCGCCTTGTTGAGATCGATTGGGTCGAAGACTTCTACATCAAACTTGATATGGTTGTCTAACCCAAAAAGGAATGCCTCTTTGCGTTCATCATCTGACTTGCGTAATTGGGTACCTAGCTGCAAAACACGATTAGAAAAAGACATAACCGGCATACCATTTTGCTTGAGAGCGCACCAATCGTCCTTCAATCGTACGAGGTACTGAGGTGGCATAAACCGCGCCTTGAGCTTGTCTTGGAAATCAGCCCAATTGAAGGAAAGGGACGTGAATTCGCCGACTTCCTCTAGGTGCACAGCTAACTGTGCCTCTTGCCATACGTGGTACCAATTGATGGCATCACCGGCAAGGTACATGGCTGCCGTCAAAACTTTGCTATTTCTTGTCTTCTTAGTTAGTTGTCGCAAAATAAGCATTAAATTGATGCAACCAAGAATGAATAACCGTAGCATCCATCTTAACATCATACTTACTGAAAGTCAACTTCTCTGTGATTGGATTGTTGGAATCCGCATCGTGGCTTGCGTCACTTGAGGAACTCCCACGATCTTTGGCTAGTTCGGACTTCGAGGCAAGTACTTGTCGAACCAATTCTTGAGTGCGTAGTTCTCTTTGAGCCTCACGCTCGACCGCCAAGGCCACTCTTTGAGCTTCACGCTCGGCCTCCAAGGCCGCTTTTTGAGCTTCCCGTTCCTCCTTTCTTTGTGCTTTTCTTTCTTTTCGTTCATCGCGCTCGCGTTCTAAAGCAATGCGATTTGCTTCTTGTTGTGCCAACGCAATTCGATTCGCTTCTTGTTGTGCCATCGCAAGCAAGTCGCTTAGCGATTGGCTTCTTGTTGTTGGGCCATCGTATCCAACATTCACTTGACCATCGTCTCCATGGAAGTTGGTACAACTTGTGGCGTAGATGGAGAAGGGGGAGGGTCGAAAAAATCTCATGGTGGGGAGAACTCTTCGTCGCCTCTCTCATACTCACCACCTGTATGCAAAGTATCCATTCCGCTTCGGGTGATGACCATGCACTATGATCTTTGGTTCTTAAGTTCACGAGGAACTTGGGTTCTTGAGGATCTTGGGTTCTTGAGGTTCTTGAGGGTCTTGAGGTTTTCTTTCGCCTGCAATCTGTGTTTGAGAATGATCTTCTCTTCACCCGAGTTCTACTCCTTTCCATGGGCGCACCCCTTGGCGACCTTGCGCTCACACCAAGGTTGCTTTTTCCCACCTCACGTCGAGTGGCCGGCCGCTAAGTGCACGGTCCGCTCTCAATGAGTGAAAAGAGGCACAAGGGGAGGCTGGACAAGCCTTCTTTCCTGGGATTCCTGTCACTCTTCAAAAACATGATTAGGAATCGACACACCAAAGCGAACTTGAGTATGTGCGACCGTAACAAGCAAAAAAAATTCTTGTGATTCTTGTGGTTCTTTCCTTGAGTGATACAGAACACTGCCAAAGCTCTAATACCAATGATAGGTGCAGCGGAATGAAAGTTTGCGCTTTGCTCAAGATAAGTGCTCCGAACTATGATCAAGGTTCCTTTTGTTCTTATGGAAGGGAGAGCCTTCCGTTCTTAACGAGAGAATGCTATGATCACAAACAAAGTGAATGGACACTGTGCGTGCAAGTGTATGAGACTGAGAGATAGAGAGAGAGGAGAATACGACACCAGAGACATTGTAAAACCCTCCTCCGAAGGCCCCACTCTCGTCGGCGAGAGTGGTCTACTTATGATTGCACAAACTGGTACAAACTGAATGCATGTGACTGATGCAAGTCTAGGCTATGTCGGCGATGACGCCGGGGACGACGAGACCGACACTAGGGCTGAAATCTGCAATCTTTTATCTGCTGTCCAAAAACGCTATGGGCTGAAATCTGCGACAAGTTCAAAAACGTTGATTTTGGGGCTGTTTTCTGATGATCTTTGTCGCTGAGAATCTGCAAGTCTTAGGGCTGAAAACTGAGGTTCTTAAGGGATGAAACTGATGGTCTTTCCGGGCTGAATCTGCTACTCCTTAGGGCTGAATATGCAGGTGCTTCATTGTTGAAAACGCTATGCTGAAATCTGTCAAAAACGCCACTGTAGCAAAAACGCTAGGTTGCTGAAGCTTCTGCTAGCGATGGTTTGTTGATGCAAAACGCTAGGGCAAGGGTGAAATGCGGTCTTGTGTCTGATGAAAAATGCCAAGGGGAAAAGGGCTAGCGATGAGGAAAACGCTAATGCTGAGTCTTGCTTGGAGGGGAGAACCGCCAAGGTCTTGCTTGAGAAGTTGCGTGCTGAGCTTAACTCCTGTTGCCTCTTCTGCCAATTAGTGCTAGTCTAGGTTTGCTTATATACAAACTTACTCAATTTGCCCTACCTACTTTCCAACAAAAGTCGCTTAAAAATAATAAGTGAAAAATGTCAAAAATAGGAAAAATAGGCTAAATGCACTGAAAAATTCCCCTGAAGGATTATGATGGAAATGCTTATGATCATGTTGTGTGCAACCAGAGGATATGCATCTACACTAAGTGACTGGGCATGCACGGTCTGCGAACAGACTCACAAAAGAGCCAGATCACTTCTAAATCTAGATTGACTGGACTGACTGAACCCTTGTCGTGCTCTAGCATGTCCACGAACACATAGGGTTGGATGTGTCACGTGACAGATATCCAATCGGTTGGAATGTGCCCGCAACGCAGAAACTTGAACAGGTGCTCGGAAATTGTCGACCTGGCCATTGGATGTGCGACTCAGAATTGCCTAAAGCATAATGATGACCTATGTGCAGTTCTATTTGCCACTTTTATGCTGGCCCCAACGGCGCCTTGGGTCTCTTATGTCATGTATGTTGGAACATTTCTGACGTACTTCCTCCCACAAGAAAGGATTGCGGTTTCTATCAATGGATAAGTTATGCACACCTAAGCGGCTGGGAGGGATTAATATTCTAGATCTACGTCGGCATGTTTTGGCTCGAAAAGCTATGCTTCTGCCTACGCTGGTAGACCAGCAACAGCCATGGACGCTCATGGTTTCATGTGATGGCATTGTCACGCAATCTTTTGGTCATTGGCATCCTTCATATTGGGATGTCATTTTTGGGCAGTTGGGGCAGTTGGATGGCCATATTTCGGGATGTCCCTTCACTTCATCTCTTGTTGCGGATTGGAAGATTGTTACCTTGCACTTATCCTGGTATAGTCGTCAATCTCCGCCAAGAAACTCACTTCGGTTGAAGAGCATCCATTGGAGCAACGCATTCTCTCTTACTTTGGTTCAACGCTCTCCTCGATAAGCTTACTTTCTTTCGCAAAATGGGATTTTCCAGATTGATCAAGTAGTGGATAATGTGGGACAGGTTTCTTTTCCGGTTGCTGCTCTTTGTCATGAGTTGGGGGCTCATTATCGACATTTGTGGCAACAAATTCAATAGCTACTTACAGACGTTTCTCCAATGCCTCCACTGCTTGGGGACTCTCAGCTTTCTGATTGGCATCTTGGCCATATTAGGATGGACTGCATATCCGTTGGGTCTCTTTATGCCTTGCTGCAATCTAATGCATGGATTGTTGCTCATGGAAATCAATTGTGACCACTCTCCAGATCTCAATTGTAGTGGCAAAAAACACTCGCATTTAGAAGAATCACTTACCACTCAAGGAACGCATTTTCTTGTGGAGATGCATGGTGGGTGCTCTATCGGCTCGTACTTTGTTGCATGCACGACACATTGCTTCCGCTCGTTGTGTCCGGTGTCTTGGGGCTGACGAGTCTGTTACGCATTTGCTTTGGGATTGCCATTGCTCCCAGACCTTCATCCTTCATCAGGCAAGTGTCCTCTGCTCTACGCCCTAGTTTCCCATCTGGAATCTTTCATAGATGGTTTTAGATTTTTGGAGTTCTTCAACCGCCACAGTCTCAATTTGAGATCTTCTTCAGTTGGGTCAGATTTTGGGTCATGTGGACCATATGGCACCAACGCAACTCTCGGATGTTTCAGGCATTACAAATTGACCCTTTCCCTTACTTCAGGTTTTCACTCGGACAAGCCCTGCATTATGCTTATGATGTGGGAGATATCTCTCTTGAAGCTTACAGGATTTTCTTTGATTGCTTCTAGCTTTCGGAGCATCACAACACTCCGCTTATTGTACTTCTTTGCTGTGGGTTTTCCTCGTTTTGAGGTTTCCCACTTGTAAATTAAATCATGATTTACAACAAAAAAAAAAGTGTTCGTGTGTGTGTGTGTGGGTGCAATACACAGCATATCCCGTCCTGATCATATATAGAGTCCTTAGATATTATGAACTTACTGAGTCAGAAACTGCAGATAAAACTGGCTCCTGGTAGCACCATTGGACGGCTGCTCAGAAGGCACAATGTCAAAGAAGATTGTGATAGATGTGCTCCTATCTAGCCCACACATCTTCCAAGCCGTGGTGCTTCCTTGGCCAATCACTGTCTCCGAACATGCAGTCCCTTTCTGCAGAAGAAGACAAAAGTAACTGAGAAGTTCAGGGGAGTAATCCTCAAGTAAACACAAACAACAGCAAAACCTTTTCCAGAGATGCACAAGGACCTAAAATTCCCTGAATCTTCACATCTTTGGAGCACAGTACTTCGAACGTTCCACTGCATAGATACAGAGGTCTTCTTAATAAATATAGAGAATGCTGACCACCAGATTCTAAGCAGGTTATATATAAGCGTACTTGAAGGAGAGACCAAGAACATTGTCTCCGGTTTCAAATACTCGCTTGAGCGATTCCTTGAAAACAGGATGGCCAAAACTCTCCGCCAATACAACTAAACCACCAGTTCTTTCAACTGCCACCTTCATCTCAGCAACTCCAACCTGCAAAATAATTCACCACTAGTCTTTTTCATGCCATCCAGAAATTAGTTCTTTTAAAGTGTTTTCGCCGGAACCCAAACACCAGAAGACAAATGTAAAGAGTTTAAAAGAGCTAAAAATTGGCATATTTCAAACATGGTCATGGTCAGTGAGGGTAAAAGCTGCAATGTTACATTCAACAAGAACAAAGCAAGTTACACAAAACTTAGTGTCAATAGAGTATAGAGTACATGATAGTTTCATTTCATTCTTCCAGTTCATACATGCCCTGTGTAAGAATAACCACAGTCACCTGATCCAGGGCACACGCAAAAAGGTCCAGAACATGGCCATGCTCGACCAGCTGCTTTGCCAATGCCTCATAAAATTTAACTGCTTTGTGATAAAATGGAGCTGCATCCTTGTCCAAATCCTTATGAGACCTTATAGGATCTGATAGTTCCTTTGAGATTATCTGAAAGACAGAAACAAAATATAAAAATTGCATAGAAATTGCCACCTTGGCTAACATAACAAACTAAAATCATAGCCAGCTCTCTTTTTCTTTCATATATTGGAAGTCAAAATGAGAGCACCCCAGTGTTTTCCCCTACTCAGTCAATTTTAAATATGAAAGTGACCCTACCTGCTCATTTTAAATAAAATCATAGAGCATGATAATAAATGAGATTCAAGAAGGAATGTATGTATAATTTTTTTCTTTTATGTTGTGGTTGTATCTGCGATCAATATGAGGCAAGAACTATGCATGAGTCTCTTTAACAAAATAGAAAGCTTCCACATTGCTGTCGGTGAAAAATCTGTGTGGCAGTGTAAAGTATAAAGAGTTACAGTCAAGATGAAAACACTTACTGCACCAGGACCATCAGTGCACGGACCCCCAAGAAATGCCATGATGCGAGCCCCTGTCCCAGGCACACATGCCCCCAACAAGCCAGAAGCAACAGTAAGAGCCACCCCAGTACACCTCATAGGTCTTTGTGCTGACTGGACAGGCCATGCATCCCTTTGCAGATCCTCCAACAGCTATTCTAGTTCACAAATTACGACCAATAAGTCATTGAATCACATGGCTTATAGTTTCACACAAAGTGATGAATGACCTAGAAAACAACAAAAGTTAAAAGTCTGACCGAGCCCAGGTGGTACTCGCACTCATCTTGAGGAAGCAGGAAGCGGGTCACTCCACTGACAAATGTCCCCTCATGCACACCATTGGGTTGCTGTCCCTTTGCCTGGAAACTCCGCTGAGATGGAGAGAGCCCTAGCTGATCAAGAATAGCCTCCTTTTTTATATCCTTGGATCCTCTAAAAATGTAAGACTTGGGCATCTCTGTACACCCTAGCTCATGCACTTGTATTTGTGTCCCAAATGTGATCAAGCCCACTAAAGCATGCTCAGGAAGTAGCTCAATTGCCTGTTTCAAGGCTGTCTTCACATACCCAAGCTCTTCTTCAATCAAGCAGGTATCGACTACAAAAAGAAACACAGGAGGTAATGACTTCTCCACAGGAGGAGCATATTCCACCGTAGAAAACTGTGGGAAAAGCTCTGGAGGTAAGTGGTCTGGAGCTATATGATGATAATGCTGGGGGAAATGGTTCCGTTGGAAGCAAAAGGGACAGACCCAGAGCTTGTTCATAAAATCTACTTGAGCAAATGAACACAGAAGGGCAGAACACGTCCTGCATCCATAGATTATGAGAAGAACATCATCACCAGAAAACACACCAGATAGATATCACAAAGCATTTTGAGAAAAAAGAGATTTGTACCTGCAACGCAACGGTGGATAGGGAAGAGGCTGCTTCTCTTGAAAGTGCCGCAAAGGTGTATAAACGGTAGCCAATGGCACCACACACTTGCCTGCTTCCAACTTGGAAGTAGGCCACCTGTTCCAAGTAAACCTAATGCCATCCAGGTCTTCCTGCTGAGAGAACTCTGCCATTGCAAGTCTCCTATTTTCCTTTGTAATGAGAATACCCTTTCCACGAGAAAATACCCTATAGCAATGACCTCAGCTCCATGCTACTATTTAGAAAGAGCACGAAAAAGCTGCATCAAGGGCAGATCAATTGTCACTGAGAATTACTAATGTAGAAGCACCACAAAGCATAAGAAAAAGGCATCAAGGGCGGATCACTTGTCAAGAATTACTAATGTAGAATCATCACGGAGCGTAAGGAACGCATGCCATAAGGCCGACACAGGTGGGTAATGCCAAACTCATAGAGCAAACAGACATACATGAGCATACACACTAAACAGCTATCTTCTATGACCAACCTAATGCAGCTCCATGATCTAACCCAGCTATCAACGAATTGTGCCTCCTCCGTTGTAAGATTTGTGCAAATGCCTGATGAAGGCCATCGTCATGCATCGTCCACGCATAGCTCAGAACGCAGGAGAAAAAGAAAGCGAAATGGATATACGGGGGATCCAGGCCTTGAAGCATGCACATTCAAGCAGAATGCAGCTTAACCAGCAGAAACAAAGCATACCTTGCGTTGATGGATCCCACACTTCTGCTTGTAACTTGCTGCGTGTACTCCTCCTTTCACTGCAATTCGTCAATTACCGTGGCGGCAATTTGACAAACGCGTTTTTGCTTAAGTGGGCCTTTATGTAGTGCGCTCTTTTGTAGTAAAACCTATTGAAAGGTAGGTTTCTTTTTGGGAAAAATACCAAAACACCCGTGGAAATTCCAAAATACCCTTCAATTCTCAAAAGTTCCCAAAATACCCTTGTATCTATTTTGGTTGGATTGTTTAAGATTTTCTAATTTTTATTCCTTTTTGACAATTGAGATAAATTTTTGTGTGCTTAGTATGTAATTTGTCACAAATTATCTGGCAAAAAAAGACAATTTTGTTTAAAAATAATGAAGCAATTCATCTCCAAAGCCTACATAACCAACTCAAATTCTAGTTTTAGCATCTTGTATTGATAGGAAATTAGTCTTCTTATGAAAAGCTACAATTTTTTTAATCTTTAGATCTGATAACCAAAGGTATTTTGGGAATTTTGGAAAATTTGAAGGGCATTTTGGGAATTTATGACAAATTATTGGGGTAACAATGGAACTTTTTGAAATTTGAGGGGTATTTTGGTAATTTTCCCGTCTTTTTTCTTTCTTTATTTTTTTTGTGTGTTTTGTTCCGGGGGGGTAGCCCTTATAGGCGATGCACGAGGGGCGTGTAAACTAGACTTCATGATCCATTTACTCTAAACGAGGGCGATGGGGTCGCCAAAATGGTAATCAAGCCCTTCTTTTTCGAATTGGCAAGCAACCCCAAATTTTTTAACCACGTGCCTTTTAATAACAATTTGTTATAGTGTGCTTACCACTTTTTCACACAATTGTGTTGCTAAGTGTAGTGGTATAACCCTTGTGTAGTTAGGAAAGGGTGACCCTTGTCTCTCTTATTGTTAATAAACAAAGAGACCAAGGGTTCCCCTGGAAACTTTTTGAAGTGCCAAAGGTACTCAAAAGCATAGCAAGACTTGAAATATGGACTCACTCTTGAGCAACCCTTCTACAAATGGCTCTATTGTTTTTTTATGACTCTGACACTGCCTTACAAGTAACTGGTAGAGGGCAATGGCTCCTTAGAAATACTCCGATGTCTTTATTTAAATGGCATAGGGGTTTTGATCCTAAAGGCAAGAAACCTTCCAAGGTACCTGTGTGGGTTGATTTTCTAGATTATCCAATTGAGTTTTACCCTTGGCTTAAACAGATAGGAGCACAGTTGGAAATTCTTAAGGCAGAAACCCTCTAATGGCATTAACCCCAAGTGGGATCTTCAACTACTAATATAGGTTGATATTGATGCCCCTCTCAGAGATCACATTCAGCTCAAAGACCAAGTGGGACAAGTTCTACATGTGCAAAAAGTCATATACAAAAACTTACCAAATGCCTGTTTCCATAGCCTCAAGCAGGGCCATTTGATTAAGGAATGTCCAAAGCTTTCCAAAAAAGTCCAAAAGGAGGCAGAAAAGGCAAAGGAAATAAAAGACGCTAATCGAGGCTTCCAGCAAGTGAACAGGAGGGGTAGTTATAAGAACAAAAACACTTCAAGGAATAACTCCAACAAATATTTGGGGCTATGCTAGATGAGGTATTTGATCCTTCATTATTGATGGGGAAGAAGAACTTGAAGATAATGCTTCATCTTCTCAACTTCCCATTGATGTTCAGAAAGGGAATAGTGTTCCATAGCAGGACCCTGCCAAAGCACCCCTCCATGCTGATTCTATGACCCCTTCTGGAAGCCCAATGAACAAGGCCAAGGGCATGTCCTCAGACTATGATTCTTTAGGCAGTGAACCTAGCATCTCAATAATACAAGACCTCTAAACAACCACAAAGAGAGATGGGGGTCAGCCAAACAGTGTACTTGAAGAAGTCAACTTCTGCAAGGAACTCCAAGAGCATGATGATGTAGAGCTAAATAAATTCTCCCATTATCCTTTAAATCCAATGGATATTCTTATGACCCAAGCAGAAGAAGAAACTCTATCCTTACTAGGAGGTACACCCAAAAGGAAGAAAGAGAGAAGTGATGAGCCTAACAGAGCATTGGTCTCTTTTGTTAAGCCTTCCAAGGCATCTAAAAAATGAGATCAACCTACAATTGGTTTTTCTTTGAAATGCAAAGGGTTAACAGACCTTGTCATATCTGTGTGCATTAAGAAATGGATGCTTGACTTGCACCTTCAAGTTGACCTCTTTTGTTTGCACGAGCTGAAGGTTAAAGGTTTCTCTCTAGATTCTAACCTTCAAAAAATTAGTAGGAACCATAAGTGGTTTTCTTCTTACCACTATGCAGGTAAAGGAGGAGTTGTTATTGGATCTAATCTCAAACATGAGGAACTCATCACTGAAGTAAACATTGGGCAAAAGGGGCAATAGATTGTTGTTACTCTAAAGTAACCTTTCAATTACATAGTTGTCAATCTATATGCTTTAAACTCTATCTCTGAGAGGACTTCTATCTAGAAAAAACTTAATTCTCTCAATCCTATACTAATTGAAAGGAACTTTACTTCTTTGAATGACAGACATAAAGCCTTGGGACAAGTCATTAAAGGGAGTGAAAAGCTGAGTTGGGAAGAGTTGACAGACATACACACCTACTTGACACCTCTAAAAAGCATTAGTTTCACCTCAGCAAACAACCATCAGGGCAACTGTTACAGAGTAGCGAGACTTGACAGGATGTATATGACAGTTGATCTTCTGCAAGCACATTGGATGTGAGTTGTAAAATTGATTCTTCTATTTTGTTGTCTAATCACAAAGCTCTCTGTTATTTGAGCTCCATAAAAGCGAACATTCCTTCAAAGGTAGCTAGCCTCATTTAGACAATTCTTATTAAACTTGCATTAGTCAAGGTAAGGTTAAGGCAATTTTTGAAAGTGCTTTTAGTCCGCATAACAATGCATTTACTACTTCGGATGTAGCCATAAAATACACTCAAAAGGCTTTAACTCTTTTCAAAAGGAAACCTAAGGGAATTAGATATGACAGAAGGATGATGATAGCAAGCAGATTTCTTTTCTTGAATCAAATTCTCTAATAGATCAGTCATCCCTTGAGCTCAATAATTTGAAAGACCACTTAGAAAGGAAGAGCTCATGGAAGCCCAGGGTCAAGACTCTCAAAACTCAAGAACATGCTCATGCTAGCCACTTGAACAATAATTAAGCATAAGGCATGCAATGGGGAGAATCAAGTAGAGATGTTAATCACCCTTTATGGATCTGATACCATTTGTAGAGGTTAAGAAGGATAAAATAGAGAACCATTCATGGCATAACATTATAATTATTAATTCATCACACAATAAAGAGTGAAGTAGAGTGTAGACACAAAATTGATAATTATATCGAATAAAAGTGAGTACAAAACGGCTTATTATATAGAGCTAGAGTAGGCATTTTGTATGGCATCATACATGACATCATAAGAAGCTCCAAATCAGCCCAAATCCACTTGAGAAGTCGTGTGTGTTCTTTTGAGCCATTTTATGAACCCTTTTACTAAGTCTAGGTGAATCCACACCCTCTATAAATGCCCCTCATGGGTACCTACACCCTTCAGGTGTCTTTTCCACATGCTACCACATGATTCCTACCACCTAGGCATCCAATAGACAAAATGTGTTATACACAAGCATATGATAAAGCGTATAAACCTAATAGCAGGTACACTCATCTCATTCTCACCTACTGACGATTTCCTCATGGAGATTTTATCACATAGAATGCTCATTTTTTAACAATGACGTACATCGTTACCAAGGTAGCAACCAAGCAACAACTAATGCTTTTATGTTTGGGATATGGATATTTTCTTATAGACATTTATATTGCCTCTATGGACGAACAATGACTCATTTATAATTGAGTCTTATAATTTTAATATTCTAAGAATCAGATATATCCTTGAAGGCTCATAAAGGGAAGAAATGACTTGTATTTATCGTTGCCACCTTTAGACTTTTTGCAGCTCTTTAACCTCAATGTTTGATGCATCAAAGACCATACCATAAACCTCCTTCTTATTTTCAATAAAACTGATTGTCAAGGGTACTATGGATGGAGACTGAGCATGATTATAGAGAGCTCTATGTCTCTCAAGCCAAATCTGCCATAGTAGGGTACCCCTCAGACAAGTCCACATAGGTACATCCATAAATATATTCCCCCAGTAAGAGAGATCTCCAGTTGAACAACGATTCCTTTACACAACATGCCTTTTGAAGTGCAGCTTTAAATCGGAGATTAAATTTACAGCGAACAATAATGTGTAGAAGAGATTCTTCATGACTTTTACACTTGGGGCAAATTCCATATGTGATTCCTAACTTCTTAGCCTTTGAACCTGTCCACACCTCGTGATGGAGGATAAACCACATAAGGCAGTTATGCTTAATGGCAAGAGGGTAGGCCCAAATGCATTTGAATATGTACTCCCATTGCTTCACTTTCTAAGAAATGCCCCATTTGAGGTTGAGCTTTCTAACCAAGCTTGGATCCATTATGTTATTAGAAGGGCTTAAAGAGATAATTATGATGACAGAGTTGTGAGAGGGAAGTATGGTGGCCTTTTGCACAATTTTGAAGCCAACACTTAAAGATTTGATCCCTCCCATCTACCAAAATTGCACAACCTTGAGAGTTATTGAACTTTTGGATGAGGTCATCTTCAATAAGAGAATCACCTTCTTTATAAATATCCTTCCAACACTTGATGCCTACTATAAAACATTTGTGAGATGCCTACTATAAAACATTTGTGAGCTCTTCTAGACAGCTCCCAACCATCTAAGAGGCCAAACCATCCAACTAAATGGAGTCTTGAATCCATAAATGAAATGAGAAGTTCCAAGATTTTGGAGGGGCCAGTCGGACTTTTGAGTGAAGGTTCCAAGCATTCCAAAACCTGCATACAAGATCAGACCCTCTAGGGGTGAAGTTATCACTTATTAAAACCTCTTGGAGTGAGAGCCTTGACCAAGCTCTGTAGCCCTTCAAATGGAATTGGTTGGTCCTTCTTTTTATCAACACGGGCCAGAAGTCAAAGGAGGAGGATGCCCTCATAACCCATTTGCTGCTAACTTGTAGCAAGGTATTGTAGTTTGAGAATACCCAAACCTCCTTGTTCTTTGCGATTGCAGCAGATCTGCCAAGACGCTTTTGGAATTTTCTTCACTTCCTTTGATCCATCCTAGAGAAATCTTCTTGCCAAGGAGAAAACCTTGTTGAGATGATTGTGATTCAAAACAAAAACTCTAGCAGATAAGTTGGGTTAATATTCTGCCACAGAAAGAGCTCCTTTCTAAATCTTTCCAATACCATATGTGGTTGAACGATACATTAAAACCCATTGGAATTTCTAGCAACCTGAAGATATGTCCTTCTTCAATCTCTTTGCAACCAGCCTGAGCAATAACCACTTGGCAGGGTCCTTTAGAAAATTTTTAACCTATATTAGAGTGTTTAATAACATAACCACTGGCCATACAATAATTTAAGGCAAGCCCAAAAGTTCTCAACAGACTGCAAGTCATTCCTTACTGTTGCATTAGTGTCATCAACAAACTATTGTAAACAAAACTGCTCCATTGTATCAGGGATGTTTATAGCTTTAAGTTTTCCTTGCTACATTGCATATTTAAGCAGCCAGCCTAAGGGCATCAGAAGAGATAGCATACAGTAAAGAGATAAGGGACAACTCTGCCTAATGGATTTATGTAAATGATAGCTTCAATAAGAGTGATATTTACAAAAATTCTGGTTGTTGCATTCCCAAAGAGATATGCACAAATCTGATGAAGAATCTGCCAAGACCCATGTCATATAAACTTTATAGAATAAATTCCCATTCAATTTTTTCATAGGCCTTATTAGAATCAATTTTGGAAAAAATTCAATCCTATTCAATTTCCTCTGCATACTCCATTCCTTCCCAGAGTGCAATCATTGCATCAAGAATGAAGCTCCCCTTTATAAACCCCTTCTGTTCTTTCAAAATGAATTGGTCCATGAGAGGGCTGAGCCTTCTAGCTAAGGAAAGGGAGAAGATCTTGTAGACAGAAGTCAAACAAATGATAGGTCTCCAATTAGATAAGTCATCCCTTGAGCCCTTCTTATGTATGAGTTTAACAACACCAACATTAATGGAAGAGGAAAGAGATTCTATAGCCAGAGCTTCTTGCCAGACCAATAATAGGTAGGGTGTCAAAAAATCTTGGTTCAGACTATAAAATTCATTAGGACTACTCATTGGCAAATTAAAAGCCTTATTAGCATTATGTTTTGTTAATTAGTACTTTATAAGTTTGTGCATTTGCATCATTAGAATTATTCACTCCCTTGATCTTCACCCTTGCATTGAGAAGATAGAAGCCCGTTAAAGGAGGAGAAGAATCAAGCCCATTTCTCCTAAGCTTGCTCAAGGTTTACATTGTGCTCCAAACCATAAGCCTCTCCAAAAATCCCTGTGGAAGAGCTCTCCAATGCACCCTCAAGCTCATTAGGCCATTGTTAACCCTCACGGCACACGGACACCCTATGATCTATAAACGTTGTATTATTTAGAGTCAGGTACCGGGCTTGTCGGACCAATAGGAAAAGGGTAGGAGTGATCGTCGATGAGAGGCGCACTCTAACTGGGACATTCAAGGGATTAGTTGGCTAAGCATGGGCGCCCAAGTGTGAATGGGGTGAGCTAATATAAAAGCCAACTAAACCTAATTTTTACTCATTCTCTCATTTGTGCAATAGAAGAGTGCTCTTGCTCCATCTCCACCTTCTCCTTCACCATCTCCTTGTGTGTGTGCGTGTGTGTGTGTGTGTGTGTGAGAGAGAGAGAGAGAGAGAGAGAGAGAGAGAGTGAGAGTGTGTGTGCGATCGAGCATTACGAAGGCACGACGGCGGCGAGGCGGTTGAGCGCGGCACGACTACAGCTTCTTCTTCATCGCGGCGAGGAATCCACCACGAAGGCGAGCGTAGAGCGGTGAGTGACACACCCTTTGCTTTCTTGAGCTTGCTAGTTTAGGCTTGTTGTGTGCTTGGAGCCATTTGTGGCTCGCACACGGTGTGTTGGCAAGTCCCTTGCTTCGACAGTGCGGCAAGGAGCGCACATTTTTGGCGCCGCTGCCGGGGATATGCCCTACACTAAGCTCGGTTAGCACTTTACGCTTTCTTGTGGTGTAATCTCTATCATAGGAAAGGCAGGGAATGAGTGTGTGTAGTTGTGTGGAGATTTCTGTTTTTTGCGTTTTCTACGTTTTCTGGTTTGCACTGCACAGTTAGCATTTCTTGCGTTTTTGCATTTTCTGCATTTTCTGGTTCTGTCAAGTTTCAATTTCTGCATTTTCTGCGTTTAATTTTCTGTCAAGTTCCAATTTCTGCAATTTTCTGCATTTTTTCAATTTTCTGCATTTTCAATTTCTGCGTTTTCAATTTCTGTATTTTCTGCATAAAAGAAAAAAAAAACTTTTTTTTTGGAAAAAAAATTATTTTTTTTAAAAATAATATTTTTTTTTAAAAAAAAAACGGAAAATAAAAACGCGAGTGAGCGGGCGGTTAAATTTTTCGAAAATAACAACCGTGAGTTTTAAAACGGACGGGTTGGTTTGTATAAAAGATACATCAAGATCATTTCCCCAAGCCCAAGCTCAGGTCCAGGCCTCAGTCCTCAATCTTATGATATATACTAGACTCACTCTTATATATATACCCTACTCCCTCAAGAGGGAATGAGAGCATGTGGGACAAGTCCTCCACTCTCCTCCTTTCTCTTCCCACTTGCACCCTTAGACTTTCTAGTTTGGGCCTAGTTCCCTACTGGAAATTGACAGTTTTAGGGATTCCGAGGGCATAGAGTGACCAAACGGAGGGCTGTAAAGCACGGCACGACCCTCTGACCGAGACGCTCGTTTTGAGCTATCATACGCTCTATTCTATAGCCGGGTTAGAAAAAAAGGACCAAAAAGTCAAATTAAGGAAAGACTTGGGTTGCAAAACACCCAAAAATACTAGGTGAGCAGCCTTCACGGGCACTCACTGACACTTCTAGGGGATCAAGTCATATGAACCTACGCTCTGGGAGGGTGCTAGAACACGAGCATATTGAGGGTGCCTCTGTTCATTCGGACACCCATTACCCATCCACGATAGGCTCTAGACCCTCATCGGGGACACAAGGTAGCACCACCCAAGACCCTAAAATAGCCGCTAGTGATTCCTCCTCTGACTCAGAAATCATGGAAGCATACCCTACCCAAAACACTGAGAGAGAAGGCCATGCACCTCCCGAAGCTCCACAGCCTAGTACTAGTATGTTTAGCCGTTTCATGGAAACATTAGGTAGAGCTACTCGCTCGGAACGTGAT
The DNA here is from genome assembly GCF_014529385.1 of Adiantum capillus-veneris. NCBI lineage: Eukaryota > Viridiplantae > Streptophyta > Polypodiopsida > Polypodiales > Pteridaceae > Adiantum > Adiantum capillus-veneris. Next base: position 121,017,301 of record NC_140959.1, on the reverse strand, counting down.
GCAAATGAAGCACACGAAGGGGGTGGGGAAGTGGACTCTCCTTTCACATCGCACGTGGACCCCACACCCCCAAAGAGTGTCCATGTGGATATCCTACCAACTTCTTACCAAGAAGGCCCTGTTGAGCTGCCTCCTTCAGAAGTTCCCTCTAGAGTACCGTTGGTGACAAGTAAAACCACGGGGAGCAACATTGCTTCTACCTCACAAGAAACCGTTAACATGTCGACTCTAGAAGGATTGTTCATTAATGACCATTGGACATACGACCTCCACACTGAGGTGTTGACGGATCTACGCTCTGGCCACGCCTACCATGTAGGATGGATAGAGATTGTACAATCCACCTCTAGTGCCACGAGCATCGAAGATCAACAAAAAATGATCTGTAATGTTATCCATGGCGTTATTCAATCAGAAAGGCAAAACCGAGGGGTAAATATACTCTCAACTGGCCCCATGAGATTTTTGGATACGAGCAAGCCTCAACAGCCTACTCTATCACAAATGGAGACTCCTCTAATGAGCCCCATGGACCCATCTTACGTCATTTCACCTGGGGTCTCTATGCAATCTGAGCCTCCGAGCGACAACTTTAGCTTCCCTAACTTGGCTCAACCCTCTATTAAGGAAAACCCAGTGCTCACTCCAGGGATAAGCCTGACAGAGAATGTACCGATGACATCTACGGTTAGCGCAGTGCCACTACCTAGTGTCGTAGTACCTAATATGGGGCCTCGACCATATGTGCCTGTAGCCCCTTATGCACACATGGCCCCCACACCTCCAATTGTACCACTTGTTCATGCTCCTCGAGTGCCGCTCCCTAGCTCTTATCCGAGTGGACCTATGCCCGGTTATGTTCCATATCCTGCATCATCCACACATATGCCAAGACCGGTACCCGTTCCTCTCCCACATATGATTCCAAGAGTACCTCCACCGGCCCTGCCTCCTCACATAGGTGACTTGGCAGCGTTTGCTCAAACCATAGGTCGATCTATCGCGGAAAATATGCGTCATGCATCTGATAGAGAGCCTAGAAGTAAGGCAGTACAAATTGCCAAACTCACGCAAAAATTCAATGGGGACGAAGATGCTAGAAAACACATTGAAGTGTTTGAACAAGTATGTGATTCCTTAGGGGAACGCAACGAACTACATAAGTGCAATGCCTTAAGCTCGACATTAAGTGGGAAGGCTGGAGATTGGTATAGAACCCTAAGGGTGGACGAGAAAACAATCTACCCTACCCTTCGAAGGTTGTTTCTAAAGGAGTACATACGAGAAGGTGTGCTTTGGGGTGTAGCATCTCAGCTACAGAAGGCCGAACGTAAGGAAGGAGAGTCAGTAAGGGACTTCATTAGTCGTCTAAAGCACTTAAACTCTCGTTGCCCTGTAAATGAGCGCTTCAACAATAACCAACTGCTTGATCGATTCATTCGAGGGTTGAGGAATGAAGGAATCTATAATGGACTAGTGATTAGAGGTATCACAACCTGGGAAGATGTCACTGCCAATGCAATCCAATTAGAGGACAACTTGATGATAGCAGGCATGAGGGTGTCTACTGACACGAGATCCACTAGCTCACAAGCCATTGAGTATGAACCCATGACTGCAAAGCCCATTGCCAATGAGCCAAAGGTATTTGAGACATTCTTGACAGACCTCACCAAGGCAATCCAAGAGTCTCTTAAGGATAATCGACCCCCTCAAAATAGTCACATGTATCCAAGAAGGGAGCAACAATGGTGTTCCATTTGCTTAGGTCCACATAGCACTAGTGAGTGCCCTACGTTTAGAGTAAAATTTAATGGAACTTGCAACGCATGTGGTAGGTATGGTCACCAAGCTAAGGATTGTTTAATGATCAAACGTATGATGGCAAATAGACCACTTGTAGCCTGGACGGATGCACCTCGAGCTCCTGTATTGATGCCTTCTCCACCTCTTGAGCAACTACCGCAACACATGGTCCCTAGATCTCAAAATGTTGTACAAGCTACACCGCTATCACCTCCTATGCTAGGACCGCAGCCCCCGCATCCAAGAGTCGTCCCTATGAACCAAGTGGGTTGCGAACCATCAAATGCTTATGCAGATGGCTGTGAGGAGGAAATAGACACTAGTATTGCCTACGGTCTTGATACATTGGAAGAGTGTCCTATATACTACATGGAAGATTGTTGGGGACAAGTCAAGCCGGTTTATCAAGCTGCTGCTCTCGCATCCAGAGGTCAAAATATCAACACCCAGGCTAGGAGGCCACCTCTTCAATGCTACGAGTGTGGTGGACCACATCGGGCAGCGGAGTGCCCTATTAGGCTGCAAAAGAATGCTGCACAGATGCAAATGAATCAAGGGAGCACGTCTGCAATGCCAATACTCACATGTAATCGTTGTGGCATAGATCACTTGATTGCCCAATGCCCCTATAACCCAAATGCGCCTAAAATCACACCCCTAAATTGGGTTGAAATTGCTAGTGTGACATCGCCAACACCACCCGTCGCACCCGCTTATGCGATTACACGGTCCATGCTTCAAGGGCCAGGCCATATCCTTGAAGAGAGAAATACCGCGTCAGTTATCCAAGCAAAGAAAAAGAAGACACGAAGGACGAGGTCGCAGAATACGGGAAATTCAAAGCCAAGTTCCAAAACAAACATAGGAACAGGAGATGACCCCGTGTATATGAATGACCTCGAGGATGATTCAGATTCAGTCGAGACAATGGAGACTAGAACCAATACCACAAAGGGAAAGACCGACAAAGAAAACCGTAACATGGAACCAAATGAAAACCGAATAAGAGAAAACCATAAAGAGCCTCTGAAAACACCACAAGTGTTTCCAAATCCAATCCAAGACCCCCAAGATAAACCGCAGGGGCAAAAAGGGAAAAATCGTAAAAAGAAGATTGGGACGTACCCAAACCCAGTAGACGAGATTAAGCAGGTGAAACATCTAAGAGGTTTAGTGGAGGAGACTCAAAGGAAACTAGAACCAGAACCCATGCATGTCAAAATTCATGACACAGTGTTTCCCACGCAAGTTCATCCACCCCACATGAACCATAGACCGTTAGCCATATCTAGTATCATCCAAGAAGGGAGTGAGGACGGGACATCAGAAAGTGAGCATACACCTTTCTTGTTGGAAAGGATGTTTAACGAAGGAATACCTGATCCCATTAAGGAATATGAGATTCCATCCTCACTAGTTCCTAGTCAAGGACCTACACCCTGCAAAACGCCAATGAATGTTGCCAAACCAATGGACTTCATGTCTTCTGAGGTCCGAACCACGATCATAGCAAAGCTGTATGGAGATCCTGAGTTATTCCTTGCACTTCGAGCATTCCTTAACGGAGAGCTACGAATGGGATTACCGCAGTTTGCGCAACCAAATAGGCCTGACTCGATTATGATTGATGAGGAAAATCATGTGCAATCACTTGACTTAGATGGACACGAGTCTGTGATCGAGGTACCCATTAACGAATTAGGGCAGTATTTTGAAGGCGACGAGTCTAATGCGACCCTACCCATCACTACCAAGGGATTAACTATAAAGGGAATTCTTGATGGTGGTGCGGGAGTTAGCATCGTTACAAAAGATTGTTGGGAATCCATGGGAAAACCCCGCCTCAGTGTTACTAACATTGTGGTAAAGATGGCAAATGGTACCATAGCCAAACCTATGGGGATGCTCAAGGATCTTAAGATCAAAGTTCTAGGATACAAGGTGCGACATACGTTCATTGTAATGGATTTCTCTAAACACCTTATGTCATATGAAATGATTTTAGGACGACCATTCATGAGGGAAGCACAAATGGTTCACGATTGGTCTAAAAATCATGTCTATTTGCAATTCCAAGACTCTGTCCTTAGAGTGGATTTGGTGACTGGTAAGGTACACCCCTTAGGGAGTAAAACCATTATTGATCATCGCTCTGACACCACAGTTCACTCGGCCCCACTACAATATTGTTACACTTGTAAGAAGGATACAGACATTGGCCAAGATTCTCCTTACATGGATGTGTTACCGGGTATGACGGAATCAGACAATGTGGATTGGGTCCACCTAGCATCAACCATAGACACTTGGGGAAATAGGGGGACGACCTGGGTAACACCTGAGGGGGATGAAATGCCTGTACCCTTAAATATGCTACAAGCAATGCATATCGCTTCCGACAAGACTCATCCTAATGTAACGAAGAAAACATACAAGTGGGTCCCTAAAGCTTCTTTAGTGACCATAGCTAGTGCTAAAAAACAGAAGCCTTGTAAGAAACGTACCACTCGCTCCAAGAAAAGTAAGAAAATGTTGCGATGGATCCCTAAACGACTATTGGAAGCCCAAGGCTACTATCAAGAAAATGATCAAATCTGGGTGCCAAAACGTAGATTGTGCTCTTACCTATCACCTGACCCAAGTGAGCCCAATCCCGTAGCTCCAAAACGAATCAACGATCGTGAAAAGAAAAAAATCACAGAAAGCTACACACCCGCTCATGAGCTAGTTTGGGTACCAAAGAAAGAACGATTTGTTCCACCTAGCTCAGGAAGGGGGGAGTCCCATGAAGATTCTAGCTCCTCATGTAATACATCCATAGAGGTAAAAGCTTCTACACAGCCTCCATCTATAGTAGTGGACCTCCATGAAGCTACCCAAGAATCCACACCTCCCAGTGTTCAAGAATCACCTGATGAACCACTTCAAGTTCGATCCTGGGAGAGTACCTTACCACCCTTGCAACTTGACGAGGCACCTAGGGTAATAGAAAACTACTGGCAAAAATCCTCACCTATTACCAACTGGAACAATTGGTTTCAAAGGGTGACAAGCTCATTTCAAACGGTATGATCTACCCAAGGAAGGGGGGAGTGTTTGCTGACTGTCATCATTCATTTGTTTCCCTCTCAACCTTTTTCCCTGACCTCTCAATCACCAATCTTAGGGAATGTACATATAAAGCTTTATACTCACAAAAAACAAAAAAATAAAGAGCAAGAGCAATTAGCAAACGAGTATGCACATTAAAAGTCAAAACATTGACTCAGACCTACACATTCACATCTGGTACAGTGAAACAGAAACCTATGCCATAAAACACCTTTGATCCTCATCACTCGAGTGATGGAGGGTAGGTAAGATTAGTACGATAGGAGTGTTTCTGTTTTAGAGTTGAGTGATTAGCAAAGATCTCTTTTCTTACTAATGTGCCTCCTGGAGGTATTCCTTTTGTTTCCTAGTGTGTACAGGAGCGTGTTGCTATTGATAGGATTTGGACCTTCATGGAACCTTTCTCTCGTTCACACTTCAAATCAAGCGCGACCATCGACACAAACAGGTGTTTCTTGTCCATTAGCATTGCCCTTATTTTTTTTGCATCCATGTTTGTCTGCTTTGATTGTGATTGGTAGCATAATATTCAGCGCATTGGCTTAGTATCAAACATTTAATTCAATGTAATGTTTTGTCATAATCACTTGTTTAGGTGTAAAAATCAAGCAGTCCGACTAAGCTAGTTTGACCAAGTTAGGTGTTAGAGATCTTCTCTTAATACCATGGGGAATGCCTTCCTAATAAGCAATGGTTACTTAGGTTCTTAATCCGATTTAGGCAGCATTGTATGAAATGTACTAGGGCTTTCTAGTGGGCTTAACCCTATTGACCTTTAGCTTAAGTATTATAAAGGGAGTTTACTAATGTGATGAGCCTGGGGAGGGTAACAGTGTTATATGACCCCCCAAAGTTACAAAATTTAAATGCTGAAAATGAACAAACAAAAAATCAAAGTGCCACAATGTAAAATTTTAAGCTGGAAGATAAATCTCAGCTTGAATTGGTACTTCACTCACATGTATCGCCTATGGTACTAGAGCCCTAGAGGTTCCCAGTGTGGGCGCTTTTCCTTGAAAAGCAAAAAACCCAAGGCATACAAAATAAGCACACACATCAAATTGAATCACTGTGAAAAGACTTTGGGGGGTCAAAGAAAAAGTAATCAGTCAGGCGATGATTTCATGAGAAATTCCTTTTATGGTAGCTTAACTACAAGGTTTTCTAGATATAGCCTCTAGTCAGCCCTCGAACATGAATACTTGGCTCTCGCGATTAAACAACTTAATTGACCACAAAAAATTAAGAAGCTTACCCATGGTATTAATATTCGATCTCTAATGCCTTTCGACCATCAAATTAGCGACCCCAGACTTGTTTAATTTTCTACCTTTACATCTGTTTATGCATTTGATTACATTGCAATTTAATGTTCATTGCTAACAAATTGTTTGAAATTCTTTGACCAATCAATTTTTCTACCTAAAACTGCATATGCTTTTTAAGAGAATGCCATTACTGTGCCAATGTTGTTTGATTTTGCAGTGACTAAAGAAGGCTAAGGACATTCATCTCAAATGCTCTTCCACCTCGACGAACCAGCTTCAACTCAATAGCTTCCGAGGACGGAATCTACATCAGGAAGGGGGGCATGTTAACCCTCACGGCACACGGACACCCTATGATCTATAAACGTTGTATTATTTAGAGTGAGGTACCGGGCTTGTCGGACCAATAGGAAAAGGGTAGGAGTGATCGCCGATGAGAGGCGCACTCTAACTGGGACATTCAAGGGATTAGTTGGCTAAGCATGGGCGCCCAAGTGTGAATGGGGTGAGCTAATATAAAAGCCAACTAAACCTAATTTTTACTCATTCTCTCATTTGTGCAATAGAAGAGTGCTCTTGCTCCATCTCCACCTTCTCCTTCACCATCTCCTTGTGTCTGTGCGTGTGTGTGTGTGTGTGTGTGTGAGAGAGAGAGAGAGAGAGAGAGAGAGAGAGAGAGAGAGAGAGAGAGAGAGAGAGAGAGAGAGAGAGAGAGAGAGAGAGAGAGAGTGTGAGAGTGTGTGTGTGATCGAGCATTACGAAGGCACAACGGCGGCGAGGCGGTTGAGCGCGGCACGACTGCAGCTTCTTCTTCATCGCGGCGAGGAATCCACCACGAAGGCGAGCGTAGAGCGGTAAGTGACACACCCTTTGCTTTCTTGAGCTTGCTAGTTTAGGCTTGTTGTGTGCTTGGAGCCATTTGTGGCTCGCACACAGTGTATTGGCAAGTCCCTTGCTTCGACAGTGCGGCAAGGAGCGCACAGCCATAATTACTTTAGTAAGAAATTGCGCGTGTGTGTGTGTGGACCCTACAAAGCCAGCATAAAACACTATTTTTGGGAGCTCTCACACAAGAATCCCACAAGGGTGACTTGGTTTAGATGATCCTATTCAAGGCATTGTGGCCCTAGAGAATTTGGGTTCAATGCTCCCATATTGTGGGAATGGGAGACTGTGGGTGGAGCTAAGAAAAGGCATCAAGGTGGAGTTTATAGAACTTTGGGTCCATGCGAGTGGTCGCACATGCTCAAAACCTTTTGAAGGAGATGTCAGACAAGTGCAAGTCTTAAATAGGCCTTTTTTGGGAAATACGGGTCCACAGGGCCCCTTTCCTGTGCGGGCAACAAATCTTCTAGGCCTCCAAGACCCAAGACTTTTAGGGCCATTTTGCGTGAGTACACAAAAATTCCCCAAAGCCCTCCTAGGGAAGTATACCTACAAGCAAAGAGGTGGTGCCATCTCTTGCTAAAGACAATTTTTTACAGGGAAAGAAAACGCACAAAGGACTTCAAAGAACTTTACCAAGGAAATTCGATGCCATTAAAGCAAAGTGCAAAAAAGGTACCCCATTTCCTTCTAGTGTGAAGGGTGAATTCACTTAAAGTGAAGAGGTACTTCACGTAGAAGCGACCAAAGGACATTCAAGCTAAAATAATCTCTCTCTCTCTCTCTCTCTCTCTCTCTCTCTCTCTCTCTCTCTCTCTTTCTCTACATTTTAATTCAAGCACGCCAGTATAAGTATTTACTTGGGAAGACATGTGTCAATGACTCCTTCCCCTTGTTATTAGTGTCAAGAACTACAAATAAACCAAGAAAAAAGCAGAGATCTAAATATTAAATGTAAAGTAAAAGAGAGAGTGTTAGAGATCCAAAGTGCTGATATCCAAAATATTGCAAAGTGAGGGGTGAGTTAGTCCATGAGAAAATCTTCACTTCATATAATCAAAAAGTCATATATATCCCCATTATCACATTATTTTTGTGTTTACATATTCTAAAACCTTGTGTTTATGATTTCCAAGAGAATTTTGACACCATCTTGTTAGTTTGATGCCTAAAATTAAAAAAAAATTAGTCATAGCCAACTCCCATGAGATCCTCACATGAGGCTTTATGGTTCAATCCAAAAAAAGAAACTTATTATAACATTAAAGCCAATCCTCTTAAGCATCAAGTTTAGCACTGTTATCCATGCATTCAAAAATCCTGCAAAAAGTTCAACTATAAAGTTGTGATAATTTCCTTGCCTTGGTTTTTCAAATTGTTGGTTTTTTGCTACCTTGTTTTATGGCAATCAACTTGCTACTTTTTGGCTTTTTGGCTCATGGTTTACATATTGTTATTGATAGGTTTTTGAAACATAACAGTTTTGGAATTTCTTAGGATCTTAGCAATCTTTATGGTGTAGCTAATGTTGCTAATCATTATAAGCTTTATGGTGTCATTTACAATGTCAATAAGCTTTGGTACAATAGTTTAAGGTGGTTTTTTGGATCCAATGAGCTATTTGGCTTTAGATTTGCAGGCCTTAAAACCTCAGGTGAGGATCTCTCAAAGAGATGGCAATAAGTTGTTGAGGTGCTTTGGGATCTTGCAACGTTTATGTCTGGCTATGATAATGACCAAATTAAATTTGACTCTTGAATATTTATGGTTGATAGCATTTGCATCTGACTGTTGAATTGGTTCTAGTTAGCTTAGAGTTTGAACTTGTTGAACACTCTTTATGGGTGATGAATTGTTGCAAAATAGTTTTGTTGTGATTAGACTATGGACATTTTGTTGATTACTTGATGAATTTTTTTCTATGGAAACTTTGATTATCATCAAATGCCTTAAATCCTCCTATGAGGGGCTCCAATGAGCTGGCATGATTTGGAATACTAAAAATATTGTTGAAAAAGAGGGGAAATGCTGTCAATTTTTTTTGCAATTTTAAGAGTATCTTCACTAAATGTTTTCCATTGAAATGAAAGGACATTTTGAATTTGCATATTGTGAGTTCCTTATCAAGGGTTTTCTAGATAGCATACTATCAACTTGCTAGCTTTTTTAGGTGTTAGCATTCTTCATGACAATTAACTTATTGGCCCTCCAGCTTACTGACTTTTTTAATCGTGTTGTATATTGTTATTACTATGTTTTTGGAACATAAGGTCTTTGGCCTTTTTCGAGGATCTAATCAATCCTTATGGCATAGTCAATGGTTCTAACCATGGTAGTAATTTCTCGGGTGAAAGATCTTGAGCACTGTAGCTACTACATTTTTCAAGTTTTTGTAAATAATTGCACGGTTTTTATGCTTACTTTTCACATGGACTTCCAAAATCCACTTCTCCATAAAGTTTTGGGTAGGTTGCTTTGGGACTCCGTAGCAATTCATAGGTTGAGGGAAAAACTGAGAAGCACAATGTTGTGTGTGTGTATGTGTGTGTTGTGGAAAGAATCACCATGTGTGAGCATAGGAGCAAAGCTTGGCATACAAGGTCAATGCCAAAGGCAAGCAGGTGTAACCCTAAGAGAGGCGTGCAAGCAAAGTGAGGAATATACATATGTAAAAGGGATCGATCAGCTTGTTTTTTAATGAGTTGATCAATCAAATCATTTTTTAACTAGAGTAGGTGAGTGTGGTGTGGTAGCATGTGTTCCTTATTAAACAGGAACATGTGGACCAACATCCTTTTTGAGTAGATGCGGCATATGATCTACAATGTTCACAGCCAGGCCGTGCAGGTGCCCATGTATTGAGTAGTGTCCATGTGTTGGGTAGGTAAAGCCATATGGTATTAGATAATCATTGCTAGATCATGAAGCACACCTAATTGTGGTAAGCAACATGAAATTGTATGTGCTAGTTTTGGCAATAGGTGTTTAACGAAGCAAGTGTCCCAATTAAGAAATGCAAACCTGTAATGACTAAACGTATGGAGCAATGGCATGTAATACGTAATCAAGATGGAGCATGTGCATCTATCATTAGTAAAAGCATACTAGATATACCAAGGGATAAACAACAAGCAAGCCCCAGATCTTGACTATAAAGCCCATCCTTTAGGAGAGCCAATTCATGAGCATTCGCGCGCGCGCGTGTGTGTGTGTGTGTGTTTGTGTATTTGAGAAAGTCACAGAGATTGAGAGAGAGAGAGAGAGAGAGAGAGAGAGAGAGAGAGAGAGAGAGAGAGAGAGAGAGATGAGTGGTGTTGGATACATGATGGATAAGCGCATTGGGTATTGAAGAGATTGAGCATAGCATTGCAATTTTAAGGGTTGTAGACCAAGAGTGAGGGAGCAATTGTGCTCACATCCATGCAACAAGGCGGGGTTCTCTCTTTTGGAGTAGTGATAGGGTTAGGTAGTTTTTGCACTTTAGGTTAGGGTTGACTTAGATGCTCTTAAGAATTGATAATCTTAGTTTCGCATTGAGGACACTACAATATGATGACCACACAATGTTCTTTTCACGCCGTTGACTTGTGAGTAGATAGTGGTCTTGACCTATGAGACCCCCATTGCATATGTTTGTGGTGCCTCTTGCATTCATTTTCCACATTAGACTAGAATTAGTCTAAACACTAGGAATAAAAAGTCATTTTAGAGTTGAGGAGGCTCAAAAAACCCTCACTAGTGTCCCCCAATGGTTGAGATTTCTCATGCTAGTAGCACTAGGTTGGTAATGTAATAGGACATAAAAGTGTCGTTTGCAAGGTCTAAGAAAAAACTAACAACTCCTAGAACAGAAGTCTATTTCCAAAATCCTTCCTTGAGCATATTCATAAGACCCATGTGCTTTAGGGAAAATTATGAAAATAGTGAAATTTACACTAAAATTGGTCTGCCAAGCTCTAAAAGAAGGTGCATTTTTGCACACCACTAAAAAAAGGAACTTTCTTAACTTGGTGCTCTCAAATAAAAATTGATCTAGACATTTTTACACTTTTCTACACAACTATCATAGTATAGCCTTCAAATGAATGAGCTGTTATAGCCTCAAAAAATCCATTGAAAGCTCTACATTTTTGTTGAAATTGACATGTCTATTGACAATTTGGGGTGAGTGCATGCAGGGTTACAAACCTCTAAATGACACTCCAATTCACCACACCAAACAATTTGCCCCTATAGTTCAAAGTAAACATCAAAATCTTGCAAGGAGATTGATATCATATAGCTCTTGAGTGGTACTCTTTGAAACAAAAACAACCACAATTTGTTCAGGATGGTTTAGATCCCTCTACATTGACACTCAATTCACCACACCAAACAATTTGCCCCTATAGTTCAAAGTAAACATCAAAATCTTGCAAGGAGATTGATATCATATAGCTCTTGAGTGGTACTCCTTGAAACAAAAACAACCACAATTTGTTCAGGATGGTTTAGATCCCTCTACATCCTTGTGCTTAGAGAGAAGCTTCTTTCTCTTTTCAACACATGCAACACAATGCTTACTTGCAATATCACGCAAGTGCAAAGGGAAGTGTCCATTATACGCATCCTCAACCACATGCCTCTTGAAAGATAATCCTTGAACACATTATTAACCATCTTCTCATGCAAGTTTATCATACATCCTTCTTGCCATACAGGTCACTCCAAAGAACTAGCAATTAGCAAAAATAGATTCCATGAGACCCTAATATCCCGAATGGTGCCACTTGAAACCATGCATAGTGCTTTGCAAGTTGTATCCACATCCAAGACCATGATGTCAAAGACATCGCCACCAACCTTACAAGAATTACATGTACCTAAAACAATGTCAGGGAAAGGCACAAACATCCTTGACCATCACTAACAAGCCATTTAAGTTCATCCTTTTGGATATCAAAACAATTAGATGCAAAATAAATTTCCTTCTTGTCCATCCAAGAGCATGCAATCAAATCGTGTTTATTGAAATATGCAAACTTACGTGTGCCTTGTGGTTTCTTACCCAAGCTCAACATTTATTTGGAAGAGAAGTATTTTCTATTGCAAACATACATACCTTTAGCACCCTGCCTTTACAGATATAACAAACTTCAAAAAAATCACGGTGCCCTTTTTGAGGCAAACACTTCACAAAATTAGCAATTGGATGAAAAGATAGCTCGAGGCATGGCGTTTTATCATAAATTTGGAAAGGAAAGTTATAATCTTTGACCGAATAACACAAATTGTAAACCTAAATACCAATTTTGTGAGGCTTCTTTGGGTTATGGATCTTGCATGGATTGAGCTTGCATTTTGAAGGGATGATGCACTCATCCACCATTACACAATGACCAAGATTTTACTTTTGTAACTTGTAGTTCAACCTTTCATCTAGCTCAAGAGCCTACCACAATTTATGTTATCTACATCCACCAGGCTGCCTTTGAGCATTATCTCTGAAACATAGAGATTTTTTAATTTGTTTAACTCAAATTTTCACAAAATTTAGGGAATACCAAAGAGCCTCTTACATCATCTTTCTAGTAGTGACCCTCTCTTGGCATCTATTGAAGGGCCATGCTCAAAACAACACTCAAGAAGCATAGGAAAGAGTCTTTGGATAGAGTCACTCAAGTTGGCACACCTTTGTCTCTCATTTGAGCACATATATTTTTCTCATTAATAATATGGTCAATCAAATCAAGTGGAAATAAAATCAAAAAAATATTAAAACAACTCATGAGGCAAATGTCCTAAATTAGGCCCTTTTAGTCCATTGAAAGGATGAAGATGCCAATATGTCCTTGAAGGTTCATGTTATTACCACTCTTCCACTTGAGGGGAACAACATTAACAAAGTCACAATCATCCTCAAGAAAATCATCAAGAATAGGTCCTTCAACCTCTAAAACCTCATCATCACCACATTCTACTCCCCTCGCCTTCAAATGCACGATCATGATCACGTTGATCATCGAATTATTTGCATCGAATGGGTTGGCTTATATGCTAGGTGTACCTCCTATTCATCTTGGTCTTTGTTTGTGAGGTTGACCCAAATTTTTACAACTCTCAAGTGATAAATTTGTGGATGCTCCATTCTCATGCAAACAGGCACCATTACCATGCATGCAAGGGGCCTTTGGTCTACCATGCTTTCTAGATTCAGGAGGGCTTCCTAGCTTATGGTGGAGTTGATTCATGTTACATTAGGTCTAGGTTCCTCTCCCATAACGAGCAATCAATTTTATTAAGCCCCAACATGAAGAGGTTCTTCACTACCCAAAATTTCACAATTTTGCAACATCACCAATTGTGTGTGAAGAATCAACAATTGAAGGTTTCCTTGCATGTGTTTATTTCTGAGGTGATATCATGCTTTCAAAGCACATGGAGCTTTGCACAATGAAATGCGCAAACATCACCCCATGAGGCTTTGTGTTTCTTTGCATCCCCTCCAAATCTGCACAAAAATCTCTTGGTCTAAGCATAAAATTTCCCCAAACCCCCCAAAGAAGAAAACCTCCACATGCAATTCTCTATACTATTGCTACATATTGTCCTCCTCAAGCAAAGTTACTGGCTCTTGCAATGGGGAGCCCTCTTGACCCACCAAAAAAGTATGAGAGCATACCGTGAGCACCCTACCTCCTCTTGAGAAACTTACTAGAGATCATGCTATCACTCTACAAAAATCCACCACTTGTTTGATGTTGAGCGCCCTGTTCCCCAATTTTGACCTACTGCATTCTGCTTTGGGTCAATTGACCTCAAAAACCCCTTTTAACCAGAGTCTTGGATGGATCTTGGATCCTCCAGCCTGAATTCACCCCCACTTCTAAGAGTAAGTACCCACGCTTGTGGAAATTGGAGCTTGACCTCCCATGCAAATTCCTCTCAATTTAAAAAAGTGGTATTTCTTGATTAGAGTTGATGTGATTTGCATGGATGGTAGGCACGCACCAAGCCTACAAAAGTTCCAAGGTTTTTTTTCAGGTGTTTTGAAAGTACCTTCAACTCTTAAAGCCAACTTTTCCTTGTAGGATTAATTCCAAGAAGTTTGCCGGTTAAGAAGACATAAAATTTTCTTAGGACACAGAAGTGTCCTATTGTAAAGTGGACCAGATTGGCTCAACTTGCCTGCTTTCCTCAGGCTTCTCCTATTAATAGAGACCTCTAGTTACAGATCAAGAATTGGGTCATTACAACGTCTTATTCAGCCTAGACTCCACACCTCCCATCGAAAATAAAGGCACAGTGTGTTAAACAGATATGGGGGATGGCAATGTATGATATGGTTTCATTCGTACAACATGAGCACATCTGGTTGGACTGATTAGAGTCTCTACGTAGCCTATAGGTGTTTTCTCTGAGTCTTTGAATGACAGTGTAAGGACCAATCCATTTGTGCAAAAGCGATTCACTTAGACCTGTTTTCGGAGTGGGTAGTAGAGTAACACCTTCGAGCCCTTTGGGTATTCGACGTGGCGACGACCGTCATCATAGTATTCTTTATGCCGTGTTTGAGCTTGTTGCAGATTATGCAGGAGGGAACGACGCAGGAGTGGTTGGACTTGCTGTAAGTGGTTTAGCCATTCAATTGCATCAGCTTTGGTTGGTTGAAGGTGAAAATGGTGAATATCAGGAGGAAGGCGCGGGTCCCTGCAATAGAGAGCACGGAATGGGCTGATTCGTGTAAAGGCCTGGACTGAAGTGTTATAGGCATGAATGACATAGGGAAGAATTTGATCCCAATCCTGATGTAAAGGGTCGACAAAGGCAGAGATTTCTTGTTTAATTGTTCTATTCATCCTCTCTGTTAAACCATTGGTTTGAGGATAGTATGGCGAAGTAAAGAGCTGCTCTATTCCCAAAACAATAGTGAGTATCCGCAATTCTTCGCTCTTGAACTGGGAGCCTTGATTGGAGAGTAACTGCTGGGGACAAACATGGCTGAAAATAACCTTATGTAAGAGAGCATGGGAAACTGTGGTGGCAGTGATATTAGGTAAGGCAATGGCTTCACAACATCGGGTCGAGTAATCTGTGATGGCTAGAATGTAGTGATTGCCCTGAAGAGAGGTTGGGAAAGGGTCCATAATATTCCAGCCTACAAGCTGGAAAGGCTCGTGGACTAGGATAGGGGTCAAGTATCCAACTTGGTTGCAAGGTGTTTTGATCTCCTAACAAGTCGAGCACTGTTGAATGAATTGTGACACGGATTGGTGCATATGGGGCCAGTAATAGTGCTGCCTAATTTTCTCCAAGACTTTATGGAAGCCAAGATGACCTGATAGAGGGTGACTGTGGTAGTATTGTAAGTAATGTTGCCTAAGTGCTGTCGGTACATAGGTTCTTGGTGTGTGAGTGGGGGATACAAAGCAGAAAACATTGTCTATGATGATAAAGTTCTTATGAGATGGCAGACAGTGGAATGACTGAAGTTGCCTAATGACCTTTTGAATCTCCGGGTCTTTGGATTGCATGGTGGCTACTTGAAAAAGATTAATGGGTAGATCAACAGGAGGTGGGCAGAACTGTGTGGCCTGAACTTCAATCCGAGATAGAGTGTCAGCGACGACATTTGTGATGCCCCTCTTGTATCGTATGCTGAATATGTATTCTTGTAGAGCAAGGATCCAACACAATAGACGACCTGGAGGATGGTGCTTCTGCATTAGTGCAATTATTGGCTGATGATTTGTCTCAACCAATACTTCTGATCCATGCAGGTAAGGATGCAGCTTGGCAAAAGCCCATACTACAGCTAACAGCTCTTTTTCGGTAGTGGAGTAGTTGACTTCGGCTGAAGTAAGAGCTCGACTGATAAATGAAATTGGTTGCCATTTTCCCTTTTCATCAGCCTGGAGTAGGACTGCCGCTAAGCCTTGATTAGATGCATCTGTTTGTAACACAAAAGGTTTTCAAAGTTAGGATGAGCAAGAACTGTAGCATCCATAATGAGCTGTTTGACCTTGTAAAAACTGTTTTGGCATGCAATAGTCCATTGATACTTGGCACCCTTCTTGAGTAGCTGGTGAAGAGGATAAGTCATGGACGCCATATTGGGGATGAACCGCAAAGAAACATTGGCCATGCCAAGAAATCTCTGAAGGTTCTTTGTGTTCGAGGGAGGAGGATAATTCTGGATGGCAAGGAGTTTGGAGGGGTCCAATTGAATACCTTCTGCAGAAATGACAAAGCCTAGGAACCGGAGCTTAGTAGTACCCCACTTGCACTTCTTGAGCTGCAACTGTAGGTTGTATTTGTGAATGCGCTTAAGGACTTCAACAAGAACATCTAGATGCTGCTTCCAAGTAGATGTATGGATTAGAATGTCATCGAGGTAAACCAAAAATACGCCATCTTGAATCAGATCATGAAAAATAGTATTTGCTGTTCGTTGGAAGGTGCTGGTTGCATCTGAGAGACCGAAGGCCATTCTAGTGAACTCAGAGTCCCATTGGGGTTCGAAAAGCGGTCTTTCTTGTCATCGCGGTGTAGGGGAATCTGCCAGTAGCCAGAGGCGAAGTCTAAAGAAGTAAAGTAGCGAGATTTGCCCTATCTATCCAGAAGGTCATCTACCCGAGGCAAGGGGTAAAGGTCATGGGTCGTAATCTTATTAAGAGGCCTAAAATCTATACAGAATCTGTACGTCCATTGTCTTTGCGAACAAGATGAGGCTCAGAGGCCCACTCACTGTTTGAAGGTGTGACTATTACTTTTTTCATCATGTCTTGGACGGCTAAATTGATTTGAGCGTTGGCGGCTTGAGAACGGCATCGTGATGGCATCCTAATTGGTGTTGAGCTGCCTGTACGAATAGTGTGAAAGACAGGCAAATTGATCTGTGAAGTGGTTTCTTTTTCCTGAAATAATGCAGGAAAGTGTTGAAGGAGACTGCACAAATCTTGTGTGTGAGTAGCGACATTGATGGCTGTGTATTGAACTTGTACAAAGTTGGGATTCTTGATGTGCGATGAGAGGAAGGGAATCGGGAGTGTGTTGGGTAGAATTAAGTGCTCTGTGTCAAAATGCAGGCGTGCTTTAGATTTGGTAAACCAATCACACCCAATTGTGATAGGAAACAATTGACGAGGAAGAACCCAAAAATCATGAGAAAAAGTGGTGTGAGACAAATGAAAAGTGCAATGAGCCACTGTGTGAGAGTGATACAGTTGTTTGTTATCACCAAACAAAACTAAAATGGGGAGTGCTTAACCAGTGTGTAAACCTAAACTATTAACTAGATGCTGGCTAATGGAGGAAATGGTACTACTAGTGTCAAGTAATGCCTCATGAGATGTGCCCTGAAGTTGCAACAACGTTGAGCACACCTTGTGTTTGGAAAAAGCGGTTGCTTGTACTTGCGGGGGTTGCCCTTCCACCAACCACCCGCTCATATGTTTTCCGGCAGAGTGGTGAGGGTTGCCTCTTTCGCAAGTTGAATTTGTGCATTCTGTACTTGTTGGGCAGCTCTGAATCTGTGACAATGCCGTTTAACATGCCCATATATATTGCAGTAAAAGCATTTGGGGTGGCCTTGTGCGTCTCTGTCAGGTAATGCTCGTCGATTGTTGAGCTAGGCATGTTGGACATCAGTGGCCATAGGTGTGGGTACTTGATCAGTAGATAATTGAGGAGGAAGTTGTGGTGGGGAGGGTGAGGCAAAAGTTTGGCTTGGAGCTGACTCAGTTTGACTAGCTCCCTCTATACGTTGGGAAATTTGTATTGCTAAATGAAAGGAGGTAGGACCTTGATCAGGTACCCGACGAGAGAGATCATGACGGAGATGAGGCCATAGGAAAAACAATTTCATCTCTTCTGACATGGTAGCATTTGCGCACAGTAGCAGTTGATTTAATTTGACTGCAAATTGAGCGACCGGCTTGTGTTGTTGTTGTCGTAGTGTGTTGGGTTGTTGCAAAGCGGTCTGAGTGATATTCTGATGAGCGAAATTATGTACCAGAAGTGCCTTGAGCACATGCCAATCATGCTTCACAGCCTCAGGTTGCTGTACGAACCAAGTAGCTGCAACGCCTTCAAAAAGTGTGCGAGTCTCCAATGCACGGCGCTCGTCGGACCACTGGTGATAGCTTGCAATGTTGTCAAAGTGATCGAGCCATGTGAGAGCATCCTCTGTGGGTAATCCAGAAAAGGGTTTGGGCCGAATCTTATGGTCTGTTTTTTGAGATTGTGAATTGTGGGCAGTGATGTAGTGAAGCAAACTTTGGTTCGTCTGGTTGACTTGTAACAGCAGGTTAGACATAGCATCAAGCATGTGTTTCAGGGGAAGAGAGGATGTGTTGAAGCATCAGTATATGGAGGGGACTGAGCTTGGTGTACAGGTGACGATGGGTGACTCATGGCGTGAATAGGGGACACAAAACAGTGCGACTGCGCGACAAGAGGTTGGGGACTAGAGCAGGTGAGCATCAAGGCAAGAATAGGCAACAGAAAGAAAGAGCGCTAATGCCCGTCAACTCCACCAATGTAAAGTGGACCAGATTGGCTCAACTTGCCTGCTTTCCTCAGGCTTCTCCTATTAATAGAGACCTCTAGTTACAGATCAAGAATTGGGTCATTACAACGTCTTATTCAGCCTAGACTCCACACCTCCCATCGAAAATAAAGGCACAGTGTGATTTGCATGGATGGTAGGCACGCACCAAGCCTACAAAAGTTCCAAGGCTTTTTTTCAAGTGTTTTGAAAGTACCTTCAACTCTTAAAGCCAACTTTTCCTTGTAGGATTAATTCCAAGAAGTTTGCCGGTTAAGAAGACATAAAATTTTCTTAGGACACAGAAGTGTCCTATTGTAAAGTGGACTAGATTGGCTCAACTTGCCTGCTTTCCTCAGGCTTCTCCTATTAATAGAGACCTCTAGTTACAGATCAAGAATTGGGTCATTACAACGTCTTATTCAGCCTAGACTCCACACTATTACCAACCTAGTGTTATGAGTAAGGAATATTAAGATTACGGCTATAAGGATTCTAGGAAATAGTGTAGTAGCTTCACCTGTTAGAGATGTTTGGGATCATTTGTGCTCAATAGGTAGTTAACAAACCTCTCTTATTTCCATGCCATTTTGAAAAACTTGCAAAATGCCCCCTTTTTATTCATAGATTCATGAGTTTTTTCAAATTTGAATAAAATAAACTCTTATGCAAATGTACATTTATTCTAACTTGCTTTATAAACATTTCACCCGTCTTGATGAACTCACATGATATGCTAACATATTATAAGTGGAGCGCGTTGGGCCGTGCGTTTGTTGATGTTCCCTATAGTTCTTTATGAGGACACTCTAGGATGCAGCAAATAGAGGACACAAACATTACCCACTGGAGTGCAAATTTTAAGGTGTTTCAAAGAGAAACCACAATGCCACACCACAATATTTTGAGACATTGCGGTTAAATTAAGGCAGACCTTTCATGGACTACCCAAGTTTCCTAGGAATGAGAGATTTGGCAATGCCAATAAATTTTCGCATGTACAACACACAACCTAGAGCCCACAATGAGTGCTAGGTTGGACCAAAATCAATATAGGGCATCATATCTCAAAACTTGAGACTTGAGAGGTGGCCTATACCAGGGGCACGATGAGCAAAATAACAGTAAGACTTACGTGTGCCATTTGGGTCGGATGCCATTGATCACTCTAGAAGCTTAAAACTTGCATGCACCACAATGTGAACGACTAAGGAAAGCTCCTCCAAACTCCCTATAATCTACACTCCCTAGACTCCATAATAGGTGGGAAAGCTCCAAGCAAATCGAACCATGCCACCTTGAAAAACTTGCAAAATGTACAATAAAACCACAAAATTGGACGATCATGTTTTCAACTCAGACAAGTAGTTTATGTGAAGAAGATAACCACTATATGCAACAATGGTCTAGGGATTTGGACTCACATTGGAGGGCAAAGCACTTGCATGGTTTCAAATTTGCAAGTAATATCAATACTACATGATTTTGAAGTAATGATCAAACCCATCATATAAGAGAACACTTAAAAAAAGGATAAAGCACAAATGACATCACATATTTTAAGCTTCAAACATGAAATAAAGGATAATATAAGGAAAAATACTGATCAAACAAAGACGTGTATCTCGAGATTCTATATGATAGAGACGCCATCAAAAGAGAGCTAGATTTTGAGCCTCCTAGAGGCTTTGAGACAAAACCTTGCACATGCACTTGTTTATAAAAATGTTGCTATCAAAATTATTTTCTCTATCTAGAAAATTGTGGTCAAGAGGGAACTATAGAGAATGCAGACTACACTTTTGTGGCTTCAAATGCTCTTGGCTACCATGCCAACTTGAAATCCATAATGGACCAAGTGTTTCAAAGGATGTGACAAGAAAGTTGAGGTCCAATCTTCTATGCAAGAAATCTACCCTCCTACCACATAGTGAATGTCTATAAAATCTACATAGGTAATCATCCCACTAGAGCTATCAAGCAAGTACAAGCACTGCTCAAGGCGCTAGTGGATAGCTATCATATGATGTGTGAACTATTTGGGTCCAAATCATTGTCATCTCAAGCTCAAAAGTGTTGTTTTCATATACTTTGATTGATGCAAAAGAGGGTTCTCAAAAAAAGATTCTTCTTAGATGCACATAGGACCTATTGAAACCTAGCAAAGAGGATGCTTTGAAGTATCCTACTTTGGTACCAAACTACGAGAACACCATTATTATTTTCAAAGGTGTAATTTGGTGGCAACTTGCAAAATTTTTAGGTTAAAGTAAGATATCTTATTTAAGATAATAATACAAGTTAAATCATGAAAAAAATAATTATACAAGAAAAGTATTGTCATGGCATCCATGTGATGACAAATATACTAAGGATACATAACTGGATTGATTGGAGATGGAGCATTGGAGCTTCTTTGAGCTAGCCTTGTTAGACATAACCTACAATCAATGCACTTCAAGAGACTAAAAGCTTGGAAGAGAACCTCAACAATAAATCCATTGATAATTGCATTTCCAAAGGTTGAACCACTAGACCCAAACACACATCACGCACATTAACAAAAGTGATTGCAAAGGGTGCTCCTTGATTCCATTAAAAACAACTTAGAGTTTTTTTGTTGCTATACTCTTCTTTAAATGAAGCTATGGGATTCCAATAGTGTGTGGTCGTACCTCTACTTCATAGTTATCAAGCTAATAATATTGGGCCTAAGAACTTCAACCATAATGGAGTTTGCATTCTCCTTCAATTGTAAGCAACATTTGCTCATTGAAATCGTTCAGCAGTAGCAACAAACAAAATAACCTCATCTAGCCACCATGCTACTGGAACTACAGGTGAAAGGACAAACATACTTCTATGCTAGTTGATCTTGGCATGCCTAAAGGTATAATACCTTGAGGTGGTATCCAACATGAACTTGAGAATGTGTTGCTTAAGTGGTTGGTGGCTTTGAGTGAGTCAATCTTGATGTTACCATTTTCATGACTATTTGTCAAAGTGATACTATGTTGCGAAGTGGAAGGTGGGTACTGATAATGCAACTTTGGTACCATGGGTTGTGTGTAGGCATGCGAAGGTGGAAGCAACACCGAGCCCGTTCTCTTGGCACCGCATGAGTGCGACATTAGAATTGGATAGGAGTTTGTATTTGCACAAGAGGATTCTATTTGTAGATAAGTGTGGCTTGACCTTCCTTAAACGCCTTTGCTCTTCCCTCTCAGCCTGTTGCATGTGTGAATTATCAAACCCTCCCACCATAATCCATGTGCATGGGTATTGCTAACTCTAATGAGGCTAGAAACTATTCATAATAATGTGCATTCAAATTCGCTTTAGTATATACATAGATACATAATAAGTGACTATTAATCCCTTGCAATATTTAGTCCTCATTGGTAATAGAATTTGCACACCAAAGATGTTAGGATTCAAGCCAACTGGCTGGACATCCCACTTACTACTAACCCATCTACTAACTTAACCCATGTATACACTTATTCTTTAATACAAAAGAATAAGGAGCTGCAACAACAGGATAATGTTGTTGTGCGCTCCACCCAACAGAAGGTCTCTCTCTTTGCTCTCGCACTTGCACTCGCACACGCTTCTCGCGACACCTTCAACTGGTATCAGAACAAGGTTTGTGCTTGCCGTTTTTGCATTTGCGCGTGCGCACTTTCAAAAGTGCAAACAGGTTTTCGATTTCGGCATCGGCAAATTCAGTGTTCCGAGAGCTTTTCCATCAGGTGTCCTAGAGTTTTACCCCCCTTTCGAAGTTGTTCGTGCAGTCGAAAGCTTCATCCGAGCTACGCTTCAGGAGTTGTATTTTTCAACTCCACTTTTGCTAGAGGTACAGGTACAGGTACAGGACACAGGTGCAGGTTGTTCAGAGACTATTTTGGGATGGTATATAGCCGTTTTATGGCTATTATGTGCTCTTGAGATGGTGTTTATGGGCTAATTAGGAGCACTTTTGGGCATTGAAATTGTCTTTTCAGGCATCCATCTCCTCACAGGTTCTTGCATACATACAAGCCATCCAGGTTTCTTACAGGTTGCAGTGTTTAGCATCAACACAGATTTCAGTGGGAGTACTTGATGCGCATATGCATTGTTTTGGCACTTTTGATAGTGCTTGAGCTCTTTTGAGAGCAATTTTACTCCCCGCAAGGATTTGTTTATTGCTTGCACATTTTGTTTGGCGCCTTGAGCGCGTATACTGCACCTTGTAGTATTGTTGACAGTGGATGTATGTTGAGTTGCGGAAACTAACATATGTACCTTTTGTGGAGCCGATTTGGCTTGTTTCTGGTAGTCCCGACCGTTTCGGAGACTCGGTTCGGAGGCCCTTTTTGAGACTGTGCTGGTTTCTTATCTGCATAACCTTTTGTGAGGGTCGATAGCGTAAGGTTTTCTTGAGCTGAGGGATTCTCGAATGTTGAGATCCTTTTGGTGATACAGGTTGCTGGAGTACCCCTTTTTTCGTGGCCTCGCCATAGGACATGTATAGAGAGGGCTAGGTGCATTTGACGTCGTGTTGGCAGTCTTGGGTCAGCTTTTTGACTTTTTACTTTTTATGCACAGTTAGTGGTTGATGTGCCCATTTTATGCTTTGAGAGCATTACTTTTGATGCGTTACTGATCTCTTGTGACAGTTTTGGATTGAGGTTCTGTCAGTTTTTTTGGGGAAACTCTACCAAATTTTTTCCAGAAGTACCAGTGTTTACCGCCATATTATCTTTAGCTTGCATCCATGTCATCTAATGGTAAAAAGGATATTTACAATATCCAAAAATTTGATGGGACGAATTTTGCTATCTGGAAAGAGCAGATTCAAGATGTTCTTATACAAAAAGGCCAGATGGATCCTATCATGGAGCACCCAGAGGGCGAGTATACAGATGTTGAGTGGGAGAAACTTGATGCTAAGGCCAAATCTACCCTCCGTTTGCATTTGGCCGAATCTGTGTACTTTACTATAGTTGGAGAAAGGACTGCTAGAGATGTATGGGATAAGTTGTGTTCCAGTTACGAGAACAAAAGTGCCACTAATAAGGTTTTCTTGATGAAGAAGCTGTTTGACCTTCGTATGAAGGAAGAGGGCACTATTTCTACTCACATTAATGAGTTCAATATCATTTTCACTCAGCTGACCACTTAGGGTTTGGTCTTTGATGAGGAAATCAAATGTATCTTCTTGCTATGCAGTTTACCCTCGTCTTTGGATACGTTTTGTATTGCGATTAACAACTCAACACCTGGTACAGGTCTAGTGTACAATGACGTCCTTGGGAGCCTGTTTACAGAGGAGATTCGCAGGAAATCTCTCGAAGGCAAGAAGGATGGTGATGCGTATGTTGTTAGTGATAGACAGAGAGGTCGTGCTCAAAGTCGTGCCAAAAGCAAGGAACGCAGGGGCTCACACAGTAAGTCTCGGGGTTCTATGCGCAATGTCGAGTGCTATCACTGCCATAAAAAAGGGCATGTGAAGAAGGATTGCAAAAAAATGGCAGCAAAGCAAGAAGGATAAACAATCTGGTGAAACTTCTAAGTCTAATGATTCAAACAAGGGCAAAGCAAAGTAAGAGGAGATCAATGTGCTAGAGTCTTCAAATGCTCCTATTGTAGAGACTCTTCCAGCGATTGTTATGCCACTTACCTCTGACGTATTGGTCTTCCTAGCAGATCTACCTGTCAAGGCTCTTGTTACAGAAGATGCGGTATGCACAGAATTGGATGTGTGAGTTTCCATGTGACACCACATAAAGAGTGGTTCTGTACTTATTCTCACTCTTTTGTGGTAAAGTGAGACTTGGTGATGCTTATGAACTAGACATCGAGGGTGTTGAAAATGTCAAATTGCATCTAAGGAATGGCATGCACTTTACTTTATGTAATGTCAGACATGTGTCCAAGTTGACTAAGAGCTTGTTTTCTGTTGGCCAGCTTGATGATTTGGGCTACAACACCATATTTGGCAATGGTTCTTAGATAGTACGCAAAGGTAATCTTGTTGTACTCAGAGGTCAGAAGCATGGTACCTTGTATTCTATGCATGTATCAGATGTTGGTCATGATTACATATCTATAGCCGAGCTGCCGTCTACTGAGTTGTGGCATTGTCGGCTAGGTCATATTAGCCAAAAAGGAATGAGAACTCTGACTTGTTTTGACTACTTACCTATCTTGTCTTATGTTGATTTTCCTGTTTGTGAGCAATGTATCTATGGAAAACAGACTAGGTCCATTCATTTACCATTGGGTCAAAAGCAAGCTGAACCTCTAGATTTAGTACATAGTGATGTTTGTGGTCCTATGTCAACCAAATCTCTAGGGGGGGCCAACTATTTTGTGACATTCATAGATGACTCTACTCGAAAGGTGTGGGCATATCCTTTGAAACATAAGGATCAAGTTCTTCCTGTGTTCTAGAAATTTTTGGCACTTGTTGAGAATTAGTCTGGCAAGAAACTCAAGAGGCTGCGGACTGACAACAGTGGAGAGTATGTCTCCAAGGAGTTTGACAATTTCTGTGCTAAAAGAGGGATTAAAAGGCAGGTTATTGCACCATACACACCAGCTCAGAATGGAGTTGCTGAGCACATGAATCGTACGATTCAGGAAAGAGTCACAGCCATCTTTCTATGGCAAATCTCACACAAGGCTTTTGGGCAGAAGCCGTCTTGACTGCAGTGCACATTATAAATCGTTCGCGTAGTACGTGATTGAATTATGAGATTCCAGAAGAGTTATGGTCTAAACATAAGCCCCACAATGACCATCTACATGTTTTTGGTTGTGAAGCTTATGCTCACGTGTCTAAACAACTTCGACAGAAGTTAGAGCCAAAGTCACACAAATGTATTTTCATTGGATATGGTGTAGATGGAGAGATGGGATATCGTCTCTGGCACCCGGAATCTTGTCGAGTCATCCGTAGTTTAGATGTGATCTTCAATGAGTCAAAGATGCATAAACAACCTATCATGGAAATAGAGGTTCAGAGAGTCACGTTTGAGGATGTTGCCTCAGAGACAATGAAATCAACTTAGCGGGCTAGTGATGTCCCTTCCACTAGCAATGCTCCAGAGGGAGCAGATAGCAATGGTCAAGGAGTGAGACGGTCTACTAGAGTCTCTTGTCCACCTGCACATTTCGAGCTGGGTCTTGATTACATCATGTTGACCGATTGCGGTGAGCCAAGCTGCTACCAAGAAGCCATGATGACGAATGATGTGGTGAAGTGGGAGCAGGCTATGGATTCTGAGTATAACTCGATTCTGGCTAATGACACTTGGGACTTGGTAGAACTGCCAAATGATGCGAAAGCTTTACCTTGCAAATGGGTATACAAGAAGAAATTTACCTTAGGTGATCCAAATCCAAAGTACAAGGCTAGACTTGTAGCCAAAGGGTTCAAACAGCAAAAGGGAGTCGATTTTGATGAAATCTTCTCGCCTGTGGTCAAGATGACAACACTTAGAACCGTACTTGGTCTTGTAGCGATTGAGGACATGGAACTTGTCCAAATGGATGTGAAGACATCATTTCTTCATGGGGATCTCAATGAGGATGTTACACGCAGCAGCATGAAGGGTTTGTTCAGGAGAACGCATCTCCTGAGGAGCTAGTATGTAAGCTCAAAAAGGCACTTTATAGCTTAAAGCAGGGTTCAAGGCAGTGGTATCATAAATTTGATGCATGTATGAGGTCTCAAGGATATAAAAGGAGAGAAGAGGATCACTGCTTGTACACAAGAAAGCTACATGATGGCTCGATGATCATTCTAGTTTTGTATGTTGATGACATGCTTATAGCTTGGAAATCCATTGCGGAGATTGCCAACTTGAAGAAAACACTTAGAAACAATTTTGCAATGAAAGATTTGGGGGATGCTACACACTTTCTTGGTATGCGAATGAAAAGAGATCGCAAATGTCGAATTCTTAAGTTATCTCAGGATACATACATTGAGAAAGTTTTGCAGCATTTCAATATGCAGGGAGGGAAACCATTGAGTACCCCAATGCAGGCATTCTTGAAACTCAGCAAGGAAGATGCACCCAAAGCTGATGTTGAGAGAGCAGAAATGGCTAAGGTACCATATTCTTCGGTAGTGGGCAATCTCATGTATGCTATGGTGGCCACAAGACCAGACATTGCTTTTGCAATGGGAGTGATGAGCCGATATATGGCATATCCTAGCAGCAAGTATTGGGAAGCAGTGAAGTACATTCTTAGGTACCTCAAAGGTATGGTCGGCAGGTGTTTATGCTTCGGGAACAATGATGCATCCATCGTGGGTTCTGCGGATGCAGACTATGCGGGTTGTGTCGACAATAGGAGATCGACATCTAGCTATGTTTTCATATTTGTTGGAGCGGCAGCATCTTGGAGGTCATGTCTTCAACATTGTATGTCGTCTTCCACTACGGAAGCAGAGTACGTTGCATTGTTGGATGCAAGTAAAGAGGTTATATGGTTATCTTGCTGGTCTCAAAATCTTGGCATTGATGAGACTCCAATGATATATTGTGATAGTCAGAGTGCTCTTACATTGGCAAGGAATCCCGTGTTTCACTCCAAATCGAAACACATTGAAGTTAGGTATCATCTCGTGAGAGATTTCCTGGCCAAAAAGCTCAATTATTTGGTCAAGGTACACACTGACAACAACCTAGCAGATGCTTTGACAAAAGGCTTAGCTTTGGAGTGGTTTACACATTGCAATGAGTTGATGGGTATAGGTTGATGCCACTATATTGCTTCACGGTTGTACATACCAGGTCACTTGGGCTGCGTTGGCCTTCCAGTGGGAGTTTGTTGGGATTCGGCCAACTGGCCGGACATCCCACTTACTACT
This sequence comes from Adiantum capillus-veneris, assembly GCF_014529385.1. Classification (NCBI taxonomy): domain Eukaryota; kingdom Viridiplantae; phylum Streptophyta; class Polypodiopsida; order Polypodiales; family Pteridaceae; genus Adiantum; species Adiantum capillus-veneris. The sequence continues at coordinate 120,989,835 of NC_140959.1, read as the reverse complement.
AACCCATCTACTAACTTAACCCATGTATACACTCATTCTTTAATACAAAAGAATAAGGATAACGTTGTTGTGAGCTCCACCCAACAGAAGGTCTCTCTCTCTGCTCTCGCACTTACACTCGCACATGCTTTTCGCGGCACCTTCAAAAGATACCATTTTAAAGGACTTCAGGGGGTTTCTTCCATAGCTATTTGCGGTAGGCATGTGGCCATAGTTCATACAAGCTACCTCCTGTAGAGCTTCCTTGTCTAGACCTTGTTGGGCACATCTCCTACAAGTGCCATTCAAGGGACTTCATTTTAAAATAAATATTAAAATTTGCATCATATGAAAACTTCATAGAGCTTCATGGCCCTTCCCCTTCTAGGCATGACATGGATTTCATTATAAGAGCCAACATCCCCACATTGCATTCTAAGAGCCTACATCACCACATATGCTCTACACACTTTGCACGAATCATCGCATTTTAAGAGACCACATCCCCACATACAATTTTGTAACTACTTCATTGCTAATGCAAAAGTTCCCACCATGAACATAAACAAGCAACCAACATACCCATCTCACTATCTGCACGAGTAGCTACATAATGATAACGATGTAGCCCTGTAGTCTCCTGCATCTGCAAAAATTCCTATAGAGATGTTTTCTTGCATGCATCCATATTCATGCAAAAAGCACACTTGGCAAGCATGTCTCTATCTTTCAACAAACTTTCATTGTGATGATCACCACAAGAGCACTTCTCTCACTTATTGGAAAATCTTTCTAGAAATGTATATGTCCATAAACCTGATTGAGCTCCCTTGATGCCCACAATAGCTTACCTAGATTTGTGTTCCCTCATTTGGAAGAATTCCCTCTTGCTATCATCTTCATAAAATCTACTACGGGTGTTACTTCCTCGCTATAAGCACAAAGTCTGCAAGTAAGTGCATTGTGTTGTAAACTATTGAATCTACTGTAGCTATTGATATTAAAAAATTTCATCAATGCTACTGCTTTCCCAAAGATAAATAATTTTTAATTCTTTTAAAGAAAATGTGGAAAAACCTTTAACGAGTATTCTCTAAAATAATGTAATCATGGTGAAAATGATGCAAATCAAATACCAATTTTTTAAGAAAAAAACTAGATCAATCCAAAAAGCTATATCATATCCAAGGATCAAAAGCCTAGCATACTTCAATAGCACAAAATGAACCCTACCCTTTTGAAGATATGGAGGCATTCAGACGCAGCATCATGCAAGTAATTTGTAAGTAAAAAGAGAAATATCTTTAAGGAGTATAGGAAAATCATTATGAGATGGGATTCCTTAATGTATTGTATTATATATAATGCCAATAAAAACAAGGTACCGTTCTCATGTAGCCATTTTAAAATAGTAGGTAAAGGAATTCAATGTGTCCCGTTAAGGAAGGGACCCATTCATTGTTTAGACAAAGGCAAATTGTACTCCAGGGCATGTTTTAACATGCATAAAAGGCTTCACATCTCCATCTCTCTCTCTCTCTCTCTCTCTCTCTCTCTCTCTCTCTCCCTCTCCCCTTCCTTGTTTTCTTTTTGTTACCATCGTTTTAGAGCTTTCATGAGTGACCTCTCACAATGGATCGTTTTTTCTCTACTCGCATTGACTTTATTAAAGAGTTCGTCTCTCACCTCAACTATTCTATGATCAAAGGTCTTTAGTTACAAACCATGTTCTATGTGTATCCCTCACACATCTTTGAAGCCTCCTCTACAAACTTTAATAAGGTAGGAACTATTTTGTCAAATGAGGAGCTATTTCTCTTGGTATGATCTAAAATGTTGGTGCTCCCCCTCTAAACAGGAGCTATAGTCCTTGTGCTTGGCCCAATAGTCTACCTAATGGCTCTCTTGATTGGGAAACCATTTCTTAGATGCTCACAGTATGGAAAGCAAAGCAAGAAAGGGAAATACATGAATAACAAAGAAACACGGCCTCAAGGTGTGAGAGCGTACACAAGCGTGAACGTATAGATGGGAGTACTTTTCTTATGTTAAGTGACTATCAACAAACATACCTTCCATTAACCTTAATGTTTTGCACCCTTCAATAGGCATGATTTCACTTCTCAAAGTATTGAAAGGATTTTTAATTTTATTTTTAATTGAGCATATGGCTTCCGAAACACGTCTACGACTCCTCACAAACTCTAGCAAATATACATGGACTCCAAGAGTTTTTTTTTACACTGTGCCAAACATGCCTCTGTATGCGCAAGAAAGGTAGTCATACCACTTTTTGAAGGCACCATGCACGACCGCAATAGCTCCCGCTTTAATAGCAAATTGTTCCTTTGAAACACTACCAAAGTGGGACACACTTGTCACAAAGGCTGGCCTATTTAATATTAGTGTCACCTTTGTTAGCAAAATGTGTCCGACCAAATTGCAAGCAACGGAGACTTGAGTAATGGGTGTGAAAAACTCAGATTCCAAGGGCTTATACGGCTCTAAAGAAAAACAAAACATAAAGTCCCTGTGGTTGTCAAACATAAAGTCCCTCGGAAACCAATTGTAAAAGGAGGCACCACAATGAGAGTGAGGATGGAAGGAGAAAGCAGTGGCATGGGCAAAAGTGTAGAAAGAAGGTTAGGGAGAGCAATAGGGGTATATTATGCTATTGCTAGCTAGGTGCAAATAGTAGAGCACACTTTGTTGATGGCCCTTGCATGGTAGCCGAAGAGGAATTTCTCTCTCTTGAAAATTGAATGAATTTGCATGGATCCCCCAAGGTCCACATTCAACTACTGGTAGTCCACGGGAAATTTGAAATGGCAATAGTGTGAAAACAAATAGCCTCAAAATCATATCTTCACCTAGCATCCACCGGTGAGGGATTCGACCGTTTTCTTGGTACCTGTGCTAGAACTACTAGGCTTGCAATAAGACAAATAAGTATGTCATAAGGTCCACTTGATTACTTATCAAGCTTGTATGATCTCAAAACCACCTTTGTAAGAGCAAGCAATCATGCCACAATATCCAAGCTCACATTATTGATTCCACCACCAGGACCATCTCAAGTAAAGTCTATCTCAAGTGGACTACACACAAAGCTCAACAGGACTATAGCAGCATAACACATTTTCCTGTGTAACATGATTCGGCCAACATTGGCGTTCTGAGCAGCAGACAGAAAAGTACAAGAAACTCATGAGAAACCTTCTTTCACAAGAAAAACACGAGCCCCAACTTCTTTACAGGGATATTAAGGCATAGCATTTACAGGGATAGTCATCATGACAAAATAAGGAAACCGATTGCTGTAAGAACATTATTCTTTGTTCCGATTCATCCACTACATGAGAGGCACGACTCCTTATGGTGCCATCCCCTCACATCATCCTTTTCATGGTATTTGATCATCACCACCTTCATCAACTGGTCGAACTTCAAACGAAAACCATCAAATTTATACCTGTCCTATCTGCCTTGATCCTGCTCCAAACCGTCCTATCCCAAACGCAAACGCTGAACCATTAGCACTACAACAATCGATGCAATTTATGCGCCCCATCGAATTAGGTGGTTATACATGAAGGTTAGCAGCACAAGATCATTTCACATCACTCTCTTCTGAGAGCCTGGAACAAATTTAAAAAACACAAACAAAAAGGATCTACTCCACTGAGGTAAAAGACTTCATGACCAGCATGAGCAGGGTGGAAATCCAGATGTAATTTGAACTCTTGATACAAGTGGACACAGTAACCGACAACTTGACCCTGGAATGTGAAGTGCACTTACAGCAATTCTAATGCTGCACAGCAGGCAGTTTAAAGTTTTAAGGCATGATAAAATTTCCAAAAAAATTCCACGAGAACTGTAAACTGTTAGACTAGCTGGTATACATCCTGAAAAAAACCAGTGGGGATTCTGCATCGCAAGACCAGCAGCAACTAAACACATTATCAAGGCTGTCATAACCCCATGAAGACACTTCAAAAGTCCTCTCAAGGCTCATTAACTTTACATGCTGCAATGCCAAGTTACTTTGATTGTTCTGTAAGACATTCTTACTGTATCCTTAGCTACAGCTCTAGCGCCCACGCCCCCGGCCCCTTCCACGACCTCGTCCTCGTCCTCTGCCCATCAATTTCCCTGCACACGTAATGAGAAAAAAAATAAGAACAAAAAAATCGATCTTCTGGAGAAGACTTTGCTCAGCCTAACTTGTTAAAAAAGAGTATCTACCGGGTGTTGGCTTCTTTGGTCGCACTTTTGGGGTGTCATCAACAAGCAAAGTATCCAGGTTCAAGCTGTCAGGAAGAATATAATATCGAATGTTATTCCCCCTGACACTCAGATGATCCAATGCGACAGGGTTCTTTCCCCGTAAGGTCAGCTTAACTGTCTTCAGATGAGTGTTCATGCTTACATCAACACCTGATCAGCAAACAAACATAAAGAGAAAGTTAGCATGCACCTTGAACTTTCGCCTACCTTCTTCTTGCGTGTTGCCTGATCCACCGACCATCAGGGTTACACTCCCTTTGAAAAGATTCTGGAAGCACACTTGGACAATACAAGAACACATAGGGAGAAGATATGCAAGCAAGTAGACTTGCTGTGTGGCAAGATGCAGCAGGAACAGAGCAAACCACCATTTTAAGAAAGCGCTCTATCACTTTTGTTATGGTCCTTGATATGCAACATCCAAGAAAAATAGTGACCGAAGTGAAGAAGTCCCGTTAATTGGCTTAGCAGAGAACCCATCATATTCTGCAATGAGCTGCAAACATAGCCTTGACCATCAACTGCAAACACATCATATCTACTATCAAGACAATCTCTGACCAGTCTCCCAAAACCCAGGTCATGCTTTAAGTTGAAAAATACCATCTCATCACAGCTGATTCTCCAGCTCTACTTGCTCCAGGAACTACTTTGAAAGATAAACCTTGACAAAGTGTTGGGAATGGTGTGTGTGTGTGTGTGTATTCGAGGTTTAAAGGTGTAGGCAGCCATAGCTTACACGGTAAGTAATAGAGAGAGAAAAGTACACGGTTTACAATAGAGTGAACTCAAATTGCAAAAGCAAAATAATACACTAGCATAGGATAGATAGGATATGTGCAGCGCATAGCCTTTATTCATACGTCTGAAAAGCAGATGACGATGATGCACATAATATCTCAGATAGTATGCACTCATCTGCCACATAGGATACTATAACTAATAAATGTTTCACACAAATAGCTTGGGCCAAGCTAAGGTCGTGCCTACCCAACAATCCTCCCCTTGGGCATGGACTATACTGAAGTAATCTGGATCGAAACTCAATGCCACACAGGCTAGTAGTCACACAAACTAGGGCAATCACACAGACTCTAGTCTCAACTGATATGGTGGCACACAGACTCAAGAATCCTCCCCTCAAACAAATAAGGCGGAAGAACATCCATATGTACAGTACGTCTGTATATTTGCAAAAGTGAGCAAGGGCGGCACAGACATGCAGACAGTCGTCCTCTTCTTGATCCGAGTCTTTGTCAAGGTTGACTTTGCCTTTTCCTCTGCCAATGCTTCATTTTGATGGTGGATGTCCTTTGACGCAGCAATTGCTACAGAACTTGTTCTTGTAGCAATCTTTAGAGAAATGCCCTGATTTGCTGCATTCGCAACACTTTTTATTCTTGGCCCTAGTTTTGTTTTGTTTTTGGAGTCGGGTACGGCACGTCCGGCCGCTCCCCTCATACACCAAAAAAGTATACAAGAAGAACGACCAGGATTATGCACCCAGAAACCGAAGGCAGACGCTTTTGTCACTAGTTTCCTCTGGACTACGAGAGTTCAACACTCTTAGGGCCATGACTAATCCCTTGAGAGACCCACTTCGCCACTTGGATTTGGGCGTGACAATGACCAAGTACCTCTGTTCAGAGGCCCACGTACTGCGGGACTTGCTTCGGTCTTCCCTTTGGAGTTGCCTCCTCCAGGTAACTTATCGCTCACCTCACTAAACTGCCTTTGAAACCTGACGGTTTTCCCCTAGGAAATGCCATACCCACTTGGACGGGCGTCGGCTCACAGGTGGCGTCCGCTGAGGTTGGTGGTGTCTCCCGCCCCTTTTAGGTGAAGTTGACCCCCCGAGGGGAATGGCACTTGGGCACTCTTGTAGCTCATTTGGCTTCGCTTGGGGAGATTTACGTCATTCCCCCGGAAGGGATTAGATTCAAAATAATAGCATAGGAATGGGAGCATTATCTCCCCATCCGCCTATGCAAAGCACCCAAATACCAGGGTACAACTTCACTGAGGAACTTCGCCATAGGCACGTGCCCTGCGGTTCCGTCCCTCGAGTGTGGATCACGGCGTACCCAAAAGGGCATCCGCTTCCCGTGAGCCTCCCACCAAGGAGGATAACGCAGTCCTAGATGACGATGCAATGTAAGCTCCTCCATTTGTTGATGCATTCTTTGTTTGTGTCTTTTTTTCTTCAATTAAGGCATTTATGACTTGTTGCATCGTTGGTGTTGGTTCCTTTTGTTCTCACTAGAATATTTGCAGGTTAGGACAAGTGAGATGGCCACTTTGGTGGTCGAGGCTCTAGTGTTGGGTTAAAGGCCTAAATAACCCCTTTTTGTACATTTTTATACTTTGTCCAGGTTCAATACACATTTTTTAAAGGTCACTTATAATAAAAGTGGGAAAACCAAAAACATAATTATTGAGTTTTTCCCAAAAACGTGAGCTCTCTCTCTCTCCCTCATTGTTCTGCTAGCGCTTCCTCTCCTGCTGGCTTTCGCCACCCCTCTCTGCACACACACTGCACTTCCTCGCGTGCTCTCTCACTTGCACACAGCCGCGCGCTCAACAACTGGTATCAAAGCCAGATTAGGCTTCTCTCGCGTCAAATCTCCGCTTTCATCGCGAAGCCCCTTGCTTCCGTTGTCACCTAGGGTGATTAGGGTTTCCAAAACAGGCTGAAATTAGGTCAAAACAGGTAAAAACCAAAAAATTACAGGTCAAAACAGCAAAATGCAGGTGTTCTAAATCGATTCCCGTGAATGCCCCTTGCTTTTCCCACTCAAAACAGATCCATTTGATGCAAATTGATGCACCAAAACAGTATTTGCAGAAAATTCAGAATTGGACTCTTTTTATGTACACAAATTGAGGTTTTTGTACGCCTTTTGTGGGTTTATGCAAGTACGCATTGGGGATACTTGTTAATTGCTGAAATTTTCAGCACATTGTATGCAACGTGCGGGACATTGTGATCACTGGTAGACACTTTTTGCTGCATTTTTATCCGTGCAAATGGCCTCTACTTCCTCGTCGTCTGACGCCAAGAGCTTGGTGGAAATCAAGCGATTTGACGGTACAGGTTTTGACCTATGGCAGGACAGGATGCAAGGGATTTTGTTCCTCAAGGATTGTGAGGACGCCCTTTTGGCTGTAAAGCCTGAGGATATGCCGGATGAGGATTGGGCCAAGCTCAACAAGAGGGCAAAGGCCTATATCAAAATGGCTGTGACCGATGACATTCTGGTGGACATAAAGGGCTTGGACAGTGCACATGCAATTTGGCATAAGTTGAAGGCCACTTATGAGAATGCCACCCCTATGAATCAGGTGCATTTGATGCGCAAACTGGTGAACATGATGCTTGACGAAGCCAAGTCGGCTTCTGAGCACTTAAGTGCTTTCACCAGTGTTATGAGTCAGCTACAGGATACTGGGCTTCAACCTTTTGATGACAAGTTGAAAGCCATATTTTTGTTGATGACTTTGCCAGACTCTTGGGAAACGCTTGTGGTTTCTTTGAGTAATAGCCCCAACCTCACATATGATGGAGTGCGAGGCTCCATCTTAAATGAGGAAATTAGACGCAAGTCTAGTGGTGGGGAAGGTGGCAGTTCTGCTTAGAATGCGAGAGGCAGAAGTCAGAAGCAAAATACAGGTACCAAGACTCAAAATAGGAGCAAAAGCAAGTCTAGGGATAAGGATGTGACTTGTTACCAGTGTGGCAGAAAAGCCCATAAGAAGCCAGATTGCAAGTATTTCAAGAAAGAGCAGGAAAGAAAGAAGGAATCACAGGAGAAGAAGAAGACAGAGGATAAGAAAGGGAAAAAATCAGCAGGTACCTCCTCCAAGGATTCGGAGACTGTCAATGTATCCTCTAGTGTGGTTATCACAGAGTTATCCGACAGTGAGGAGATCTTGGTTGCAGCTTCATGCCCCTCAGATTTTGTTGTAGCAAATGCAGAAGACATGCTTATCTCACGTAGAGATGTCATTGATGCATTGCTAAGTACAAATGATGGCCTTACACAGTCTTGGATAGTAGACTCGGGTGCCTCCTTTCATGTGACTCCATCTGTGGAGCGTTTTCCTTCTTATCATGCAGGCAAGTATGGCAAGGTTTACCTTGGGGATAACCATGCTTGTGACATTGAAGGAATGGGCACTGTGCGCTTGGCATTAAACAATGGCCAAGCGTTTATGCTTAAAGATGTAAGGTATGTACCAGGCATCAAGAAGAGTCTATTGTCTGTTGGCCAGATGGATGCACAGGGTTATACAACCATTTTTGTTGGGGGTTCATGGAAGTTGCTTAAGGGATCAATGCTCATTGTCAAGGGATGCAAGAGTGGTACATTGTACTATTTACATGGCAAAGCTTTGCCTGGCAAGTTTCTTGCAATGGCCGAAGTTGCTTCTCATTTGGAGTTGTGGCACAAAAGACTTGGCCATATGAGCCAGAAGGGACTTGATGTGCTCTCCTCTTTGAAGAGGGTTGAAGTAAAGGGCACCAAGTTAGATTTTTGTAATGATTGTTTGTATGGTAAACAAAAGAAGTCTTCTTATTATTCTGGTGTCTCGCGCAAAGCTGATGCTCTTGATTTAATTCACTCCGATGTATGTTCAATGCATGTTAAGTCTTTTGGTGGTGCATCATACTTTGTTACATTCATTGATGATTGCACTAGGAAAGGCTGGGCATATTTGTTAAAGAATAAGAGTGAGACATTTAATACATTTAAGAGGTTTCATGTTTTTGTGAGTATTCAAAAGGGTAGTAAGCTTAAATGTCTGAGATCTGACAATAGGGGGGAGTACACGTCTGCTGAATTTCAGCGTTATTGCGAAGAATATGGGATTAAAAGGGAGTTGACAGCCCCTTATAATCCATCTTCTAATGGTGTGGCTGAGAGGTATAACCGTACTTTATGTGAGAGAGTGTGTTGCATTTTGTCCACGGCTAATCTCCCTCATGGGTTTTGGGGAGAGGCTTTGAAAACTGCAGTTCATGTATGCAATCGCTCTCCTAACAGTACGCTGAAAAATGACATTCCAGAGGAGGTTTGGTCTGGCAAACCTGCCTCTTATGATCATTTGAGAGTGTTTGGCTGCGAGGCTTTTGTCCATGTTCGTAATGACTTGAGGACAAAGCTAGATGCCAAGTCCATCCAAGGCTCTTCCTAGGTTATGGGAAAGAGGGTGAAATGGGCTACAGGATATGGTTGCCTCAGTTTAAGAGGGTAGTACGCAGCCGAGATGTAGTGTTCAATGAGGCTAAATTGCTGAAAAATGCTACATCTTCTGAAATTGACAAGAAATCGATCAAATTTCAGCCTCTCTTGCCACCTATTGATGTTGAAAAAGAACCTCAGGATGCATTACCGCAAGCTGAAATTGATAATCAGCCGGTTAACCCTGAGCCAGAAGAGGTAGGACATGATTTAGATGCTCCAAATGAGGATGGACAGCCACCTGTCATGGCTGAAAATGATTTTCAGCAGCATGCGCATGCTGAAAATTAGTTGCCTCTTGATGTAGAACCTGTGCCTGAGAATGTAGATCATTGGGTACGCAGGTCTACTCGTGTCAGAAGGTTGATACAGCGCTTCGACCGCTCTTTGCATCATGTTATGTTGACAGATGAGGGAGAGCCTCTTACATATAAAGAGGCAAAATCATGTGAGTTAAGCAGTAAGTGGGAACTTGCGATGCAAGAGGAAATCAAATCTTTGCATGCAAACAATACTTGGGATCTTGTGCCATTGCCTAAAGGAAGAAAGGCTCTTCCTAACAAATGGGTTTACAAGGTCAAATGTGTTGATGGAAAGCCCAAGTATAAAGCAAGGTTAGTTGCCAAAGGGTATGCACAGAAAGAGGGGATTGACTTTCAAGAGATCTTTTCTCCTGTTGTAAAGCTTACGACATTGCGTGTCCTTTTTGCTCTCGCTGCAGTGCTTGACTTAGAATTGAATCAAATGGATGTAAAAACAGCTTTTCTTCATAGTGACATTGATGAAGATATCTACATGAAGCAACCTCAGGGTTTTGTAGTTCCAGATAGAAAGTAACTTGTATGCAAACTAAGAAGGGCACTGTATGGCTTTAGGTAGTCATCACGTCAGTGGTACAAAAAGTTTGATACTTTTATGCTGTCTCAAGGCTTTAAACCCAGCCATTCAGACCATTGTTTGTATACAAAGAAGGATAATGATGGAAGTCCTATAATCCTTGTGCTATATGTAGATGATATGTTGATTGTTGGGAAGCATAAGTCTACCATTGATGCTCTTAAACGTCAGCTGAATTCAGCTTTTGCAATGAAGGATTTAAGTGATGCTGAGCACATCTTGGGCATGAGAATCAAGAGAGATAGAAAGCTGAAATTGCTCTTCTTATCTCAAGAAAAGTACATTGCTAAAGTACTTGACAGGTTTAACATGGCTGAAGCTAAGTCACTTGGAGTACCTTTACCTCCACACACAAAACTTAGTAAAGCCGATTGCCCAAAGGATGACGTGGCAGTGAATGCTATGAAGGGAATCCCTTATGCGTCAGCTTGTGGTTCTCTTATGTATGAGATGGTTGCCACTCGTCCTAACATTGCCCATGTAGTGGGAGTTGTTAGTAGATACATGTCCAATCCCGGCAAAGCACATTGGGAAGCTGTGAAATGCATTCTGAGATACTTGTCAGGTACACAATCTAGGTGTATATGCTATGGCAAAAGTGACCTGAAGTTGCAAGGCTATTGTGATGCAGATATGGCAGGTGATTTGGATACCAGGAAGTCCACTAGTGGCTATGTGTTTGCTATTGCTGGTGGTGCTGTCTCTTTGTGTTCACGACTGCAGAAAATTGTGGCATTGAGTACTATTGAGGCTGAATATATTTCAGCCACTGAGGCTTCTAAAGAGGCCATATGGTTGGGCAGACTTGTCAAAGAGCTTGGTATGTCTGCTAGTACTCCTGTCTTGGGATGTGATAGCCAGAGTGCTGTCTATTTGGCCAAGAATGCCATGTTTCATGCACGAACAAAGCACATTGATGTGCGATACCACTTCATACGACAGGTATTGGAGGATGGTCTAGTCACCTTGACTAAGATTCACTCACAGGATAACCGTGCAGATGTTCTCACCGAGAGTCTTGCTAAGGCTCAACATGAGCATTGCAGACAGCTGTGGGAGTTGGTTAACTTAAAGGCGACATTTATGGCTTTAAGTGGGAGGTTGTTGGGTTAAAGGCCTAAATAACCCCTTTTTGTACATTTTTATACTTTGTTCAGGTTCAATATGAACCTGGACACATTTTTTAAAGGTAACTTATAATAAAAGTGGGAAAACCAAAAACTTAATTATTGAGTTTTCCCCAAAAACGTGAGCTCTCTCTCTCTCTCGCTCATCGTTCTGTTAGCGCTTCCTCTCGAGCTGGCTTTCGCCACCCCTCTTTGCACACACACTGCACTTCCTCGCGTGCTCTCTCACTTGCACACACCGCTGCGCGCTCAACATCTAGTGTGACAGCCAGCTGTGGCTATCAAGCGGCAAGCCAAGGTAGATGGCCACGCAGAGCGAGGGCAAGAGCAAGGGAAATATGATGCTTTGAAGGTGACGAGGTAAGCACAAGGCTCTTGCCTTGGTAAACGCGCATAAAATCCTCAGAACTGTACATGATCATCTAAGTAGCCCAACTAGTGAGGCATTACAATATGTGCAAAGGGGAGAGAGAGATGCGCAGGAGCAAATCAAATTCAGACTCTTCCATCCATTTCGCATCCAAAGATGGATAGTTCTTGAACTTCACCACATAGCGTCTTGCAATCTTTACTCTAACCTTCCTTTCCTTATGTGCCAGTATTTGTTCAGGAACAAGAATCTCATCCAATTCTTCCACTTCGGATTGTTCCTCATCAAGCATTTTCTCTGGCACATCACCAACAAAGGGCCTTAGAAGGCTGACATGAAAAGCATTATGTATTTTCCAGCCTTTTGGTAGCTTCAACCTTTAAGCTGCATCGCTGATCTTTTATGAAATCTGAAAAGGACCATAATATTGCACGCTGAGCTTAGGAAACAAACGTACTTGCCTTTCCTTTTCCTTAACCTGGCCTTTTCAGCACGCAAAAGTACCCAATCACCAAGTGAAAATACAAGTTCACGACGGTGACAATCAACAGCTTTCTTTTGCTTCACGTGGGTCTTCTCAAGAGCAATCTTTACTTGGTGAGACACGGGCTCTTTTGCCTTTATCTCTTGCAGAAGCCACCAACGTGGCACATGGTTCAAATTCAAAAATTAAAGGAAATAACGCAGTCAAAAGCAATTCAGCTATTTAAAAAAACGCCAATGAAAAGCCGTCGTCAAAAGCTTCCAAGTAATAAAAGGCTATGCGCACAGGTAGTTCTTGGGCACCCCAAATCGAGAATCTGACACGACACACGAGAGAATCACTTAAAATACTTCACAATTGATGCTCTGATACCACTGTAACAAGCTTAGACACCCAAAGTCTAGAATTTGTCACAACACCAGAGAGAGATTCACTAAAAATAATTCACAACTTTAATTCACAGTCCAATTCGAGACGACACGGCCGGGCGTAGTTCAATGCCCAGAGAGATATTGAACCCAAAACCTGACGCCCCTTTCAGTATTTCTTTATTTTATTGAATCTTGAGCAAAGTAGAACTCCTATCGTGTCACGTGACACATCCAACCCTATGTGTCCGTGGACAAGCTACAGCATGATCAGGGTTCAGTCAGACTAGATTAGAAGTGATCTGGCACTTTTGTGAGTCTATTCGTAGACCGTGCATGCCCAGTCACTTAGTATAGATGCATATCCTCTAGTTGCACACAGCATGATCATCAGTATTCCCACCAGAATCCATCAGATTCCATCATGGGAATTTTCCAATGCATTTAGCCTATTTTACCTATTTTTGACATTTTTCACTAATTATTTTTAAGTGACTTTTGTTGAAAATCGGGAGGGCAATTTTGCTAAGTTTGTATATAAGAAAACTACAGCTAGCACTATTTGGCAGAGGAGGCAACAGGAGCCAAGCTTAGCAGGCAACTTCTCAACAAGACCCCTTGGCAGTTTCCCCCACCAAGCAAGAAGAATTAGCAGATTCAACCCGGAAAGACCATCAGTTTTCAACCTTAAGAGACCTCAGTTTTCAGCCCTAACCTGCAGATTTCAACGACAAAGATCCATAGAAACAGCCCCCCAAATCAGCGTTTTGGACTAGTCGCAGATTTCAGCCCATAGCGTTTTTGGACAGCAGAAGAAAGATTGCAGATTTCAGCCCTTAGGTCAGTCTCGTCATCACCGTCGTCATCGCCGACATAGCCTAGACTTGCATCAATCACATGCATTCCCATTGTACCAGATTGTGCAATCAATAATAGACCACTCTTGCCGACGAGAGTGGGGCCTTCAGAGGAGGGTTTTACAACGTCTGGTGTCGTATCTCTCTTCTCTCTATCTCTCAGTCTCATACACTTGCACGCACGGTGTCCATTCACTTTGTTTGTGATCATAGCATTCTCTCATTAAGAACGGAAGGCTCTCCCTACCATAAGAACAAAAGGAACCTTGAGCACAGTTCGGAGCACTCATCTTGAGCAAAGTTCAAACATTCATTCCGCTGCATCTAACATTGGTATCAGAGCTTTGGCAGTGTTCTGTATCACTCAAGGAAAGAACCACAAGAATTTTTTTGCTTGTTGCGGTCGCACGAACCCAAGTTCGCTTGGGCGTGTCAATTCCTAATCGTGTTTTTGAAGAGTGACAGGAATCTCAAGAAAGAAGGGCTTGTCCAACCTCCCCTTGTGCCTCTTTTCACTCATTGAGCGGACCGTGCACTTAGCGGCCGGCCAATCGACGTGAGGTGGGAAAAAGCAACCTTGGTGTAAGCGCAAGGCCGCCAAGGGGTGCTAACCTCATTGTAGAGACGATCAATCACGAAGACCCGATGTTGGCTCTCGAGCCTAGGTCCAAAGAACCCCTTCAGGAAGAACCGATCTTGGCTCTCGAGCCTAGATCCAAAGAACCCTTACACGAAGTATTAAGTGTTCGCATGATTGAGACGCACGCATTGTACGATTGTTTCATTCGTGATCGTTTCCTGTATTTTAGTCGGCGTCTTTATGTGATCCCTTTTCCTAGGCATGACATATTGTACGTTGAGCACGTTTCACTAATGAATGAGCACGAATGTGTGCGGATTTTTCATGAAAAGCTGAAAAGTATGCATTCAAGGAAGTCACATTCCATGTCTCTTTCTTGGCATGACACATTTGTAGAAAGAGCACATGAAAGTATGAGCAACAAGCATGGGCATTTCCGTTGTGAATTGCCACAATTGATTTCTTTAGATCAGAAAAGAAAGATTCGATCTCATTCTTTGCGTGTGTGTGGTGAACGGTTTAGCACTCGGTCTCTTTGTTCATCTACATTGCATGCACAGTCTTTGAGGAAGACAAGATTTTTTCCAGTCACTTTACATGGAATGGGTATGTTCATGTTTTTGGGTTGGAAGTGGTTTCAGGAATTTTCAGCTTCGGAGATTCTTGAAGAAGGTAGACGCATGACTCTAGACGAAGTTGAAGCATTGAAGGAGCCACAGGAGACTTTGTGTCGCTTTCGGCGCGGCCCAAAGAAGCAAGCGTTGCAGACCTTTATGAAGTTCAAGTACCGCACGACCCACACATCAGAGTGAGCCGGCGAAGAGTCCCTTCCACGATTCCGGAAGTTATTGGCGATCTCCTTCGACGCCATACAGTTCGGTACCAATACCTCACTTTGAAAAGGAGGGGATGTCACGTGACACATCCAACCCCATGTGTCCGTGGACAAGCTACAACATGATCACGGTTCAGTCAGTCTAGATTAGAAGTGATCTGGTACTTTTGTGAGTCTATTCGTAGACCGTGCATGCCCAGTCACTTAGTATAGATACATATCCGTAGACCGTGCATGCCAAGTCACTTAGTCAGCTTCTATTCAAGAGTTGATGAGTCATGCGAAGCGGGGCTTTGCCATTCACTCTGGCAGTTTGACCTACCCCATAGATAAGGCCATGACACAACGAGCCGAACAGACTTCTGGGAATGAAAATAGAAAGAAAAAGAGCAAGCCAGAGAAAAAGGATGCACAACCCAAGCTTACTCCTGAGGAGAGAGCTCGCTTCATCAGAGAGGGGAAGTGCTTTGGATGCGGGGAACATGGACATATTTCCGCAAAGTGCCCTGGTAAGGCACAGAAAGAACAGAATGATAAAGACGACGACAAATTCGAGAGTTCGAGAGCAGCTGAGGAATGTGGCAGAAAAGGCAGATAGAAAAGCAGAACTGGTACCACATGGCGTGGGACTTGCACCGAATCTAATGAATGAAAGTACAAACTTTGCCGCTTTCGGGGCAAAGTGAAGGATCAGGAAGCTCTTTTGAAGGAGCCAAGGCCAACTTCTTTTCACTTGGAATTGGCGGCTCGATTTGGAACTACGCCCGACAGACTGACGCCACAGGCGGAGGTAGTTCGACTGGCACCCGGATGGGATGTTGCCATTACACCGAGCATTGGCAAACTTCGTTTGCAATGACAGGGGTGTTCAGGGCACGCGAGTGACGTTCTACTCGGGATCCCTTGGTACCACAAGAACTACGCCGTGGTTGACTACCGGGCCGAGAAAGCGACTTTGATAAATGAAGGGCTTAGAGATTGTACTTGATGAACTTCAGTTTTCTTACTCATTCTTTTGGGAGAACTGAACGATGGATAAAGGTTGAATATGTTTTGACCTGAAGAAAAGAACGCCAAGATTTTTTTTCTCCACGCTCATGCCGATTGCTTTTGAGAGGGCCTGAAGATCATACCATTGATTTGATATCTGGAAGCACGCCACCGAATCGGCCACCTTATCGTGTGAGCCGAGTACAGAATGAAAAGATTATGAACTCAGTGAAAGACCTCTTGGAAAAGGGTCTTGTCCAGCCTAGTACTTCACCGTATTGCTCTCCAGTGTTGTTGATTTTGAAGAAAGACGGATCTTGGAGAATGTGCATCGATTATAGCACTCTCAACGAAATCACCATCAAGAACAGATTTCCGATTCCTAGGATCGATGATATACTCGACAGGTTACAGGGATCCTCGTACTTTAGCAGGATTGACTTGAAGAGTGGATATCATCAGATCAGGATAGCGCCAGGAGATGTCTACAAGACAGCTTTTCGGACGACTTTTGGGTTATTTGAGTTTTTGGTGATGCCTTTTGGCTTAACCAATGCTCCTGCGACATTTAACCGGATGATGGATAGGATTTTTCGAGAGTACAAGCTATTTGTTGGCACTTTCTTTGACGACAACATTGTTTTCTCCAAGAATGAGGCAGAACACAGAGATCATCTGCTTCAAGTCTTTCAGGCATTACGAGATCACACAATAGTGATTAATGCTACGAAAAGTGAATTTTTCCTACCAGAGATACATTTTTTGGGACACATTGTGTCAACAGCAGGAGTGCAAATGGACCCGGCCAAGATAGAGACTATCCGTGATTGGCCCGATTTGAGGAATGTCCATAAAGTTGGAAGCTTCTTGGGACTGTGTTCGTACTACAAGCGGTTCAAATGAAAGTTTGCAGAGGTTGCTTCCCCTTTGCATACCTTGACACAAAAAGGAGTACCTTTTTCGTGGGGACCCACAGAGGTGACTGCCTTTCGGACATTGAAAGAGAAATTGAGTATGGGACCTATTTTGACTTTGCTGGACTTGCAGAAGTCATTTGAAGTATTTTGTGATGCTTGTGGTCGTAGTCTGGGTACGGTCTTGATGCAAGAAGGCCATCTCATAGCTTACGAGAGCCGTTTGTTCTCTAGGCCGGAGATGACAGCACAGATCTATGGGAAAGAGCTTTTGGCGGTTATCCACGCTCTTACTCAGTGGCGGCATTACCTACTCGGAGCGGATTTTACTGTCTTTACAGACCATCAGAGTTTGCGCTACTTCTTGTCACAGAAGCAGCTTTCGGAAAAGCAGATGCGGTGGGTGAACATCTTGTCACAGTTCCACTTCCAGATTGTCCATGTGCAGGGACAGAAGAATGTGGTGGCAGATGCTTTGTCTCGAAAACCGTTGGTTCTGGCTATTTCCGCGATACATCATAGGAGCTTCGAGGATATGGTCGATCAGTATGCCACAGATACAGATTTTGCAGATATTTTCACACGGATACGGGTTGGGGAGACACTAGCTGGATACTCCCTTCGGGAAGGCTACTTGATGAAAAAGACTATGTTGTGCGTTACACAGCCGTTAAGGGAAAAGGTTATGACTGATTGCCATTGTCCACCTTTTACGGGTCACCGCGGCATTGCTACCACCATGAAAGGGGTAGAGACAGATTTCTTTTGGCAGAGACTGAAGAAGGATGTGGAAGAGTTTGTGCGCAGTTGCTTGGTATGCCAGAAGGTCAAGTTTGACAGGCATAAGGCACAGGGATTGTTACAGCCTTTACCCATACCCACCCGCCCCTGGGAAAATATTGAAATGGATTTCATTTTTTTTAATCTCCCGAGACTACACAATGATCACGATGATTTTCCGATTACATGGCACGCCTGAGACGATTGTCTCCGACAGAGACCCCACATTTATGAGTTTGTTTTGGAAGGCAATTTGGGAGAACATTGGCACGCGGTTGCAGTTCTCGTCATCGTTCCACTTGCAGACTGACGGGCAATCTGAGATTGCCAATTCAGTGATTTTAGATTTATTGAAGTCTTGTATCTCGCATCAGAAGACTCAATGGGAAAAGAACTTACCTTTGGTGGAATTTGCCTACAATAACACGATACGCTCTTCGACGGGGAAGACACCATGTGAGATTGTTGAAAGTGCTGCGAAGGTTCCATCCTTCCTGAGCACGAAAGATTAGAAATTTGAAGCGGATGAATATTCCCGAGATTTGGATACGGCTTTTGCCAAGGTTCGCGAGACTTTGCAGGAGTCTCAAGAACGACAGAAAAAGGCAGCGGATCGCCATCGTCGCGACTGGAAACTGAAGGAGGATGATTGGGTGCTCTTACTTTTGAGAAGGCACGCCTAAGAAAGAAAAAGGGAAAGGAGAGGCTTTTTCCAAAGCTTAGTATGTGATACTACGGACCTTTCCAGATTACTGACAAGATAAATGATGTCTCCTTCCGAATTAAACTGCCAGATACTTGGAGGATTCACAATGCATTGCATGTGAGTCTCTTGAAACCTGTTAAGGGTGATGTGCCTGATGATGGGGAGCCTGATGAGCAACCCAAAGTGGAAGAAAACGAGGAGATCCTTGTTCCTGAACAGATTTTGGCACATAATGATACGAAGAAAGGTAATGTCCGAAGGCGGTTCTTGGTTAAGTTCAAGAACTTTCCTGCATTTGATGCGAAGTGGATGGAGGAGGAGGACCTAGCAGATACTCCTCGGATTGTGAAACTTTACCTCGATGTTTTGGTTTAGCATAGTCTACTCCAAACGGAACCCAGAATTCAACTTGGCCGGAGATCTGGTACAGTGGGATGCACAAGAGGGGAGTCACTCCACTCCTTTGTCAACAGATGCCTCGATTTTGATACTAAAGTCACTGATGTCTCTTTGAGCTTCAGGGATACTGAGAGCTAACAGTATTCTGCTGGATGACTTTATGAAATGGAATTCCTGATTATGATACTGATTTGTTCTTGACTTCTTGTGAGTGCAGGAACTGATAGCCGAAATGACTGCAGCATTTTGGTCTGATTGATCTCGAATAGACATGGTTGCAATAGGGGTTAGTCAATCGGACATCGATGAGGTCCCGATTGGACCTAGATGTGATTGCTAGCTACATTGCCGATAAATCATGGTCTAAGATCCGAATGAATGTTGAATGTCATGTGATGTCGTGTGATGTGACTGTCGATTTTGTACATGTGCTAGATGTGTGTTCCTAGTACGTAGGTACTAACAGTCAGTGTCTGCTAAGACGGTTTATGGCTTTTGTCGGTTTTGCAGGCGTAACCGCGGTCGATTACAATGCTTTCAAGAGGGGGGTATGTCACAAAGTGATGACGTGGCGGACAACAGAAACCCTAATTTCTGCCAGAAACCCTAAAATTCCTGCAAACCCTAATTTCTGCCAGAAACCCTAATTTCCGGAAATCGAGGAGGCTGAATTTTTATTATTATTATTATTTTAAAAAAAAATTGAAAAATGATGAGCGACGCAAATTTCGCTTTTTCTCTACTTAAATGAGAAAGAGAGAGAGAATGCTTTTGCTTTCATGTTTTGACTCTCTGTGAGAGAGAGAGAGAGCAATTGCTTTTGATTTGAAGCTTTTGGGGCTCTGCTTTTGGGCATCCCTTGTAACCTTTAAATTAGTGGTGAGGGCCTCACTTCTCAGGGCATCTGGACGCAGAGTCTGAGAGTGAAACCCTACCGCTCTCTTGTATTTTGATGATTGATTAATACAAAAAGAAATACCGAAAGGGGCGCCAGTCTTTGGGGCCAATATCTCTAGGCACGGAACTCCGCCGGGCCAGTGCAAATCTATTGTGATCTGTGAATTGTTTTGAAGTGGTTATTTGGTGTTGTCGCGGTTGATTCTTGACTTGGAGTGTCCAAGTCTGATACAAAAGCTATCTTGTAAACATCTCCCGGCGCGATTCGGAACTGATGATATTCGCTCTTCAAATCGATCCTGCTAAAACAAGAGGATCCCTGTAGTCGGTCAACAATATCATCGATCCTGGGAATCGGAAATCTGTTCTTGATGGTGATTTTGTTGAGAGCTCAATAATAAATGCACATTCTCCAAGATCGGTCTTTCTTCAAAACCAATAATGTCACGTGACACATCCAACTCTATGTGTCCGTGGACAAGCTACAGCATGATCAGGGTTCAGTCCGTCCAATCAGTCTAGATTAGAAGTGATCTGGCACTTTTGTGAGTCTATTCGTAGACCATGCATGCCCAGTCACTTAGCATAGATGCATATCCTCTGGTTGCACGCAGCATGATCATCAGTATTCCCTTCAAAATCCATTAGATTCAGTTAGGGGAATTTTCCAGTGCATTTCGCTTATTTTTCCTATTTTTGGTATTTTCACTTATTATTTTTAAGTGACTTTCCAACAAAAGTAGGTAGGGCAATTTTGCTAAGTTAATATATAAGCAAACCCAAGTTAGCACTTTCTGGCAGAAGAGGCAGCAGAGCTTCCCGCTCAACATGCAACTTCTCAGCAGAACCTGTAGTACCCTCAGCACCCGCAAGGCCTTGGCGACCTCCCTCCCCAAGCCTGGCGTTTCCAGTTCCCAACACCATCAAGACCCCAATTTCTTGGCATTTTCCCTTGCTGTCATCGCCAACAACTTCAGCACCCTGGCGTTTCCTCCCATGATCGCCATCTTCCCCAGATAGTCAACAAATTCCACTAACGCTAGTAGAGAGTCAGATCAGCGTTTTTTATTTTCGGCATTTGATGCATCAGAAGAGCCAGCGTTTTTGGGTTGCAAACAACCTCTAGCAAACCAGCCCAGCGTTTTCATTTTCAGCCGGTTTTGCAGCAGAAGACTCACCGTTTTCAGCATGCTTGATCAATAGCAGATTCAGCCCCATTGGTTGTAGAAGAACCCCCATTTTCAGCCATAAAAACGCAGCCAAAACAGTCATTTTCAGCCACCGAAACAGTCCCGAAATTCAGCAGATAGAAAAACACAGATTTCAGCCCTAAAGTCGTCGTCGTCATCATCGTCGTCGTCACCGGCATAGTCCCAGATTGCATCAGTCCATTGCATATGCATTGTACCACTTTGTGCAATCAATAAGTAGACCACTCTCGCCGACGAGAGTGGGGCCTTCGGAGGAGGGTTTTACAACGTCTCTGATGTCGTATCTCTCTTCTCTCTCTCTTTCTCGGTCTCATACACTTGCACGCACAGTGTCCATTCACTTTGTTTGTGATCATAGCATTCTCTCATTAAGAACGGAAGGCTCTACCTTCCATAGGAACAAAAGGAGCCTTGAGCACAATTCGGAGCACTCATCATCAGAGCTTTGGCAGTGTTCTGTATCACTCAAGGAAAGAACCACAAGAACCATAAGATTTTTTTGCTTGTTGAGGTCGCACGAACCCAAGTTCTCTTGGGCGTGTCAATTCCTAATCGTGTTTTGTTGAAGAGTGACAGGAATCCCAAGAAAGAAGGGCTTGTCCAGCCTCCCCTTGTGTCTCTTTTCACTCATTGAGAGCGGACCGTGCACCTAGCGGCCGGCCAATCGACGTGAGGTGGGAAAAAGCAACCTTGGTGTGAGCGCAAGGCCGCCGAGGGGTGCGCCCGCGGAAAGGAGTAGAACTCGGGTGAAGAGAAGATCCTTCTCAAACGCAGTTTGCAAGCGAAAGAAAACCTCAAGAGCCTCAAGAACTCAAGAACCCTCAAGAAACCAAGACCCCCAAGAACCCAAGTTCCTCGTGAACTTAAGAACCAAGACTCCCAAGAACCAAAGTTCCTCGTGAACTTAAGAACCCCAGACCACAAGAACCCACGACTTTAGAATGATCATCACTCGAAGCGGAATGGATACTTCGCTTGGAGGTGATGAGCATGAGAGAGGCGAAGAAGAATTTTCCCCACCAGGAGGTTTTTCCGACCCTCCCCCTTTTCCATCTACGTCAAGGATTGCGCTAACTCCTATGGAGGAGTTGGACCAAGAAAGAGAAGCAGATAGAAAGACCTACGAAGAAGACATGGCAGCCATAGAACGTAAGTACGACTTGCAAGAAAAAGAAAGTCAAGCAAGATTTGATCGCGAGAACAAAGCAATAGTGCAAGAGATGTTGCGACTCTCTTTTCAAATGCAGGCATAGAGGACATCACAACCTTCAGGGCATTACGTAGAAGTCTTCGAGCCCCAAATACCCCTGACAATGCAACCGAAGTTTGCCAATGACAGGTGTTGTCACCAGGAGGTGTATTTTTCATGTTGCCTTCCGTAAATAAGTATTAGATATTTTTATTTATTTTTATTTTTACTTGTTTTCCCCGGAACCCTTGGAAAGGTGCAAGTGGACATTGCATGGCCAGTGTGAAACGGCTACGGCCGAATAGGTTTCTCACATCAGGAGTCTGGGTCGGTCAGTTTGGGACTGGTCGGGCCACTTAGCACTGAATTCTGATGAGTATGGAAGCCTGTGTGCACCAAATGAAGTCTGGGCCACTCGAAAAGTCACTTATAACTTTATAAGTCAGTGGGAACTAGAGAATTAACTCAAAAGGGGCAAATTGGACACATGGCGGCTCTTGGTGAAATTTTCCACTTCCATCAGCAAGAGGGGCCGCCCAATTTGAAAGAGGAGGCTGATTTGACTCATAAGTGACCTACAATGTGTGTGAGTAGTGGGTACAGGTCTACAGCGTTAATGGAAAGCTTGCCTTCTCCTCTGTCTCATGTAGCGCGATGATTTGCTCTCGTGCATCTCTCTCTCCCCTTTGGCACATATGGTAATGCCCCACTAGTTGGGCTACTCAGATGAACATGTACAGTTCTGGAGGTTTATACATATGTGAGCATTTGTGTTGCATTGTGATGTGTCAATTATTGAATATTCCTAATTGGATGAGATTGCCTGGGTAAGTAATTTTAGTGTAACAAGACACTTGGGGAAGATCAGTACGGTCTGGGTGTGATGGCTAATTTTACTACGCCAGAATATCAAGAGTTCCGATTTGGACGAAAAGAGAAGCTAACTCCTTGATCAAAAGAGCCGAAAGGAGAAGCTAGCTCCTTAATAAAAAGAGCAAATTGATTGTCCCTAGGAATGACCCTCAAAAAATTTTGAGGTAACTTGAGTTGTTTTGCAGATATGTTGTAATCGCGAACGATTACTCTCTTTCAGAAGGGGAGATGTAACAAACTGCTGACATGTCAAAGCCTAAAGAAGGGAGCCAACTTACAGATGCCGACCGAGAGGCCTAAACCCTAAGAAGAGCAAGTAATAAAAGAAGTCCACCCAACTTATGGAGACCCCATCCGATGGGGCCCCAAGTGACATAAAGGGATTAAAATAAAGCAAGACCCGCACACACGCAAAAACTGTTGACGTGGCAAATTTTCAAAAATTGTGTTGACATGATGACGTGTGTCGTGGCAGGTTGTACGGATTTCCGTGTTTTGCATTGGTTGATGACGTGGCAGGCTGTACAAATTTCTGTAAATTGTGCTGGTAGCTTTTTGGCTTTGCTTTTGGACCAGAAGCTTGTGAGTTTTAAAGGCTTTTTACTGTAACTGCTTTTCAGGCCAAGGGCCTTTAAATATGAGGCTAGGGCTCATTCTCTGGCATGCTTCCTGAAGAAGGTGCAGAGTCTGGAGTACCGGCTTGTACTGTGTTGATGCAATATAAAGAAATACCGAAAGGGGCGCCAAGGTTTGGGGCCAATACTCTCTGGGGTGGAATTCCGCCACTCCGTGTGGCGTGTCGTCTCTCTCTTTCAGTTCGGTTGTTATTTGAAGTGCTTAAAGTTGTTCAATCTCTTCTTTTCTACTGGCACATGGTGCCCGTCTTGTGACAAACGTTTGTTTCCTAAGCTCAGTATGCGATATTATGGTCCTTTTCAAATTTCAGAAATGATCAACGATGTAGCTTACAGGTTGAAGCTACCAGAAGGTCGGAAAATACATAATGCTTTTCATGTCAGCCTTCTAAGACCATTTGTTGGTGATGTGCCAGAGAATATGCTTGATGAGGAACAACTTGAAGTGGAAGAATTGGATGAGATCCTTGTTCCTGAACAAATATTGGCACATAAAGAAAGAAAGGTTAGAGGAAAGGTTGCAAGACGCTATTTGGTGAAGTTCAAGAATTATCCATCGTTGGATGCCAAATGGATGGAAGAGTCTGAATTGGTTGATTCACCTCAGCTATTACAATTGTATCTTGAAGCCTTTCAGATGGAACCCACAGTGACTTGATGTAGCCTTTTTGGAGCAAGGCAAGAGCATGGTTCATGATGCTCAACAGAGTAGTTAAGCAATTGTATCTACTCTTTCCATACAGAATTTAGCTAGAGAAGTTTGTGCTCGAGCGTACACTAGAAGACTTCTATGCTTGATATATGTGTCGTAGCCAGGTTGGTGGGATTGTTTAATCGTCCAACGCTACATTTTCGGAAGCATGTATATCTTGGATTCCCATCATAGAATATATGTGATATCAGCAGATATTCGCATGTACTATTGACATGCAAGCAAGGTCGCTTGCACTATTTCAAGGATGGGGTGTGTCACCGGGAGGTGTATTTTTCCTGTTGCCTTCCGTAAATAAGTACTATATATTTTTACTTGTTTTCCCCATAACCCAAGGTGCAAGTGGACATTGCATGGCCAGTGTGAAACGGCTGCGGCCGAATAGGTTTCTCACATCGGGAGTCTGGGTTGGTCAGTTTGGGGCTGGTCGGGCCAGTTAGCACTGAATTATGATAAGTATGGAAGCCTATGTGCACCAAATGAAGTCTAGGCCACTCGAAAAGTCACTTATAACTTTATAAGTCAGTGGGAACTAGAGAATTAACTCAAAAGGGGCAAATTGGACACATGGCAGCTCCTGGTGAAATTTTCCACTAGCCCTTGGGACACACGTAGGCGTGTTCGCTCCACTAAAAACGATCTGAAACAGGGAATTACAGCCTGCTGTGTTTTTCTGCAGGTTTACGGTTTCGCACCTAAACTGCAAGGAAACACCAAGGGAGCCTTGTGAGAGCCTAGGGATGCGTGTACAGGCTTTTGGGCACCTTGCAATGAAAAACAGAGAATTACAGCCCGCTGATTTTCTGTGACAGCTCACCAGAAAGCTTCCTAGACAGCGAGGGAATCCGCCCTAGACAAGTACTTTTGACCTACAGGAGTTTTTGCGCCGTTATGCTGCCGAAATCAGGTCGAAAACCTGCGTTTTCAGCCCTCGCCAGGTTTGAACAGCTTTGTGAAAGCTTGTACTAAGTGGTCAAATCGTCTACCTTAAATTAACAAAGAAGTACCGAAAGGGGCGCCAGTCTTTGGGGCCTACAAGTGTCGATCTCGTGTGCGCAGTGACATTCTAGTCGTTGGACGCAACTTTGTTCTCTTTCCTTCTTAGTGCTCTGTGTAAAGTTAACACGTAATTGAAATAGTACCGGCCTCTACAACGTTATAGGTGTAATGGCCACGTCCCTGCCGCTAGAACTGCCTCTGCTTGTGGTCCCATCCGATCCGGTGTAATCTCGAGCCGCGCCGCCAATTCAAACGAAATGAAGTTGGCCTTGGCTCCTCCATCAAAGAAAATCAGGGCTTCTTGATCTTTCACTTTGCCCCAAGCTCGACAAAGTTTTGTACTTTCATCAATCGTG
Organism: Adiantum capillus-veneris; assembly: GCF_014529385.1. Taxonomy (NCBI): domain Eukaryota; kingdom Viridiplantae; phylum Streptophyta; class Polypodiopsida; order Polypodiales; family Pteridaceae; genus Adiantum; species Adiantum capillus-veneris. The sequence continues at coordinate 120,964,144 of NC_140959.1, read as the reverse complement.
CTTGGGTCAGTACTCATGCAATCTGGAACCAATCCTGCTTTCATCTTGCCTTTTCGTCCACGTTCCTCGGCCGCTTTCAAACTCTCTGGCCATTCTTCATTCTGTTCTTGCTGTGCCTTTTTAGGGCACTTCGCAGAGATGTGCCCATGTTCCCCGCATCCAAAACACTTCCCCTCTTTGATGTAGTTGGCCCTCTCTCGAAGAGTGAGCCGGGGTTGGAATCCTTATCTTTCTTTTCTTGAGGGCTCTTCTTCTTTCTACTTTCATTAGAAGTCTGTTCGGTTCTCTGAGTCATGATCTGGTAAGTCAGATTGCCTAAATGTATGGCAAAACCCCGTTTCGCATGACCCATTAATTCTTGAATCGAATCTGACATTTGTTCTAAGCAGTGATCTCAAATCTCTGTAGGAAGTCCGCAGCAACAATCTGTTCTTTACACGAGATCTTCTTAAATGAAGAGGCTAGTAGAAAAGAGCTCCAAAATCTCTCCCAATATGCGTCCAGAGAATCTCTCTTGGTCATTCGAAGATGATTCCAAGCAGTTCGTACATCTCGTTCGTACTCCCCAGTCAGCCAAGAAGAAATAAAAAGCCTTCTGAATTTCAGCCATTTAACTGGCGCTTCCTTGTTCAGTAACAAAGTGGACCACCATGTTCGAGCATTTCCCTTGAAGAAAGAGGTAGCCCTCCAAATCTTGGAGTGCTCTGAGTAATGCCCTCCAGAGAAAGTGTCACGAGGACGTGGCATTTATTAACGATGTCACAGAGATGTGGCAACTGCTAACCTTGGTTGTTGGTTTCTTTCCAATGGGGTTTATTTTATTTGTTTAAGACCCTCTTTTTGAAGTAGCAAACGGTCGGACATTGTATGGCCAATGTGAACGGTAGATTCAACCGCAGACGGGAAGTGGTCGGCACTGGAATCCGTATGGTAAGAGGATGTCTAGGCTCAGAGCAAGATCATATAGGTCCCCCCGTCGCACTTAGCAAGTTGGTGGATACTAGGAAGTGAACTCAATTAAGGCGTAAAGTCAAGGTGGGACTACCAACAAAAAGTATCCGACAGTTGGGCCACATTGCACTTTTGGATGCGGTCCCAATGAGGATAGATGGTCAGAAGACCAGTGGGAGCCCAACGGAAGCATCTCCTAAAATTTAGGGAACTGCTATTTTGGGCCGTGAAATGTGTTCGCGTCATTACCTCCGGTATGACTAGGGGAATATTTTATAACTCTGCCGCGAAGTCAACTGACGCGTCGGTTGGGATATTTTTAAGCGGCGAACCCGAAACGGGAAAATGCTTGTAAATGCGTCAAGTGTCACATTTTCAGGGACTTGCCTCTTCCAGAAAAATGGGCGCTGAATTTTTAAGCTGGGATGAGCCTCCTTTTGCATTTTGTCACTGGTTAAGAGCTATGGAGTGCTTCCTTTCCCTCTCATGTACAGTGTGGTGCTAGGAGTGATGCCCTGCACACTACACACTGCTCTCTCTCTCCCCTACGTGCAGTTATGTGATGCCCCACAAGAGGGCTACTCATTTGACTGATGTACAGATGTGTGGGTTCATGCTTTTGTGCTGAGGCAAGAGCCTCTTTGAGCAGGAACAGGGGTAGCTAACTGCTGCTCCAAAGCAGGCACTAGTGAGGGTCATAACCTCACCGTACAGGTGCAAAATCAGCACTGTGTATGCGCTGTAATTTCACTGTTTTTCAGCCATACGGACGCCAGGACCATTGGGAATCGTGCCCCATTGGCAAAGGACAGTTAGGGGACTGTTTGGGGCTGAAAACAGGGCAAAAACCAGTAAATACAGCGTGCTGAATTTACTGTTTTTGGACAGGAATCAGAGGGTATACGCCAGTGCAAGTGAGTTCTAGCAGGGGAATTGGTTTCGCGCAAGTTTTGGGGCTGTTATGCTGCCGAAATTTGGCCAAAGCAAATGGTATCTAGGTGGATACAAGTGAAGGATTCCCAGGACCTTACCTTGTAATTTACCCTCCTAAAGAATAAAGAAATACCGAAAGGGGCGCCAATTTTGGGGCCTACAGGTTGTCGGTGTCTGCTCGGGGCATTCTAGCTCCGAGCCGTGTGTGTATTCAAGTGTTAATTCCCGTCGCAGGTTTTCTTTGCAAAGTGCTGTGTGTATGTGTCTAAAGTAAAGAATTTCGGGTGAAAGCCAACGCCTACCGCCCTACGGGCCGGTTTCAGAAAGCTATATCAAACTGCTGTATGAAGACCAAAGCCCTCCAAGCATCTCGGAATCCAACAAAAGTGTCAAACTTAATTGACTGTCCACTGTAAGGTGCAACGGAAGTGAATGTTTGAACTTTGCTCAAGATGAGTGCTCCGAACTGTGCCCAGGGTTTCTTTTTCTTAGGGAAGGGAGAGCCTTCCGTTCTTCAATGAGAGAATGCAAGTGATCACAAACAAAGTGAATAGACACTGTGCGAGAAGCTGCTGAGACTGAGAGATAGAGAGAGAAGAATACGACACCAGACAAGTTGTCAAACCCTCCTACGAAGGCCCCACTCTTTATGGCGAGAGCGGTCTGCTATTGATTACACAAATCTCTACAATGCTTGGACGACGACGAGACGGGCTGCAATCTGAAAATGCTAATTGCAGATCTGCAAATTTTTATCTGCTGAATTCTGACTCTATGTCGGTGATGATGTCGATGGCAACGATGCAACGACGACGCGCTGAAAACGCAGATACTGAAATCTGCGTTTTCCGGGCTGAGACTGCAAACTTCGACGGATCTGACCGTGCGGCGAGGATCTGATACGGGAAGGTGAGATCTGCGAGGTTTGTGGATTCTACTGCAGAGTCTGATTGCTGAAAACTGAAAACGCTGGTGCTACTGCTGCTTCTGTCGCGAAGAACTGCAAAAACGCTAGGTCTCTGGCTGATCCAAAAACACTAGGCTGATTTGGGGTTCTGTGGTGGAAATCTGCTAACGCTAGGGCTTATCTGTTGTTGGGGGGGAATCTGCTAACGCTAGGGCTGATCTGCTGTCTACTGTCGTCGTGAATCTGCAAGTGCAAAAACGTTGGTTGATCTTATGCAAAAACGCTAGGCCTTCTGCGATGCTGAAAACGCTAGAGTTGTCGTAGGGTCGGTCTTGCTAAGAAGTTGCCTGTTGAGCAAGGTGCTCTTGCTGCCTCTTCTGCCAAAAAGTGCTAACTCTGGTTTGCTTATATATTATCTTAGATAAATTGCCCTACCTAGTTCTCAACAAAAGTACTTAATAAATAAGTGAAAAATGACTAAAATAGGGAAAATAGGTTTAATTCTCACGTGACACATCCCAACCCTATGTGTCCGTGGACAAGCTACACCATAGCAGGGTTCCCGTCAGTTCAGTCAGTTTAGATTAGCAATGATCTGGCACTTTTGTGAGTCTATTCGTAGACCGTGCATGCCCAGTCACTTAGCAATAGATGCATATCCTGCGGTTGCACACAGCATGATCATCAGTATTCCCTTCAGAATCCATCAGATTCAGTCAGGGGAATTTTCCAGTGCATTTAGCCTATTTTCCTATTTTTGATTATTTTCACTTATTATTTTTAAGTGACTTTCCAACAAAAGTAGATAGGGCAATTTTGCTAAGTTAATATATAAGCAAACCCAAGTTAGGACTTTCTGGCAAAAGAGGCAGCAAGAGCTTCCCGCTCATCAGGCAACTTCTCAGCAGTACCCCCCCCCCCCCCCCTCAGCACCCCCAGCAGATTACCATCGCCATCCTCACCCCATCCTTGGCGTTTTCTCCCACAGCAACCCATCGCCAGCAAGTGACCGTCCCTGGCGTTTTTCCCACGACCACAAACCTCAGCCCTTAGCGTTTTTACTAACGCCAGCCATGCTGAGTTTTCCAGCGTTTTCAGCCATTTACTAGCGCTAGCATCATCTGGAAATTCAGCGTTTTTCTTCAGCAAATTCAGCAAGCAACCACAGGGATTTACTAACGCTAGAAGGGCTGCCATTTTCAGTAAGGAAAAGACCTGCAGTTCCAGCGTTTTTCAGCATATGACATCTCTCTAAAAACGCAGCCAGAAGTGCAGTACAGTCAGCGTTTTTCATCATCAGCATGACCCCCGACAACTCCACCATTTTCAGCCCTTAAGACAGTAGTAAAACAGTCCATTTCAGCCCCGAAACAGTCCACGAAATTCAGCCAATAGAAGGTCCCAGATTTCAGCCATCAAGTCGTCGTCGTCATCGTCATCATCGGCATAGTCCCATTGCATCAGTCCATTGCATACGCATTGTACACCTTTGTGCAATCAAAGTAGACCACTCTCGCCGACGAGAGTGGGGCCTTCGGAGGAGGGTTTTACAACCTCTCGGGTGTCGTATCTCTTCTCTCTCCTTCTCTCAATCTCATTCACTTGCACGCATAATATCCACTCACTTTGTTAATGATCATAGCACTCTCCATAAGACAGAAGGCTCTCTCCTTCCCTAAGAACTAAAAGGAACCTTGAGCAAATATAGATCACTAATCTTGAGAAAATACAACATTCATTCCGCTGCACCTAACATTGGTATCAGAGCTTTGGAAGTGTTCTGCATTACTCAAGGGAAGAACCACAAGAATTTTTTTTTGCTTGTTGCGGTCGCACGAACCCAAGTTCGCTTGGGCGTGTCGATTCCTAATCGTGTTTTTTTGAAGAGTGACAGGAATCCCAAGAAAGAAGGGCTTGTCCAACCTCCCCTTGTGTCTCTTTTCACTCATTGAGAGTGGACCGTGCACTTAGCGGCCGGCCAATCGACGTGAGATGGGAAAAAGCAACCTTGGTGTGAGCGCAAGGCCGCCGAGGGGTGCGCCCACAGAAAGGAGTAGAACTCGGGTGAAGAGAAGATCCTTCTCACGCGATTTGCAAGCGAAAGAAAACCTCAAGAACCTCAACAACCCAAGACCCTCAAGACTCAAGAACCTCAAGAAGCCAAGACCCTCAAGAATCAAGGACCTCAAGAACCTCAAGACCCTCAAGAACACAAGTTCCTCGCAAACTTAAGAACCCAAGATCATAGTGCATGGTCATCACTCGAAGCGGAATGGATACTTCGCATACAGGTGATGAGCATGAGAGAGGCGACGAAGACTCGTCCCCACCCAGAGATGATTTCTTCAACCCTCCCCCTTCGCCATCTACGCCACCAAGTGCACCAAACCCTATGGAGGAAATGGTCAAGCAAATGATGGCCATGATGGATAGACAAGAAGCAAATCGCCTTGCTCAGGAACGTGAGCGCCCTGCTCAAGAACGTGAGCGCGATGAACGAAACGCAAAACTTGTCGCAAAACAAGAAGACAATTGCCTTGCTTTAGAACGCGAGCACAACGAACGCAAAGAACGGAAACAACTAAGAAAGGCGAAAGAGGCGGCAAGAAACGCGGCCTTGGAGGCCGATCGTGTCGCTCATAGATTGGCCTTGGAGATCGTGCGTAAGCTCAACGAGAGTTACGCACTCAAGAATTGCTTCGACAAGCACTAGCCTCAAAGACCGAACCACCCAAAGATCGTGGGAGTTCGTCAAGTGGCGTAAGCCACGACGCGGATTCCAACCATCCAGTCACAGAAAAGTTGACTTTCAGTAAGTATGACGGTAAGATGGATGCTACAGTTATTCATTCTTGGTTGTATCAATTTAATGCTTATTTTGTGACAACTAAGAAGACAAGAAATAGCAAAGTTTTGACGGCAGTTATGTACCTTGCCGATGATGCCATTAATTGGTATTACGCATGGCAAGAGGCACAGCTAGCCGCGCGCCTAGAGGCAGCCGACGATTTCACACCCCTCTCTTTTAGTTGGGATGATTTCCAAGAAGCTCAAGGCGCGGTTTATGCCACCTCGGTACCTTGCACGATTGAAGGACGATTGGCGCGCGCTCAAGCAAAATGGTATGCCGGTTATGTCTTTCTCTAATCGTATTTTGCAGCTAGGCACTCAATTACGAAAATCGGATGATGAGCGCAAAGAGGCTTCTCTCTTTGGATTGGACGAGTATATCAAGTACGATCATCGATGTCGAGGTACTCGATCCAATCGATCTCAACAAGGCAGTAGCGATTGCTCTCACCCAGGAGATGAAGCACAACAAAGGAAAGCCGAAGGAGAACAAGACTTCCACAAGTACCTCACAGACTTCTCAGAACCCTCAGAACGGTAAGAACGATAAGAATGGTAAGAATGATAACTCTTCTAACCAATCTTCCAACAGTATCTAATCAAAGAATTCTTCCAATGAATCTAAGGGTAAGGCTAACACAATTGCTAAACCTAAGCTTACTCCAGATGAAAAGGTAGCACAAGGAATTGTAGGAGGATACATCACGTCGGAAGAACAAAGCACTTATTCTAAGGAAGGTCGTTATTTTCATTGTCACATTAAGGGTCACATAAAAAGAACATTTCCTAAGCTTGAATCGAATGAATGTAAAGAACCCACAGCACCCACTACATCTGTCAATGCAATGAATGATAACACGAGTGTGCCCCAAGTTTCGCAGGACCCTCCCATTGATGATTCTCTCATTAAATGTTATGGTCGTACGTCGGGGCACCGTTTTGTCATATTGTTTGACCGAGGTAGTATGCATGATATGATCAGTTCCTCTCTTGTTGAGAGAGCCCGCCTCGAGGTTAGTCTGAGATCTCCTATCGAGGTCTCTGGCTTTCGTCTCAGTATGGACGCTCTCATCACCGAGGAATGCCTTGATGTGTTGTTTGCAATTCAACAGACTGCCTTCACTAGAAGATTTGTTGTTTCTCCTCTCTCAAGATGTGATATGATTTTGGGCATTCGATGGTTTCATGATAACGACGCTCTCATGAAATTTGCGGCTAACACTATAACTCTCAATGCCGACAATGATTCTCCTATTGTCATTCATGGAGAGGACATTGCTCCTTCTCCATCTCTCATTGCTAATATGAAGGACAAGGTTGAAAGGATTCGGAATAAGGAGATTCTCTCAATCTCTTTTTCTCCACAGCATGAGACACAGGATTTGCATGATTGTGTGAAGCATGATGATGATTTGGATGATAAAGACAAGCATGATGATTTGGATGTGTTAGTGGATGCTTTTTCTAGCGAAGCTAACCTTGTTGTAGATTTGATCAATCACGAAGATCCGATCTTGGCTTTCGAGTCGAGGTCCAAAGAACCCCCACAGGACGATTCGATCATTCAGGAAGAACCGATCTTGGCTCTCGAGCCTTGGTCCAAAGAACCTTCACAGGAAGTATTATGTGTTCACATGATTGATACGCACGCATTGTTCGAATGTTTCATTCGTGATCGTTTCCTGTATTTTAGTCAGCATCTTTATGTGATCCCTTTTCCTAGGCATGACATATTGTATGCTGAACACGTTTCTCTCATGGATGAGCACGAATGTATGTGGATTTTTCATGCAAAGCTGAAAGGTATGTATGTAAGGAAGTCACATTCCATGTCTCTTCCTTGGCATGACACATTTTCCGAAAGAGCACATGATAGTATGAGCACCAAGCATGGGTATTTCCATTGTGATTTGCCATAGTTGATTATTTTAATCAAACAGAAAAGATTCGATCTCATTGTTTGCATGTGTTTAATGAACAGGTTGTCACTCCGTCTCTATGTTCATCTACACTGCATATGCAGTCTTTAGAGAAGACAAGATTTTTTTCCTTCACTTTACATGGAATGGGTATGTTCATGGTTTTGTGTTGGAGATGGTTTCAGAAATTTTCAGCCATGGAGATTCTTGAAGACGAAAGAAGCAGATCTCTAGACGAAGTTGACGCAAGAAAGGAGATTTAAACCACTTTGTGTCGCTCTCGGCGCGGCCCAAAGAAGCAAGCGTTGCAGACCTTTATGAAGTTCAAGTACCGCACGACCCACACATCAGAGTGGGCCGACGAAGAGTCCCTTCCAGGATTCCGGATGCTGTTGGCGATCTCCCTCGACGCCATACATTTCAGTACAAGTACCTCACTTTGAAAAGGAGGATATGTCACGTGACACATCCCAACCCTATGTGTCCGTGGACAAGCTACACCATAGCAGGGTTCCCATCAGCTCAGTCAGTTTAGATTAGCAGTGATCTGGCACTTTTGTGAGTCTATTCGTAGACCGTGCATGTCCAGTCACTTAGCAATAGATGCATATCCTTCGGTTGCACACAGCATAATCATCAGTATTCCCTTCAGAATCCATCAGATTCAGTCAAGGGAATTTTCCAGTGCATTTAGTCTTTTTTCCTATTTTTGGTTATTTTCACTTATTATTTTTAAGTGACTCTCCAACAAAAGTAGATAGGGCAATTTTGCTAAGTTAATATATAAGCAAACCCAAGTTAGGACTTTCTGGCAGAAGAGGCAACAGGAGCTTCCCGCTCATCAAGCAACTTCTCAACAGTACCCCCCCCCCTCAGCACCCTAATCGCCATCCTCACCCCATCCTTGGCGTTTTCTCCCACAACAACCCATCGCCAGCAAGTGACCGTCCCTGGCGTTTTTCCCGCGACCACAAACCTCAGCCCTTAGCGTTTTTACTAACGCCAGCCATGCTGAGTTTTCCAGCGTTTTCAGCCATTTACTAACGCTAGCATCATCTGCAAATTCAGCGTTTTTCTTCAGCAAATTCAGCAAGCAACCACAGGGATTTACTAACGCTAGAAGGGCTGCCATTTTCAGCAAGGAAAAGACCTGCAGTTCCAGCGTTTTTCAGCATATGACATCTCTCTAAAAACGCAGCCAGAAGTGCAGTACAGTCAGCGTTTTTCATCATCAACATGACCCCCGACAACTCCACCATTTTCAGCCCTTAAGACAACAGTAAAACAGTCCATTTCAGCCTCGAAACACTACACGAAATTCAGCCAATAGAAGATCCCAGATTTCAGCCATCAAGTCGTCGTCGTCATCACCGTCGTCGTCATCGGCATAGTCCCATTGCATCAGTCCATTGCATACGCATTGTACATCTTTGTGCAATCAAAGTAGACCACTCTCGCCGACGAGGGTGGGGCCTTCGGAGGAGAGTTTTACAACCTCTCGGGTGTCGTATCTCTTCTCTCTCCTTCTCTCAGTCTCATTCACTTGCACGTACAATATCCACTCACTTTGTTCGTGATCATAGCACTCTCCATAAGACGGAAGGCTCTCTCCTTCCCTAAGAACTAAAAGGAACCTTGAGCAAATATAGATCACTAATCTTGAGAAAATACAACATTCATTCCGCTGCACCTTACATTAATGCACTGGAAAATTCCCCTAATGGATTCTAATCGATTCTAATGGGAATGCTGAGGATCATGCTGTGTGCAACCGGAGGATATGTATCTAATTTAAGTGTCTGGACATGCACGGTCTGCGAACAGACTCACAAAAGTCCCAGAACACTTCTTATCCTAGACTAACTTAACTGAATTTAACCCTAGTCGTGTTGTAGCTTGTCCACGGACACATAGGGTTGGATGTGTCACGTGACATCCCCTTCATTTCAAAGTGAGGTACTGGTACCGAACTGTATGGCGTCGAGGGAGATCGCCAATAACATCCGGAATCTTGGAAAGGACTCTTCACCGGCCCACTCTGATGCGTGGGTCGTGCGATACTTGAACTTCATAAAGGTCTCCAAAGTCTTCTTCTATGGGCCGCGCCGAAAGCGACACAAAGTCATCTTCAATGCTTCTACTTCGTCTATAGTCATGCGTCTACGTTCGTCAAGAATCTCCGAGGATGAAAATTCCTGAAACCACTTCCAACACAAAAACATGAACATACCTATTCCATGTAAAGTGACTGGAAAAATACTAGTCTTTTGTGGAGCCTGTGCATGCAATGTAGATGAACATAGAGATGGAGTGCCAAACCGTTCGTCAAACACACGCAAACAATGAGGTTGAATCTTGACTTTTTGATCTAAATCAATCTACTGTGGCAAATCATAATGAAAATGCCCGTGCTTGATGCTCAATCTTTCTTGTGCTCTTTCTACGATTGTGTCATGCCAAGGAAGAGACGTGGAATGTGACTTCCTTGAATGCATACTTTTCAGCTCTTCATGAGAAATACGCATACATCCGTGCTCATTCATGAGTGAATCGTGCTCAACGTACAATATGACATGTGTATGAAAAGGGATCACATAAAGACGCTGACTAAAATACAAGAAACGATCACGAATGAAACACTCGAACAATGCGTGCTGACTAATCATTCAAACACATAGTACTTCCTGTAAGGGTTCTTTGGACCTAGGCTCGAGAGCCAAGATCGGTCCGTCGAGTTTGATCGAACCTGCCGAGGGGGGGGAGGTGTTGTGGACCTCGACTCGAAAGCCAAGATCGATTCTTCGTAATTGATCGAATCTGCAGGGAGGTTAGGTTCGCTAGAAAAAGCATCAACTAAACCATCATTCTTGTGAACAATCACATCATTGTCATGCAAATCATCATGCTCGTAAGAAACTACATCTTGATCATCATGCTTGTGAGAAATCACGTCTTGATCATCATGCAAATCATTCAAATCATCATGCAAATCCTGTGTATCATGCTTTGGAGAAGAAGAGACTAAGAGAGTCTTCTTTTCACGAATCTCTTCAATCTTCGCCTGCACATTAGAAATGAGAGAGGAAGAATGAACAACGTTCTTGCGATCCAATTCTGTTTTTCTTTCTGCGTACTTGCAATCAAATTCTTTGGCCTTCGAGCGTAATTGCTCGCGCTCACGCTCCATGGTTGCCATTCTTGCTTCGTGCCACGTTGTCATCATGTCCATCATCGTCTTGCACCAAGCCTCCATAGGATCTGGTGCAATCGAAGGGAGGGGGTCGGAAAAACCTCCTAGTGGGGAAAACTCTTCTTCGCCATTGCCATGCTCACCATCTTCATGCGAAGTATTCATTCTGCTTCGGGTGATGACCATCCACTGAAGTCTTGGGTTCTTAAGTTCACGAGGAACTTGGGTTCTTGGGAGTCTTGGTTCTTGGTGTTCTTGAGTTCTTGAGGTTCTTGCGGGTCTTGAGGTTCTTCTTTCGCTTGCAATCTGTGTTAGAGAAGGATCTTCTCTTCACCCGAGTTCTGCTCTTTTGAGCGGACGCACCCCTTGGCGGCCTTGCACTCACACCAAGGTTGCTTTTTCCCACCTCATGTTGATTGGCCGGCCGCTAAGTGCACGGTCCGCTCTCAATGAGTGAAAAGAGCACAAGGGGAGGCTGGACAAGCCCTTCTTTCTTGGGTTTCCTGTCACTCTTCAAAAACACGATTAGGAATCGACACGCCCAAGAGAACTTGGGTTACGTGCGACTGCAACAAGCAAAAAAATTTATGTGGTTCTTGTGATTCTTTCCTTGAGTGATACAGAACACTGCCAAAGCTCTGATACCAATGTAAGGTGCAACGGAAGTGAATGTTTGAACTTTGCTTAAGATGAGTGCTCCGAACTATGCTCAAGGTTCCTTTTTCTTAGGGAAGGGAGAGCCTTCTATTCTTTAATGAGAGAGTGCAAGTGATCACAAACAAAGTGAATAGACACTGTGCAAGAAGCTGCTGAGACTGAGAGATAGAGAGAGAAGAATACGACACCAGACAAGCTGTCAAACCCTCCTCCGAAGGCCCCACTCTCTATGGCGAGAGCAATCTCCTATTGATTGCACAAATCTCTACAATGCTTGGACTTGCCGACGATGTCGACGACGATGAGACGGGCTGAAATCTGAAAATGCTAATGGCTGAAATCTGCTGAATTTTGACTCTATGTCGGTGACGATGTCGATGGCGACGATGCGACGACGACGTGCTGAAAACGCAAATGCTGAAATCTGCATTTTCCGGGCTGAACTGTAAACTTCGATGGATCTGACCGTGCGGCAAGGATCTGCTACAGGAAGGTGAGATCTGCGAGGTTTGGGGGTTCTACTGTGGAGTCTGACTGCTGAACTGAAAACGCTGGTGCTACTGCTGCTTCTATCGCAAAGATTTGCAAAAACGCTAGGTCTCTTGTTGATCCAAAAACGCTAGGCTAACTACGATGCTAACGCTAGAGTTCTACGGTGGAAATCTGCTTACGCTAGGGTTGATCTGTTGTCTACTGTAGCAGTGAATCTGCAAGTGCAAAAACGGGGCTGATATGATGCAAAAACACTAGGCCTTCTACGATGCTGAAAACGCTAGAGTTGTCACAGGGTCGGTCTTGCTGAGAAGTTGCTTGTTGAGCAAGGTGCTCCTGCTGCCTCTTCTGCCAGAGAGTGCTAACTCTGGTTTGCTTATATATTATCTTAGCAAAATTGCCCTACCTAGTTCCCAACAAAAGTTACTTAATAAATAAGTGAAAAATGTCAAAAATTGGGAAAATAGGTTTAATGCACTGGAAAATTCCCCTGATGGATTCTAACCGATTCTAATGGGAATGTTGATGATCATGTTGTGTGCAACCGGAGGATATGTATCTAATCTAAGTGTTTGGACATGCACGGTCTGCGAACAGACTCACAAAAGTGCCAAAACACTTCCTATCCTAGACTGACTTAACTGAATTGAACCCTAGTCGTGCTATAGCTTGTCCACGGACACATAGGGTTGGATGTGTCACGTGACATCCACCTTCTTTAAATTCTCTAACTTTCTTGCTTTTATCTCGAGGAAGTCATACTGGTTGGCTTTATAGAAATGCTTCTTCTTTGCGTAAAATCTGTGATCGTCAGAGTCCAAACTTTCTGAGGATGAGTCCTCTATAGAATTGTCAGAAACTGGGTGAAACTTAAGCTTCTTTGCCTTTTTCTTGCCCTTTCCGAAGCTTTGCTTTTTGCTTCGCTTTTTCCCTTTCCTATCTTCTTCGCTCGAGTAAAAAGAGCTAGAAGAACTCTCATAAGAAGAAGAAGAAGAACTGGATACTCCTTCAAATCGCACACGCTTCTTCTGCTTTCTTGCCGAGGCAAAAGTAGATTGACATCCCAAATATCGGGGGAAGTCAGTTTCTTTCTTCTGCTTTTTGTCGTGCTTTTTGGCTTTGTTGTTCGCATCAAAAAGCTGACTAATCCGTGCATCAACCACCTCTTCCAATTCTTGTTTTGTAAACATCCTCTTAAAGGAGGTTTCTTGAGTGCCGGTTTGATGGGTGGCTCTGTAGCCTTCTACCGCTAGGTGTGCACTTCTTTGAAGGATGTCGGAGTCAAAAATTCGCAAATTTTGGATACTTCGCAATGTTGATCATCATCTTTGTCGCGTCGTCAACCAATTGTCGACGTTCCATCTCTTCAATCTCTGCCTGTGTAGGCCGAGGTGGGCCGTACTCTTCGTGAGAATCTTCTTCGTGATCTCTTCCCGCATCCCCAAGTGCAGAGAAAGGCGACTGTTCTTTGTTGGAATCCATAAGTGTCGCGATCGGATTTCCCTGTAGAAGAGAAATCGGCCGCGCTATGATACCACTGTAACAAACTTGGACACTCCAAGTCGAGATTCTACCGCGACACAACAGAGATTCACTTCAAAATAGTTCACAATTCACACTTGATTCAACGCGGCCCGGCGGAGTTCCGTGCCTAGAGATATTGGCCCCAAAGACTGGCGCCCCTTTCTGTATTTGTTTCTGTATTAATCAGGTTCAAAGTACAAGAGAGTGGGAGGGTTCTCACTCTCAAACTCGTCCAGATGCTCTGAGAAGTGAGGGCCCTGCCCACTTATTTATAAGTTACAAGGGATGCCCAAAAGCAGAGCCCCAAAAGCTTCTCCACTCAAAAGCTTCTAAAAATAAAGAAGTAAGTCAAAAAGCTTCTCAAATCAGCCAACGTAGGATTTTCAACAGCGCAAAAAACAAGAATCCGTACGCTCTGCCACGTCAGCAAGTCAACGGGATTTGCGGCGGGAAATCCGAGCCTACCGTACAACTGCCACGTCACTGCCGCCGCATTTTACGAGATTGTACTCTACTGCCTTTGTGTCCGAGCATGCCACGTCACCAGTTTGTGACACAAACTCCAAACTCCCGTGTCACAAACTCCCGAGCCAAACAAAGCGTCATGTTACGTTTATGACAACAATTGTCAGACCTCGTAGGTATCAAGGCAGCTAACCGAGTACTAGTCAGTACACTTTTAATAGCCAAAAGTTGATCATGAATAATTTTAGCCTTCATAAGAAATGGTTGCACAAAACTTCAGGGTGGAACTTGATGGCAATTAACTGTTCAAGAAGGGCAACTGCTCGCATCATAGAATCCAGATCAAAGATTCCAACGAGCTTGATGTCACATGACACATCTAACCCTATGTGTACGTGGACAAGCTACCTCATGACAGGGGTTCACTTAGTCTAGCTTAGGAAGTGATCTGGCACTTCTGTGAGTCTGTTCGCAGACCGTGCATGTCCAGACACTTAGAGTAGATGCATATCCTTTGGTTGCACACAGCATGATCATCAGATTTCCATCAGAACCCATCAAGAGCATTTTTACAGTGCATAGCCTCCTATTTTCCCTATTTTTGACATTTTTCACTTATTATTTTTAAGTGACTTTTGTTGGGAACTGCATAGGGCAAATTCAGTAAGAATATATATAAGAAAACCCAATCTAGCATTCTACAGCAGAAGAGGCAGCAGGAACATTGTGTTCAACAAGCACCTTTTCAGCAGGAAACAACCCCCCCCCCCCCCCCCCGCCCCCCCCCCTCCCCCCCCCCAAAGCATGGAGACCTAGCGTTTTCAGCAAGACAAAGCCAACGTTTTTCAGCATTGAAGATACTTCAGCGTTTTGCATTGCAGATCAGCCCCGGCGATGGCAGTACAGCATATCTGCCCTAACGTTAGTAGATTCTCCCCGCAGAACCCCAAATCATCCTAGCGTTTTTTAATCAGCAGGACTCCCAGCGTTGTGCAGATTCATCACGACAAAGTCAGCCTTTGCATTAGCGTTTTGCAATTTCAGAAGATAGACTCCGCAGTAGAACCCCCAAACCTCGCAGATCTCACCTTCCCGCAGCAGATCCTCGTTGTACGATCAGATCCAGCGTAGTTTGCAGATTCAGCCCAGAAAACGCAGATTTCAGCATCTGTGTTTTCAGCACCTCGCCGTTGCATCGTCGTCATCGCCATAGAGTCAGAATTCAGCACATAAAGATTTGCAGATTTCAGTCCTTAGCATTTTCAGATTTCAGCCCGTCTGGTCGTCGTCGACATCGTCGGCAAGTCCAAGCATTGTAGAGATTTGTGTAATCAATAGTAGACCGCTCTCGCCATAGAGAGTGGGGCCTTCGAAGGAGGGTTTGACAACATTCTAGTGTCGTATTCTTCTCTCTCTATCTCTTAGTAGTACCTTTCTTCACAGTGTTCACCACTTTGTTTGTGATCATTTGCACTCTCCACTAAAGGAACAAAAGGCTCTCCCTTCCATAAGTAAAAGGAACCTTGAGCACAGTTCGGAGCACTCATCTTGAGCAAAGTTCAACATTCACTTCCGCTGCACCTTACATTGGTATCAAAGCTTTGGTAGTGTTCTGTATCACACAAGGAAAGAACCACAGATTTTTTTTTGCTTGTTGCGGTCGAACGTAACCCAAGACCTCTTGGGCGTGTTGATTCCTAATCGTGTTTTGAAGAGTGACAGGAATCCCAAGAAAGAAAGGCTTGTCCAACCTCCCCTTGTTTCTCTTTTCACTCATTGAAAGCGGACCGTGCACTTAGCGGCCGGCCAATTGACGTGAGGTGGGAAAAAGCAACCTTGGTGTGAGCGCAAGGCCACCAAGGGGTGTGCCCGCGGGAAAGAGAAGAGCTCGTGTAAGAGAAGATCCTTCCCTAGCACCGATTGCAAGCGAAAGAAGAACCTAAAGACCCTCAAGAACCCAAGAACCAAGACCCACAAGAACCCAAGTTCCTTGTGAACTTAAGAACCCACGACTTCAATGGATGGTCATCACCCGAAGCGGAATGGATACTTCGCATGGAGGTGGTGAGCATGGGAGTGGCGAAGAAAAGTTTTCCCCACCAGGAGGTTTTTCCGACCCTCCCCCTTCCCCGTCTACGCTAACTCCTATGGAGGTTTTCGACAAGATGATGATGGACAGGAAGTTAGAACGACGAACGCGAAGCAAGGAAGTTAGAACGTGAAGTAAGAAAGGCAGCAATTGATCGTAAGTACGAAGAAAGAATGGCAGCCATAAAGCGTGAGCACAAAGAAAGAAAAGCAGAAATGGATCGCGAGAACAAAGCAAGGAAAGCGATGAACGACCAACACATGAGAGTTGTTGCGACTCTTTTCTAATGTGCAGGCGCAGATTGCAAAGGATTAGGAGAAGGAGACTCTCTCGGTCACTTCTTCTCCAAAGCATGAAACACATGATTTGTATGATTATGATAAGCAGGATGATTTGAATGACAATGATACGCATGATGATTTGAATGACAATGATAAGCATGATGAATTGCATGATAATAACAAGCATGATGATTTGCATGAAAAAGATGTGCTTGTTCACAAGAATGATGGGTTAGTTGATGCTTTTTTCTAGTGAAGCTAACCTCATTGCAGATTCGATCAATCACCAAGACCCGATCTTGGCTCTCGAGTCGAGGTCCACAGAACCCCCACAGGAAGATTCGTTCGATCACGAAGAACCAATCTTGGCTAAAGGTCCACAGACCACCCGCAGGAAGTACTATGTGTTCGTATGATTAGTCAGCACGCATTGTTCGAGTGTTTCATTCGTGATGCTTTCCTGTATTTTAGTCACCGTCCTTATGTGTACGATGAACATGATTCATTCATGAATGAGCACGGATGTGTGCAGATTACTCATGAAAAGATGAAATGTTTGCATTCAAGGAACTCACATTCCATGTCTCTTCCTTGGCATGACACGTTATCCGACAGAGCACAAGAAGGATTGAGCATCAAGCATAGGCATTTCCATTGTGATTTGCCACAGTTGATTCATTTAGATTAGGAAGTCAAGATTCGACCCCATTGTTTGCCTGTGTTTGATGAACGGTTTGGCACTCCGTCACTTTGTTCATTTACATTGCATGCACAATTTTTTCGAAGGAATAGTATTTTTCCAGTCACTTTACATAGAATGGGTATGTTCATGTTTTTGTGTTGGAAGTGGTTTCAAGAATTTTCATCCTCAGAGATTCTTAAAGAAGGTAGACACATGACTATGGATGAAGTTGAAGCATTGAAGGAGCCTCGGAAGACTGTCGCTTTCGGCGCGGCCCAAAGAAGCAAGCACTGCAGACCTTTATGAAGTCCACGTATCGCATGACCCACGCATCAGAGTGGGCCGGCGAAGAGTCCTTTCCAGGATTCCAGACGTTGTTGGCGATCTCCCTCGACGCCATACAGTTCGGTACCAGTACCTCACTTTGAAAAGGAGGGGATGTCACATGACACATCTAACCTTATGTGTACGTGGACAAGCTACTTCATGACAAGGGTTGTCACCAACGTGTGACTACTATCTATCCTTTTTGTTGATTTCTTTCTTATTATCTATTTACTCACTTTTTGGAAACACCCCTCGGGAAATCTAACTGCCCTGCATTGCATAGCTAGTGTGGAACTATCCAGAGGGAGTCTAGGCCTGAGGGCAAGAGAGCACTAAGGTTGGACAAGAACTATGGTTAGCCAAGTGGGGTCATTGACTAGCCAAAGTGGAATCCTTTGCTACAGAGGCTACATTTCAATTCTGGGTGTGGCCGCAGTGTACAAAGAGGGTCGGATGACCTAGAAAGATACAATGGCAACATCTCCTAAAATTTAGGGAACTGCTATTTTGGGACCTGAAAATGTGTCGACGTCATTACCTCCGGAATGACAAGGGGAACATTTTCTTACTCTGCCGTGAAGTCAACTGGGCAACCGGTTGGGATATTTTTAGACGGCAACCCCGAAACGGGAAAATGCTTGTAAATGTGCCAAGTGGCACCTTCTGGTGCACTTGCCTCATGCAACAAGAAGTGGCGCTGAATTTAGGAGGGGGAGAGCCTCATTTTCAGTTTTGTCACAGGTTAAGAGCTATGGAGTGCTTGCTTTCCCTCTTATGCACAGTGCGGTGCCAGGAGTGATGCCCTGCACGCTACGCACTGCCCTCTCTCTCCCCTTTGGCAGTATGTTATGCCCCACTAGTGGGCTCTTCATTTGACCAATGTACAGTTGTGTGGGTTCATGCGCGATTACCGAGGCAAGAGCCTCTTGCACAGGTACTGGATTAGCTAGCGGCTAATTCCCCCGCAGGTACAGGTGAATTCGGAGAGGTTTCACGCCAGAAATCTCGTCCGATTCAAAGGGCAAGTAGCCCTACAGGTGCGGGAGCTCAAGGACTTGCTACGGATGCGACCGGCACGCAAAACGGAGCCCGAAACAGTAAATTACAGCCTGCTGTGTATTTTTGCAGGTTTAGGGTTTTGGCCCTAAACGGACCCTAATACCCCCAGGAGGTTCGGGGACGCAAGGGGACCGCTGTACAGGTGATCTGGCGCATTTTCAGGGCTGAAAACAGAGAATTCAGCGTGCTGCAGATTCTCGCCAGGTTTTGCAAAGTGCCCGTATGCGTCGGGAAAGTCATTTAATGTGTGGGAATACTGACCGTGAAGGGTTCTAGTACAGTTATGCTGCCGAAATCGGGCTCGAACAATGGAAATTCAGCCGAGTTTGTGCGGGGCAGCTTGTAGGGAACCACAGCGTTTATTCCCTCTTTTGAACAATAAAGAAATACCGAAAGGGGCGCCTAAGTTAGGGGCCAATCTGGTGTCCGTCTACTCATACAGGTGCAATCTAGCAGCCTGTATCCCTCTCCCCTTTGTTGTGTCTTGAAAGTACAGGTAAAATAGACGACTAATAATGGGTGAAAGCTAAATCAAGGTTTAAAGTAAAGTCTACCGCCCTTTTTGGATCATACAGGCCGGTTTCAAGGGTTCAGTTGGCCTAGCTTAGGAAGTGATCTGGCACTTTTGTGAGTCTGTTCGCAGACCGTGCATGTCTAGACACTTAGAGTAGATGCATATCCTCTGGTTGCACACAGCATGATCATCAGATTTCCATCAGAACCCATCAGGAGCATTTTTACAGTGCATAGACCTATTTTCCCTATTTTTGACATTTTTCACTTATTAAGTGACTTTTGTTGGGAACTGGATAGGGCAAATTCAGTAATAATATATATAAGAAAACCCAACGCTAGCATTCTACAGCAGAAGGGGGAGCAGGAACATTGTGTTCAACAGGCACCTTCTCAGCAGGGAACCCCCCCCCCCCCCCCCCCGCATGGAGACCTAGTGTTTTCAGCAAGACAAAGCCAACGTTTTTCAGCATTGCAGATACTTCAGCGTTTTGCATTGCAGATCAGCCCTGGCGACAGCAGTACAGCAAATCAGCCCTAGCGTTAGTAGATTCTTCCCGCAAAACCCCAAATCAGCCTAGTATTTTTGGATCAACAGGACTCCCAGCGTTTTGCAGATTCATCACGACAAAGTCAGCCTTTGCATTAGCGTTTTGCAATTTCAGCAGATAGACTCCGCAATAGAACCCCCAAACCTCACCTTCCCGCAGCAGATCCTCGCCACACGGTCAGATCCAGCGTAGTTTGCAGATTCAGCCCGGAAAACGCAGATTTCAGCATCTGCATTTTCAGTGCGTCGTCGTTGCATCGTCGTCATCGACATAGAGTCAGACTTCAGCAGATAAAGATTTGAAGATTTCAGCCCTTAGCATTTTCAGATTTCAGCCCGTCTCGTCGTCGTCGACATCGTCAGCAAGTCCAAGCATTGTAGAGATTTGTGCAATCAATAGTAGATCGCTCTCGCCATAGAGAGTGGGGCCTTCGGAGGAGGGTTTGACAACATTCTAGTGTCATATTCTTCTCTCTCTATCACTCTATCTCTCAGTCTCAGTACCTTCATTCACAGTGTTCACTTTGTTTGTGATCATTTGCACTCTCTCACTAAAGGAACGGAAGGCTCTCCCTTCCGTAAGTAAAAGGAACCTTGAGCACAGTTCGGAGCACTCATCTTGAGCAAAGTTCAACATTCACTTACCCTGCACCTTACACTTGAACCACATAACGTTGACAGTCTTCAAAGTCTGAATGGCTGGAGAAATTTCCTTTGTAAGAGATTCCACAATGGCCGACATTGCCCGTCACAAAGTGATGACGTGGCATGACCACCGGGACAAGCAAATGAAAATGATTTTATTAGTTGTTCCAACTTATGGGTTCTTTCTGACGAGGCCCAAGGGACACGAGAGAAAAGGAAATCGCATGCTGACGTGGAAGAGCTATACGAACTGCCCCCGAATTGCGCTGACAACTGACGTGGCATACCGTTCGGAAACTTCGCGTTTTGTGTTGGTTGTGCCACATGGCAGGCCGTACGGATTTCCACCAATTGCGCTGGCTTTTGGCAGTTTTTGGACTAGATGCTTTTGGGATTTGATTGTTTTTGGGGCTCTGCTTTTGGGGCATCCTTGTAAGAATAAATAGACCCTTGGGGCCTCACTCTGGAGTCTGCATGGCATCTAAACGTAGAGTCTGAGAGCAGAGGTCCCTCGGGAGTTGTACTTTCCAATGATAAATGATAAAGAAATACTAAAAGGGGCGCCCCACTTTGGGGCCAATACCTCTGGGCACGGAACTCCATTGGTCCATGTCGACTCTCTCTCTCTCTCTCTCTCTCTCTCTCTCTCTCTCTCTCTCTCTCTCTCTCTCTCTCTCTCTCTCTCTCTCTCTCTCTCTCTCTCTCTCTCTCTCTCTCATCAAGAGTCGAGAGTCACTCATCAGCCATACACTTACTACATCACATGTAACTTTGGTCCCATATGTCATATTTGACATTCGAGGACGATAATAAAATCTATCTATCTATAAATCTCTCTCTTTTTTTTTCTGGAAGAGCATGTCATATTTACAAATGTTACAACTCTATTACATCTTGCTTAGGATAAGATAGCACTTATCCTACAATGCCTTATCGGCTATAGTGGATACATCCTCGAGCATTTTGGCTTTGAGAACTAACGTGGGAACGGTAGTTTTGAATAGGCGCTAGCGTCAAAGATCCCCACATTTCTGACATACCACAGAAACCATATAAACCAACCCCTAAACGAAGACAGACAAAATAGCATGGCCTCATCTGTAGTAGAGAATAATCGAAAGGTCAATGTGAATTTAGTGCACTTAATACCCCATGAGGCATTCCACCTGTATGTAATCCAAGCCCACCAATCTGTAACTTCTTTGCATCCCCAAAACAAGTGCCTCACAATCTTAGGTTTACCACAATGAAAGCATTTACCAGTACCATACCCTTTCCGATGGACCATATAAGAGGTAGGCAATGAACCAGTTAGGGCTCTCCACATATGCACTTTGAACTTGAATGCTGCCAAAGATACCCACAACTGAGAAAAGATGTAACAAACGGATATTATTCCACCAAACGGATGTGTAGTGAGTAGACCAGTGTTTGTTACATCTAGCAGAAGGATCATGGCCATGAAGCAAGAGCATGTAAAATTGGGATGTTTGAGAGTTCCACCAATTCGCCGTTGTGTGTGGGAAAGTCCAGTCTATGTACCTGTCCAACTGATTGGTAGTTGGTAGTATCTGTAGTTGGTGGTATCTGTAGGTTGTTGACATGTGCACAAAGAATATACCAAGCATTTCTAAAACCAAATCCTCACCGAAACTAACGCCTTGCTGACAAAAAAGGCTTGAAGGAGAGGTAAGAGTCCAGAACCTGGCTGATTGTTGTGATACCCTTTCTATGCATTGAGGGGGCCTTTTTGCCAATAAGCATTGCAGGGGGTTTTTGGAAGATACAACTCCAAAAGACATTTTCTACCCCTAGAGAGTGCCCAGTGTACCTAGCCATGCCGTTCCATATCAACTGCCCCGCTACACCTTTTCAAGAGGAGACCCAACATCTGAGAGATCTGATAACCCGTTTTAAGAGGAGCAGTGGAAAACACCTTATCCCACGCTCGCAGATTCCATGCCCCATGGAAGTAAACCACAGAGGAGTCGATCAATAACCAGAAGCATAATGCCCAATCAGTATCTTTAAGCACAGCATGTTTGAACAGAGTGCATCTGCTCGCATCAGCATGAATTTTAAGGTCCAATAAACCCAATCCCCCTTGAACATAGGGCTTACATATGTTATCCCAAGCAATAGGAGAAGAAGCGGCATTTGGCATTCCCCAAATAAATTTAGCTACCGCCGACTTGAAGGGTGCTAGGGATTTTGAAGTTTCTATCCCTACGTTGTTATTCATTCTCGCTTGGAGTGTCCAAGCCTGTTACATTGCCTTCTCATTACTCGCAACACACTATTTTTGATACTCAGTCATCTTGAAGGCAGGTGTACCTGTTGTTGGAATCCCTCGTAGGACGGGGCTCCGAGCCGTCGACACTATGTCCCATCAGCTTTTTCGCATGAACCAGTCGCATAATCAAGTTCCAATGGGCGTAGTTATCACCGTTCAATCCAAGCCGTTCACTAAAGAACTCCTTTTTATGCCCCTCTCTTGAGCTCCAATCTCCACTTCTTCCAAGCCGCTCCTCAAAGCACTTCAAAAGGGGCCGCAAGATTTGCACCAAGCCACTCCCAAAAACTTGTGCTCCTTGGTCTGTAATGCCCTCGGCCTCCAATTGCCAAAATTTTAGCTCTCCTTTATTTGGTGTCCCTTAGCAACCGCCAAGCTTTCCAATGCAAGGCCACTGCCAACGTTTTAAAACACTAGCAGCATGCACCTTTTAAAGCCGCAAGGAAAAGCAAGGTCCGGGCTGGGGGGCCGGGGGGGGGGGGTGGTTTTCTTGAGGCACCATTGGCGCAGGCCCTCCGACGGCTCTTGGCGACGACGGGGAGCCTCCCCTCCTCCCCCTTGTGTGGCCAGCGTCTTAACACAATCGCAAGCAGGTGAGCAAAGTGGCCTAGCAGCGCTAGCGTTTTACGCTAGCGACAACACGTTCAGCACCCAAGGCTTCGGTAAGGCAACGTCTTCAACATCCATCAACGGACAAAAATGTCACGAGGGCAACGTTTTAAAACCCTGCCGCACGGAGTTACAAGTAGAGTGCCCCGGCCAAAGGGGAAAGGTGACGCCTTCTCAACACGTGTCTAGCTCTAGTAAGGCTCTAATACCATGTCAAAGTCAACGATGCGGAAGCATAGAGACCAAGGAGAGTATGCACGAGAGAGAGAGAGAGAGAGAGAGAGAGAGAGAGAGAGAGAGAGAGAGACCCCTGAACCAACCAACCTTGGTTATGAATAACTGATACTAATACAATGGGGGCAATGCATTGCATATAAACCCACCCAAGTAAACTGCCGTACCCAGACTTTGACAAAAAAGTAAAATAAATACCTAAAAGCCAAAATACATATTGGGATCACATTGGGTAGTCCACTTGAGATGCCATAACTTTGACAGTACAATCACGTACCATCTGAACATGTACGAAGACGTGCGGTATTGATCGAATTACAAAAACTATAGCGTATCGTGGATGTTATGTACAATAAAAAATAGAAGACTTGTTATTTAGCCTAGAGTTTAGTCTTTATAGAATGAGCATGAGGAAAGAGAGGCTATTGTGTTACGTGCACATCTAACCCTATGAGCATGTGCATTGTGGATAAGTTGTAACTGGAAGTGTTCTAGCACCCTTGTGAGCCTGTATGCAAGACGTGCATGTCCAAACACTTTAGATTAGTTGCATACCCTTTGATTGCACATGAGCACAGCCAGTGTCTACTAGGTGTAGGCTCTGGGGAATGTTTCCATACAACAGCATCAGTTTCCAAGCCTAGATAGTAACTGCATTGAAGCACCAAGAACTGCAACTTGAAGAACTGAACCCAAAAAGATAGGTTGAAAGGTCTAAGGAGGGTAACGGAGTAAAAACCCTAAACCCTACCAACCTAAAGAACTTATGAATGCTAGCCGAGGGGCCTATCCCAAAAATATCAAAAGCTTGACATGTGGGTACAGATCCTCACCAAGTGGCCCATTATTAAAATGGGTTATGATCAAAAATCCTAACCCTCAACAACTTATGGAGCCCCGGTCGATGGGGTCTAAAAATAAGGCAGACAAACACACACTACAACTTGCGTAGAGGAGCTGATGACGTGGAAGCTATACGAACAACCGTGTCTTGCGCTGACCTACTGACGTGGCAGTTGTACGGATTCTGTGATCTCTATTGGCAACCTTGGCACTCGCTTTTGGGACCAGATGCTTTTAGACTCGATGCTTTTCATGTAAACTGCTTTTGGATGGCCAAGGGCCTTTAAATATGTACAAGGGCTTGCTCTCTCACATTCTACCCACGGAAGATGCAGAGCAGAGCATTAGTGTTGCACAGTGTTCAAGCAATATAAAGAAATACCAAAAGGGGCACCACATCTGAGGCCAATGCATTCTCGGGGTGGAACTCTACCACTACCCACTCTGTGTTTCAATTCAATTGTTTTGAAGCGTCTCAAGTTTGTTCAGTCTGATTTTTTATGTTGGCACGTGGTGCCATCTTGTAACAGGAGGTCACATATGTCTAGGTCAAGGGATGTGTATGCTGTGAGGTTACCAAAGTAACGTGTAGACAACTGTGAAGGTAAGAATCCAAATGATTAGGAGAGAAAGAGAGTAATTGTTCGGCAATCACAACCTGTATGACCCCTTGCATCTCAGAAGTAAACTCCCCAAGTCCAAAGCACTAAATCTCTACTCCAATCTGTAGACAAGGTTCAAAAAGTGCTACTCCAAGGCAATGTACATGTCGTACAAAGGTCCAATGAAGTCTCTGTCCACCAGCGGATGGTAGTGTCTTCTTCGAAAAGTCAATGTTGCCATATGTCGTGAACACAACCACCTCTCTCCTAAATTCACTTGCATCATATGTACGGATCAAACCACGATCGTACCCCCTCTTGAGTCACAACCATCGATGTCGAACTGGAATGAAAAATCCCCCATGGATCTCATGCCCAAAAGAAATGATCAAGATGATTTCGAGGATACCGCAAGCTGCAACAATCACCAATACACTACACGGACCACCATTGGATGGTGTTCTGTCAAGGGGTAACCAAAGAAGTCGAAAAGTAATAAACTTCAAGCTTGCACCGAAAAATATGCCTACAGGGGCTGAAAATACCCATGTCCAACCAAAATCAAAGTGCTCGTACATTCTCGGACAGTCACGGAGTGTTGCAAAGGTAGAAATAGTGTAGATCTTTGTGTCAAAAGCCATGGGAAGGCTGAAAACACAGGAAAAACAGCGTGTAGAATTACTATAGTGCCAAGGTCGTCATTGAACCCATCCAAGATCCGATGTGTAGACGGATGTCACATAGCGAGATCCTATCACACGCTTGGACACCCCAAGTCAAGAATCCGACACGACACACGAGAAAATCACTTAAAATACTTCACAACTTTAAAACTTGAGTCGACACTGCCCGGCGTAGTTCCGTGCCCAGAGAGATTGGCCCCAAAGACTGGCGCCCCTTTCGGTATATATTAATGCTTGAGCAAAGTACAACTCCCGAGGGGACCGTTGCTCTCAAATTCTGTGTCCAAATACCCTGAAGAGTGATGCCCCCAAGGTGTTTTTATTCTTACAAGGGATGCCAAAAACAGAGCCCCAAAAGCATATAAACAAACAGTCCCAAAAACAACTAGTCAAAAATCTGCCCCAAAAAGCATCGGCGCAATTTGGGAAATCCGTGCAACAACCACGTCAGCATGTCAACGCCATATGCGGAAATCCGTATTGTTGTCTGTACAGTTTCTGCCACATCATCACTGTACTGCCATGTCAACACATCTGCCCACAGGTGGTCATGCCACGTCCCCACCCACGAGCAAGTGTGCTAACGTGGCATACTGGTGATGACGTGGCAGAAACTATACGGACATCAATACGGATTCAAATTGCATTGATGCTATTTGCGGCAGATTTTTGACCAGTGGTTTTTGGGATTGTTTGCTTTTGAGTTTATAAGCTTTTGGGGCTCTGCTTTTGGCATCCCTTATAAGAATAAAAAGACCCTTAGGGGCCTCACTCTTCAGGGCATCTAGACGGAGAGTCTGAGAGCAGAGGTCCCCCCGGGAGTTGTACTTTGCTTAAGCATTAATATAAAAGAAATACCAAAAGGGGCACTAGTCTTTGGGGCCAATCTCTCTGGGCACAGAACTACGTCGGACCGTGTCAACTCAAGTTCCGAAGTTGTGAAGTATTTTAAGTGATTCTCTCGTGTGTCATGCCAGATTCTTGACTTGGGGTGTCCAAGCATGTGACAGAGGTATCAGAGCATAAGGTGTGTGCTTTTCTCAAAGCATACAAGTCCTATCAAAGAGGAGACAAAGCAAGATGGCGCTTCCACAAAATATTATTAACGAAGCTTCGTGTCCCGACCCCGGACCTATTAGTAACTCCCACCCTTACTTCATCGCACATCGGGCATGTTCCCGTCTTCACTGCTCTGTCTTACAGGGCATAAGCCATAAAGAATCCCAAATTACACAAGGGTTCTCGTGGAGAATTTGACAGAGATAACACCTCTCAAAGGAGATATTACAGGGCGAGGAGATACTCGCTCCAGAACAAATTTTGGAAAGGAAACTGAAAGGGATACTAATATCTTGTTGTCTGTGTGCAGATAACTAGTAGAAGTGAGGAACATGCATATGAAAGCATTCGGAAACATGGAACTAGACCTTTACTCTTTTGCAACGAGGTGAACCATTTGCTTAAAATTTTGCATGTTTTGCAAGTGAAATCAAGAATAAGATGATGACGAATTAGGAAAGACGACACTTCCGGAATGAACCCGATCACGATTCGAGATAAGAATCATAAGGGATTGGATAATGAGCTCCGAGATGAATCTAGATGCGATTACTAAATACGTTGCCAGGAATCATGGTCCTAGATCAGAACAAAGTCTATGGAGATGATCGCAATATGCGATTAGTTAAATCGACATCAGTGAGGTCCAGTGCGGATCTACATGCAATTGCTAGATACGTTGCCAAGAATCACCATCCTAGATTTCATGTGATGTGATCTGACTATGATCTAAATGTGATGTGATGTGACTGTCGTCTTTGTACAAGTGCTCGATGAGTGTCGTCTAGTGCGTCAGTACTTAGAGTCAGTGTCTATTGAACTGGTTTACGGCTTATGTCTGATTTTGCAGGTGTAATCAAGGGCGATTACAATTCTTTCAGGAGGGGGTTATGTCACAAAATGGTGACATGGCATCTGGACGCAGAGTTTTAGAGCAGAGGTTCCCTCGGGAGTTGTACTTTGCTCAAGCAATAATATAAAAGAAATACCGAAAGGGGCATCAGTCTTTGGGGCCAATCTCTCTGGGCACGGAACTACATCGGGCTGTGTCAACTCAAGTTTTAAAGTTGTGAAGTATTTTAAGTGATTCTCTCGTGTGTCTTGCCGGATTCTCGACTTGGAGTGTCCAAGCCTATGACAGATCCAAAGCCAAGAACTCTGCCATAGATGCTCCTCCGTGCTCAAGAAACCTCATGGCCAACACATCAAAAAAGGATTGCCAAGCTGGTCTCAAAGCAGGCATAGATGGGGCTGATGTAAGGGGTGAGGGACCATGAGGCTGATGAGGAACCGCCGGTCCGATGCAGTATCCCGATGATGGTGGTGGCAGCCCATCTCATATGACCGCAAGAGAAGGCAGGGCAACATAGATACTACACAGTGAACAAGTGCCCCAAGCCCTTGCCTATACGGCAGATGAGGGCGGGGTCGGGTAATGTCCACCAATAAACCCAACAACCCATAAATATGGAAAAACCTATGAAAAAAGGATAAATGGGTGCAAGACCAAAAACTCGGCGGTTGGACCAAAAGTGTCTGGCCAGGACCAAATGCAGCCTAAATCCATATGCAGTAAGTGGCCAGCCCAAGGACACACATTACCTGTACAAGCATGCCTAAGACCATCGTGAAGTGGCAGAGTGGTGTAACAATTTATAGGTCTTCATAATTGCCCTAACCTAAGGGCCTAGATCACATCAACCAAACATAGCTCAAACACCCATCCTAATGTCTAAATATGTGTAGAAACATTAACTCTAACCCTAAAACCTATCCCAACTACAATGTTAGCATTGGATATCAAAGACATTTACAACTCAACCTCTAGCCAATTGAGCAGATTACGGTTAGAACCTGGTAAAGACTATTGGTGTAGGTAGAATAGATAGAAAGAGAGAAGCGAATAGACAACGATATGACTCTGCTTAACACACCCTAATTTCCCAACATGAAGAATATTCACATGACTTGTGTCACTAGGTCAAGCAATTATTTTCATTGGACCGCTCAATCTCACACAATTCCACTTGGAAACCTTTGTCTAACTTGAGTTTCATTCATATGTGTCACCACAGTTGGCGACTTGCCGTTATATTGCTTGTGAGGCTTGTTGCTTAATAGGGTCAAAAACTCTAAAATACATTTTCCCTCCAACCATAACAATTGCATGTTTCCTAAAGGTTTCGCCCGGTTTCTCTAGAGTCTAACCTCACCCATATACTTCATTTTTTCTTTAGGTTGAACATGATCACATTCCTGAATCGAATGGCCACATGTTGTTATGAATCCCTGGTCTTTTCGTAGCCCATTAACTCTATGCTCATTGTCGCCAACTTCTTGTCCTTTCCTATCTTCTATAAGTTTGTTATTGCCTATACGTCTCTCCTCTTCATCTCACAAAAGCACCACATGTTCATACACAAAGTCACACATGTTAGATTTGGACATTTTTCAGATATTATCGGATGCAAGTCCAATAGGGACATCTTTCAAACATTTCCGTATGCCACAGAAGAGTCTCCAAGCTAGCTATGAGCCTCTCACATGTTCTTACTATCAATCAGCCCCGTCCAGCATCGAGCATCCTCAAGCACACCCCCCCCCTCCCCCCCACCCACCCCGCTTTGGCTTTTTCAAGGCACTCAGCTTATACTCAAATAGCTGCCAGATTCCATGCATTTGAGCAAATTCCAACACAATATCTGATATGACTAGAACATTCCATGCAGAAAAATAATGTAGCTGCTGTAAAGCCATGCAAAGTAGTGAAAGCAACGAGGAGCTGAGATTACCTGTTATAGTCCCATGTACAATGGTTCCGTTCTTCAGCTCTATAGAAACCGTTTCATTGTTCAGCTTCATCAAGAACCTGCATGCAAGTCATACCGTTCATATCTGCTGCAGAGAAAAATACTCAAAACGGAACAGATAGGGTGCACGCAAGTTATAGAAGATCAAAAGTCCTAAAGAAATATATGCCTTGTCCACCAAAGCTTGTTTTGGCGAAATCAGACAGTCGTAAAGTGTCCATAGACAGAATCTGTAAAGAGGATGAAAGAGCTTACCTGACGAGCCTCATGCTGCTGAAATCGACCCGCGAGCTCGATAGTTGCCAAAAAAATTGGAGAGTGTCTGTACTCAACCCTCGAGAGGGTTTTGAATACACAAAGAATTTTTATAAGTTCATGTTTTTTTTTTTTTTGTCATTAGAGTTTTACGGGATTGCGCCCACTCACCCACACCCGCCTGTCTCATGGGTTGAACCATAGTGGGTGCGCTTAGAGCCCCTCACCTTTGTCCTTTACCACTAGGCCAACACTCATGGTTCTTAGAGGAAGATGTAATCCAATGGCATGGTATTTGTATTTCTTCGTTAGTATTAGTAAGATAATACTTGTTTTTTCCTTTTTTGGTCCGAAGGAGCTAATTGAGCACTTGTCCTCTGTCAACAGGCTCATGGGTTCAAGTGCATCAGGCAACTCTGATAGCGCTCACGGACGCTCATTGTATCATGCAAGCGGGAATGCTCATGTTGCTATAAAAAAAAAAAAAACCTTTTTTTACTTGGTTAACCCATCAACATATCTTTGAATGCAAAATGGAGAAAAATCCACTTGGCACTAGCTAGAAAATGAAAAAACAAAACGAATGAGCTAAAAAGTGGAGTCTTTGACAACTTACGAGCAGCATATCTAGAAGAAGCAACGAGAGAAAAGGTTGGTTGTAGGCAACCTCGAAGAGTGGCCGAATTGCAATCCAAGTAAGCCCTCTCTCTCTCTCTCTCTCTCTCTCTCTCTCTCTCTCTCTCTCTCTCTCTCTCTCTCTCTCTCTCTCTTAAAATGAGATTGAAGACACTAGTTCAAGGAAAACACCGTAGGCTACACATTATCTACCAAAATCAGTGTTCTCAACAAATAAAATATTGGTTGCACACAACCTCGAAGAGTGGCCGAATTTTAGTCCAAGTAAGCCAACTCTCTCTCTCTCTCTCTCTCTCTCTCTCTCTCTCTCTCTCTCTCTCTCTCCATAGTTGAGATTGAACACGATGGTTTAGGGAAAACAACGCAAGCCACCAAATTGAGCTGGTTAGAGTAGTCCATGAGACCCAAGTTTTAGTTGTGATTAGCTATAGAAAACTTCATAGGGTACTAACGTTTACACTACCTGGCAAAAGCAAGGTAGACAACAAGAGGAAATCTTCGCTACACACAACCTCGTAGAGTGGCCAGAGTGTGTGTAGGCAAGAGGGTTCCTAAAGGCTTTGATTGCAGGCTTGCTAAAGGTTGGCTACGCAATTATATTTGAGGATTACATAGGGCTTGAGATAGTAATCAAGTATTTGATAAGATGGAATACTCATGAGAGAAGTGATTGTGGATAGTTGACTCTTAGTGTATTCTATTGAAAGTATTGTACATAGTAATTTCCACTTTGGGTAACATGTTTGCCTTTGCTTCTTTAATAACCATGTGTAAAATCACATTTATGACCAACATAGCTATGGCAATAAACCTCTATCTCCTTTAACCAGATTCAAACAGAAGGCACCGGATGTGTAGCCTATGGCATGTGTGATAGGCATGGACACTCCAAGCGAGAAATCTAAAGCAACACGCGTGAGAAACTACAAACAACTAATCGAACTTAGAGAGAGAGAGAGAGAGAGAGAGAGACTCGACACGAAGTGGCAAAAGTTCCACTTCCAGATGCATTGGCCCCAAAGATTGGTGCCCCTTTCAACATTTATTTTTTATTGATGCTTCACATGGTACAATGGCCGAGGGTCCTCTCTGTGCAGCGCTCCCAAGCTAATCTACCGGGAGAGAGGTCCTGGCCATGCTTATAAGCAGTACAGAGGGGGATCCCCCAAAAGCTAACAATTCTAAAAGCACTGGCTCCAAAAGTGACTGACCCAAAAGCTTTTGCTTTGCCACATCAGCAACTATGTAAACTTTAGATTTGGGTTTGGCTTCTATACTTGGCCATTAGGTGTCCATTGGAAATGGTGCCACATCATCACACTTGTGACATACCCCCTCTTGAAACAAGATTAACCACCCTCGATTATGCCTACAATACAGACGACAAGGGACAAAAACTAGCTTAGTAGACATTGACTCTATGTACCCATCCACTAGACTTCTCACATCCAACACTTGCACAAAGACGGCAATCGCATCACATTCACATCATTATTCCTATCGAGATCTCAAATGAGAATCATTGATCCTCTTGAAAGAAGAGTAACCACCCTCGATTATTGTTGAAGATGATGAAACAGGAAACAGAAGGAAGACAGCAACTCAGAGTAGGAAGAAGATGGAGAAGGAGAAGACACAGAGCTTGTGTACAAGATCTCTGTAGTCTATCTCTCTGTATTAGAATAATAGTGTATACAAACTCGGAGCTACAAAGCTTATATGAAACCCTAAGAGATAACGTGTCCTTTCACACCGGATGTCTAGGGGGAAAAACCCAGTGGGAGAAAAGTGCCCCTGGTGAAGCGCGTATACACTCTAATACTACTACATGTCTACAAATCCCCCCTGTAGTGATAGTGTGAATCCGTACAAGGTAGCAGATCATCATGTGTATGAGAGTAAGCCCAAAGCTTTTCGGAAAGCTTCAAACTTTTCACGTGATAACGCCTTCGTAAATAGATCTGCAATGTTATCCTGTGTAGGACAGTAAGTTAGTGTGATCTCCCCTGCATGTAGTCTTTCCCTGACATAGTGGTAGTGAACCTCTATGTGCTTTGTTCTTGCATGAAATACTGGATTCCTTGCAACTGCCATAGCACTCTGACTGTCAGTGAAAATGGTAGTGGGTGCCTATTGACACTCACAAAGATCTGCCAATAACCTGCGTATCCATACACAATCAACTGTTGCCGTGAAAGCTGCCCTGTACTCAGCTTCACAAGTTGATGTAGCCATTGTGGGTTGCTTCTTGCTTAGCCAAGATATACATGCATTTCCCAAGAAAAAACAATTGCCACTTGTGGAATGTCGTGTGTCAAAATCACCAGCCCAATCTGAATCGCTGTAACCAAGAAGCTGCATAGAACTGTGCTTTCCATACATATCCCCCCTTGGAAAGAACATGGCAAGATTAGGGGTACCTGAAAGGTAACGAAGTATGCGCTTCACAGCCTGCCAATGATGCATACCTGGGCTGTGCATAAATCTGCCTGCTTGTGAAACCCCAAATTGAATGTCTAGACGAGTGTTGCCTGCCAAATATATCAAGCAACCAACCGCTGCTGCATAAGTATGTACATCAAAAGGTTCTCCAGCATCGTGCATGCTCAACTTTGATCCAGTTTCTACGGGTGTAGAGATTGGTTTACAATTTTGCATACCAAACTTGTCCAAAATTTTATGCAAATATTTTGCCTGCAACATGTATATGCCATCCTCTGATTGCACAAACTGAATACCCAAGTAATAATGTAGCAAACCAAGATCAGACATCTCAAAGGTTTTTCTCAAAGCATCTTTAAACGCTTCAATTTCATCTGCAGTATTGCCTGTAAGAAGCATATCATCCACATAAAGTGTTAGCATAATGAGAACTCCATCTCTCTTTTTGACATACAAAGTACTTTCTGTTGGACTATTCTGAAATCCCTGGCCAATCAAATAAGTATGTATCTTCTCATACCATGCTCTTGGAGCCTGTTTGAGACCATACAAAGCTTTACGCAATCTACATACCTTTTGCTCTTGACCTTTTACAACAAAACCACTTGGTTGACTTACATAAACTTCTTCCTGCAAATCACCATTCAAAAAAGCAGTTTTGATATCCAACTGATGCACTTTCCAACCACGATGAGCAGCAATTGCAACTAGTGATCTAACTGTGGACGCACGAGAAGTAGGAGCAAAGGTTTCATCATAATCTATGCCTTTCTATTGCGCATAGCCTTTTGCTACAAGCCTTGCTTTGTACCTGTCAACAGTACCATCTTGTTTCCTTTTTACCTTAAAAACCCACTTTGTACCAATAGGCTTTTTACCTGTAGGCAAGTCCACTAGATCCCATGTATGATTCTTATGAATAGAATCAATTTCTTGCTGCATAGCATCTTTCCACTGAACACACTCTAAAGCTTGTTCAAATGAATCAGGCTCATCTGCATCACAAAGAGTGCTAAAGCAAGCCAAATCTACTTGCTCTCTACCAAAAGTAGTACCAGCACGTGTTTTTCGTGGCAACGGTGTATCCAACTTGCTATCCTGCAAAGTTTTTTGCACTCATTTAGGCAAGGTTCTTTCTTCCCTAAGAACTTCTTGCTCTTCACGCACAATTTCCTCTACATCATGAGGTGTCACATGCTGATCAAAAGATTGATCAAGATTATCAACCTGTTGTGATTCTTGATTCTCCACAAAAGAAGGAAGCAAACCTTCAAATACATCATGTGTCTGCATATGAGGTACATCAAAAGCAACCATAGGTTGAGCAGTAGTTTCTGCAAAAATTACATCACGACTTTCAAAAATCTTGTTTGTAGCAGGATTGTAAAGTCTATAACCTTTACTTCCACTACTGTACCCCACAAATATACATTTGATTGCCTTATCATCAAGCTTCCCACGTAACTGCTAAGGGATGTGAGCATAAGCAAGACAACCAAAAACACGAAGATAACTGACTGAAGGTTTTCTGTCATTCCAAGCTTCATATGGAGTAATGGTCTTCAAGGCACGAGTAGGACACCTGTTCAAAACATGTGATGCACAAGCAACTGCCTCCATCCATAGCTTATGAGGCAAACTCTTAGCCTTGAGCATACATCTAGCCATCTCCATTAAAGGCCTGTTCTTCCTTTCTACAACACCATTCTGTTGTGGTGTGTATGGCATAGTGCATTGGTGTTTAATGCCTTTCTTTCCCAAAAAAATCCTTAAATGCACCTGACATGTATTCACCTCCTCGATCGGTACGAAGAGTCTGTACTTTGCAACCTGTTTCATTTTCAACCATGGCGACATAATGTTGAAAAACTGCAAACACATCTGACTTTGCTTTGAGTGGATACACCCAACAAAACCTGGAAAAGTCATCAATGAAGGTCACAAAATAAAGGATGTTTCCTATAGATGGCGTCCTCATAGGACCACATACATCACTGTGTACAAGCTGCAACTTTCGTGTCCCTCTAACTGAACCATCCTGCGAAAATGCAAATCTGTGCATCTTTCCAAGAACGCAACCTTCACATACATGTCTTGGTGGCATCTCCAATAAAGACAAATCATGCACCATATTATGACGTTGTAAAGTCATCAAACTGCCATAACTAACATGCCCAAATCTAGCATGCCACAACTCAGCATCCTGCATGGCCTGAGTCTTTGTTTCTGCAATACATACATGAATCTGCTTTTCATAACGATCTAGCACAAATAGTCCATTTTCCAGCGTACCTGTAGTGATAAGAGAATAACCATTCTCTCGATCTCGTACAACACATCTGTCATCCTCAAAAATGACCCGAAGACCATTTTTTGCAAGAGAGGATACAGACATCAAATTCTTCTTGATCCCTGGAACATATAAGACATCTGGCAAGCATAAATCTGAACCATCTGAAATGGTAATCAAAATCTTACCAACGCCTTTGATTGGATAAGAAGCATTATTTGCACATGTCACCTTCTTTCCTGCTAGAGCTGCATCCAATGAACAAAACAAATCCTTCCTTGAAGTAATATGCCTGGATGCACCACTATCAAAGTACCAAATCATTTGTGTCTTGTCAACACTGTAAGCAGAAAAATCTGAACATACTACAAAAGCATAAGAATCCTGCACAAAGTTTGCAGACTCTTCTTTAGCTGTAGAAGAATCACCAGAAGCTGAAACAACCAAACTTGACTCTTTCTTCTTTTCTTTAGCAATTCGCTTTTTACACTCACTAATGTAGTGACCAGGTTTCTTGCAGTAGTGACATTTACCTTTCTTCTTGGACTTGTCGGAATCACCTTTAGACTTCTCTGAAGATTGTCCTGCACTAGACTCGGAGTGATGAGCACTCTCTTTACCCTTGTTTTTGTTATGTACAACAAGAGCATGATCCATACCATCCACCTATAAAGACTTGTTCTTACGTGATTGATCCTCCTGCAATAGCAAAGCGACTAACTCTTCAAAATGAAGAGGCTCAGGATTAGCTCGCAAAGACAGAGTCAAAGAAGTCTGAAAAGTCAAATAAAATGGTGGTAGTGAATTGAGTGTTTCGGAAACCAAGTCCTTCTCTGGAATCACTTCATCAATGCTAAGCAATTGCTCTTTAAGATCCCTGATTTTTGTAAGATGCTCGATGATATCGTCACCTTCGTCCATCTGTATTTTGTCAAGTTGTTTCTTCAAAAACTCTATTCTGGCAGCGTTTCTTCCTCCAAACATAGCTTGCAGAGTGTTCCAAGCATCCTCAGAAGTTCTGCAAGATCTGATATGTGGTGTGATCGTCCTCTTTATGGTTAAGGCAATCACAGCCATAGCTTGTGCATCTTTAGTATCCCATCTCTTTTGCTCTGGAGTGACTTGTGAGGGTCCTGCACCAACAGCTGCACCACGACCAGGCGTGGCAGGTGCAATGCTACCTGGACGAACTTCATCTCCAGATACATAATCCCACAATCCTTTACCAACCAAAACATTTTTGGCCATAAAAGACCAAAGAGAATAGTTGGTACCATCCAATTTGTCTTCGGATGTAAACGCACCAAAAATCTCTTTCTCCGTAGATTGAGCCATACTGTGGATGCACACAAGAGAGCAAAAGAACCTCCAAGAGATTCACAAATCTCCTCTCCAATGCAAGCAAAACTCTACACAATATCTAAGCACAAAGCTAAGACAAGCTGCTTCCCAAAAGAACTGTTTACCTGAAGAAAATCTGTCAAAAAGCACACCCTCTTGATCTAAACGCCTCCGAAAAGTAACTTCTGCTACGCTGCTCATAACAAAATTCTGAGGGCTCGAACGGCTTCGAAAGGGGGGTAAAACCCCAAGTCACCTGATCAGAATACTCCCGGAACGTCGAGGATGCTCCCACGAGCAAATTTTCCGAAAACTGCCTGAAAACTGCGATTGCGCGCGCGGACGCGAAAACGCAAGTAGAGGCTCTGGAAATCACCTCGCTCTGATACCAATTGTTGAAGATGATGAAACAGGAAACAGAAGGAAGACAGCAACTCAGAGTAGGAAGAAGATGGAGAAGGAGAAGACACAGAGCTTGTGTACGAGATCTCTGTAGTCTATCTCTCTGTATTAGAATAATAGTGTATACAAACTCAGAGCTACAAAGCTTATATGAAACCCTAAGAGATAAGGTGTCCTTTCACATCGGATGTCCAGGGGGAAAAACCCAGTGGGAGAAAAGTGCCCCTAGTGAAGCGCGTATACACACTAACACTACTACATGTCTACAATTATGCCTACAATACAGATGACAAGGGACAAAAACTAGCTTAGTAGACATTGACTCTATGTACCCATGCACTAGACTGCTCACACCCAACACTTGCACAAAGACGGCAATCACATCACATTCACATCATTATTCCTATCGAGATCTCAAATGAGAATCATGATCATTGTTAACTTATTTAGCAATCACATCTAGAATGCACTAATCTTTTCATAGATGTCCTGAGCTACCCTCAAACAATACACACATGAGAAAGCACATGTAACAAGTTCATTTCAAGAGTTCCCATTTCAATGTACATCTTTTCATAAATCCAGTCACTAAAATACTATCAGCCTATTAGTATCCCTAAAATCTTGGTGAGAAATTAGTGATTTTATTCAAATCAAGGTGGCTTGTGACAAAGGTGGAGTGGCTCCCCTCTAGTGCAGTTTGCACCACACCAGATTCAACTGGTTGATTCATTGGTCACTTTCAAAATAGTTGTTGCTAAATCAAAAGCCTCAAGGTAAAGCTCCAATATCTGAGGAGAATGTGTTAAGTCCTCCTCCTCCATCTACTTTGCATCAACAGCCAGATAGTTTCTGAACTTGACCAAATATCAGGGACCATCTTACCTTCCAATTTCCTTTCCATGTGTGCTAGGACCTGTTTTAGAACAAGAATCTCTTTCATCTCTTCCACTTCTAGTTTCTCATTTGGCTCCCTATCCTTTGGCACGTAACCTTTGAAAGGTCTCAATAGTCTCACATGGAATGCATTGTGAATCTTCTAAGTATCTAGTGACTTCAGTCAAAAGGAAACATTGTTGATCTTTTTTTGTATCTCAAAGGGCCCATAATATCACGTACCGAGCTTTGGAAAAAGCCTCTCCTTACCCTTCCTCTTTCATAGGCACGCTTTCAATCATTCTCCTTCTGTTAGACAAGGGGAACTAGAACCTAGGAGTCCACCACCCAACCACCCACTATATAGCATAGCCCCTGGCCCTTTGCCCTAATTGGACTCCCTTTCCACACTGCCTAGCCCGGCCCTGCCCTTTTCTAGTCCGGCCTTGCCGGTGTCCTGACATTACTCCCCCCTTTAGAAGAGTTTTCGTCCTCGAAAACAAAAGTGGAGAACTTCTTCTTAAGAACACTAATGTTTTCCCAAGTGGCACCTTCCTCCGTCGGTCTTTCCACTTGATTAAGGCTTGTTGATGTACACGATGACGTGTACGCAACTCATGATAATCGAGAACACGTTCAGGTTCATGTGGTAAGGTAGGAGGTTCAATGAAATCTACCAAAATCTATTGGTCAATGACATTGTCGTCCCCATGTAACCGCTTACGTAAACGGCTTACATGAAACACCGGATGAATATGAGAATGTGAAGGTAGCAATAATTTGTAGGCACAATCACCTACTCGCTTGAGTTTTTTGAAAGGCCCACAATATTGGGGAGATAGTTTAGGTGTTGGCCCAGTTTTTAGACTTTCTGAATGTTCTGGCACACGTAAAAATACTTCCTCCCCTTCTTCGAAGGTAACTTGCCGACGTTTCTCATCAGTGTACTTCTTATACCGATCCTGTGCTTGTCGGACATTCTAACGAGAAAGTTTCATCATATCCATGTGGTCTTGGAGAAAATCCTTGACCTGTTGGAGTTTTTTGGTTGCCAACCCCACCGTAACTGGTGACCTAGGTTGAAACCCATACATGAGCATGAAAGGACTAAAGCCCGTTGTGACATGCTTAGCACTGTTGTAGGCAAACTCGAGAATAGGTAGGTATTCTTCCGAGTCTGACTGTTTTTTGTTGAGGTATGCTCTTAGCATATCCTCTAGCACCTGGTTAACTCGTTCAGTCTGACTATTTGTTTCTGGATGATCGGTTGTACTGAGGTTCAGTTGTGTACCCAATCGTTTAAACACAGCTCTCTAAAAGTGACTGTTAAACTTGAGATCACAATCACTGACAATGTTACTTGGAAAACGATACAATTTGTATAGATTTTCCACAAATAAATTGGCTAGTTCTGGTGTCTTAACCGTTGATTTGGTTGGAATAAACTTACATAGTTTAGTCAGCCGGTCTGCGACCACCCATGCCGAGTCATGACCTCGTACAGTGGTTGGTAAACCCATAATAAAGTCCATAGA
Source organism: Adiantum capillus-veneris (assembly GCF_014529385.1). Taxonomy (NCBI): domain Eukaryota; kingdom Viridiplantae; phylum Streptophyta; class Polypodiopsida; order Polypodiales; family Pteridaceae; genus Adiantum; species Adiantum capillus-veneris. The sequence goes on along the minus strand of NC_140959.1, from coordinate 120,925,200 downwards.
GATGCTTTCCCATTTTTCATTGGGAATCTCCAAAGGATGTAAGAGTCCTCTTGCTTTCAGGCGCTTCGCTTTGTTAACATTTTTGGCAATGCAAGACATAAGCTTGAACAAAGCCATGTATACCTGGCCAGTAAAATTGTCATTGTACGAGAGCATAAGTTTTTTCTAATACCCGGGTGCCCTGCACTTGGACTATCATCACATTCATAAAGAATTTGGCGCCGAATGTCTGTGTCCGTCGGTACACAAACTCTCCCCTTATGGAGTAGGTACCCATTGTCAATGGTGAAATGCTTCCATCGTTGTAGTTCATCACTCAATAAAGGAGAACTAGGTGTGGAGGTTAATTGTACACTATCGTCATTGGAGTGAGAAGGATACCTCTTTTGAACATGGCTCCACACTTTGGAATATGCTTCATCATGCTCATATTTGCCTTTGAGAGAATCTAAAAATTCACTACGAAGTTCCGTGAACAAGAGAGAATTGATCTCTAGCATACGACTTAGAGCGTCCGTCACTACATTGTACTGGCCTTTACGATACCTTAGCTTGGCATCATATTCCTGAAGAATCTCGGCCCACCTGGCTTTTTGACCCTTCAAATCCGTTTGTTGTGTAATCCATTTGATGCTTTCATGGTCAAACACAATCTCAAACTGAGCACCATACAGATAATGCCGCCATGTTTTTAAGGCAGACACTATTGTATAGAGTTCGCGTTTATAAGCAGAGTAGTTCTGATGAGCTGCATCAAGCTTCTTGCTTTCAAATGCACTCGTCCGTCCGTCTTGTAACAGGACTGCTCCAATAGCACGGTCACTGGCATTCGTTTCCAAAACGAATGGTTTCAAAGGATCTACAATAGCCAGTATAGGAGCTGTAGCTAATGCATCCTTGAGCGTATCAAAACTGTGTTGTTGAGCGGATCCCCATTGAAAAGCTTTGCCTTTTCCTTTTAGTTGATCCGTCATGGGGACATCAATATTAGCATAGTTTTTAACGAACCTTCGGTAAAACCTGCAAATCCCAAAAAATATGTAACTCTTCTAGATTTTTAGGAGAAGGCCATTTCCGGATGGTATCCACTTTGGTTTGATCCATATATAGCCCATTAGCTGAAATAGCATGCCCTAAATAGTGAATTTCGTCTTTTAGAAAATCACATTTAGATTCCTTGGCATATAATTTGTTTGTGTGTAACAACTCAAACACCTGCCTGAGATGTTGTAAGTGTTCTTCTTCACAAGCACTATAGACTAGTATGTCATCGAGGAAAACAATGACAAATTTATCCAAATATGGCTTCACGACACTATCCATAAGTGTCATGAATGTTGCGGGCACATTGGTTAACCCAAAGGGCATCACCAAGAACTCATAGTGTCCAAACCGTGTTCAGAATGCAGTTTTGGGTATATCGGCAAGTCGAATACGGACTTGGTGATTTCCTGACCGCAAGTCTATTTTCGTAAAAATGCAAGCATGAGTGAGTTTGTCAAACAACTCATCTACTCTGGGCAATGGGTATTTGTTCTTAATCGTAACCGCATTTAAGCCACGGTAGTCTACGCACATGCGCATACTGCCGTCTTTTTTCTTCACTAATAGGATAGGTGAAGCCCATGGTGAAGAACTGGGTTGTATAAACCCTCTGCTAAGGTAGTCAGCAAGTTGACGTTCCACCTCAGTAGCTTCCGAATAACTCATACGGTAGGGTGGTTTACTAACAGGTTTACAGCCTGCAGCCACGTCGATGCTATGTTGCACTGATCGCGTCGGCGATAATCCTGGTGGCAAATCATTAGGAAAAATATCTTGAAATTCCTTTAATAATTTTTGTAACTGACTAGCAACGTTTGCTTGTTTAGAATTAGCCATTGGTGGAAAAGATGAGAGAGAAGCATGCGGCGTTGAGGAATGTTCAACAGATTCAATGTTAGAAAGAAAATTAGACAATGAGTAACACAAGAAAACCTGATCTATTTGATTATCAGAAACGAGCTGCATAAGCTCAGCGGTACAAATTAGTGGTGATGAAGATATATCTTTTTCTCCTAACAACAACACATGTGTGCCATGGGATTCAAACATCAAGCTGTTGTGCTCATAGCTACGCTTCAGTGATGGTCCTAGGCTATGCAACCACTCCCTACCAAGAACCAGATTTGCCCTTTCCATGTTCATAACCTGAAAATCCAAGCATGTGGAGTACCTTTGTACTTCCAACGGAACAGCTCGGCATTGAGTATCCCAAATTTCGGTATCATGTCCATTCATCATTGCTACCTTATAGCGGTGGGTACTCGGAGTTTGAGGCAATTTGAGTTTTTTCACCAATCCGTAATTGATGAAATTGTGAGTAGCACCGTCATCTACCAAGATACGCACCTTGTGCCCTTGCAGATATCCGTGCATACGTACTAACTCATGTGGTCCAAAGGCTGGTTGCCACATGGAAGCTGTGAGACAGCATTCATGCACCACCTCAGTGTGTGTTACTTCCACTGTAGAGAATCGTGAGGAAGACTCAAGAGGCAGCAGTTGCACCGTGTGCACTGCTTTCTCCTTGCCCTGAGCATCAGATTTTCCCTTGGGACAATCCTTTTTGCCATGACCTCTTCCTAAACATTGAAAACGTAATTTTTCTTTCTTGGCTTTATCAAAGTCCTCAGAAGAGAGAGGACCCCTGGACCCCTTGGGTTTTTTAGATGCATCCGAATTGGCAACTATAAATTTTCTTTTATTGTGCTCACACTGAGTGCGTGTATTACCATGTGTATTAGCAGGCACGTGACTATTACGTGTTTTCTTTTCATCTAGATCATCATGAATATGTGCTTTCACTATGGCTTCCTCAAGTGTTTTAGGGTCTTGGGTTTTGACATACTTCTTAAGCTCTGGTGTCAGACCTTGTATGAACCCCCGTACTTGTTGAAAGGTATCTAAGCCTTTCAACTTGAGGATAACATCCCGATAGTGAGAGATATATTCAAGCAGTGATGGGTATTGGCGCATGGAACATGTGTCCCAAGCCGTCCAATTCCGATCTGCCTCATTTGTAGGCAAAAATTCTTTGCTAAACATAGCTTCAAAAGCTGCCCAACTCTGTGGTATGATGTTATTCTCCTTGAGAGACATCCACCATTTGTAGGCCTTGCTTTCCAGAGTTAAGCTCATTTGCAGAGCTCTAATTGCGTCCGAAGTACGTCGTAAGGCGTGAATTCCATCCCACTTGCTGAGAAAGATATTCACTGCATCCTTATTGCGGTCTCGGTCTTCTCCCTTAAAAATCGGTGGTTTGGTGTTTTTCAACAATTCATCCACCTCTTTTGCAGTGAGAGTATGCAATGTATCAGCATTTGGGCCTTGCCCTTGTGTAGCAACGTGCTCATGCATGTGCGTGTCAACAGGACTCTTGGACTGCTGTTGCAGTAATTGAATTACTAATGTGGATAGTTTAGTAACATTTTCATTTAAAGCTTTAAAATTTTCATCCATGACTGTCATGCGTGTCTGAAGTGCACGAAATTCTTGAATATCGAGCAATTCGTAAGTATCATCACCTACTGCAGCATCGCGGGTACTCTCCTTGAGAGGATCCGACCGCGGGCCATCATTGGCAGGATTAGGCATACTTTGCTCAATATCGAATGTCATATTGATATCCAAATCCATGGCGACACAGTGGAGTGCAAGGAGTAGTCAGAAAAAATACCTGAGATTGAGAGCACTCGCAAAGTGTAATTAGCCTTGCTAATTTCGACAAAATGGATAGTATCCCAATGGAAATTGATTCGAATTGTCCGCCGTATATCGAATTCCACAAGTCCTTGATAGCCGAATCAATTAGACTTGAAAGCGTTAATTGATTTTACCAAATAATTGTACTTTGAACTCCCGTCGGAATGGTTTTCTTTAAATCTCTGAGTTTCTGCCGGTAATGCACAGAGAATTTGGCTCAAAGTTTGTGCTGGCCTCGTCGATGCTATGCCGCACCTCTCCGGGCCTTGCCGAATCCGCACGTGGAGGAAGGGGGTGGGGTACCCCACTGTGGGTACCGCCCCTTATTGTTAAAATTTGGTTGTGGCCACTAACCCCCAAGGGGGTTGGGCGCCCGTATAGTGGGAAAAAAAGCTTCACACAGCGGCTATGGCCGCTCAGAGCAGCGCGCGAGTAGGCAAAAATGCCATGGCCGCCTCTGTGGTGAGGTAGGGGCTCTGGCCCAGTGACGTAAAACACTCCCCCGCCCAACGCGCAACCGTAGAGCCCGCGAGTGGCGTTTTTTACGCAGGTCCGCCTCGACGGCTCCTCCTTGCAAGGGGGGTTGCCCACGAACTGCTTGCCTTGTCGTCGTCCTCACAGGAGAGGTGTTCCACGACTTGGTGACCCTGACATGCAACTTGCTCATGCAAAGTCGTGTGGTTCCCCTCCTCCACGACTGTGCCTTTCCCAAAAAAAGAACCAAGCTCTTGATACCAATGTTAGACAAGGGGAACTAGAACCTAGGAGTCCAGCACCCAACCACCCACTATATAGCATAGCCCCTGGCCCTTTGTTCTAGTTGGACTCCCTTTCCACACTGCCTAGCTCGGCCCTGCCCTTGTCTAGTCCGGCCTTGCTGGTGTCCTGACACCTCCAACCACAAGCCGCATTGATGCTTGTTTGTTGCCTTCTTATGTTGAGCTTGAGACTTCTGCAAAGCCTTTCTTTCCTTGGCAAAAGCAATGTCCAAATTCTATGTGTGCTCATCTACTTCAAAACGCTTGTCCTTGGTGCTTCATAATCGATGGAACCTTTTCGACACCCTCAACAATCTCAAATGGCACCTTCCTAGTAGACATGTGAATCGTGTTGTTATAAGCAAACTCCACCAGGGGCAAATAGTTCTCCCACTAAGTCTTGTGGTGAGAGATATACAACTTCAACAAGTCTAAAACCACTGAGTTGGCTATCTCTGATTGCCCATCTGTTTGTGGATGAAACGACAACAAGAATTTTAAGTTGAGTGCCTATATTCTCCCACACTACTCTCCAAAACAAGCTTGTAAACATGAGGTCTCTATCTAACACTATAGATATAGTCATGCCATGTAATTTAAAAATTTGTGAGACAAATACTTTGGCCGAATGGTTGACTCGAACTTCTTCTTTGTCGGAATGTAGTGAGACCGCTTGCTAAATCTATCGATGACACTCTAAATACCATCATGCCCACTTTGAGTCTTTGGAAGGTTGAAGATGAACTCCACTGCTATACTCTCCCAAGGTCAGTTCGAAAGGTAATTGTTGTAGGAGTCTTGTTGTTTTATGCCTATCAAACTTGACCTTTGGACACACCAAACAAGAGTGTACAAATTTCCACATCCTTCTTGAGTTGATGTTAACCCTCACGGCTCACGAACACCCCATCACCTACGACGGACGTGTATTATGTATTTGGTAGAGTCAGGTACCGGGCTTGTCGGTCCAATAGGAAAAGGGTAAGAGTGATCGCCGATGAGAGGCGCACTCTAACCGGGACATTCAAGGGATTAGTGGGCTAAGCATGGGCGCCCAAGTGTGAATGGGGTGAGCTCATATAAAAGCCAACTAAACCTAAAATTCACTCATTCTCTCATTTGTGCAATAGAAGAGTGCTCTTGCTCCATCTCCATCTCCATCTTCTTCTTCTTCACCTCCTTGTGTGTGTGTGTGTATGTGAGAGAGGAGAGAGAGAGAGAGAGGGAGAGTGTGTGTGCGATCGAGCATTACGAAGGCACGACGGCGGCGAAGCGGTTGAGCGCGGCACGACTACAGCTTCTTCTTCATCGCGGCGAGGAATCCACCACGAAGGCGAGCGTAGAGCGGTGAGTGACACACCCTTTGCTCTCTTGAGCTTGCTAGATTAGTCTTGTTGTGTGCTTGGAGCCATTTGTGGCTCGCACACGGTGTATCGGCAAGTCCCTTGCTTCGACAGTGTGGCAAGGAGCGCACATTTTTGGCGCCGCTGCTGGGGAATCGCCCTGCACTAAGCCCAAGAGGCACTTTGTGCTTCTCCTATGAGTTGTTTGTAGTAGGAAAGAAGAGGAAGAGAAAGAGGAAGAGGAATGAGTTGTTTTTCTGCAAGTTGTTAATTTCTGTGTTGTCTGCAAGTTCTGTGATTTCTGCATAATGTTGTGTTTTCTGTTTGCACACAGTCTTTGCACAATTAGTAGTCGTTAGCTTGTTTGCAGTGAATGAATAAGTAGGAAGGCAGTTAGCAATTTCGGCTTGCACACAGTCTGTACAGAGTTTTCTGTCAAGTTTTGCCTGCACACAGTCTTTGCACAGTAAGGTAGTGAGAGAGGAAGTAGGTGGACAATTAGCTCACTGTCAGTAAGCAGTTAACAGATTAGTCAGTAGTTAGCAGCACTGTTAGTAAGTAGATAAGGTAGTGAGCTGTCTGTGAGCTGTGAGCTGTTGACTGGGAGGTTAGGTAGGTGACAGTGTGTGTGGCCAAGAAAGGGTCACCTAAACCGCGCGCGGTCATCGCCTAAAAATAAAAAATAAAAAAATTCAAAAAAAAAACCGAAAATATTTAAGCGCGAGTGACTGGGGGGCCACACTAAAATTTTGATCGGGACCGAAAATATTTAAGCGTGAGTGACTGGGGGGCTACACTAAAATTTTGATCGGGATCGGGATCATTTCCCCAAGCCCAAGCCCAAGCCCAAGCCCAGGCCTAGGCCTCAGGCCTCAGTCCTATGATATATACTTGAGTCACTCTTATATATATACCCTACCCCCTCAAGAGGGAATGAGAGCATGTGGGGCAAGACCTCCACTCTCCTCCCTTCTCTTCCCACTTGCACCCTTAGACTTTCTAATTTGGGCCTAGTTCCCTACTAGAAATTGACGGTTTTAAGGATTCCGAGGGCATAAAGTGACCAAACGGAGGGCTGTAAAGCACGGCACGTCCCTCTGACCGAGACGCTCGTTTTGAGCTATCATACGTTCTATTCTATAGCTGGGTCAGAAAAAAAGGACCAAAAAATCAAAAAATAAATAAATAAGAAAAGACTTGGGTTGCAAAACACCCAAAATTACTAGGTGAGCAGCCTTCACGGGCCCTCACTGACACTTCTAGGGGATCCAAGTCATATGAACCTACGCTCTGGATGAGTGTTAGAGCACGAGCATATTGGTAGTGCCTCCATTTACGCGGGCACCCATTATTCCTCCACCCTAGGTTCTGGACCTTCGGCCAGGACTCAAGGTAGCGCGACCCAAGATCCTCATATCGCGTCTAGTGATTCTTCCTCTGACTATGAAGTCATGGAGGGGTATCCTACACCAAACCCTGATAGTTCAAGTCAAGACATGCATGCCATGGGCCCACGGCCCGGGTCCAGCGTGTTTAGCCGCTTAAAAGAGACCCTTAGTAGAGCTACTGGCTCCGAACATGCGGTTAATGAAATAAATGAAGGGAGTGGGGAAGTAAATTCGTCATTCATGCCTAAAATGGACCCTATGCTTCTTGAGAGTGTGCATGTGAATGTTCCATCCACTGCACCTCCTAATCCTTTAGGACTATCTCTCTCTGAGGTTTTACTACCCAATGGTAGGAGTCTTGCCGAAGTACAAGAGATCGAACGCTATATGCAAGCAACAAGGGAGAGGGAAATTGAGAACCTACGAAGGCTAGAACAAAGTCGAGCCCTGAAAGCAAAGGCTCCTATGACAACAATCATGCCAGCCGAGCAACCGAGTGCTCCCAAGGTAGCAGTCACGGAGGGGCAAGCTATGGGGAGCAATAATGCTTCCACTTCAAGGAAAACCTCCAGCACGCCAGGCCTAGATGGGATATTCCTAAACGAAAATTGGGAGTATGACCTACAAGCAGAAGCTTTAACTGATTGGTACACAGGACACACCTATCATGTGGGTTGGTTAGATGTTCTACAATCCACATCGGGTGCTACTAGCATAGATGAGCAACAACAGAAAGTTTGTGATGTCCTCCATAGGATTGTCGAGTTAGAAAGACAGAACACAGGGATCAACATGCCTTCAACAGGCCTAATGAGATTCTTGGATACGGGAAAGGCCAACCAACCAACCCTGTCACAAATGGAGACTCCCTCAGTGAGCCCCATTGATCCTCCATATGTTGTTTCGCCAGCAGCCTCAGTACAATCTGAGCCCACAAGTGGCAGATTTACCTTCCCAGATCTAGCTCATCTTTCTCTTAATGACACTACGGCTACCATGCATATCCCAGTGGTGAGCATGACAAGAAATACACCATGGAGTTCATTTGTTAACACTGCGCCGATGCCTAGTAGCACGGTGCCCCCAACTATACCTACATGTATGTATCAATCATGTGCACCTGTCGTACCTCAGCCTCATGTAGCTCCTACACCTCCGATTATTCCAAGAGCTTACAATCCACAATGGAATTATCCAAGCTCTTATACAAGTGGAGCCATGCCATTTAATAATAACATGCCATATCAGGCACCCCCTATGCCTAGGGCCACGCCTGTAAACTTTGGACCACCGTCTGGTACACCACCATACGAAATTTGGGACCCAAGAGCCGTGCGTATGCCAAGGCCAAGGCCAACTCCCATCTCACATGTGGTTCCAGGAGCACATACACCCATTATACCTGCTCAAATAGGAGATTTGGCAGCATTTTCTCAAACTATCGGTCGCTCTATTGCGGAAAACATGCGTAGTGCACCTGATAGAGAGCCTAGGAGCAAGGCAGTTCAAGTATCTAAGCTCACACAGAAATTCAGTGGAGACGGAGATGCTAGAAAGCATATGGAAGTCTTTGAACATGTGTGCGATTCCTTGGAAGAGCACAATGAGCTACATAAGTGTAAGGCTTTGAGTTTGACCCTAAGCGGAAAGGCTGGAGATTGGTATAGAACCTTAAGAGTAGAAGAGAAAACGATCTACTCTACTCTTAGGAGACTGTTCTTAAAAGAATACATACGAGAGGGAGTACTTTGGGGTGTAGCCTCTCAGCTCCAGAAAGCCCAACGAGAAGAAGGTGAATCCGTGAGAGACTTCATTAGTTGCCTAAAGAATTTGAATTCCCGATGCAATCCAAACGAGCGATTCAACAACAACCAATTTCTCGATAGATTCATTAGGGGACTACGACATGAAAGTATCTATAATGGCCTAGTCATTAGAGGTATCACTACTTGGGAAGCAGTCACCGTGAATGCAATCCAATTGGAGGATAATTTAATGATTGCAGGAGAAAGAGTGTCTGCCGAGCCGAAGTCAAGTAGCTCGCAAGCATCAGGGCATGAGCCAATGAAGATAAAGTCAATCGTGAAAGAGCAAACGATATCTGAGATGACTTTGGCTGATCTCACCAAGGCCATCCAAGAAAGCCTTAGGGGTAATCGTGCTCCACAAAACACTCATATGTATCCAAGAAGGGAGCAACAATGGTGCTCAATTTGCTTGGTCCCACATACTACGAGTGAATGCCCTACTTTCAGAGTAAAGTTTAACGGGACTTGTAACGCGTGTGGTAGGTATGGCCATCAAGCGAAGGATTGCCTAATGCTTAAACGCATCATGTAAAATAGACCGCCTATAGCTTGGGCAGACTCACCTCGAGTTCTTGAATTGATGCCTACCCCATCCATGGAGCAACAGTTGCCATTACAGCACATGGTTCCTAGAACCCAAAATGTGGTCCAAACCACACCGTTGCCACCTCCAGTGCTAGGACCGCAACCCCCTCATCCAAGAGTTACACCTTTGCGAGTCATCTAGTACTTATGTAGATTGCGAAGAGGACATAGACTCTAGTATCACCTATGGAGTCGACATGCTTGAGGAGTGTCCCATGTACTATATGGAAGACCATTGGGGACAAATCAAACCGTTATATCGAGCTACTGCGCTAGCAGCAAGAGGCCAAAACATTAATAGTTTTGCCAGGAGACCACCTCTTCAGTGCTACGAATGTGGTGGACCACATCGAGTAGCTGAGTGCCCCATTAGAATGCAAAAGAATGTTGCACTAATGCAAACAAGTCAAGGGAGTGCATTGGCAATGCCAATACTCATTTGTAATCGTTGTGGCATAGATCATTTGATCGCACAGTGTCCTAACAATCCAAACGCACCGAAAATCACACCATTGAACTTAATAGAGATTGTTGATGGGACACCACCAACTATAAACATAGCACCAGTGAATGCACTCACACGGTCGATGCTCCAAAAGCAAAATTACATCCTCGAAGAGAGAGATGCTGCATCCATTGGCTGAGCGAGAAAGAAGAAAACACGAAGAAAGAAATCCCTTAATGCTTCTAGCTCAAAACCTAGTTCAAAGACTAACATAGGGACAGGAGAGGATCCCGTGTATATGAATGACCCTGAGGATGACTCAGATTCGATAGAGACCACGGAGACCAAAACTATTACTACAAAGGAAAAAGCCAGTGAGGAGGATCACGAGAGGGAATTACGACGAACACCAAAAGAGTATTCAAAGTTAAACCCCCCAGTTGCGAACCCCCAAGATAAGCCACGAGAGACGAAAAATGAGGATTTCAAGAGAAAGATTGGAACCTATCCAAACCCAACAGTGGAAATTGAACGAGTCCAACAACTGAGGGGTTTGGTGGAAGAAACTCAACCAACATTAGAACCTGAACCCAAACATATCCAGATGTCGGACACAGTGTTTCCCACACAAGTTCAACCTCACAAGAACTACAGGCCGTTAGCTATACCCAGTATCATTCGGGAAGAGAGTGAGGGTAGGACATCTGAAAGTGGACACACACCTTTCCTACTAGAGAGAATGTTTGGTGAGGGAATGCCCGACCCCCTTGAGGAAGTGGAGATTCCATCTTCACCATTCTCTTGTCAGGGTCCTACGTCCCACAAGATGCCATTAAATGTTGCCAAATTGATGGATTTCATGTCTTCAGAAGTTAGAACCACCATCATGTCCAAACTATATAAAGACCCCGAGCTAGTCTCAGCTCTTCGAGCCTTCCTCAATGGAGAATTACAGGCCGGATTACCACAGTTTGCACATATGAACAAACCTGACTCGGTAATGAATGATGAGGAACATTTAGCACCACCATCTGACCTAGCGGGACATGAATCTGTAATTGAAGTACCCGTTAACAAGTTGGGGCAATACTTTGAAGGTGATGAATCTAATGCTACTCTACCAATCACTACTAAAGGATTAACTGTAAAGGGGGTCCTTGACGGTGGTGCGGGAGTCAGCATGGTGACAAAGAGTTGTTGGGAGTCTATGGGGCGACCTCACCTTGAAGCCACAAAGCGTAGTGGTAAAAATGGCTAATGGATCTATTGTTACACCTATTGGAATGCTAAAGGATCTCAGAATTAAGGTCTTGGGACACAAGGTAAGGCAAACTTTCATTGTTACGGATTTTTCCAAGCATCCTATGTCATTTGAGATGATCTTAGGGCGTCCATTCATGAGGGAAGCAAAAATGGTGCATGACTGTCCAAAAACCACGTCTACTTCCAGTTCCAAGACTCTGTCATTCAAGTTGATCTTTTAAGTGGTCGAACGTATCCTCTAGGAAATAAATTCATCGTTGATAATCGATCATACACAACAATTCACTCAGCTCCATTACAGTATTGTTACACATGTAACGAAGACACGGATATTGGGGAGAACTCTCCTTATATGGATATCGTACCCAGAATGGCTGAGTCAGACAATGTCGATTGGGTGCACCTAGCGGCAACTATAGATACATGGGGAGCTAGAGGAACAACCTGGGTAACACCAGATGGGGAAGAGATACCACACATTGCACCAGTAAACATGTTAGGTGTAGCGCATGTAACATCCGATGATAAGAAAGAGGCACACCTACCTGAGAGTGAAACCGATGATTCCTCAAAGGCTTCAGGCCAATACACATCAGAAACGGAATCTCAGGGAGAAATGGATTCAGAACCTAAGGAAACATCGAGTGAGCCAAGTATAGAAACTGAACACTCAAGGTCTAGTACGACCATCTATGGTAATTTATATGAGAGTGAAGAAGATACAAGCGAAGACCTATCACGCGAGTCGAGTTCAAACATTTACCAAAATCAAAACCTTAACAAGAAACAAAGGTCATATAAGAGACGACGATATCGAGCAAATGTGAGAGCTAGGATAAACAAGGAAAGATCTACTGCAGAATGGCTTAGTTATCTAGGGGCATGTGATGCTCATCGAAAGCTAGTAGACAATTGGGGTGAACATCTCTAGAGTGTCATGTGATGCAGCCCGCGACCCATTGACCTCGCTCAATTGGAGGTTACAGAGCCGAAATTGAGTCGAACTATAAGAAGACGTCAAAACCGAGAGTTAGCACAACAACAAAAGGAGGCAGAACTAAAAGAAAGGTTTTGTATGCCAAAGCCCAACGAATACCTACCAATGGAAGCAGTGGAGTCTATGATGGTCCAGCGGTAGTTAAAGAGATAGAATTAGCAGAACCAGGTGAGGAGTCTAAACCAGTCTTTATTGCTCAAGACCTTACCGAAACTGAAGAGGCTGTACTTAAGGAGCTCCTCAAGGAATACAAGGATATCTTTGCTTGGACATATCATGACATGAAGGGCGTTCCACCTTCTGTGGTGCAACATACAATTTCCATGATCAACACTGCTAGACCCGTCCAGTAACGACCCTATCCAATGAATCCTAAGTACGCCAAAATTGTACAAGAGGAGATTGAAAAACTTATCCAATGTGGATTCATATACCCTATTGAGCACTCAGAATGGGTCCAATAGTCATTGTGCCAAAAAAGAATGGGAAACTAAGAGTGTACGTGGACCTCAAGAAAGTTAATGCAACCACTAGGAGAGATCATTATCCCTTGCCATATTCAGAACATGTGCTTGAAAGAGTTGCGGGCAAGGAAGCTTATAGCTTTTTAAATGGGTACTCTGGTTACAATCAAATCACAATTGCATTAGAGGACCAAGCTAAAACTGCTTTTATCACAGAGTTTGAAGTGTTTGCATTTCGTGTTATGGCTTTTGGCTTAAAGATTGCCCCTGCTACATTCCAACGATTAATAAACACTGCATTTAAAGAATTTCTAAGGGAGTTTTGTGAAGCTTTCCTAGACGACCTTTGTGTTTATTCTTCTTGGGAGAAGCATTTGTTATATCTACGAAAAATATTTGAAAGGTGCAGATTTTATCGCATCTCATTGAACCCTTTCAAATGCCAATTTTGGGTTAAGCATGGAGTCATTCTAGGGCATACAGTGTCCAAGAACGAGATATCCACAGATGAGAGTAAGATTAAAGCCATTGCCGATTTGCCACCACCTACTAACTATAAAGGAGTTCAAATATTTATGGGCCATGTTGGTTATTATCGAAGGTTTATTTAAACTTTGCCGAGATAGCGCGTCCATTGTACAAGCTTCTTATCGAGTTTCACTGGACGGAAGAATGTCATCAATCTTATGAGTTATTAAAGAAGGCCCTAACAAGTGCTCCAATCTTGCGAACACCTGATTGGAATGTACCTTTTCATGTGCATATTGATGCATCAAATTTTGCTATTGGGTGTGTTCTAACTCAACCAGGAGAACATAAATTGGACTACCCTATTAACTTTGCAAGTCGCCAATTAAATGATGCTGAGATGAACTACACTACTACAGAGCGCGAAGGTCTAGCTATGATTTACGCAGTAAAGAAATTTCACTATTACTTTCTTGCTACCAAGTTTGTGTTTTATGTTGATCATCAAGCATTGCTATATTTGGTAAACAAGCCGTTTTCCACAGGTCGAATTACACGATGGTTGTTAATTCTTCTTGAGTTTGACTTCACCGTTGTTGTGAGGCCTGGGAGGAAACATGTCATGGCGGATCATTTATCTCGTATCCCTAATGGCGAAGCTCCTACGGGGGTTGATGATGAATTGCCTGATACTCCTTTGTTCATTGTTGAGACAATGCCTGAATGGAGTGAAAAGATTGTTAACTTCTTAGTTAATGGTTTTCCACCCAAAGAACTGCGAAAAGATATAGCTCGAAAATTAATCAAGGAATGCGAACCCTATTGCTTACTGGCTGGAACTCTCTATAAGAGAGGAAAAGATGATGTTCTTAGACGCTGTGCCCGCGAGGATGAGTATTTATATATTCTACAAGAGGCACACATGGGCGTAGCTGGTGGTCACTTTTCAGGAAAGTTGACTGCCCGAAAGATCTTACAGTCAGGCTATTGGTGGCCCACTCTATTTAAGGATGCATCACTTTTTGCAAAGGGATGTGATGAATGCCAACGCTTCAACAAGCCACAAAGAAGAGATAGGATGCCTCTACATCCCATCAAGGTAACCCAACCATTTGAAAAGTGGGGTTAGACTTTGTAGGACCGATTAGTCCGGCTGCACGTAACACGCAATCACGATATATCATTGTGGCTACCGACTATGTAACCAAATGGGCTGAAACAAAAGCAACACGAAAGGCGGATGCAAAAACAACAGGTAAGTTCCTCTTTGAGAACATTATCACACGTTTTGGATGCCCCTTTGAACTTGTGAGTGACAATGGAACTCATTTTATAAATGAAGTAATAAAAGAACTCACATCAAACTTCATGATATCTCACCACAAGTCTACACCCTATTATCCCCAAGCAAATGGCCAAGCTGAGAGTACCAACAAAACTCTCATCTCCATTTTGACAAAGACAGTCGAGGCTCATCGCACTGATTGGGACCTAAAGCTTACATCAACTTTATGGGCTTATCGTACTGCGTATAAAGTTGCTATTAATTGCACACCGTTTAAGATGGTGTATGGCCAAGAAGCAGTTATGCCATGGGAGTTTGTCATTCCTAGTCTTCGAGTAGCTTCTCAAGAAGGTTGGGATGGTAACCCCTTAGCGGAGCGATTATATATCCTGGAAAGGCTAGATGGAGAAAGGCAATTAGCTGTGCGAAATGCTCTAGTGGAGAAGGATAGGAGAAAGAAGTGGTTTGATAGCCATTTAAAGGATAAAGACATCAAGGTTGGTGATAAAGTTCTTCTGTACGGGGTACGTAATGAAAAGAAGAAATTGAAATACGCTGGTAAGGGACCATATTGAGTGTGTGAAATTACTCCGCAAGGTACCATTCGTGTGGATACTCTAGATGGAGTTGAAACCATTGGATTCCTTAATGGGAGTAAATTCAAAAGATATTATGATCCTCTAAGCCAGGAAGAGTTGCAAGCCATCCATCAAAAGAAGGCTGCCAAGGAACAAGCAGAGCTTAAAAAAATCCAAGCAAGAGTTGAGGCTCGAGAACGACAACAACGTCTTAGACGCCAACGAGAGGCTAATCTGGGAATCACGCAAGCATTTTTCGAGGACACAGATGACGACTCATTAGAATCTGAGCCACCCCTACGATACCCAATTGAGCTAAATAGCCCCTATGGAAAAGTACTATACAATGCCTTATTAGATACGAGAGCTAAACAAAATTTATTATCCTATGGAGTTTGGTGTCAATTAGGGAAACCGACCCTATCCCCGAGTACGATGCAAGTCAAGGGCATTAATAAAAAGAAAACTGCTATTCTTGGAGTCCTTCAGACCCCTGTTGTCTATGACAATGGAAGCATAGTGCAAAGGTTTCTAGTCATGCCCGCAGGAGCTATGGAAGGCAACGTAAACCTGGGACGCACGTGGATGTTGGCAACCAAATGCACTATTGATTGGGATACTGGTAGTGTCACGACGCGACCACCGACTCTTACCTCTATCATTCAAGCAAAGTCACCTACGTTGCAAACTCTAGCAAAGTTGAAGGATAGCCAACATTCACAAGCCAAGGTGGTTAACTCGTCGTTGCCGGCTACCCATGAATCTAACACTTCAACACTTGTAGTTGCAGCAAGCAGTAATATTGCAAGTACTCAACCTGCACGACCTAAGAGTACATATCAATGGGTCCCCAAGGCCTTACTTCCAACTACCTCAACCCTACCATCCATTCCAAGAAAAAATTTCCCGGGAAAACCAAGAGCGTGCCCTAGGAGAGTCAAGACCAAATCACGATGGATTCCAAAACAACTATTAGAAGCCCAAGGCTACTATGATGGAAATGAGAAAATTTGGGTACCTAAACGTAAAATGTGTCCTTCCCTATCGACAACAAACCCATATGAGTCAAACAGTGTAACGCTAAAGCCAATGGCAGACCGTGGGAAGGGAAAGATCACAGAATGCTACACACCTAGTCCAGAGCTAGTTTGGGCTCCAAGGCAATACCAATTTATTCCACCTAGCTCAGGAAGGGGGGAGTTCCTTGAAGCTTCTAGCTCCTCATGTAATACATCCATAGAGGTAAAAGCTTCTACACAGCCTCCATCTATAGTAGTGGACCTCCATGAAGCTACAAAAGAATCCACACCTCCCAGTGTTCAAGAATCACCTGATGAACCACTTCAAGTTCGATCCTGGGAGAGTACCTTACCACCCTTGCAACTTGACGAGGCACCTAGGGTAATAGAAAACTACTGGCAAAAATCCTCACCTATTACCAACTGGAACAATTGGTTTCAAAGGGTGATGACATCATTTCAAACGATATGATCTACCCAAGGAAGGGGGGAGTGTTTGTGGACATCCATTATTCACTTGCTTCCCTCTCAACCTTTCTCCCTGACCTCTTAATCTCCAATCTTAGGGAATGTATATATAAAGTCTTATACTCACAAAAACAAGATAAAAAAGTAAAAGAGCAAGATCCATAACACAAATCATAAAAACAAATTATGCACAAGAACACGACCCTTGTAATATTTGCACTCTAACCATCATCTATTTGCGTGTACAGATATGGCTAGTACGCTAGAGTCATCCACTCCTGCCTTGGGTGAGAGGTACCCTCGTTACTTTTCACAAATATTTCACATGGTCTTTCCAGTGCTTGCATGTGAATGGGATTTGATAGGTACGCTAGCATGTGAGAGGAATTTTGAGAAGTTAGAATGGTTGATACGTCTCTTGACCACATCTGATCCATACTTAGTAGAGAGCGTTTCTCCCATTGCACAAGCCTACCCTTTTGACCAAGATGACTATAGGCGTCTAGTGACCTTCTTAGTAAACATGGGCACCTATGATGAAGAAGAAAATTTACAGGACTACACGGATGGCACATATGGTCTCATGGATGATGACTTTGTTTATCTCGACGACGAGGATAGGGGTTTAGCCTTAGGGTTTCCCCCCAACCTCTACAATATCCTATTCCTTTGACTCTCTAGGGGGAGTGCAAATAATTAGGTTAGGGTTCCTTATGTTTTTTGTTGTGTTCAATAAGTGTTGGTACCTTTTTCCACTAATGTGCCTCCTAGAGGTATTCCTTTTGTTTCCTAATGTGTACAGGAGCATGTTTCTATTGGTAGGATTTGGACCTTCATGGAATCTTTATCTCGACTCACTCTTCAAATCAAGCGCGACCATCGACACAAACAGGTGTTTCTTGTCCATTAGCATTGCCCCTTATCTTTTTTGCATCTATGATTGTCTGCTTTAATTGTGATTGGTAGCCTAATATTCACCGCATTTGCTTAGTATCAAACATTTAATTCAATGTAATTTTTTGTCATAATCACTTGTCTAGGTTTAAAAATCAAGCAGTCCGACAAACTAGTTTGACCAAGTTAGGTGTTAGAAATCTTCTCTTAATACCATGGGGAATGCCTTCCTAATAATCAATGGTTACTTAGGTTATTAATCCGATTTAGGCAGCATTGTGTGAAATGTACTAGGGCTTTCTAGTGGGCTTGACCCTATTGACCTTTAGCTTAAGTATTATAAAGGGAGTTAACTAGTGTGATGAGCCTGGGGAGGTGCATCAGTGTTGTATGACCCCCCAAAGTTACAAAATTAAAATGCTGAAAATGAACAAACAAAAAATCAAAGTGCCACACTGTAAAATCTTAAGCTGGAAGAGAAATCTTAGCTTGATTTGGTACTTCACTCACATGTATTGCCTATGGTACTAGAGCCCTAGAGGTTCCCAGTATGGGCGCTTTTCCTTGAAAAGCAAAAAACCCAAGGCATACAAAATAAGCACACACATCAAATTGAATCACTGTGAAAACACTTTGGGGGGTCAAAGAAAAGGTAATCAGTCAGGCGATGATTTCATGAGAAATTCCTTTTATCGTAGCTTAACTACAAGGTCTTCTAGATATAGCCTCTAGTCAGCCCTCGAACATGAATACTTGGCTCTCGCGATTAAACAACTTAATTGACCACAGAAAATTAAGAAGCTTACCCATGGTATTAATATTCGATCTCTAGTGCCTTTCGACCGTCAAATTAGCGACCCCAGACTTGTTTAGTTTTTTACCTTTACATCTGTTTATGCATTTGATTACATTGCAATTTAATGTTCATTGCTGACAAATTGCTTGAAATTCTTTTACCAATCAATTGTCTACCTAAAACTGCATATGCTTTTTAGGTGAAGCGCTCAAATTCCCGCAAGGCGAGGTTCGCATGCAACGCAAATCATGGAGTATACAAAACACAAAGACTTCAATTTCTCAAGGTACAAGTTGTCGTTTCTTTTTTTCTCTTTGCATTAGTGTGTGTTTACCATGGCCAGTGAGGATATCACACGTTTGATTTTGAGCACGTAGATCAAAATAAGGGCACCACAGGTGCTGCTGACACTAATATGCATGATGATGATGATGTAGGAGATCATGGGCTTGTAGATATGGATTCTTTCAAGACTTTGGAACATCGCCAAAGCGTACTTGAAAGAAACCTCTCTGCACTCAATGCAAGTGTTACCAATCTTACAGAGTTACTTGTGAAATTTATGAATTCATAGACAACTCAAGGAGCCACAAGTGGCATGGTTCAAGGGAACCAAGCTCGCACGACTCAAGGAGTCCAAGAGACAATTGCTACAGAAGATGCAGAAGGTAGCAATGCATTACTTAAGAATATCACCATTCCTGAGTTTCACGGGGAAGAGCGTGATCGCAACAAGGATGCGGTCAATACGTTCTTACACAAATGGAGTGATATTTATAGATTGAGACACATCCCGGATATAAAGACGGCTGTGGAAACAAGTCTATCTCTTAAAGGCAAGGCCTATAAGTGGTGGATGACATTTCCAATAGATGCTCGTCCTCGTCTTGGGCTGCGTTTCAAGCTTCTTTCTCCAAAGAGTTTTTGGACTCCAATGAAGAAGATAAGAATTGGTTAGCATGGGATGCATGCCGCATGTTTGACATCTCTCTCACACAGTACCTTTCAAAGTATCGAAAAATCATATTAAAACTAGAAGGTCTAGATGAATTCCAAAAGATACGGGGTTTTACTAGGGGTCTTGACAAAGGCTATCGTATTCATGTCAAGACCCAACACCCAAAAACTTTGGAAGAAGCCATTAGTTATGCACAAAGATATGATGATGACAAAGAGAGGAAAGGAAATGTTCCCTACTCTAAGAGTACTTTTGCTAAGAGCAATGTGGCTAAGAGCCAATGGCGAGGTAGATCTCCCACACGTTCCAAGAGGAACAAGAGACAATCTACCTCTCCACGCCCACAAGAGGCTAAGAAGCCTAAGCAAACACGAGATACTCAGCGTGGGTCTCTTAGCGCTGCTGATTTTGAGCGTGCAAAGAAACACAATTTGTGTTTTAGATGTCTTTCGAACCAACATAACAAGAAAGATTGTCCTCTTTTGCAAGGCAAAGAAAAGGCCATGCACATGGTGCAACGCCTCACATTAGATTCATCTCCTAAATATTGTGTTGTAGAGGTTCTTCATATGGAAGAAAAGCACAAGTGTTGTGTGCCTGCTTCAATGTGGCAGCCCACCTTTGGCCCCCATGATTTGATTTGCATGCATAGCACTATTAACGGACAACGTGTTCGTATTTTAGTGGATGATGGTGCAACTCATAACTTCTTGAACTATAAGCTAGTCAAAAAATTGAAGCTTACACAAACTCCCTGCTCTCACAAGTGTTGGACGGATACGCCGCAACGTACGTCAGCACAGCGAGAACTCACCTAACAAGATTTGTCAGCTAAGGATGAAGCTCGACCCGCAGGCGTGTGGAAGCAAGCATAGGGTGTCAATCTACACTTGATCGACTCCTAACTAATTCCTACAGAGGTCTCTACCCAATGTCTAAGTCACAGCCTTCAGGAGTGCATAAGAGGAAACTTCCTACAACGCTTTCTAGAGCTGAACACCCATCAAACAATCTCGAAACACCACAGAACTTGAAGGAGATCCTGCTAACACCAATAGGTCGCTCTCCCTAAGGTCTATGAACCAAAACCCCAACCCAAAACACCTGGTGCAAAATCACGTAGGATGTCTGCAGGTCTTCGTTTCCGAAATCTAAAGTGTCTAATGTGTAGCTCTACTCAATGGGAACGCATGGATATGCTGCAATGCAAAATCGGACAATGTATGCTCACCGAATCACCAAATGAAGCTCGTAGATGGAGCTCGCAAAACCGGACCGTACGCGCGCAATGTAGGTATCGGCGCGTAGCTCTCGTTAGGGGCAACACGTTGCACTTCTTCGCACTCGATTCCGACCACCGGTGCACACGTAGTGTCAAGATGAAGCTCTCACTCTCTCTCGTACACAGTACGCTCACTCAAAGACTTCAAAACTTTTTTAAAATGACAAAGGTCCTTTCATTAAGGTCAAAAAGTGGTATAAATACCTTACAATTCTCAAACCCTAAAGTTCCAAATTAACCATCTACTCAATCTAAATGTCAAAACTAGGATACAATCTGGAAACTTTTGTAAGCCCCAATATTTACAAGGTGAAATGTCTGGTTTTCTCCATAAATGAATAATTACAAAAAATGATAATCTATCGAGTAGTCAGTTTCCGTAGGGTGTGTCCAGCTTCTAACACTCCCCCCCTCCTTGCTCATGTCGTCCCCGACATGGCTGTTGAGTTGCTTCTTCATCTTATGGTTTCGCGCATCTTGAGCAGCGACTCGTATCTTGCATGTAAATCCAATAGTGTTGGGCCGAATATGTCAGTGTTGATGGTGAAGAAGCCGGTGTAGATAGCTTCTTCAAAGGCCTGGAGGTGATAGGATGGCAGAAACATGATCCTTTGATACAATGCATGTATCACCTCCTTGGAAGGCTGACTAGAGAGATCATATGCACATCTGTAAGTATCTTGAAAGAAGAAGATACTGTATGTCACCTGGCCCGGTTTGAACGTCTCGAAGACTGCCAATAGGGTTTTGAAGATCTTCCTCATCATTATGCAAGAAAGGTCAGGCGAGCCAGTGAACAATTTGATGGCGTCCGTTAGGGTTTTCACCATGTATTGAACACTTATTTTCTCGCCGGCCTTCAAGCCTGGCAGCTTCGGATAGTTTAGCCAAGTGGGTTGGCTTCTTTGTAGTATCTCTTGGGCCTTCCACGTCCGCATTCTTGGTAGAGGGCAGAAGCTTAGGTTATCTCTGATGATTTTGGGTGCCTTTACCAAATGGATTAGGTACTGTGGATACTTCGTCAGCCATGCCTTTCTCTCCCTGGGCTGGGAGTCAACTATCAACTTTGCCCCTTCAGGCTAGGAGATATCTACTGTGTAGAGTGGCATTGTTGGCTCTTCTCTGATCCTCTTGTTGATGGTGGCGGCTTCGTACTTTAGAAAAGGGTATGGGAGAGAGGGCTGTAGCCATTCACGCCGGAGGTTGCTGGCATCTATCTGCTGAATGGTTAGGGATTTAAAAACCCTCTGCTCCCATTCCAAAGCTTCTTTGGCCGTTTCTCTGATTTCTGCCTCTATGGCCTTGCACAACTTCTCTTCTTCTTCTTGTGTCAGATCTTGCGGCTCTTGAGAGGGTCCTACTAGGATTTCCTTTTGCATGGGTTTGTCCATAGGATCTGCCACATTTCTCTAGGTCTATGCCTTCCATGGCTGCTGGCCTTGTGCCTGCCTGCTCTTCTGCCTACTGTCCTCTCAGCTCTTCTATCTTTTTTTGGAGTGTCTGTTTCTCCGCTTTAGCTTCTTCTCCCATGTTCATGAGGAGGTCGTTCAAATCGGCGTTTATCTTCTTCGCCTCCTTGAGCTTTCTCTTGATTTTTTCTAGCTCATCTTGCATTACTTTCTGCTCTTCTTCCATGCGTGTTTGCATAACCACCGACCCTTCTGCCATCATCAACCTTTGCTTCTTCTCTAAGGTCAACTCTTTCTGGAGCTCTTTCATCTGTTCTTCATAGATTTGGCTCTCTGTAGTGGTGTGAGTCGAGCTAGTAGCTCTGACTCTGGCAGGAGATGCCCGTAGCCGCTGGATGGTTTGTTCTTTAATCTTAAGCTGGTCCTTGAGCTCAAGGACCTCATCCTGGCTGGCCTCCTGCTCTATTTTTGCCTTCTCTTTGGCATTTCACATGTTCTGTGATTGGCAAGGGATAATTATCCCTTATGGTGGCTGCATTTACCTTTTTGAGGTTTACACACACTCACAGTTTTCCGTTCTTTTTGGGGACTACCACAATGGGTGACACCTAGTCTGTATGTTCAATTTCATAGATGAATTCAACTTCCATCATCTTGTCAATCTCCTCTTTGATTTGTTTAGCAAATGTGTCATTATATGTATAAGGACGTTGTTTGCTAGGTTTTGCATCCGATTTCAAAGGAATTGTATGTTGACATATCGATGGATCTTTGTAGGACCATGCAAACACATCTTTATACTTCTTGAGAAGTTGTGTTAGCCGTTCTTCTTCTTCAGGCTCTAAATCGGTTGCTATATAGACCAGTTGAGGCTTTTCACCTGGTTCTGCAAGGTCTATCCTTTTTGCATTTTCTAGACCATCGTAAGATTCCTGGTTGGTTCTTTCCCTGACTGGTGGTGTCATGATGATTTTTCTATTTTGGATGGTGAATTTCCGATAGTGTGATGGTACATTCATGTTTCCTTTTTTTGACTCCCCTTTACCATCACTATCTTCCTCAGTAGTCCATATCTCTCGTAAAGACCGTTTTAGTTCTTGGTATTTCTGTTTACGCTCCAGTTTGGTCCACTCTTGGCTTTTCGTTGTTTCTTTTTTTTATTTTTGAGATTTTGTTTCTGTTTTAGCTTTTCGTACTTGTTTCATTTCCTCTCGCGTTCTTTCCCTTCGAACTTTTGAGAATCTTCATGATATTTGATCTTTTACACAATCCCCTGCTTTTACAAGAATCAGATAGTGAGTTTTACCTTTTATCCTGGGCATCAGATTCTCTCTCGCTTTGTTTCTTGCCCGTTTCCTTCTATAGCATTCCTGGCGTCTAGGGTGCTGATTAGCAAAATCATAAAACTTGATATTCTCTGCTTTCCCCCCACGCTCACTTGAGTTGTCTGAACAATCATTATCTGCATCGTTGTTTACTTCTAGATACTCAGAGGAGTTATAAAACTCTTCTTGTTCTGGTGATTCTACCATTTCATCTCCTCATGGGAGATGAAATAGGGTAGCACATCATAGCCATCCTTATCGCAAAATTTTGTTGTTGAACTATCTATGATGGTACATACATCCAATGTTGCTAGTATGTGTTCCCATTCTAGAGGTTCAAAGGCATCTTCATGAAAGGTTCCGGAATATACTCTTTGTCCTCAATCGCTCTTTCTAAGACGCATTCCTCTTTTTGTAAGCTCCTACAATGTGAAGCTCCGCACATCCATAGCTCTTTTTGTTGCCCTAACCATGCTGGGAGTCCCGATCCTGCGACTGTAGCTGAATCAAATTCTTCCACCGGTGTCTGGTTCACATCCTTGTAACTATGGTCTTTTAGGTGTATTTTGGTTGTTGTCTCGCCATGTCTGAGGTATATGTGGTCATAACCCAAATCCTGGACCATCTTCGATTGTCGCATGAACGGTCTTCCCAAGATGATCTCATAATTGTTCTTTTTGTCAAAATCGACTATTGCAAAAGTATGCTCATACTCGATTCCGCATGAAGTGACAATCACTTTTTCTAAGAGTCCTAGAGGCTTTTCCATGAACCCATCTGCCAATTGCAATTACATTATGGTAGCTCTCCAAGCTGGTTTTTCCCATTTTTTCCAGATTTCCTTGGTGGCTATAGCAGCTCCCGCTCCACTGTCAAGAATAGCTTTGGAAACTACTCCTTGGAATTCTACTGGTAGCGTGGTGTTTCCATATTCTCCCTCGCAATACTCTCCAACTTTGTTTAATGGTACTGGCCTAGTATTTAGTTGAGTCCCGTCCAATTCTCTGATCCCTTCCTGAAGCTTCGATGTGGAGTCTTTCACTCCAAATTTTTCTAGGCATTTACCTACTGTGGTCCACATGTTTGGTCGTAACCGTAGGAGTTCGGCTAATGTGATTGTGCATGTCACCGGGGTGGACAATAACTCAATCAACCCTTGTGAATCCATCACTTTGTTAGAAGAAAGTCTTTGAGATGGGATTGCTCTAACCTCAGACTTGGCTTCATACTCTCCTAGGTAAGAGGGTAGAGTTTTCAGCGAGTCTGGTTGGCTGTGCCCCGAATTAATTGATCCCTGGTCTCTCCCTTGTGAATGTATGTCAAAGTTCACTTGTGATCTTGCTTCAAATTCTTCAATAGGAGGTAAGATCTCATTTTTCTCTTTTCTCGTGCTGTTCATGTGGTTACTTGCCCTGTTAGCTTCATTGGCCTCACGGATTTGCTTCCACAGATCATCTAGAACATTACAGTCCTTACCCATTTCTGCCAATGTTTTAGGCTGGAAACCGTCACCTGCCTCATCTGTTGTATTTGACACTATGATGGGCTCTCTGCTAGACTCATAGGCATTCGCGAGTCTTTATTTCATTTCTACTTGCTCCTCTAAAGTTGGTTGGATAAGGGTTGGAGCTGATACTTCATGCCAATTTGCAAGTTTACCAAGCGGGTTTTCTATCAAAGATTGAGCTGTTTCAATCATCTTTCTACACATTTCAAACCTCTGTTTTTCTATTTCAGCATATGGATAAGTCATCCATCTTTGCTCTTGGGTTTGGTTTTTTTTGAGTCTGGCTTCATAAGCTTTTAGAAGTGCATCCAACTGCTCATTTACCTTGTCTGCCAGTACTGATCCTCCTGATCCTGCACTTTTGGGTTTTGCTATTTTCTTGGGTGCTATGGTTCTCGCAGTGTGTGAGCTTAGGCTAGCTAGATCCTCTAACCGCTCTAGTCTATCCTCTGTGTGTTTTAACTTCTCGGATAGATCCATTTGCTCTCATTCTTTCTTGGCTTTCATACGCGCCTTTCTAGCTTTCCAAGTGCTTCTCTGATTTTTCGTTTTTGAACTTGGGGCATCGGTTTTTGGCTCTTCAATTATGGGTTCGTTCGTCATTCTTTGAACTTGGGCTCGTGTCACTGCCTGAATAGATATGATTGGTTCATTTTTTGACCCTCCACTGGAAGGCACTGTTTTCAGCATGTTCAAGGTAGTTTTTACTCCTTTGCTCGGGTTCTTAGGGCAATCAGGAATCAAATGAGTAACTTCACACTCGGTGCAATATGCGTTGACTCTAATGATTTCATCATGAGGACAGTCTCTTAGCCAATGGTCTCCACCACACTTGTAGCAGGGTCCCTTGGGTTGTTGAGGTGCTCCTTGAGCTCCTCTTTGTTGGTATGCATGTCTCTGTCCGCCCATGCCTCCGTTGGCTATGAAAAACAATGTTCGTTCATCTAAGCTATATCTTCCTTCTCCTGCTGCCTGTGCAGCTGTTGGTGGTCCTGTATTTCCTATCATGCTCCATGGTTCTGGTATCGAGGGTTCTTCTCGTGGATAATAGACAGGGTTTGCCGCATATCCATTGGGATCTTCATAATATGCATGCATAGGCACCAAAGCCTTCTCTTTTGATTCGGTTATGGTTGGTGTGTATCTTATGCCGACTGGTCGTAATCCTGGTAGGGGTGGTTGTTCCCCAACACTGGTTGTGGTCTTTCTACACCTACAGGTCCTGGTAGGTTGCCTGCTTGATACCTAGGCATTGGTGGAACTTGAGGAGAAGCTACCTGAGCTTGGGGAGCGTAAGGTCTCTCTCTCACATATCCCTTGTTATAATAACATTCCTCCGTCCCATGGTTTGTCCATTTTTGTTCTATAGCACACCACTTGGGCTGTTTAGCTTAGGGTTTGGCGTACAAGTTAATCTTTTTTAGCACTTCTTCTACAAGCTGCTCCTGGTTTACAGCTACTTCTCCTTTCTGGGATGTCTTAGAAGACTTGCTTCCACTTTGTTGTTGTGAAGATGAATCGTCGTCAAGATCCTTGAACTCACCCTCTTTGTAGACCGCACAATTGTCTACAAGGTAAAGAGCCTCCTTGGTTAACTCATTCAACGTTGTGTTCCTTTTCCTATGTAAGTCCTTCTGAAGATCTGCATTCCTTAGTCCTTCGATAAATATAAGCATAAGTCTGGACTGAGTTGGCAGTTCTTCCACAGGGCAAAACTTAACATACCTTTTTAGTCTTAGGGCTGCCTTTCACACAGATTCTCCGTCTTTCTGTTTGAATTTATGGATTTGTGAGACGATATTATGAGCTATCCCCCTTTGTGAGAATTCCTCGATAAACTCATCGAACACCTCCTCCATAGACTCAAAGTCTCTACGCTCACAGAGTCAAACCAAGTAGCAACATCATCCTCTAAGGTTAGTCCAAACCCTGCAAATTGGGTAGGGAAGTCTAACACCTCTTCCGCACTAATTACACACACAAAGGTTGCTACATGATCTCTTGGATCCCTGTTTCGTGTGTATTTCTTGTTTACCCACTTTTGCACTTGAGAATGTCTAATTCTACGATGGTCTACAAACCTCATCATTGGATCTCCACGTCCTAATCGATATACCTCCTCTGGTCTTCTGTGGTAGGCTGGTTCCTCTCCCAATGGTGCTCCTAAGCCATAATTTCTAACAGTTCTTGCAAGAGATGGTTCATCTCTTCAAACTCGGTCTATGGGTGGTCTTCCAGGCCTTGTTAACCCTTGAGCCTTTGGCTTACTCTCTCCTTGATACCTTGAATAGAGTGGTGGTTCCTATAAATCCCTTAGCCCTTGTGCTTGATAACCATCTCGATTTTGATCTTGCTCCAATGTTGCACTCTGTCGAAGCCATGCCTGCAATGATCGTTGAGTTGCTGGTTGGTTTTTATTGTTGAATGTCTGCGGTCGGGTAGAATGTGAGGTCGCATCATACTCTTCTGAAAAGGGATTTGTCGACTTGCTAGGGGTATAGGTGGCTCTTGGCACTTCGTCGGGGGCATATATTGATGCTCCTGGAACTGTTGCCTTTTCTACGTCCTCTGGGAGAATACGTTGGTATTCCCGCACGTATCTATCAACAAAAACTATATCCTTCTCTGTAGCAATTTCATAAGAGAATAAGTAAAGAACCTTGTCTTTGCTTAACTCGGTTAAGTATGGTTCTTTGCAGCGAAAGTAGGAGACTATTCCCTCGCTCTCATGCTTGTAGATTCCCACGTTCTCATTATAAGTTGAAACCTTGGTTGTTTTCTTATCATACATAAAAATTGCTCCAGGTCGATCAATGTTTGGTGGGTGTTCTTGAGTTTCTGAAACCATTTTCCCTTTCGCCACGCTATCTCCATATCTGTTGTAATCCTCAGGGTTACTAACTATCAGATAGTGGTTCCCCTTTTCGTCTCGGAATCTATCTCCATCATCATAGACTCGAATTATCTCCAATCTCTGAGCCGGTCTTTCTTCAATACAAATGCACTTGCGTCCTCGATAGTCAGAATAGACTAGGGCTCCCCTCGAGTTTGTTCCTTCTAAGAAGATCATAGTGAACTTGAAATCATTCAAAGGCTTTAGGGAGGTGCTTCCTCCTGGCATTGGTCCGTCATAGGTGAAACCTCCTGGTTGTTGACTACCCATCATGAAGAAGGATTTTTCTGATGAAGTGTCAGTATCACTACCTTCCTCAATAATCTGTGCTAGTGGATCTAACCTTGCCTGAGTTACACTCTCCTCGGTGGATACTAAGCTACCTTGGTCACCTGCCACCTTCTGGTCTCTAATAATGTATCTACCTGATCTTAAATTTATCAAACTTATCAATGCAATTTATCACAAATCCAACCACTCATCTGGCAAAGGATCAGTCTCTGCACAACTTCTTGCTTTGCTGCTTAATATACCTGTACACAGGCGTTTACTTTCGGCAATCGAATCAAAGTGTTTAATTGCTAGAGGTTATCTTAGTAATGATTGGTATAACTGGAGAGTTAATCTCAACCACTAATGTATTTTATACACTGCTGATGTTCTAGATTAGGTATGCTAATCTGGAACTGTACTTCTCTCTGATGTTGGTCAATTTACGTAAAAAAAGTATGATTTCAGTCTTTGCTCCGTCAAATGGACAAACAAGGTCCAAATTCACTTCTAAAAGAAGTTCTGGAACCCTTAAGCCAAATGGAACCTCACTGTCTAAGCCCAGTCAAATTTTCTCTTCACTAATTCCCAATAGCGTAGGATGTCTCCTGCTCTGTTTTGCCTAGATTTTTGCACTATAAATTCCCCTTGATGTGCTGAGTCCACAACTGTTTTTACTTTTTGATTTGGACACCTATAAGTTGGTCAATGGATCAGAAATCTATTCCGACAGCTTGCTGCTAGTCTTGATTAGTGTAATCAACTCTAATTTGGACCAAAATTGACTAGGAGGCTTGCCTCATGCTATACAACACCTTGCTATGCCCACAGTCAGTATCTGGCTTCAATTTCTTGCTTTAGACATCCTACGCGTAGGATGTCTTTTTCATTAGAATGGCTTCAAATTCAAAGCACAGACTCCCCTTGAGGTGCTGATCACTTTGGTATGCTCAAAATTAGGTTTGGAGTGCAAAATCACATATATGACATCCTACGCGTAGGATGTCTTTTTGGTTTGTTTGACCCCAGACTTGACCCACAGCTTCCCCTTGATGTCAGCAACCTAGTGGTATGCTTAGATTTTAGTTTGGATTTCAAAAGTCCCCAATTTTAGATGTTGTAGCCTTTTTCAGTCAAAAGTGCTAAAGTCTGCTTAGAACCCAATTTTCTCACCCAAATGAGATGAAACCTCTCTCAGTCACTCAATATATCATGTAGATCATGCCCATGCAGTCATCCTATGGTTTTGGTCTTAAAATAATGCTTTGGCACAATTTGGGTAGGATGTCTGGCAATTTCAGTATATCTGGCCTTATCCTGTCAAGATATGGTCAAATTTCCACTTTCCAGGTGAAAATAGGGTAAATCCCACCTTCTGAACACACTGGTCAACTCAAAATTCTAGAATTCCCACCAGATTAGCTTGTAGACATCCTACGCGTAGGATGTCTCCTAGCTTAAAATTAATTTTTTTTTCTTACAGAAATGCTCCTGATGCTCTGCAGCTCTATCAGAAACACTCAGAGTAACTTTTGGACTTCACTTCAGCTCTCAAACACACTTTTGCATCTTTTTGCGTCTTTTACAACCTTGTGATGAATCTACCAAGCAAGTATACATGCATGAAGTGCTCTAGATCCTGAATCATGATGTCCTACTTACTCTACTCCTACTCATCATGTGAAATGGTGATAATGGTGTTTTGGTTGTGTTGGGGTATAGGCGCTTGTGCCTTGCCCGGCCGCCCAGAGTCTGGGCGCCCACTGATTTGTATACCTTATACATAGCATAAGTGTATAGGGGGCTGCTCACTCTTTGAGTCTCCCCACCCATATCTGTGTGTGTGTGTCTCCTTCTCTCTCTCACTCTCCGTCTATGGTGCTCCCCGATCCCCTTCAATTGGTATTAGAGCGTAGGTGCGGAGGGAGCGCGTGTGTGCACAGTCACGACGACAGCGGAGAGCCAATTTCATTCCCGAAATCGCGTCCACGCGCGCATGCACTTTCAAGAGTGCAAACAGGGTTTCGACTTCGGCATCGGCAAATTCATCTTTCTGAGAGTGTTTCCAACAGGTGTCTTGGCGTTTTACCCCCCTTTCGAAGCCATTCGAGCCATCAGAAACCTCATTCGAGCTACGGTTGAGGAGCTGCATTTTTCAGCCCTCTTTTGGCAGTTTATGCTGCGTTTTTGGGTCGAAACGGAGGTTTTTTGGCATAGCTTTCACACCCGGACTTGGATACATGTGATCCAGGAGTCTACCTTGGGGTTTTGGCACGCTCTGGACGCGTTCGTCATATCAGAATTTTAAAATTCTGAACGCTGAATTTTCTGTAGCAGCAGTTGTTTATTGTGTGTCGAGGATTCCACACATGGTTTGCTCTCAGATGTGAGAGTGATATTTGCTGCAAGTTTCCTCACAGGTGGGAGGATACAATGTATGCCTTATGTGGTTTGATGCTCAGGGAGACTAATATGATTGCATTTTGAGCTCGGCAATGTATGCCTCGAGCATGTTTTTTTCGCAGTCACAGGTAGAGAAGATATTTGTGTACTAGATTTGCAGGTGTTTGCAATGATGTATGCAAAGTGTGGAGATTGGTGCATGCATTTGGAGTGCCGTTTGTTGCGCTTTGGTTGCTCATGGTTTTGAGCGTGCAGTCAGTTTGGTTACTGATTTTGTGGCCGTTTTACTGACGAAACTCTGGCGAAATTTTCCCAGGAGTTTTATGCGCATCATTTATGCGATCTAGGTAGAGATTGCGGGTTGCACTTAGCATTTGCGTGCGGTGTTCTTTGCAGGTGGGAGATTTGTGCGTGTGTATGCATCAATACCGCACAGTGTGGGCTTGGTGATTAGCTCACGGTTTGACAGGCGTACAGTTATCTTGGCACACTCACAGGAGTGAGTATTGTGATGTATGCATGTGTGGCTACGAGCTAGGTAGCCGGATTCGAGCACGAATGGCTTGAGGTTTTTCAGCAGGTTTCAGCTACAGGTTTACAAGTTTACAGGCAGGTTTGAGGGCTT
Organism: Adiantum capillus-veneris; assembly: GCF_014529385.1. Taxonomy (NCBI): domain Eukaryota; kingdom Viridiplantae; phylum Streptophyta; class Polypodiopsida; order Polypodiales; family Pteridaceae; genus Adiantum; species Adiantum capillus-veneris. The sequence goes on along the minus strand of NC_140959.1, from coordinate 120,894,225 downwards.
ATTTGGGTGCTGAATTTTCAGCCATTGTTTCCTCTTTGCAGGTGTCCATGTATGGCTCAGTTGTAGGCTGATTTGGGACACATTTGTGACTTGTTTATGCAGCTGTTTAAGAGCTGAATTTTGGGGCTGATTTGCAGCCATATCTTACAGCCATATTTGCAGACTTTTGTTGATGCGATTCGAGCTAGTTTAGGGCTGATTTGGTTGACATTTGCTACTCATTGTTGGTTGCTCTTTTGCGAGCATTATGGCTGATTTTTCATTTGACTTCCAGCGTTATGGTCTGACACAGTTTGATGGTGTAGATTTTGTTGCTTGGAAGGAACATATGCTTGTTGCATTGACGGATTTGGGGCAGGATAAACCCTTGCGTGGTTTATCGGCAAAGCCCAAGTCTATGCGTGATGATGATTGGCAGGATCTTGATGAGTTAGCAATGTCTACGATTCGTTTGCATCTGGTTGAGTCTGTTGACTGGCAGGTCTCGAGGGAGACTACATGCTTTATGGCAGAGTTTACATGCTATGTACGCGACATCCATGTCTACAGGGGAGTCTAGTCCCACTTCTATGTCCATGGGAGAGATTGGTCCCACACGCAAGTCTCGACGGCATAGAGACTTGACATGTTGGCATTGTGGACATAGAGGGCACATAAGGCGTCGATGTTTCAGGCGTTTGAGACAACAGAGGCGACAGATGCGTGTTGCAGATTTGGGCATGACAGATGCTAGTGAGATCAGTACGGTGGTTACTGAGTATGCTTGTGACGACGATGTCACATTTACATCTAGCTTGTCTTCAGACGATCTTATGTCTACGGATTGCATATCGGATTGCACATTGTCTTCACATTGGTTACTAGATTCAGATGCTACTTTCCATGTCACGTCGCATCGTGAGTGGTTTAGCACGTTTTCTAGTGGGAGACTTGGTTGTGTGCACATGGCTGATGGTGCTGTGTATGACATTGAGGGTACAGAAGACGTATGTTTGTCCTTGCCTAGTGGTATGAGATTTACCCTGCGTCATGTGCGTTATGTGCCAGATCTCAGACAGGATTTGATCTCAGTCAGACAGTTACGGGATAGTGGATGTCGGGTATCGCTGCTTGAGAGATCTTTTGCGTTGCATTTGGGTTCGCTAGTGATTGCGAGAGGTGCTAGAGTTGGCACATGGTACCCATTGCACGTAGTACTGGTGCGAGATGGTCGAGTCTCAATCTTGTTACAACCATGCAGAGAGCGAGAGACCCGAACAGTCTCTTTTTCTCATGGGTTGCAGGGTGCTTTGCATGGAGTGCAGAGTAGTGAGCTCGTTGTGCACACAGTTGGGGCACGACTTGAGTAGTCACACAGAGAGGTGACAGAGTCAGACATGCATGCTTTGCTAGTGACTGAGCAAAGCAGAGAGTCAGTTGTGCGAGATACATCTATGCAGGATAGAGGTAGAGCGGTCTTGCTCTAGTGAGTCACGACAGGAGGACGTTGTGCAAGAGTCTATGCATACGGAGTTAGAGCATGAGAGCTCTAGTGAGTCACAGCAGATTGAGTGGTCATGTTTGCAGTGGATTATTGCAGAGGAGGCTGAGACGTCAGCGATTATGCAATCATTCCTTTCTATGCTCAACAGTGAGCATGGGGATATAGTTGTGCAGGATATATCTTCCAGCAGACACCTAGAGCAGCTGGTTTGGTCTGAGGTTGCACGATAGGTTGATGCGTCTTTTGTGGACAGTCAGGAGATGCATGTGGCTGACACGCCTTGTCAGTCAGAGATGCCTATTGCCAGGGATATATATGTTGATGCATGCTCCGTAGAGCTAGCAGGGCCCGCTAGCATTGCGTCTTTTGTGGACAGTCAGGAGATGCATGTGGCTGACACGCCTTGTCAGTCAGAGATGCCTATTGCCAGGGATATATATGTTGATGCATGCTCCGTAGAGCTAGCAGGGCCCGCTAGCATTGCATGGACATTCGATGGTCTCATGTATGAGATGTTGATCTTGAGACCGGATATCGCAGCTGCAGTGGGAGCATTTGCAGTTGGGGTTGTCAGTCGTTTGTTGACTGATGATGGCATAGTGCACGAGGGAGATATGCAGGTATTGCGTACATACTTGCAATACGTGTGCGGTACGTCTGGTGGTGTATGGACTTACACGGGAGTAGGACAGCCGAATGCACATGATCACAGCCAGCCAGTGGGCATCGGTTGAGAGCGGTTTTCTCTCGCCTTTTGTAGTCTTTAGACTAGGTTCCCTTGCTTAAAGGCACAGTCGCCTTTAAGTGGGAGGTTGTTGGGGTATAGGCGCTTGTGCCTTGCCCGGTCGCCCAGAGTCTGGGCGCCCACTGACTTGTATACCTTATACATAGCATAAGTGTATAGGGGGGGCTACTCACTCTTTGAGTCTCCCCACCCATATCTGTGTGTGTGTGTCTCCTTCTCTCTCTCACTCTCCGTCTGTGGTGCTCCCCGATCCCCTTCAGGTTGCTCTCTGGCCTCTCCGGACTCTCAAGCTCTCCTCTCACCGCTTCTACCACTCCAACTCCTACTCAAGAACTCAACTAATATCTAAAACTATCTCAATCTACCTAAATCTACCTAAGTCGAAGGATCTAGGCGAGACACACGCTCCCTAGACTCCCTCTAAGACCTAGAGAGTCCTCCACCCTCTGATCCTATCTAAATGTAAAACAAGACTCTTGGCAAGCCAAAGAATCCCTATCCTCAAGGACTAGTCTCGGTCACCTACCTAAGGTTTTCGTCCCCGGCAGCGGCGCCAATGTTGGACAGATACACCGCGGTGTATGTCAGCACAACGAGAACTCACCTAACAAGATTTGTCAACTAAGGACGAAGCTCGACCCGCAAGCACGTGGAAGCAAGCATAGGGTGTCAATCTACACTCGACCGACTCCTAACTTATTCCTACAGAGGTTTCTACCCAATGTCTAAGTCACAGCCTTCAGGAGTGCATAAGAGGAAACTTTCTACAACGCTTTCTAGAGCCGAACCCCCATCAAACAATCTCGAAACACCACAGAACTTGAAGGAGACCCTGCTAACACCAATAGGTCGCTCTCCCTAAGGTCTATGAACCAAAACCCCAACCCAAAACACCCGGTGCAAAATCACGTAGGATGTCTGGTCGAAATTTTCACGTCTTCGTTTCCAAAATCTAAAGTGTCTAATGTGTAGCTCTACTCAATGTGAACGCGTGGATATGCTGCAATGCAAAATCGGACAATGTATGCTCATTGAATCACCAAATGAAGCTCGTAGATGGAGCTCGCAAAATCGAACCGTATGCGTGCAATGTAGGTATCGGCGCGTAGCTCTCGTCAGGGGCAATACGCTGCACTTCTCTGCACTCGATTCCGACCACCGGTGCACACGTAGCATAAAAATAAAGCTCTCACTCTCTCTCGTACACAGTACGCTCACTCACAGACTTCAAAACTTTTTTAAAATGACAAAGGTCCTTTCATTAAGGTCAAAAAGTGGTATAAATACCTTACAATTCTCAAACCCTAAAGTTTCAAATTATCCATCTACTCAATCTAAATATCAAAACTGGGATACAATCTGGAAACTTTTGTAAGCCCCAATATTTACAAGGTGAAATGTCGGGTTTTCTCCATAAATGAATAATTACAAAAAATGATAATCTGCCGAGTAGTCAGTTTCCATAGGGTGTGTCCAGCTTCTAACAACAAGTATGTGGTGGAGCAGATGTCTGGGAATGATAAAGAAGTATGGGACACGGTAGTTCAAGGGGTTGAGCTTATTGTTCAAGATCATACGATGACCCTTGACTTCCAAGTTATGAACATGGACCGTGCTGATGTAGTTTTAGGACGTGAGTGGCTGCATGGTTTAGGAAACACATTGCACACTAGTTATGAACCCAACTCCTTATCCTTTATGGCCAATGGTAAACATGTGCTTTTGCTTGGTGAGAAAAATATACCATCTGCACCTCTTATATGTACAGCCGAGCTTTCTATTTTGCAGAAAGCAAATTTAATAGATGAAGTCTTTTTGTGTTACTGCTTGTCTCCAAGTCTTGTGAATTCTCAAGAGCAAAGTGCGGTGAATTCTAGTAAGGGTATGCAAAGTGCAATGAATTCTAGTAATGGTATGCAAAGTGCAATGAATTTTATTGATAAGCAAAGTGTTAACAAATCTAACGAGCAAAGTGCTCTCAATTTTAATTCTATACAGCAACGTGCAACTGTTGTAAAACAAACATTACAGGAATTACAAGATTCTCCATCCCAGCATAACTCTAATTTACTTTCTCCTTTTGCACGGCAAAAGCTGACTCACTTACTCACGGAGTATAGTGATGTGTTCTCAAGTGATTTACCATCGAGTTTACCCCCTACACGTGATGTGCAGCATGGCATATATGTCTTGCCAGGCACTAAACCGGTGAGTAAACCACCTTATCGTATGAGTGCTAAAGAAGCCAAGGAGGTTGAGAGTCAGTTGACTGACTACCTCGCTCGTGGTTTCATTAGACCTAGCACTTCGCCTTGGGCATCACTAATTCTATTGGTAAAAAAGAAAGATGGTACTATGCGCATGTGCGTAGATTATCGCAGATTAAAGGCGATAACCATCAAGAACAAGTATCCTCTGCCTCGAGTGGATGAGTTGTTTGATCAACTCCACGAGGCAAGATACTATACAAAGATAGATCTTCATTCAGGATACCACCAGGTACGTATCCTACTGCAAGATATCTCCAAAACTGCGTTTAGAACACAGTTCGGGCATTTTGAATTTTTGGTTATGCCTTTTGGTCTAACCAATGCTCCAGCTACATTTATGACACTCATGGATAGTGTCTTACGTCCCTATCTTGGAAAATTTATTGTTGTTTTCCTTGATGATATTCCCATTTACAATAAGATTGAAGATGAACACATAGAACAGTTACCATTAGTGTTTGAACAGCTATGAGCTCACGTGATGTATGCTAAGCAAAGCAAGTGCGACTTCTTTAAAACAAAGATACATTACCTCGGTCATGTGATCTCTTATTATGGCATCAAGATGGACACTGACAAGGTCGCTGCCATTCTTTGATAGCCACATCCCAACACGGTTGAGGAGCTTCAAATATTTTTAGGCATGGCTGGATTTTATTGACAGTATATCCGTGACTATGCCAAAATCACTGTTCCAATGACGGATCAACTTAAAGCAAAAGGTAAGACCTTTTCTTGGGAAGAAGCCCAAAAATGCAGTTTCGAACAGCTCAAGGTAGGTATAGCCACTGCTCCCATCCTAGCAATCGTCGACCCACTTAAGCCGTTTGTGGTAGAGACTGATGCTAGTGCTAAAGCCATTGGTGCAATACTTCTCCAGGAGGGAAGACCTATAGCCTTTGAAAGTAAAAAGTTAGATAGAGCTCAACAGAATTATTGTGTCTATGAGAGAGAGCTCTATGCCATAATTTTTGCTTTACAAAAGTGGCGACACTATTTATATGGTGCCGAGTTTGAAGTAGTTTTTGACCATGAGAGTATCAAATGGTTTACTACTCAAATAGACTTGAAGGGCCGTAATGCTATATGGCCAGAAATCCTTCAAGATTATGATTGTAAGCTACGATATTGCAAGGGCGATATAATGTAATAGCGGATGCACTAAGTCGGATGCCTCAGATTAATTCACTTGCTGCTAGAGGATAAGCTACGAGCATACGTTTGCAAGAAGCAAAACAATTGGGAAGACTACTTACCTATATTGGAATTTTCTTATAATAGTTCAAAGCATGTGACTTTAGGGTTTAGTCCATTTATGCTTTTGTATTGATTTCAACCTAGATCACCCGTTATGGTGGGGTTGGCTAAGGAGAGTGGGGTTGGCTAAGGAGAAGATACAACAAGCGAAGGATTTTCTCCAAGACAATTTTGACATGCTTTGAGTTGCTTGATAGAATGTTAAGCAAGCTCAAGATCGATATAAGAAGTACGCAGATGAGCATCGACGTCTTGCTACTTTCGAAGAAGGAGACAAGGTTTTCCTCAAAGTTCTAGAGCATTCAGAAAGTCTGAAGACGGGAAAAGTTGCTAAACTTTCACCACGCTATTGTGGGCCATTTACCATTCTCAAACGTATAGGTCAAGTTGCCTATAAGTTAGCTCTTCCAGAGCACTAACGAGTTCATCCTGTTTTCCATGTTAGCCGTTTACGAAAACAGCTAGGATAGAATTATAATGTCATTGACATAGGTGTGCTGTTTGACCTTATCGAACCGCCAAGCATTCCTCATGAGCCCGAAAAGATTTTGGATTCTCATGAGCTTCGCACCAGACATCATGTCAGACGACAGGTGTTGGTAAAATGGCTAGATAGACCTGAAGAAGGTTCTACATGGGAGAATGTCTCCACACTTAAGAAACGTTTTCCTACATTCGTTTTCGAGGACGAAAACGATTCTCCAAGGGGGGGGTAATGTAAGGACATGGGTCCTATGGGCAAGGCCACCGGCACGCCCGAACAGTGTGTACGCTAGGGGGAGGCTATAAGATAGCACGGTTGGGTGGAGACTAGCACACGCATTACCACCGCCCTTTCACCTTTGTTAGAAGATCAGCAGGGTTTGTAGTGGTGTGAATCTTGACAAGTTGCAATCGCTTGTCTTCAAGCACCTCACGAATGAAGTGATACTTCACATCCACATGCTTTGTCTTTGCATGAAACACTGGATTCTTTGCCAATGGTATAGCACTTTGGCTATCACGATGTAACACATCAATCTCAACATTGATTCCCAAGTCCCCCACCAGTAGACAAGGCAACACAATCTTGCAAACGAGATCGCCATGAAACTTCACCTCCAGTGAATTCAAAAACATAGCCTGAAGTGGACCTTCTCTTGTCCAAGTCTCCTGCATAATTTGCATCCGTGTAACCAATTACACATGCTTCCTTTCTTCCAAAGAAAATGCACATGTCTTTTGTACCATTCAAATATCGCATAACCCCTTTCATTGCCCCCCAATGTTTCTTGCTTGGATTTGACATATATCTACTAACAACTCCCACTGCGAAAGCAATATCAGGACGTGTAGCAATCATAGCATACATCAAACTCCCAACTGCAGATGAATAAGGCACTTGTGCCATTTCAACCTTTTCCTCTTTAGACTTAGGGCAATCATTTTTAGAAAATTTCACATATGGAGGCAATGGAGTACTCAATGCCTTCCCCTTCTCCATATTGAAACGTTTGAGCACTTTAGCAATGTACTCAGATTGAGACAAATAGACCAATTTCTTGCATCTTTCTTGCTTATGGGCATGCCAAGGATATGGCTTGCTTCACCCATGTCTTTCATTTCAAAGTTTGCATGTAACTCCGACTTTAAGGCTGAAATCTCATCCCTACATTTCCTGGTAATTAACATATCATCCACATAAAGGACCAAAATCAGCAAACTACCATCGTTAGCTCGCTTAGTGTAGAGACAATGGTCCATATTTCTACGTTTGTAGCCTTGAGAGAGCATGAACGAGTAGAATTTATGATACCACTCCCTTGATGACTATTTTAGACCATAAAGAGTCTTTTCTAACTGACACACCAAGTCTTCATTGCCCTTCTCAACAAAACCTTCTGGCTGCTACATATAAACTTCTTCTTGAAGATCACCATGGAAGAACGCCATCTTGACATCCATCTGGTCAAGTTCCATGTCGTCTTTAACAACCAACGCAAGTACACACCGCAGAGTAGTCATCTTGACAACAATCGGAGAAAAGATCTCATCAAAGTCAATACCCTGCTACTACTTAAATCGTTTAGCAACAAGTCGTGCCTTGTACTTGGGTTTATTATCATGAGGTGTAATTTTTTTCTTGTACACCCATTTTCATGGTAATGCCTTTTTACCTTTAGGCAACCAAACCAACTTCCAAGTTTGATTCTTATGCAACGAGTCCATTTCTGATTGCATAGCTTTCTCCCACTTTGCCTTGTCATCCATTGACATGGCTTCCTTATAGCAGGAAGGCTCTCGAAAATCTGGCAACATAATGTAGTCCAATGAGGGAGTAAATCTATCAGGAGGCCTTGAAACTCTTGTAGACCTTCTAATAACTGCTTGAGCCGGTTGTCCCTCAGCAACATCTTGTACTGCAGGAGGATTTTGTACTTGTTGTTTGACATTAGGCACTTCAGCCCTATTGTGGACATTTCCATCTTCTTGGAAGATAACTTTCCTGACCTCCACTGGATGCACAGGCTTCTTATGCATCTTTTCTTCATTGAAGCATATGTCATTACTGCGAACTATCTTTTTAGCTTCAGGATCCCATAACCAAAATCCCATCTCGCCAGGTTTTCCATAGCCAAGAAATATGCATTCCTTTGTCTTAGGAGCCAACTTGCTTCGAAACTCCTTTGGAACATGGCAATATGCTTCACAACCAAAGACTCTAAGATGCTTGTAAGAAGGTGGCTTCCCAGACCAAAGCTCTTCAGATACCTTCTCATCTAAAGCCTTGTTAGGAGATCTATTAATAAGATGGACAGCAGTTGCTAATGCTTCCGCCCAAAATCCATCAGGCAACTCTACATTAGACAACATGCTACGTAACTTCTCTTGTATGGTACGGTTCATCCTCTGAGCAATAGCATTTTGTGGAGGGTTATATGGAGCAGTCAACTCTCTTTTGATGCCTTTGGAATCACAAAAATTCTAAAAGGCTTTAGTGACATACTCACCACCATTGTCTGACCTCAAGCACTTCACTTTCTTGTCAGACTGATTCTCCACTAATGCCACAAAATTCTAAAATTTTGAAAGAAATTCATCCTTCTTCCTGAGAGGATATACCCACACTTTCCTTGAGAAGTCATCAATGAATGTAACAAAGTACAATGAACATCCCATGGATACGTTAGGCATAGGTCTACAGACATCAGTATGCACTAACTCTATGTTGGGGTATAAAGCCCAATGTGGACGCCCAGGTAAGTGGGCGGGCCGCCAAGTATGTACACATATTATTTTGTTAAAACCTAATAAGAACTCACTATGCTCTACACATTACAGTAGAGCGAGTTCACCATATCGTCGTGCTCTTCTTCTCGCACTCTCTCTCGTGTCGCACTTCCGCTCGTACTCCTTCAACTGGTATCAGAGCTCAGATCGAGGCTCGGGGCAGCACTGCAGAAGGCTAGAGTCACCAACTCAGATTGGAGTGAAATTCGACAGGCGAAGACACGGCCCCAAATCCTATGGGTGCGACCGAAGGGCTCGGTGTTCTTAGAATTTCATTCTGAGGTCATCTCGGCCACCGTTGGGCTTCGACAAAGGTCTACGCAGGCCATTTTCGACTACGTCGTCTCGACGGGTGCAGATCCGACTCTGCAAATTTGGGGTTTTTCAGCCTACGACTGCAGGTGCTGAGGATATCGACACTCCTAGAGTGTTGATTTGTGGCTGCCTACACATCGAAGGACGGCTCACAGTTCTTGGAGGCGTGTCACATATGACATGGGCGCATCTACACACAGACTGTAGACGACATCCACTAGTTCATCAAGTAGTTGATATTGGTTCAGAGGTCAGTTTAAAGGGGAAACTCTGCCGAATTTTTCCCAGGAAAGTAAACCACTCTGAAGCGTAGCTATGGCTGGATCACAGGACATTGCTCTTTACAATATCAAGAAGCTGGATGGCACCAATTTCCCATTGTGGAAGAAGCAGATTTGGCACGTGTTGGTACAAAAGAAGCAGATAAAACCTATAAAGGTCAAGGGGATAAAACCAGAAGATATGGACGAAGATGAATGGAGCGAAATGGATGAATTGGCACTTTCTACCATTATGCTGACTTTGGCAGAAAGCGTTTACTTCAATGTAGCAGACGAGATGTCGGCTTATCAAGCATGGTTAAAGCTGAGTGATCTTTATGAGAAGCAGAGTGCAGCTTCACAGGTATACTGGCTTAAGAAGCTTGTTGACTTGAAGATGAAAGAAGAGCTCAAGGTGTCAAGTTTGATGAACTTGTTAGAGCTATGTTCCTGTTGATCACATTGCCGGAAAGTTGGGAAACTTTTCGCACAGCTTTGAGTAATTCTGCACCTCCAGATGGTTTGAACATAGCAGGTGTAGAAGGAAGTCTGCTTACTGAAGAAACCAATAGAAAGACAATGGACAAAGGCAAAGGAACAGCCTTAGTTGTCAGGGGAAGGACCAAAGAAAAGTACAAAGGTGGAAAGAGGAATCAGTCTCGTAGCAAGTCCCGCAGTGCTAAAGGCAAGAGTGACATAGAATGCTACCATTGTGGCAAGAAGGGTCACATGAAAAGAGACTGCAGAGAATGGAAAGCAAAAAAAGGCAGAGAAAGCTGAAGATCATGGTGAGAAGAACAAGTCCTCAGTGAAGATTCAAGAAATAAATGTGACAAACACTGTTGCACAGGATGACAGTCTAGTGTCAGGAGACATCTACTTCTTGAAGATTACAATGGACTCAGCTCTTCTTACAGCATCTGATGGAAATGCACTGAGTGACTGGATTATAGACTCAGGGGAATCACTTCATGTGTCTCCAAACAAGGAGTGGTTTACCTCTTATGTGACCACTGAAGATCATGTTCGGCTAGGCAATGGGCAGACATGTGAGATCTTAGGTGTTGGAGATGTTCAATTGAAGTTTCAGAATGGCTCTTCTTTCACGCTGAAGAATGTGGGACATGTTCCTGCAATTACAAAGAGCTTGATCAGCACAGGTTTACTTGATGATGCTCGCTACGTCACCACTTTTGGACAGAACATCTGGAAGATATCCAAGGGTTCTATGACAGTAGCACATGGAGTAAAGTCTGGAGGACTTTACATGATTTATGTATCAAATGTCTCTAAACATGTAATCAATGTAACCGAGCAGCCGAACGTTTCTTTGTGGCATATCCGGTTAGGACATATGTCCAAGAAGGGAATGGAAATCTTGTCTCGTTCTGGTTATTTGCCTGGCTTTTCATTTAATGATTTTGAATTCTGTGAACATTGTCTGTATGGTAAGCAAACACATCAGCCACATAAGCATAGAAGCAGTAGAAGAGATACACAGTTGGCACTTGTTCATAGTGATTTGTGTGGACCTATGCCTAACCTATCTCTAGGGGGAGCTTCTTACTTTATGACATTTATAGATGATTACTTGAGGAAAGTATGGGTTCACTTTCTCAAGCACAAGGATGAAGCGTTTAGTGTTTTCAAAACGTTTGTGACACTTGTGGAGAATCAGAGTGGCAAGAAGCTTAAATGGTTACGCACTGACAATGGTGGAGAGTATGTTTCAAAGGCCTTTCAGGACTTTTGTGAGTCAAAAGGTATAAAACGTGAACTTACTGCTCCTTACAATCCTCCTCAAAATGGTGTTGCTGAGAGGATGAATAGGACCATACAAGAGAAGGTCAAAAGTATGTTGTCTAATGCACAGCTGCCAAATGGGTTTTGGGCTGAAGCTGTATCAACAGCTGTTCATCTTGTAAATAGATCTCCTAGCAAGGTTTTGCAGAAGGATTCAGTGCCAGAGATGGTATGGTCATGCAAAATGCCCTCATACAAGCATCTCAGAGTCTTTGGCTGTGAGGCATATACTCACGTTCCAAAGGAATTTAGGAACAAACTTGAGCCAAAGAGTAGAAAGTGCATCTTTGTAGGCTATGGTAATTCTGGTGAGATGGGGTACAGACTTTGGGATCTCGAATCCAGAAAGTTTGTCCGCAGCAATGATGTTCACTTTAATGAATCCAAATATCATTCTAAACCGGAGAGGGTTGAGGAGATTAGAAGAGTTGTCTTCCAAGAAGATGGACCTGCACGTGCAAGACAAAATGTTAGGGCTCAAGAGGAGCAAGGACAGGATAGAGTGGAACCACAGGTTGTGGCTAAGCCTGAGCCACCTATTGTGCGTAGATCTGGACGTGTCACGCGACCTCCTGATAGGTTTGTTCCATCTATGAACTATGTCATGTTGACTGATTGCAATGAGCCTTCATGTTACAAGGAAGCAGTGCAAATGAAGGACTCCGAGAATTGGCAATTGGCCATGCAGTCAGAGATGACATCTCTGCATAAAAACAAGACATGGAAGCTAGTTAAATTACCACAGGGAAAAAAGGCTCTACCTTGTAAATGGGTTTACAGGTATAAGATCACCGCTCATGATAGTCAGCCAAAGTACAAAGCAAGGCTTGTTGCCAAGGGCTTTAAGCAAGAACAAGGCATTGACTTTGATGAAGTCTTCTCTCCGGTGGTCAAGATGACTACATTGAGATGCTTTCTTGCATTGGTTGCCATATTAGATTTGGTGTTGCACCAAATGGATGTCAAGAAAGCGTTCTTGCATGGTGATTTAGATGTGGAAATTTACATGCATCAACCAGAAGGGTTTGTTGAGAAAGGCAAGGAAGATTGGGTATGCCCGTTGTTAAAGAGTCTTTATGGCTTAAAACAATCACCGAGGGCATGGTACCATAAATTCCACAAGTTTATGCTTTCTCAAGGCTACAAACGTAGTGAGTTTGATCACTGTCTATATACAAAGAAGGCTAAGGATGGTAGTTGGCTGATCCTTATTTTGTATGTGGATGACATGTTGATTGCTAGCAAGCACTTGGAAGAAATTTTAGCTTTGAAGTCAAAGATGGCAAAATCGTTTGACATGAAAGACATGGGTGAGGCAAGTCATATACTTGGTATGGGCATTGAGAGAGACAGATCAAAGAAGTTCATTTGGTTATCTCAAACAGAGTATATTGACAAGGTTTTGCAACGTTTCAATATGGAGAAGGGAAAGGCACTGAGTGTTCCATTGCCACTATATGTGAAACTTAGCAAACAAGATTGTCCTGTGTCTGAGGAAGAACAGGCTGAAATGGATAAGATTCCATATGCGTCTGTAGTGGGTAGTTTGATGTATGTAGTAATTGCTACTCGCCCAAACATTGCATTTGCAGTGGGAGTAGTAAGTCGATACATGTCAAACCCAAGCAAGAAACATTGGGAGGCAGTGAAAGGAATATTGAGATACCTGAAAGCTACAAAGAGTATGCATATATGCTATGGGAGTTAGGAGCTAAGTGTAAAGGGTTTTACAAACTCAGATTATGCAGGTGACTTAGACAACCGAAGGTCTACGTCAGGGTATGTCTTTACATTGGCTGGTGGAGCAGTATCATGGCGTTCTAGATTACAAGATTGTGTTACTCAGTCTACTACAGAGGCTGAATATGTTGCAGCATCAGAGGCATGCAAAGAATCAATTTGGCTTAATCGACTAGTAACACATTTGGGAATCAAAGAAGAGATGCCTGTGTTATATTGTGATAGTCAAAGTGCTATACAATTGGCTCGCAATCTAGTTTATCACTCAAAGACAAAGCATGTGGATGTGAAGTATCATTTCATCAGGGACATCACTCAGGGGCATCACTTCATGTGTCTCCAAACAAGGAGTGGTTTACCTCTTATGTGACCACTAAAGATCATGTTCGGCTAGGCAATGGGCAGACATGTGAGATCTTAGGTGTTGGAGATGTTCAATTGAAGTTTCAGAATGGCTCTTCTTTCACGCTGAAGATGTGAGACATGTTCCCACAATTACAAAGAGCTTGATCAGCACAGGTTTACTTGATGATGCTCGCTACGTCACCACTTTTGGACAGAACATCTGGAAGATATCCAAGGGTTCTATGACAGTAGCACATGGAGTAAAGTCTGGAGGACTTTACATGATTTATGTATCAAATGTCTCTAAACATGTAATCAATGTAACCGAGCAGCCGAACGTTTCTTTGTGGCATATCCGGTTAGGACATATGTCCAAGAAGGGAATGGAAATCTTGTCTCGTTCTGGTTATTTGCCTGGCTTTTCATTTAATGATTTTGAATTCTGTGAACATTGTCTGTATGGTAAGCAAACACATCAGCCACATAAGCATAGAAGCAGTAGAAGAGATACACAGTTGGCACTTGTTCATAGTGATTTGTGTGGACCTATGCCTAACCTATCTCTAGGGGGAGCTTCTTACTTTATGACATTTATAGATGATTACTTGAGGAAAGTATGGGTTCACTTTCTCAAGCACAAGGATGAAGCGTTTAGTGTTTTCAAAACGTTTGTGACACTTGTGGAGAATCAGAGTGGCAAGAAGCTTAAATGGTTACGCACTGACAATGGTGGAGAGTATGTTTCAAAGGCCTTTCAGGACTTTTGTGAGTCAAAAGGTATAAAACGTGAACTTACTGCTCCTTACAATCCTCCTCAAAATGGTGTTGCTGAGAGGATGAATAGGACCATACAAGAGAAGGTCAAAAGTATGTTGTCTAATGCACAGCTGCCAAATGGGTTTTGGGCTGAAGCTGTATCAACAGCTGTTCATCTTGTAAATAGATCTCCTAGCAAGGTTTTGCAGAAGGATTCAGTGCCAGAGATGGTATGGTCAGGCAAAATGCCCTCATACAAGCATCTCAGAGTCTTTGGCTGTGAGGCATATACTCACGTTCCAAAGTCATTTAGGAACAAACTTGAGCCAAAGAGTAGAAAGTGCATCTTTGTAGGCTATGGTAATTCTGGTGAGATGGGGTACAGACTTTGGGATCCCGAATCCAGAAAGGTTGTCGGCAGCAATGATGTTCACTTTAATGAATCCAAATATCATTCTAAACCAGAGAGGGTTGAGGAGATTAGAAGAGTTGTCTTCCAAGAAGATGGACCTGCACGTGCAAGACAAAATGTCAGGGCTCAAGAGGAGCAAGGACAGGATAGAGTGGAACCACAGGTTGTGGCTGAGCATGAGCCACCTATTGTGCGTAGATCTGGACGTGTCACGCGACCTCCTGATAGGTTTGTTCCATCTATGAACTATGTCATGTTGACTGATTGCAATGAGCCTTCATGTTACAAGGAAGCAGTGCAAATGAAGGACTCCGGGAATTGGCAATTGGCCATGCAGTCAGAGATGACAGCTCTGCATAAAAACAAGACATGGAAGCTAGTTAAATTACCACAGGGCAAAAAGGCTCTACCTTGTAAATGGGTTTACAGGTATAAGATCACCGCTCATGATAGTCAGCCAAAGTACAAAGCAAGGCTTGTTGCCAAGGGCTTTAAGCAAGAACAAGGCATTGACTTTGATGAAGTCTTCTCTCCGGTGGTCAAGATGACTACATTGAGATGCTTTCTTGCATTGGTTGCCATATTAGATTTGGTGTTGCACCAAATGGATGTCAAGAAAGCGTTCTTGCATGGTGATTTAGATGTGGAAATTTACATGCAGCAGCCAGAAGGGTTTGTTGAGAAAGGCAAGGAAGATTGGGTATGCCAGTTGTTAAAGAGTCTTTATGGCTTAAAACAATCACCGAGGGCATGGTACCATAAATTCCACAAGTTTAGTCTGAGAAATTGAAGCCAGACACATAACCAAAACGAGATAAGATTTGCATTCCCTTTTGAGAGATATGTTCTAACCGGCGATGCCACAAAGAAACACTTGGCTGCTCGGTTACACAAATTACATGGTTTTTAACGTTGGATACATGTAGCATGTACAAAGTCCGAGACTTTGAACCATGTGCTACCACTAAAGAAC
Source organism: Adiantum capillus-veneris (assembly GCF_014529385.1). Classification (NCBI taxonomy): domain Eukaryota; kingdom Viridiplantae; phylum Streptophyta; class Polypodiopsida; order Polypodiales; family Pteridaceae; genus Adiantum; species Adiantum capillus-veneris. Next base: position 120,878,596 of record NC_140959.1, on the reverse strand, counting down.
CTTTGGTGATCTTCCACGAACTATCATTAAATGTGCAGTAATATCCTGCGTTATCCAATTGTCCTGTACTAATCAAGGTTTTGGTAAGCTTCGGCACATGTCTCACATTCTTGAGCATGAATGAAGAACCATTCTGAAATTTTAGCTGCACATTGCCGACACCAACTATGTCGCAAGCAAAATCATTGCCAAGACGAACACGACCTTTACAGGCTGCATCATATGTACTGAAGCACTCTCTCTGAGGAGTCACATGAAACGATGCACCTGAGTCAATAACCCAATCTTGTAAAGCATAGTCATCAGTGGCAATGGCAGATGCGAGATAAATATCTCCATTAGAATCGTCAGCAAAAACATTGTTGATCTCTTCAATCTTTTATACTGCTTTCCTTAGTCTTGCCTTCTTCCGACTTCTTGTCTTTACCTTTCTCTTGTTTCCACTTTCGACATTCTTTCTTCACATGACCCTTTTTGTGACAATGATAGCACTCAATGTCTTTTCGGCCATGTGATTTGCTATGAGATTTTCCTCTTTGATTCTGCTTGCCCTTTTCTTGTGATCAACCACGAACAACAAGAGCATTGCTAGTACCATGAGAAGTATCAAGATTCTTCCTGCTAACCTCTTCAGTAAGAAAACTACCCTCAACATCAACACATGTTAAACCATCAGGAGGTGCTGAGTTACTTATGGCTGTGCGAAAAGTATCCCAACTTTCTGGCAGCGTAACTAGCAAGAACATTGCTTTGATCGAATTGTCAAAATTGACTCCCTGCGCAGAAAGCTGACTAAAAATTGTGTTGATCTCATTGAGATGGTTGCACATGAGTGTGCCTTCATCCATATTCAAATCAACTAAATTTTTCAGCCAATAAACCTGTGATGCTGCACTTTGCTTCTCATACAGGTCACATAACTTCTTCCACAGCTCATAACTAGTCTTTCCATGTTCACATTGAAGTACACATTCTCGACAAAGTCAGCATGATGGCGGACCTCGCAAGCTCATCCAACTCCTGCCAATCATACTCATCCATATCCTCAGGCTTTATCCCTTTCATCTTTATCGGCCGGATCTGCTTCTTCTGTACTAAGACATTGTAAATTTGTTCCTTCCGAAATGGGAAGTTAGTGCCATCTAACTTCTCAATGTTGAACAAAGAGTTCTCCGATGATGAAGCCATCACTTGACAAGGAACAAAAGTGATAGATCCGCTCCACTAAAGAAGATAATAGAAAACCTGAAAAATTTTGACAGAGTCTCCCCTGCAAAACTGACTTTTGAACCCAAAACAAATGTGTACAATGACTGAAATGTTGATCAAAGTGGCTTAACTGGTAAGATAAAATCTCAAAGAACTGTCACTGTCAATGTCTCCAACTCTAAAAGAGTGTCTCTGACCAACTGAACACTGTCAAAAACATACTCATAAAGATGACAGCATTGCCAACAATGGCGGGTCAGCAGATGCACACCAATACTGCACTAACCGCATAAATATACATCCTATGTCGATGCCAAAACTATGGGGATGTCGGCGGCTCGCTCCAAAACCTGTATCACTGAAAGGATCTCCATATTTGAAAATCCCCCAGCTCAATAAAACCTTACTACGACCCTCAACAATAGGCTTTGCATATTTCCATCACAATACATAAACCGCATAAGATCCTACATCAACCAGAGAGACCCTTTTCTGTAACCACTATGGCGGTTTGTCTGATATAACAGACCCTCAAGACCTTACATCAAATATGCATGTGATAGACATTGCAGAAAGAGTCTGCAATGAAAACCTGTACACAAAAGAACCGACGAGGGTAGACCACCCTGCTGTTTGAACCGAATATCTCTCAAATTGTGCAGAGTTTGTAGAAACTTCCTTCTGCAAAGTTGTAGACCACGCGAAAATGGTTGAGGAATGCGGGAATGAACTTGAAATAAGCTGTTTTTACAGATCAAAACAGATCTGTAAAAATCTGCAGCTTCTACTTAACGACCTATAGGCAGTCTGAGTGACGCATCTCAAAATTGATGAAGATTTTGAGAAAAATTTCTTCTGCAAAGTTGAAGAGGACAAAAAACCGGTCAAGAACTTCAAGAATTGGCTTAAATGAAGACATTTTGGTAGGCCAAAATAGATCTTAAAAAAACGTGCTGTAGTTTTTATTCCTTCTCCGCTTGCCTCCCCATTGAGCTCCAATGGTGCTCCCAATCCTTGAGCTTCGATACCAGTTAAAGAGTGCGTGAGAGAGCGTGTGTGTGTGTGTGTGTGTGTGTGTGTGCAACAATGGAGAAGAGAGGGGACACATGTTTTGGGTGGACTCCAAACAAAATAGTGTTAGGGTTATGAGTCCTTGTTCTTTTATGTAGAATAAATGGTCAGTGTTAGTTCCCGGTAGTCTCTGGCCGCCCAACACTTAGGCGCGGCACATTGGGCTTTACCACCCCAACACTGGATAAGATAAGGAGCAAGCTGCGTAGGTGGGAGTTTGTGCTTCTCCCCTTCGTGAGAGCAGATTGAAAGTGATCAATTTGTTTTTGCTCCCATATATAGCTTTTAATAACCCGCTGCTTAAGATAGCCAAATGCGATTGAAAGGAGTTCTTAAAACCGGTGAAAATATTCCTTTGGAAAAATAACAATAAAGACTCATGGCCTTGGTAATGGTCAAGCTAGGAGGCCATAGCGAGACCAATGGGACAAGGCGGTATGAAAATTCTAAACCCTAGTACTCATGCAGAGGTCCAGTGTGCCAAGTTTGTGGTTGCAATCACGAAGCTACGCTGTGTTTGTGGCACCAAAGCATATGCCAAACAGTCCAAAACACGCATGTGCTCAATAGAAGAAAGGGCTAGAACTTCACAAAAAATTGCTTACCCCTCAGTGGTCTCACTTGAAGCTTGGGGCCTTAACTGGCAAGCTGTCTCAAAAGTGTAGCAGAGCAGCGCGGATGCCTTGGAATGGGGAGAGGTAACTAGATACTTTCACAACTTGATGTCTCACTGGTCACCTTGGCTTTTTAAGGCGGGAAGCGTATTGTTGAACCCTGCTTGGAGGGATGTGGCCAGAAAGATAAACAACAAAGGACTCCAAAGACTAGGTCAGTTTTGGAACTACAGTAGCATCGTCTGGAAAGGATCGGACCAACTAGCCTCCGAATTCAATCTCAACAAGACTAAAAAATTGATAGTAAATAGAGTCTTAGAATGGCTTGAAAATTGCTGCCTACTGACCTACGAGTCTAGGTTTGATTGGAAAGCATGGGGGTGGCCCATTGATAGACACTTCCAAAAACCACACACCAAGGAGGTTTACAACATCCTCATGGTCTTGCTAGATTGGTTCTCCCCGCTGAACAAGCAATGGCCGGAGGTAAGATAGATGACAATTGTAAAGAACATTTGGTGCCCACAATGGCCACTTCGGATGAAGGTCTTTGTATGGGAGGTACTATGGGGGGCCTTGCCGACTGGGGTAGAAGTCCTAGCTAGAGGTATTGGTCCAAATAGATGCCTGCAATGTAGATCAGCAAGTGAGAACCTCCTCACCTTTTGAAGGACTACCCAGGGATCTGTTGCCTAGCAGGAAAGACATGCAAGTGGGTTCAAAAGACATGGAAGATTGAGTTCTCCAAGAATGATCTCTTCTTGGATGGGAAGGTGTTCATGAGTTAGCCACTTCTAATCAATACACAAATTGTCAGGTTTTGTTACTTTAAACACGTCTAAAAGGCCAAGAATTGTCGACTGTTCGAGAACGCCATTAAAACAACAAGGTTCACAGAGATCATTCAAAAAAGCAAGGAAGCAATTATTGCAATTGGGAAATGGAGGAGCTCGGAAGAGTGGAACAAGATTGTGACTGTAGCAATGTCGGAACTGCATGGGTAAGACTCTTATCCTTTGCCAGCCAACTGTTATACATTTGTCGCGGGGTGGTCCTCCTTTTAACCGATGTATTGATGTTTACTGAAAGAGGTTATGGCTTGACACGAGCATGACTAGTAATTGTAATTTTTTGAGGTTGTTAATATAATCCACTCACGATTGTGAGTTTTGGAAAAAAAAAAGAGTTCTTATTGTACTCATAGCTCACAATAGAATTTATAGCCAATGTACTATCATGAAGATGGGTAAATATCATGTCCATATCATACCATAACATGATCTCACTAGTGGGGTGGATGATTATGCTCCAAACCCAAGCTTTCAAAGATGTATGCCCATCTTGCATTAGAAGAGAAATACGAACCAAATATCCTAAAGGATGTTTATTTCCTTTAATCATGTAGACTAGTCAATTCGTTGTCCGAATAAAATCTGAAAATGAATAGAAATTTTTACAATAATTTGTTTGAAATCAAGGCACAAGGTTAATTTCTAATTGACCTATCATTCCTTAAAAAAAAAAAAAAGAGTAGTCAAAGTGCGATATTAAACTCCTTAGTGCTTGATCTTCTTAAGGTGCACGTTTTTGAAAATATATCAATGCTATAAATGAGGAAGTAGTTGCACCAATGTTTTTTGAGGTGGTTCATTAGATGTAATCTAGAGAGATCTTGTTGTGGGTTTGAGGGAAAAAAAGGGTGGGTTGGCACATGGAGAGAGAAGCGAAGCAAATCAAGGCTAGGGCGTGTGGAGGAGGGAGAGAGAGAGAGAGAGAGAGAGAGAAAGAGAGATTTTTGTCTACGAACACGAATTAGGTTGGGGAAAGGGGGGGGGGGGGGGGGGGGGGGGGCATGTCATGCATCAACATGAGCGCATATACAAGGGCATATTTTTGATCTATGATGCAATAGGACAAGCCGAGGAAGACAAGAAAATTGTCATTTTGTTCGACCTTGCGGCACTGTAACTCGGGCCGAGCTCTCTCTCTCTCTCTCTCTCTCTCTCTCTCTCTCTCTCTTCTTTGTATAGGAGGTCCCGGGTACAAGGCGAGCAACGAGAGAGCAAGATTTTGATTATATATGTGCCTCGTGAGTTGCATTTTGTTTGTCTTTGTCTCATTTCTCTGCACAGTCAGGCAAGAGGCAAGCTCAAGAGGAGAGAAGGAGCTTTGCTAGGAGGGGGCACCTCCGTTGTCATCGGCAAAGAGCTCGGAGATGAGGGGTTTGATGTGAGGCATGGAGCCGAGGGAGTTTGTGAGTTTGTGAGCAACATAAGGGATGCACAGTTCATAAACGTAGGCTTTATCTTTGCTAAAGCTAGTGAAATTGCAGGTCAAGTGTGTGTCCCCGGGATGAAGATTAAAAGGTCCGCTCACTTCTTTGCATGAGAGAGACATCTAGAGAGGAGGGGAGATGGGAGCTGCAGTAGTGCGCATAGGAAGAGAGATGGATATGAGTGAGATTTTTATGGTAGCATGAAGCAAGTGGATATCCTTGTGTGTTAGTTGTCTTCTCTGACCTCGTTGGAAGAGAGAGACAAGGAGACAATGGCATGCGCATGATCTCCCTCTCGCTCATTTCAACCCCGTCGCTTGGATAATGTGTTGCACCGATGGGGGTGACATGTATAAATGGTTTCCATCGTAGCAAGACGTAAGGAGAAGGGAATGCGTGGGAATAGGGGAGAGTGGTTTGTTTTCCTTTGCCGAGAGCCCCTTGGGAGAATCTTCATGTTTGATTAATGAAGAGTTTGAAAGTAGACATGAAACTCTTCATTACGCGGTGTGAAATGAAGATTCATGAAATCAATTTTTTTGTTTGTGGTGCTTCGTTAAGCGGCATCTCACAAGATGCTTGGTGGTGGCAAGTGGAGGAGAGTGAGACAAAGGTGTCCGAACACACACACACATTGTATATTGACAAAATATTAACTCTCATATATTTTAGACGTTGAGCTAGGAGTTAAAATAAGTTACTTCATGCGCGCGCGCACACACACACGCGCACAAACTGTCTTCATTGAAAAGAAAAGGGTTTTTTTGGTAGCATTCATTGTACTCAAGGCTTAATAGGCTTGATACTCGGTCGATTCTCCCATTAACTGGAATCTACCTAGATTCCCCCATCCCTCTCTCTCCTCTCTCTTCCATCTCTGCCCTCTGCCGTACCTGCGCGCCCATCGCTAGACCCTACTGCAGCTCCCTCGTTGTCTCTCTCGTTCTGCCCTCTGCCCTACCTGCTCAGCGTCAGACCCTGCTGTAGCTCCCTCGTGGTCTCTCTCGCTGCCCTCTCGCTCTGCGCTGCGTTTTTCCCTCCCACGCCTTCGGTCGGCACCTGCCACCTTTAAGCATGTGCTCTCATCTGATTGCCGAGACTGCTGCCATGCACGCACAAGCTACCATGCAAGCAGAAAGTGAGTCTGTTCACGATGGCCGCCGAGAAGACAGATAGCAAGATCAGAATGCTTCAATATCTCTCTCTCTCTCTCTCTCTCTCTCTCTCTCTCTCTCTCTCTCTCTCTCTCTCTCTGTGTCTGAGCGCCATCACACGACTCAGCGCCTCCCCAAGCTTTCTATTCCACGTGTCATTCAAAAACCAGATTTCTCTCTCCCTTTCTCTTTCCATGCATCTGCGCCCCCTTTTTCACCTCAAACTCATCCAAAGCATCTCCTAAGATACCCATCAATTGACCTGCTTCCAAAATTGGGGAAACATACTAGGCTAAAATCAGAGAATCCGGTGTGGACAGTTTTTCCTTACTTTCACTTATGGAAACCCTTGGTTTCTTTTTAGGCTTCTGCCATTGCTCACAAAAAAACCATTTGATTGAGCAAAAAAAGTTTTTGTTTTTGGGTTTTACTAGGGTGAAGACCATTTACATTTAGGGATATTAATTTTAATATTAATTTCGAATAAAAACTATATTTTTTACAATAACCAGGAGACTTCCATTAGTCTCTACCTTTCACTAGGTGATAAACTAGCTTGGTGCATACACAGGCCGTTATCAACACCACTTCGCCAATGAGATAGTGGAATAATATAGTGATGTTTTGATCTCCCGTGCAGTTCAAAGATATTTGTTACCAATGCATTAACGTTTCGACAATTGGACACCAAGTATATAGTTTCTTATGCATTCTATACTTAGAGTGGTTCAAGTTTGAACAACACTTATCAAATTTTGTTAGTAACGATGGCAAAAATAACCAACTTTTTGCCATGCATTATCGCTACAGATCTCTGCAAAAACAAAGCCAAAGAACGTGCTCAACTTTGCCAGATTACCTGCCACATGTGTACAACCCACACTGAGATCATTCCACGCCATTACTGGGATTCACTAAGTATATATGTGTTTTACACACACACACACACACACACACACACACACACACATTCATTATTAGGGATGGTGTGTTAATAACCTTGTGGGATTTTAATAGGGGGACTATTTGGCCTGGGGAGCCTTGGGTTATTAACTGAAGTACATTCAGTAGGTGATAAGTTGATAGGTGCCTTAAATAAAAACCTAACTATTAGCTGTTAACTAAAGAGCTATGGGCAACCACGCTCTGTCATTTTTTGCCTTCTTTTGTGATAAACCTCAATGGCCACTGCAGTCTGCAACATTGCGCATTCTGATGCCATCTTCTTCCCCTTCTCTCTAGCCTCCCTCTCTTTATCTCTCTATCTCCCCTCCCCCGTTCTCTGTGCGAGATAAGGACGCTGCAAAGCCGGGCCTCTGCCTCACTAAAAAGAAGGAATGTGGGGTGTTGTTGTGTCATCATCTTCCTCTTGAAGATGGCCTGCCACACTGCTGGAAAGGCGAAGGGGCCTCTGGCTAACCAACACTATAAAGGTGAGCAATTTTGCTCACTTAGCATTGACACTGTGTGAGCGTGTGAGTACTTGTGTTCTTTGAGATTGTGAGGGTTTCTACCCACAAGGGTGTAAGGTTTAGTAGTCAACTATATGACTAAAGGCAAGGATAAGCATGCTATCATAAAGTTGGCCGCTTCGACTCCATCTCAAGTAAGTTATGAACTATTGTCCGAATGGTGTATTGTGATACACTTGATGTGTTGGTACTATTCTCATTTCTGTACTGTAATGTGACTTCTACTGAGCCCTTTTGGCTATGGCATGGTTGGTTTAGTTGCCTATAGGAAATGCTTTCCTTTTATTGATAAATCAAAAGGAGGGCAACAGTATGCATCCACGGCCTTGGTTGTGAATGCCTTTTAAAATGTTGGTGTTTTCTGTTGATGCATAAAACCGGTCATGTCTTTAGCTCGGGTTGTTCTAACATGGAGGGAGAGTAGCCTCCTACAATACATGAGGTAAGGAGCTTAAAAAGCTTAAAGGTTGTCTTTTAACTTGGTGAAGGTTCGTATATGGTAAAGCTGACCTACCCGCTGGGGATAAAACAAAGGGCCTGGCTTTGGTATGAACCGGTCATAGGGTATATGTTTTTAATAAAAATTCATTGTATAAAAGGATCCTCTTGCAATACTGGTTGATTGTTACCTTTGTTTAGGTTAAATTATGTTGATTGATGTCCTTTTAAATATTGATGAAAGAACCTATATGATATAGTTAACCGACTGATAGGTAAAAACTGAGACCTGGTAAATTTTTTTGAATTACTGCAGCAGGTATTCTTCTTTTGGGTAATTTTCGGTTGGATACAATGCATACTACTAGTGCTCGATTCAGGTCTATATCGTCTGAGTATTATGTTTCCTTGGAAAATTTTGCTCACTTGGCTGTACAGGATGTGAGCATCTGGGAACGGTGCTAGGCCTTCTAGTATTGCTCAATCAACGACTTGGCCGGCTGAATATTGGGAGTTTTTGAAAATCTGTGCTACTTTACCATACAAAGCTTGGGCTGCTCGATTGGTACTGAGCTTAATATTGTTGCTCATGTAAGGTCGGAGCCGGCTTAGGTTTGTGATCCCTGCTCAATGTGGATGTACATGGTTTAAATATTTGGTTGAGGGACAGGGTTATAGCGATTCTGGCAGAATATGGTTGAAAGTATTGATGAATAATGTTGTTGCCTTTTGTAGATAGGTCTGCAAATCAGCTGCTCGTGAAACTATAAGTGGTCAATTGTTGCATTAATGAATGGGACATGATAGATTCCTTTTGTTTGGAAGAAATATGGGACCTCGATATATTCCTTCTATATGTTGTATAGGGGTGTAGCACTTATACTTACTACCTTACATATGGTTTGTCTAAGAAGGGGTAGAACTTATTTACTACCAGCCTTTTATGTTACAGGTGACTCCAAAGTATAGATTGACTGCACGTATGAGCACTGTCACTGACCCTGAAAAAATAGCGGCAATTAATGACAAACTCTGTAAAGTCAAGAAACAGGTATAGGTGGCCCACTTCGAGGCTAAATTGCCCCATAAAACTCGTCTCTGGACTTATCTGATGAGAGCTTGCAAAGCAAAAGGAGCTCCAAAGGGTCCTTTTTTCCTGTAAATGAAACCATGTCTGAATAATTGAGTAGCTTCGACTTTCTTATTTCTTATTATCTTTGAAAGCAATTTAGTTGGGTGACATCTATAACATATGGGATACCCATGCATCACCTGCATATGGTGCCAATGCTAACTGAAACTTGTGTTGTTTCCATGGGTGCAGGTGAGGGTTACCTTCTCAACTATGGTTTTCAAACTTCCTTGGATTGAAGATGGCAGATTTATATATCTTCAAATACTTAACTCTTCTTGTACTTATGTATAAAGTCCGTTCTGTACTATGAATGGGAATTATACCCCTTTTCATTGACATAGTTCTAGAGTCTTTTGTAATTTGAAAGTGTTTATTTTATATTGTTACTGGAACGAACACACACACACACACACACACACACACACACACACACACACACACACACACACACACACACACACACACACACACACACACACACACACACACACACACACACACGCTTATCTAGCTGGCAAGTTTTTGGCTATCCCTTGGCTGATAGCTTCCCTTTCTGGTGTGCTAACCTAGAGCTGCTAAGTTTCACTGAGTCTCTAGAGAAGACCATAGGTTTTGAATCCACCTCATCAATAATACGGCGGGAAGGCATCCCTGGTTGATCTTTGTATGAAGGTATCCTTGGTTGACCTCCTTCACCTTGGTACGGTTCATCACTCTAGCTTCACCTACCTAGCTTCCTGGTGGGTGGATAACAATAGGGAGACATAATTTGCTCACTCCTTACCATGGTTGGCATACATGCTTTAAATGGATTTTCAGTGGCCCTCTTCACACCTAATTTCATGAGGGTGGTGTAGGAGCTTTTAAAGCTGGTGTAACACCTGCATGAACATTCCCTCGTCTATTGTTGGTTTGCATCTAATGGGTACTTCTCCCTTTCTTTGGTGCTTGCTCTCAAAAGCCTCCCCTCTACTCACATGCACTGGAATATCACTACCTCACACACATTCTCTTGGGCAGATAAATATCAAGCCATCCCCAGGCAATCCTTATCCCCAGTCAACAAATGTGGGTGCTTCATAATGGACCCTCTATTTTTTATTGAAGCTCATTTATATGAAACCGTTGGCTTTATATCCATACTCACAAACCCATCTAGGTCCCGTTCTGCCCGGTGAACGAATGTCTGCATACGAGCGTGCACACACATCCACAACAACGGATATCGCTCTCCCCACACACCTTATCTCCAATTGACATACACACCTTACCTATTGGCATACACACCACATAAAGGTGAACAGCCGGCGGTCCTTCTGCATACAGTATTCACGCTCTCTCTCTCTCTCTCACACACACACACACACACACACACACACACACACACACACACACACACACACACACACACACACACACACAGAGGTGCATACAGGTCATGGTCTTGCATTCCTCAAATATGACGATTTAGCAGGGCCACAAAACAATAAGCACACAGAATATGATCATTGGCTGATGCTGCCTCCCATTTCGTGTGCATGGATAAGTTTACAAAGGAGAGCACCTCAACACAGTAATCCTCTCTTTCAAGGCTCCTACCTTACCCTCTCGGATCTGCAACAATTGAAGCTAGCCTTAAAGAAACGACGCACAAGCACATTGGAGGAGCGACTTGGATGAGCACATACAGGTCCACTCACAGATTCAGAAGGAATGTGCTTCGAATCTTGAATGATGGATACTGCTAGCTACAACATTTATTCAACCTGTGAGATGGAGATAAATACAGGTAGGTGCAGCTGCACCTACTCAGTATAGAAATTCTTGCATTTATGGTTCATATGAACTCCTCAACTTAAATCAGTTTTCTAATGGTTTTTTTTGGACACGACTACATATGAAGATACTGTTGGTTGTTGCTTTGAGTGATACACATAGCTGTAATTTAATGAGAAGTGTCGAGGCAAGTGATTAAACACATGAAACATGTCTGTGTTGTTGCATTTGATAGGTAGTATATCAGATTCCTTTCAAATCTAAAAAATGATTTTGAGTCTTTGTACACATGAAAGAATAACATTATTTATGGTAATCAGTTATAAAAAGCTGTTTAAAGGTTTTCACTGGATGTTCCTTTCAAGGGTGAGGATAAACATCGCCTCGAGAAATTTGCGGTCTTGCCAGGAAAGCACCGGGCTTATGGCTGTGAGAGTTTGTGAGAGAACTCAACAAAAACTATATGAAGGAGTTAAACCATAGATGCCATGGAGACTAGGGTTTGGAAAGAAGTGCAATCAAAGAAGACTCACTCTTTCTCTCTTGCACTCACACACACAAAGAAAGAACACAAAAGAGAATGTCAAAACAATACGAAGATGAAAACATCAAGGCTATGGTCATATCGTATCATGGGTAATATGAAGGGGTTAATAGATGAGTTAATGACATTCAATCTTGGCTGACCAAATAGGCTACGAATTGTTCTTTGGAATTGTAGTTTTGTGCTTACCATAATATATATATTTTGTCTAGTGATTGGGATTAATTGTGTGTACAAATCCTCTTGGTTCATAGCAAGATAACTACGCTTACGTCAAAAGAAAAGTTATAGTTTATGAGAGGTAGTATGATGGGATCCGGTGATAGAAGTATTTCATTAAGCCTTTCTGGGCCAAAGAGAAACACTATACGTTGTTGGAAGTGTATTTTACGGTTAATCCATACGTTAATTCTAATAGATCGTACAAAGTGAAAGCGATAGAAATGATCACCATGTGGGTTATTCATCTAGGATAGTATGTGAGAAATGTAGATATGAGAGAAGTGAAGAGATGAGAAGTTTCCCTCCCAAGCCCTATTCTTGCCCGTAGGCAATAAGGATACTGCGGGGAGAGATGTAGCTGTAGCAAGGAGAACCTAAAATATTTAGAGAGGATGAATTACTAAGAGTGAGAGAGATAGGTTTAGTTAAGGAGATGAGATTAGATATATATATATATATGTTGGGTTAGAGATGAAAAAGAAAACAACAAGAAATCAAGAAAACATCAATGTAGAACACATCTTACTTGACAAACCCTTCGGCACCATTTTTGATGGAGAGAGAAGAAGAGGGAAAAATTCAACTTTGATTGATACGCCAAGTCCACACCCTTCTTTGATTAGAGTTGATCTTCCAAGGATAGCATGCAAGGATGGCTAGTCTTCCTCTAGGAGAAAGTGTAGGCTTAGGCTTATGTTCATGGCTAAGTACAATTAGGCATTACTACTCACTCCCTCAATAATTCCTCTCATCAATGGCTTGAATGCTTGAGTTCCTTTTCAAGGAAGAAGAGGTCCCATTTTATAGGTGAAGGGAACCCCCTGAAGGAGTACGAGCAGAAGTGTGACGCGAGAGAGAGTGCGAGAAGAAGAGCACGACGATATGGTGAACTCGCTCTATTGTAATGTGTAGAGCATAGTGAGTTCTTATTAGGTTTTTACAAAAGAATATGTGTACATACCTGGCGGCCCGCCCACTTACCTGGGCGACCACATTGGGATTTATACCCCAACAACCTCCCACTTAGTGGTACTTTAAGTGTGAGAGAAGCTACTATACAAGCTAATATACAAGAGATGTAGAGAAGTGATGTACTACCCTACACCTAACTGCTTGCGAAAATGCGCAAAGCTCTCTGAGGGAAGTCCTTTTGTAAGTAGATCAGTAGGATTTTCTGTGGTGTGAACTTTGACAAGCTGAAGTTGCTTATCCTCGAGCATTTCCCTGATGAAATGATACTTCACATCCACATGCTTTGTCTTTGAGTGATAAACTAGATTGCGAGCCAATTGTATAGCACTTTGACTATCACAATATAACACAGGCATCTCTTCTTTGATTCCCAAATCTGTTACTAGTCGATTAAGCCAAATTGATTCTTTGCATGCCTCTGATGCTGCAACATATTCAGAATCTGTAGTAGACTGAGTAACACAATCTTGTAATCTAGAACGCCATGATACTGCTCCACCAGCCAATGTAAAGACATACCCTGACGTAGACCTTCGGTTGTCTAAGTCACCTGCATAATCTGAGTTTGTAAAACCCTTTACACTTAGCTCCTGACTCCCATAGCATATACGCATACTCTTTGTAGCTTTCAGGTATCTCAATATTCCTTTCACTGCCTCCCAATGTTTCTTGCCTGGGTTTGACATGTATCGACTTACTACTCCCACTGCAAATGCAATGTTTGGGCGAGTAGCAATTACTGCATACATCAAACTACCCACTACAGACGCATATGGAATCTTATCCATTTCAGCCTTTTCTTCCTCAGACACAGAACAATCTTGTTTGCTAAGTTTCACATATGGTGGCAATGGAACACTCAGTGCCTTTCCCTTCTCCATATTGAAACGTTGCAAAACCTTGTCAATATACTCTGTTTGAGATAACCAAATGAACTTCTTTGATCTGTCTCTCTCAATGCGCATACCAAGTATATGACTTGCCTCACCCATGTCTTTCATGTCAAACGATTTTGCCATCTTTGACTTCAAAGCTAAAATTTCTTCCAAGTGCTTGCCAGCAATCAACATGTCATCCACATACAAAATAAGGATCAGCCAACTACCATCCTTAGCCTTCTTTGTATATAGACAGTGATCAAACTCACTACGTTTGTAGCCTTGAGAAAGCATAAACTTGTGGAATTTATGGTACCATGCCCTCGGTGATTGTTTTAAGCCAGAAAGACTCTTTAACAATTGGCATACCCAATCTTCCTTGCCTTTCTCAACAAACCCTTCTGGTTGCTGCATGTAAATTTCCACATCTAAATCACCATGCAAGAACGCTTTCTTGACATCCATTTGGTGCAACACCAAATCTAATATGGCAACCAATGCAAGAAAGCATCTCAATGTAGTCATCTTGACCACCGGAGAGAAGACTTCATCAAAGTCAATGCCTTGTTCTTGCTTAAAGCCCTTGGCAACAAGCCTTGCTTTGTACTTTGGCTGACTATCATGAGCGGTGATCTTATACCTGTAAACCCATTTACAAGGTAGAGACTTTTTTCCCTGTGGTAATTTAACTAGCTTCCATGTCTTGTTTTTATGCAGAGATGTCATCTCTGACTGCATGGCCAATTGCCAATTCTCGAAGTCCTTCATTTGCACTGCTTCCTTGTAACATGAAGGCTCATTGCAATCAGTCAACATGACATAGTTCATAGATGGAACAAACCTATCAGGAGGTCGCGTGACACGTCCAGATCTACGCACAATAGGTGGCTCAGGCTCAGCCACAACCTGTGGTTCCACTCTATCCTGTCCTTGCTCCTCTTGAGCCCTAACATTTTGTCTTGCACGTGCAGGTCCATCTTCTTGGAAGACAACTCTTCTAATCTCCTCAACCCTCTCCGGTTTAGAATGATATTTGGATTCATTAAAGTGAACATCATTGCTGCGGACAAACTTTCTAGATTCGAGATCCCAAAGTCTGTACCCCATCTCACCAGAATTACCATAGCCTAGAAAGATGCACTTTCTACTCTTTGGCTCAAGTTTGTTCCTAAATTCCTTTGGAACGTGAGTATATGCCTCACAGCCAAAGACTCTGAGATGCTTGTATGAGGGCATTTTGCCTGACCATACCATCTCTGGCACTGAATCCTTCTGCAAAACCTTGCTAGGAGATCTATTTACAAGATGAACAACTGTTGATACAGCTTCAGCCCAAAACCCATTTGGCAGCTGTGCATTAGACAACATACTTCTGACCTTCTCTTGTATGGTCCTATTCATCCTCTCAGCAACACCATTTTGAGGAGGATTGTAAGGAGCAGTAAGTTCACGTTTTATACCTTTTGACTCACAAAAGTCCTGAAATGCCTTTGAAACATATTCTCCACCATTGTCAGTGCGTAAGCATTTAAGCTTCTTGCCACTCTGATTCTCCATAAGTGTCACAAATGTTTTGAAAACACTAAACACTTCATCCTTGTGCTTGAGAAAGTCAACCCATACTTTCCTCGAGTAATCATCTATAAATGTCATAAAGTAAGAAGCTCCCCCTAGAGATAGGTTAGGCATAGGTCCACACAAATCACTATGAACAAGTGCCAACTGTGTATCTCTTCTACTGCTTCTATGCTTATGTGGCTGATGTGTTTGCTTACCATACAGACAATGTTCACAGAATTCAAAATCATTAAATGAAAAGCCAGGCAAATAACCAGAACGAGACAAGATTTCCATTCCCTTCTTGGACATATGTCCTAACCGGATATGCCACAAAGAAACGTTCGGCTGCTCGGTTACATTGATTACATTTTTAGAGACATTTGATACATAAATCATGTAAAGTCCTCCAGACTTTACTCCATGTGCTACTGTCATAGAACCCTTGGATATCTTCCAGATGTTCTGTCCAAAAGTGGTGACGTAGCGAGCATCATCAAGTAAACCTGTGCTGATCAAGCTCTTTGTAATTGCAGGAACATGTCTCACATTCTTCAGCGTGAAAGAAGAGCCATTCTGAAACTTCAATTGAACATCTCCAACACCTAAGATCTCACATGTCTGCCCATTGCCTAGCCGAACATGATCTTCAGTGGTCACATAAGAGGTAAACCACTCCTTGTTTGGAGACACATGAAGTGATTCCCCTGAGTCTATAATCCAGTCACTCAGTGCATTTCCATCAGATGCTGTAAGAAGAGCTGAGTCCATTGTATTCTTCAAGAAGTAGATGTCTCCTGACACTAGACTGTCATCCTGTGCAACAGTGTTTGTCACATTTATTTCTTGAATCTTCACTGAGGACTTGTTCTTCTCACCATGATCTTCAGCTTTCTCTGCCTTTTTCTGCTTTCCATTCTCTGCAGTCTCTTTTCATGTGACCCTTCTTGCCACAATGGTAGCATTCTATGTCACTCTTGCCTTTAGCACTGCGGGACTTGCTACGAGACTGATTCCTCTTTCCACCTTTGTACTTTTCTTTGGTCCTTCCCCTGACAACTAAGGCTGTTCCTTTGCCTTTGTCCATTGTCTTTCTATTGGTTTCTTCAGTAAGCAGACTTCCTTCTACACTTGCTATGTTCAAACCATCTGGAAGTGCAGAATTACTCAAAGCTGTGCGAAAAGTGTCCCAACTTTCCGACAATGTGATCAGCAGGAACATAGCTCTAACAGGTTCATCAAACTTGACACCTTGAGATGACAACTGACTGTAGATTGTGTTGAATTCATTCAGATGATTGGACATAGGTGTCCCTTCTTTCATCTTCAAGTCAACAAGCTTCTTAAGCCAGTATACCTGTGAAGCTGCACTCTGCTTCTCATAAAGATCACTCAGCTTTAACCATGCTTGATAAGCCGACATCTCGTCTGCTACATTGAAGTAAACGCTTTCTGCCAAAGTCAGCATAATGGTAGAAAGTGCCAATTCATCCATTTCGCTCCATTCATCTTCGTCCATATCTTCTGGTTTTATCCCCTTGACCTTTATAGGTTTTATCTGCTTCTTTTGTACCAACACGTGCCAAATCTGCTTCTTCCACAATGGGAAATTGGTTCCATCCAGCTTCTTGATATTGTAAAGAGCAGTGTCCTGTGATCCAGCCATAGCTACGCTTCACAGTAGTTTACTTTCCTGGGAAAAATTCGGCAGAGTTTCCCCTGTAACTTGACCTCTGAACCAATATCAACTTGTCAAATGAACCAAGAAAGCTTCAGATTCTGCAGAAAGCTTCAGATTTTGTAGAAATTTTGGCAGAGTCTCCTTTGTAAAATGGCTCTGGTGTACTAAAAACAGACCAAAAAACAGCTCAAAAAACCACTGTCTCTCTAACACTGTAAGCTGTGGGTAAACCTGTTCTGTACCTGTACTGTCTCTGACTGTCCTGTCACTGTCCTGTAAGCATAGACTGCGACAATGCCTCAACGGCAGTAAAGCAAAGATGCAATCCCAACTATCTAACTCACAGTCAATACATCCTAGCTGCCTATCTAAGGGTGCTCGAGGGATGGCTCCAAGACCTGTATCACCGAAAGAATCTCAACATTCGAGAGTCCCCCAGCTCAATAAAACCTCACTCGACCCTCAACAAAGGCTGCAGTAAATCTGACAGTACATAGACTTCCCACAAAGTCATACATCCACAAATTTCCCACTGTATGATGTAACCGCTGCGGCGGTTGTTTGCTGCGTGACTCACAGCTAGCAAACCCTCAACAGACATACATCATCTCTGACAATACATCCCATGTGGAAGTACTTGCAATGTCAGGATGAAATCTGGAATATCAAGCAGCAAACACAAGCTACCTGATGAACTAGTGGATGTCGCCTACAGTCTGTGTGTAGATGCGCCCGTGTCGTATGTGACACGCCTCCAAGAACTGTGAGCCGTCCTTTGATGTGTAGACAGCCACAAATCAACACTCTGGGAGTGTCGATATCCTCAGCACCCGCAGTCGTAGGCCGAAAACCCCAAATTTGCAGAGTCGGATCTGCACCCGCTGAGACCACGTAGTCGAAAATGGCCTGCGCAGAACTTTGTCGAAGCCGAACGGTGACCGAGATGACCTCAGAATGAAATTTTGAGGACACCCAGCCCTACGGGCTGTCCTAAAGATTTGGGGCCGTGTCTTTGCCTGTTGAATTTCACTCCAATCTAAGCTGGTGACTCTAGCCTCCTGCAGTGCTGCCCCGAGCCTCGATCTGAGCTCTGATACCAGTTGAAGGAGTACGAGCAGAAGTGCGACGTGAGAGAGAGTGCGAGAAGAAGAGCACGACGATATGGTGAACTCGCTCTATTGTAATGTGTAGAGCATAGTGAGTTCTTATTAGGTTTTTACAAAAGAATATGTGTACATACCTGGCGGCCCGCCCACTTACTTGGGCGACCACATTGGGCTTTATACCCCAACACCCCCAAGGGTTTACACAAGAAGAGAGGAGCCAGTGTGAATAGAAACTGGAAAAGTTGAAAATGAGCTGTCTCTGCATGATGTGGGCAGACTGGGGTCCAGTATTTTGATCATATCTCCTCAACCGTGGCTCCAAATAAAAAAGTAAGAATATGGGCAAAAACTGCAGCTTATTAGCTACGATTTTCATTTTAAAATCATTTTCCAATTCGGATTGGAACCTTGTGTAAAAAAATCATCAAAATAGGGTCCATTTCTGGCAGCAAAAGTCTTCCTTCGGTCCCCTTAGCCTAGACTTTCATTTGATTCCAAAGGACACTTCATGCCATATGAAAGCATGACATTACTCCTTGACAAAGCTTTGTAATCATGCTTGCAATAATGCATTAAAATAAGTGTATCTTTGAAATCATGCCACCTAGTGTCCCACTAGGATTTGATTCCCTCCTAGTAGCTATTTAAAAAGAAATATAAGAAAAATATGAAAAATACATAGAATATATATATATATTGGAGTTTACCCTAGATATAGGATCTAGCTAGGGCGTGAGATGATAATGAGATAGTAGAAATAAAGAATCAATGCTTTTTGCCCCAAGTTAAAGAGGCGGAGCTATTGATGCTTTTCCCATAGTATTTTTTGATGGTAAAGTAAGAATAGGTTACCCTTGAGAAAAATAATAGGATGAGATAGAAGGCTTATTATTATACTTAAATATGCATATGTACATTATAGGAAAGATAATTATGTATCTAAAAATTTACAAGATAACTCTTGTAGGATGTGTTCCCACTATGTACGTGTCACAGCATGACATCCACCCCCTCTAAACCTGCACATCCTCCGGCATGTGCCAACCTCATGGTAACTTGTGAAAGCAATTGTATCCCCTGTCTTCCCATGACCTCCTCCAGGATCATATGGGTAACTCAAAAACATGTATTGTACTAAGCATTGAGATTCTCTGCATCTTTTAATTCCTCTCGGATCAGAAGGAATTGTTATATATATCTGTCTCCAAAACATCTGTAACAAATCTCCATTATGTGCAAAATCTTCATGACGAAGAGACATAAGTTCCTCCTCCTCCTCCTCCTCAAAAAGCACTTCCAGGCTTCCTGTAATATACTTGAAAGATTTTTGAAACTGCACTTCAACCTTCTCACCAACCTCTAAACCCATATGTACCTCTTTCGCATAGAAGTATGAATTTGCATCTTCATTCTCAAAAGAATTCTCTAGATAGCCTTTCTCAACATCGAGAGAAACCTCAAAAATATGCATGGTAAACCTCTCTTCAATTCTCTCACCTTTTATCAAATACCTCTCCAACTTTACATCATAAAACTTTGCATACCTCTCAAATATGGTGTCTAATTCCCTTTCCAAATCATCCTGGTAGATATGCTCCCGGTCACTTGTAACCGACTGCTCAAAAAACTCCTTGGAGTTAGTCTCTGACACAATATCTTCACCCCTTCTTCCTTTTTGACCCATCGCTAAATTATCTTCAACTGAATCATGTCTCCACTCATCTATGGAGAACCCTTCTTCATTACATGACTCTGGTGTCAGCATAGAGCTAGCATCCTCTTCTTGCTTCAAGGCATCACCATGTATACCCTTCCTATCCATAACAGATAGATGCTCACAAACCTGCTTGCAATTTATACCCTGTGACACAAGACCTAAATCCCTTTTATGCCTCAGATATTGTTTGCATACCTGCAGGCAACCGAATTTCTTAGAACCCTGTATAGTAGGCACTTTTTGGCAAGCATCTTTATTTGCATCTTTACGCAGATAAGAAATATCACCCGAATCACAGACCATATTCGAAGAGGTTTCTTGCTCTTCTACTCTATCCTCTGATGTCACTTCAACCTGTATAGCATCCCCAAACATTTCTCTATCTTTGATTTGTGAATCTTGAAGATTCATATCTTCATCCGCAGAACCCCGATCCTCATGCAGAGAATCTGCATCTGTCATTCCTTCCTCTACCATGGAATTGTGAAAGATTGCTGCATCTAGCTCTAAATAAGGCACAATTTCATGAGTCATCTGCATCACATCTGCTACCCCATATATACAAGACATACATATTACTCTGTCAATGCACTCCTCTTCTTCCACCTCATCTAGCTGAGGTACTTCACAATCTTCAATGCTACTAGCAGAGCTATACTCACAAAGGAAGAGATTTTCAATCACCCCCTCTAAATTAACACTTTTGCAGTTAGGCATATCCATTTGGGTAGTACCACATGCATCAAACTCGCATAGGAAAGCATTGATAATGACTTCTTCATTCTGGTATATGTCTTTAGCATAGGCATCCGGCTCTTCTAAACTCGGTAAAAGTTCCTGGATCTGCTCAAAAGTAGATTGTAGCACATCACTAATATAGCCGTCTTTCACCTGTTTTCCCTTCACATCCTCTGTCAAAACCATAGCATCCTCATCCTTGTATATACAGTCATGTGCATCTTCAAATGAATCAAAAGGAGCATCCAAATCATCTATCATAGCCGACGAGTTTGCATCATCCTCTAAGTCGCTTTGAGCATTTTCACGCACTTGGATAGCATCATGAGAGTCATTATCTTGAGATATGAAGGTTACAAGACCCAAACGTGCATAAATAGCTTCCACTATGTTTGCTTCATCTGCATACAATAAATTTGCATCTTGCAAAAGATATGCATCTGTTACTGCTTCTAAATTAGCATGTATGGATGTGTTGACACTCGCATGGCTTACAGGAGACACCAACTCTAGTTGGTCACATCCACTTCCACTCTACTCCATCTCTTGGTCTTGATGTTCCAAGCATACCTGTGTTATAGCTGTAGAAAACTCACCCCAGTTGCCTGCATATACAATTTCATAGTCTTGAACTTGGTGCTTGAAATCATCACTCACAAGTTCAACAAATGTTACAATCATCCGAGCTTCTGGAATTGCTTGAAGCCTCATCTCTGTCACATAGCACTCAAGATATCCTTCTGGATCATAGCCTTCGAATATATTAAGCTCATTATATACGGATTGCCTAGCGCTTTCAATCGTTTTTTGAATCCGGTCTTCTTCTTCAAGCCATTTGCATCTGTCTACAAGCTCTTTCATTTCAGCATATAGCTGCTCTACTTTGCTAGCCATCTTTATGTACTCTCACCCCGGCTTGTTCACGTCGGGTTCACCAAAAATATGTCGAGAAATTTGCGGTCTTGCCAGGAAAGCACCGGGCTTATGGCTGTGAGAGTTTGTGAGAGAACTCAACAAAAACTATATGAAGGAGTTAAACCATAGATGCCATGGAGACTAGGGTTTGGAAAGAAGTGCAATCAAAGAAGACTCACTCTTTCTCTCTTGCACTCACACACACAAAGAAAGAACACAAAAGAGAATGTCAAAACAATACGAAGATGAAAACATCAAGGCTATGGTCATATCGTATCATGGGTAATATGAAGGGGTTAATTGATGAGTTAATGGCATTCAATCTTGGTTGACCAAATAGGCTACGAATTGTTCTTTGGAATTGTAGTTTTGTGCTTACCATAATATATATATTTTGTCTAGTGATTGGGATTAATTGTGTGTACAAATCCTCTTGGTTCTTAGCAAGATAACTACGCTTACGTCAAAAGAAAAGTTATAGTCTATGAGAGATAGTATTATGGGATCCAGTGATAGAAGTATTTCATTAAGCCTTTCTGGGCCAAAGAGAAACACTATACGTTGTTGGAAGTGTATTTTACGGTTAATCCATACGTTAATTCTAATAGATCGTACAGAGTGAAAGCGATAGAAATGATCATCATGTGGGTTATTCATCTAGGATAGTAGGTGAGAAATGTAGATATGAGAGAAGTGAAGAGATGAGAACCCAGCCCTATTCTTGCCCATAGGCAATAAGAATACTGCGGGGAGAGATGTACCTGTAGCAAGGAGAACCTAAAATTTGTAGAGAGGATGAATTACTAAAAGTGAGAGAGATAGGTTTGGTTAAGGAGATGAGATTAGATATATATATATGTTGGGTTAGAGATGAAAAAGAAAACAACAAGAAATAAAAAAAACATCAATGTAGAACACATCTTACTTGACAAACCCTTCGGCACCATTATTGATGGAGAGAGAAGAAGAGGGGAGAATTCAACTTTGATTGATACGCCAAGTCCACGCCCTTCTTTGATTAGAGTTGATCTTCCAAGGATAGCATGCAAGGATGGCTAGTCTTCCTCTAGGAGAAAGTGTAGGCTTAGGCTTATGTTCATGGCTAAGTACAATTAGGCATTACTACTCACTCCCTCAAGAATTCCTCTCATCAATGGCTTGAATGCTTGAGTTCCTTTTCAAGGAAGAAGAGGTCCCCTTTTATAGGTGAAGGGAACCCCCAAGGGTTTACACAAGAAGAGAGGAGCCAGTGTGAATAGAAACTGGAAAAGTTGAAAATGAGTTGTCCCTGCATGATGTGGGCAGTTTTGGGTCTAGTATTTTGATCATATCTCCTCAACCATGGCTTCAAATAAAAAAGTAAAAATATGGGCAGAAACTTCAGCTTATTAGGTACGATTTTCATTTTAAAATCGTTTTCCAATTCGGATTGGAACCTTGTGTAAAAAAATAATCAAAATAGGGTCCATTTCTGGCAGCAAAAGTCTTTCTTCGGTCCCCTTAGCTTAGACTTTCATTTGATTCCAAAGGACACTTCATGCCATATGAAAGCATGACATTGCTCCTTGACAAAGCTTTGTAATCATGCTTGCTATAATGCATTAAAATAAGTGTATCTTTGAAATCATGCCATCTAGTGTCCCACTAGGATTTGATTCCCTCCTAGTAGTTATTTAAAAAGAAATATAAGAAAAAAATATATATATTGGAGTTTACCCTAGATATAGGATCTAGCTAGGGTGTGAGATGATAATGAGATAGTAGAAATAAAGAATCAATGCTTTTTGCCCCAAGTTAAAGAGGCAGAGCTATTGATGCTTTTCCCATAGTATTTTCTGATGGTAAAGTAAGAATAGGTTACCCTTGAGAAAAATAATAGGATGAGATAGAAGGCTTATTATTATACTTAAATATGCATATGTACATTATAGGAAAGATAATTATGTATCTAAAAATTTACAAGATAACTCTTGTAGGATGCGTTCCCACTATGTACGTGTCACAACACGACAACGTCTGACCCTAGTTACGGACATCTGATTCATGGTTTTTTTATAACATAGCTGATTCTTTTGGATCCTGAGTCTGATTTGCTATAAGACTTTGAATAAATAAAAGGCAATACAGTCATTTTAATATGACTAAGCGTGTGACTTACTGGTTCGTATTGATACCTTGTTTCTTTCCATTTGATGAACAATTGATTAACCGTACCTAAATAATCACTTTGATGGAGTTTGTACCGTTGCCTTTAACTTTCCGTCTAAAAGCTGGACAATGCACTTTTGTCGGAAGAAGATGAAACATAATAAACTTTGATATTTACGTAGTGGTAATGGATATATGGAATTTGTAGGCAAAGCCTTTACTGTTGAATGATTGCTAGAGCCTTAAACCTCATGTGAGGGTCTTAGCAGAGATGGATTTGACTGGAATTTTTAAAAGTTATCCGTTGTACAAAGGAGATGCTGCCCAAATTTTCAATTTTTAGAGATCTGTAATACTAGAAATTGGAGGGATACTTCATACCGATACCTTTCTTTGTCTGTTAAAAATAATTGCAGGATTAGAGGTAAAATTATACTAGTTCATAAGTTCTGAACACTCACATTTTTTTGACATAGAAGTTTACACTCTTGAATATTCTTAATTGGTTTTGTTAAAACAATTTTCATACTTAACTGTTTGTCGTACTACTCGGATGAGGATTGACATTTTGCAAATTGTTTATCTGGGTGTGGACTATCGCTTGGCTGCGAACCTGTGAACCAACATATGGTGCATACAACTTCCATTGGGCTACCTCCATGGATTGTAGCTCGACACTTAGATCTAGTTTACACAGATTAGGTTATTTTTGGATTTTTACTTAATTGCTTAAGATATTATCGATCTTTCGAGCTCAATCAAATTATATAAATATGCTTATGCCTCTGGTAAAGATCTTCGAGGAAGTGGTAATGACTGGAACTTTTGAAATACAATCTGTATGTAAATAATATGTTGTCTAACTTAAACATCCACCTACCAAAATGGACTTATAGACATGTACTTCTATCTTTGTATGCAGGAAATCACTTCTGATGAAGGTAAGTATATAGTGGTGACTTCAGAATTACAAAGTACTTTTGGATGCTCTTGGATAAGTACATAATTTTTAACACAAATGTTTTACTTTGAAATTCGTTCAAATTAAAAGAGCCTTAATCCGCAAGTGGGGGTCTCGGAAGAGATGGTAGTAGACCGGACTTTTGAAAATTGATCCAATTTACAAAGGAGATGCTGTCCAATTTTTTCTAGAATTAAAAGATGTAAACATTAGCATAAATAAATGGCTCAAACTTGATATTAGATCTTTGTTATGGTGGTAGTTTGTGTTGTAATTTTTGACACCAATAACAAGGGGAGGGAGTCGTTGACACCTGTCTTCCCAAGTAATGCTAGTTTTGACAGGCTTGTGTTTCTTGGATGGTGGCAGGTAAGAGATTTTCCTTGGGATTAGAACGAAAACTTTAGCAGTAACGGAAGATCATCCAATGTACCAAAAAATGTACCAGCTAGATCCTTCTACATGCAGATGTAGTGGAAGCGCATCCCAAAGGATGGACACATAAGATACAACACTAAAATATTATAGTGTAATGAGCAAAGATCAAATTTTTGATCTAAATGATTGTATTATCCATTAGATACGGAATGTTGTATTGATGTATATGAAATGATTTATGACATCTTGTTTTAAAATATTGTTATTTAATATATTATCTAATGCAAATGTCTAAGTATGGTTCAAGTATGAGGGGATTTTTCATACTTAAACACACACACACATACACACACACACACACACACACACACACACACACACACACACACACACACACACACACACACACACACACACACACACACACACACAACCTAGTAAAGAGTATGCTACAACTAAGCGACCCAGACATAACAGAACAGTGTGAGTCCCAATTAAAACGGAATTTGGCGCACAAGATTTTCTTCTCTCTTTTTCTCCAATTTTATTTCCCTGTCTTGTACTCACAGACAAACACACATCGAACCCTATTTAAACACCTCCTACACAACTTACGATACACTACCTTGACAATATGTCGAGCACCTGCTCTAAGTTTTCCCTTGCATTCACATCCCTTGTGTTTGAAGCAATCAAAGCATGAGCTGAAACACATTGTTTTGTTTCTCGTTCTCTTTTCATGAGCTCTGCTAGTTATCTTCAATTTACATACCTTAGAAGCACCAAGCCACACCCCGTTTGCCAAGAGACTCAACCATATAAAGCACTAACCTCACAAGATCAAGAAGCCATGCAATTCATCGGAGGATTACATGAGGTCATGGCATCTTTCGACTAGTTTGTCAATACGGCCACCCTCATGGTAGAAAATAAAATGAAGATTGATACTATGGGCTCATCTTCCTCCTCTCAGGTGGAATACTTCCTCTACATCACATAATTCATTGGTTTTTAACTAATTAACCCAACCATCTTTGTCTAATTGGGTATTACAAAAAACACATGGTTTTTTACCATTTTAGCCACTTACAACCGTAGAAGTTTTGTCTAAATGTTTTCTGCTTAAAGAATTACCATAGATTAATCATAATGCTCACTACTGCATAAGGTGTTTTAACGAGTCCTTCTATGTTCTGCGAAGATGGCACATACCCAAGGTACATTACCACAAGCTGTCAAAAAAACTGTTGCAATGTTGTAATTTTTCTAAATACATGAGTGCCTAATACCTAATTTTTCTCTCTAACTCAAGAAAAAAAGGAAAACCATGTGTACAAGACGTTTTATAGTACCTCTTGGATAGGGGATATTCATGATTTGCTCAATAACGAGCTTTGAAAAATTATTATGAGCCTACCTAGCTCATTTTTATGACTAAAAAATTGGTATGTAATATCTAATTAGTTTAAAATACATAATTGTTGATGCCATTAGCATACAGACAACACTTCTTGTCGTTATCAATGAACATATGGATAAGAGAGACATAGATGACAACTGTCGAGTCCGTCCTATACCTGAATTCCATGACTAAGCAAAAATGCTAATCTTTTTGTTTGCATGATGGCTACAGGTAAGGTTTCAACTTCTTTTATCTGGAAATTCAATTGTTGTTCGATCGACAAGACTAAGCAGGAAACTTCTAATGCGGTTGCTTAAACTTTTTTTCTTCTTAGATGTAATTTAAACATCAAAATCCTATTTCAAATGTACATATATTTAATGGAAAAAATTTATATACTCATTTTTATTACCTTTGTCTATTCTCTTTTTGAATCGTACGATTCAAGTTGTGAATAAGTATATAGTTTAATACTCCAACACACACACACACACACACACACACACACACACACACACACACACACACACACACACACACACACACACACACACACACACACACACACACACACACACACACACACACACACACACACAGAGAGAGAGAGAGAGAGAGAGAGAGAGAGAGAGAGAGAGAGAGAGAGAGAGAGAGAGAGAGAGAGAGAGAGAGAGAGAGAGAGATTCATTTGCATTGGGAATACGACAGAATAGGATGTTCATGATGAGTGAGTAGCTCTTGCATCGCAGGTGGGAAGACACAGATAAATACTGTAGTTGATGGAATGCCATCCCCCTCGGCTTGTGTTGATCCTTATGTTGCGATGGCTACGAGGATTGTGCTCATACAAGTTAAGGCAAGGAGGTGAGCACAAGAGCATTGCAAGATAGATACATGCACCCATTTTGGAAAGAGGGAGGGTTTGATGTCCACACAACAGTTAGGTGACCACCTTACTAGGTAGACTAAGGAGTTGTGGAACATCCACGGACCTCGCCCAAGGAGCTTCATGGGAATTCTCTCATATTTAAGTTAAAACATGTAAAATCTATTGGGTAAAGCTTGTGTGCATGGGAGACTAATGGGACCTTTGCCATGTTTGCAGGGCCTAGAGTGGGGAATGCGGGCCAAAAATATACCCGATGATGGATCTTGAAGCATAGTCATCTGTGTGTTTTATAATTATCAAAGAGAGAAGTACAAAGATAAGAGAGATGATTGAGAGGTTCGAGGCCATCGAAGAGGATGCATGAGAAGGGGAGTTGGTAGCAGGGGGTTCTTAAGGCTCTTGAGTGAGACCAAAATTCTTGCTTATCTCTAGGAAGAACTTCTCAATTGTGAGTGGTGAGGAAGGTGGGTGAGAACTTGAAGAGGGAAGCATGGAGGACGAGGTTGATAGTAGCTGAGGGGTAGAGTCACTCTAGATGCTAGTATCTAAGACAATGGTAGTAGGTTGATTCTAAGGCCTAGGGCTATGAAAATTGACTCTCCACCTAGCCATATGCCTCTTGTATAAGCAGCCCCGGGGCCTAGTTTCATACTGGCCCATGGCCTTATATTACACCCCTCTTGGAGAAGTGTTTTCATCCTCAAAACAAAAGTGGAAATTTCTTCTTAAGAAAACTAATAGTTTCCCAAGTGGCACCTTCTTCAACTCGGTCTTTCCACTCAACTATTATTTGCAAACATACATAATGGCGAGTACGTAAATCATGATAGTCTAAAATACGATTGAGTTCATGCAAATAAGTTGGAGGTTCAATGAGATCAACCAAAATTTGCTGGTCAATGACATTGTCGTCCCTATGAAAACATTTACGTAAACAACTTAAATGAAAAACTGGATGAGTACGAGAGTGTGCAGGTAAAAATAGTTTGTAAGCCATATTTCCAACTCGCTTGAGTATCTTAGAAGGCCCACAATATTTAGGAGATAATTTAGGTGTTGGCCCAGTTTTTAGACTTTCTGAATGCTTTCTAGAAAGACCTCTTCCCCTTCCATGAAGGTTGCTTGCCGACATATCTCATTAGCGTACTTTTTGTATCTACCCTATGCTTGTCAAAAATTTAGACAAGCAACTTTCAACATATCCATACGATCTTGGAGAAAATCCTTGACCTGTTGAAGTATTTGAGCTGCCAACCCCACCCTAATTGGTGATCTAGGTTGAAACCATACATAAGCATGAAAGGACTAAATCCAATCGTAACATGAAATCTTGCGCTATTGTAAGAAAGCTCTCAAATAGGGAGATAATCTTCCCAATCAGATTTCTTTTTGCTAATCTATACTCTTTGCATATCTTCAAGCACCCAATTAGCACATTTAGTATGACCATACATTTTTGGATGATCTATAGTACTAATGTTTAGTTGTGTGCCCCATCGGTTAAACACAAACTCTTCAAAAATGATTGTTAAACTTGGGATCATGATCACTCACAATATTGCTGGGCAATCCATATAGTCTATAAAGGTTGTCAATACATAATTTTGCTAACTCTAGAGTCTTTATCATGGACTTATAACTTTGCAAAGTTTAGTCAACCAATCTACTACCACCCATACCAAGTCATGACCTCATATAGTGCTGGTAAAACCACAATAAAATCCGTATAAATACTTTCCCATTTACCATTGGGAATTTTCAACTTGATGTAAGAGATCTCTTGCTTTTAGGCGCTTTGCTTTATTAACTTGACATTTTTGGCAATGCAAGACATAGCCTTAAACATACCCATGTAAACTACGCTAGTAAATTGTTATTGTATGAGTGCATAAGTTTTCTTTATGCTTGGGTGTCTTACACTAGGACTATCATGAAATTCAAAAAGATTTTGGTACCGAATGTCCACGTTTGTTGGTACACAAACTTCCCCCTCGTGCAGTAGGTACCCATCATCTATGGAAAATTTCTTCTATCTTTGCAGCTCATCACTCGAAAGAGGAGAACTGGGTGTGGAGGAAATAGACACACTGCTAGAATTGGAGTGAGAAGGATTCGTCATTTTGACATGGATTTTATCATGCTCATATTTGCCCTTTAAAGATTCCAAAAACTCACTTCGAAGCTCTGTAAAGAGAAGAGAGTTGATCTCTAGCCTACAACTAAGAGTATCAGCTACCACATTGTATCGTCCTTTATGATATTGGAGCCTTACATCATACTCCTAAAGAATCTCAGACTTTTTGGCCTTTCAACCCTTCAATCAGTTTGCTCTGTAAACCGTTGTATACTCTCATGGTCAAACACAATTTAAATTCAGCCCCATACAAATAATGTTGCCATGTTTTCAAAGCAGACACTATTGTATAGAGTTCTCTTTTATAAGCAAAATAATTCTGTTGTCCAGAATCAAGGTTCTTGCTTTCAAATGGAATTGGCCTTCCCTCTTGCAGAAGGACTTCTCCAATAGCACGCTACGAGCATTCATTTCTAGCACAAATAGTTTCATAGGGACTACAATAGCTAAAACAGGACCTGTAGCTAATGTGACCTTGAGATCATTCAAAATTTGCTGTTGAGTGTTGGGTATGCAAGCCCAAGTTTGGTGGTGATCAGTTTTCAACTCGTGGGTACACACTCTATGGCATGCTTGGAAACCTCAGCTAAAGGTTAAGTTTGCATGGCAAACATTGGTTTATATGTAAGGATGTTTAAACAAAGTAATGAAGCATAGCGTGTACTTTCTTTTCAAGCTATTGGGTCTCTCTCTCTCTCTCTCTCTCTCTCTCTCTCTCTCTCTCTCTCTCTCTCTCTCTCTCTCTCTCTCTCTTCTGCTACACACCATGCTGTACCCGCCATAGCTGTGCTCAACACCTGGTATCAGAGCTAGACGACCTTGGAAGCCTCGGCTTGATTCAACGTGCGGGAGCAGCCCCTTACAGAGACAGGAGGCAACGCTATCGACATGCATCAAAGCGCGCAAAGGTTGCATGAGCAGGGTCGCCCTAGCTTGCTAGTAAGATTTTGACTCTGGAGTGCCTCCTAAATCGGCCTCTACAGCCCGCTGCGAGTGAAACTGTCTTGCTTGTCATCACCCGTCTACTACAGAGAACGTAGAAGATGGGTCTTTTTTGAAGAAGGTTTTTTTTTTTTGGTGTGTTCACACTGTTTTATTTATTATTTGGCTTCAATCAAGACCCAATTCACACTCTCGATGTTCGATGCTCGGTACTCTGGTGGTAGGCAAGCTACCTGCATATCAAAACACTGCTATTGGAGATCTTGTTGACAACCGAGAACTTAAACAAAGTTTTTCAAAGTAGCCAACGGTGACAGGCCTTCAAGGTTTTTGGTCCAAATCGCAGCATTCCTAAACGAGCAACCGCAAGATTCCATTATGGCGTCAAAGTTCGACAAGTTCAACGGTTCCGGTTTTCATACTTGGCAGTTCAAGGTAAAAGGCTATCTGATGCGAAAAACCTATGGAACGTGGTCAAGACTCTCGCAACTGACGAAGCAGGCACTACAGCGGTAGTAACTCAAGCCCTCTCTGCCGAGCAACAGAGGAAAGACGAACAAGCTTTTGGTATCGTTCTAACATCCTTAGAAGACGACTTTATTCATTATTTGGATGATGTTGATTCTTCAAGTGCTGCTGCCTGTATAGAGTTAGAAAAGCTTTTTGGTGCCAAAGCTAAGTATTCAGAAATGAGCTTAAAAATGGAATTATATTCTCTTCGCATGCGTGAAGATGAAAACATTGTAGCTTTAGCTAATCGACTGAAGAGCATCAAAACACAACTCGTTTATGTTGAAGCCCCTGTGCCAGATGGAGATCTTATAGCCGTTTTTCTGAATAGCCTCCCGACAGAATTTCATCAAATTGTCACTATTTTAAAGGAGAAGGATCCTCTGCCTTCTTTGGATGGTATTGTTAACTCATTGCAGGAAGAAGAGAAACGAGTACCACAAATCATCTCTTTTGGACCGACTGCATATGTAGCTCGTGGTTGCCCTTCAATTGCAAATTCAACTAGATCTACTACCAGCAATAGACCTTGTGCGATATGTGGACGCATCAATCATCAACCAAGGACTGTTTTAGCAAAAATCCTTGCACCCATTGTGGAAAGACTAATCATCCTTCGGACAAATGCTTTAAGAAGAATAAGTGACAGACCAATATGGTTGAAGGTGATGAAGATGGTGCAGCACCAATGCTTTTCGTAGAAAGTGATGTCCTGTAGTTTTTCTTTTTTTAGTTTGTTTTTATGTTTCTTTATGTCAATTATTTCTCAATAATTGTACGGGTTATAGAAATTGCCACATAAAAAGTGGTAAGACCACCCTTTGTTGTTTGGTCGGGTTCTGGTATGTCTCACGTTGATGGTTGTTTGAGGGAAGTAAACACACACACCTATGTTATTGTCAAGGGGGGACTTCTCCTCATGGTTTCAGGTGATTGGACTCTGCCATTGTATGTATCAAGTCCATAGTTAGTGGTTTGGGCTTGAGGGGAGGGTTGTTGGATATGCAAGCCCGAGTTTGGTGGTGATCAGTTGTCAACTCGTGGGTACACACTCTATAGCATGCATGGAAACCTCAGTTAAAGGTTAAGTTTGCATGGCAAAGATTGGTTTATATGTAAGGATGTTTACACAAAGTAATGAAGCATAGTGTGTACTTTCTTTTCAAGCTATCGGGTCTCTCTCTCTCTCTCTCTCTCTCTCTCTCTCTCTCTCTCTCTCTCTCTCTCGTCTCCTGCACACCATGCTGTACCCGCCATAGTTGTGCTCAACATTGAGCTTCTCCCCACCAAAAGGTTTTCCCTTGGCTTTTAGTTGGTTCATCATAGGAACAAAAATATGAGCACAATTTTCAACGAACCATCGATAAAAACCCGCAAATCCTAAAAAAATATAAAGCTCTTCTAGATTTTTGGGAGAAGGCCATATATGAATGGCATCCACTTTGGATTTATCCATATGAAAGCTGAGAGCCAAAATAACATGCCCCAAATAGTGAATCTCATCTTTGAGAAAATCGAACTTGGATTCCTTGGCATATAGCTTGTTTTGTCGTAGTAATTTAAACACCTCAGTTCATACCCTATTACATTGAAAAGGATAAAGCAAGGAAGAAGACAAGAAAACAAGAAATTTTGGAGAACGTGTAAAGTTGAAAGGTGCAATTGAGAGAAATTTGAGTGATATAGGTTTGTGAAATTATAGTCCAGTGATGCACACAAAAATCTAGAATTTTGTACATGTACGAGAATTTAAGACTAGAGATCTCTCTATTTTTTAGTGGACATTAGGGCATATAGTTAAGCATTTTTCGTAGCCAAACAATGTGGATGCAAAAAGAGTGTTGGGGTCACTTGGGCGGTCGTTCATGTGTGAAACTCTTATTGTAAAGCCTTTATAAGGCTCAAGAAAACCCTAAATGAACTCTCTTTTATTTGTACAAAATTGTGTGACTATTCTCTCTCTCTCTCTCTCTCTCTCTCTCTCTCTCTCTCTCTCTCTCTCTCCATAGCCATGTCTCTTCGGGACACTTTTCGTTTTCGCACCGAGCTCTACAAGTGGTATCAGAGCTTTGGTTTCAAGCTTGGAAAGTTGTGTGACAGGAGGTCAATAAGAGGTCGTGGGAAGCAGCTTGAGCTAGAGTTTTTTGCAGCAGTCGAGCGTGCAGCGGTTGAAGAGGTCGATAAGGAGGAAGTAGCAGTGCTGAGGGCTTTTGCTTGTTGGTCACCAGCTCTCGACTAGAGCTTATCACAATTAAACTGGTGGTGCTACAATAGTTGAAAGGGTGCCATGAGAAGGAAAGTGTTTGGAGGAAAGGAGAGGAGGTAGATAGAGCTTGCAGGCAGCTGGGAAGCCATGAGCAAGGAGGTTGGGGTGGCATCAGTTATAAGTAGATGATCTCATCCATGAGCGGGGGCTTTGAGAGCACTGTAGAGGGGTGCCATGCCTTGCACGTGAATCAATGGAAGAGTGGTGGCCAGCACTAGTTGCCATGCTGGTAAGCATCACTGGGGTTTGAGCCAGGGTAGCTACATAAGCCTCAAGGGAGCATTGTGCAGGAACCAAGCTCGCAGGCGGCCCACCTCAGTAACGAACTGAAGGAGTGGTAGCCGACTAACATGCAGGAGAGAGCTCTTTAGTGAGCTCGCATGGTGTCATAAAGTGGAGTAGAGGGCCATCATGCTTGGGTAGAGGAATCAATTCGAAGAGGGAGCTAGTGTGTAGGAGGGCGAGCTTGTAGCAGGGGAAAAAGCTACAGGCTATGGGCTTGCAATAGTTTCCACACACACACACACACAAAGGCGGTAGTGTGGTGCATCAACACTTATGATTGAAAAACCCATTTTTCGTGCTTACTTCAACTAGCCCACGCTTCTTTTTCTTCATCTGTTTTGTTTTTTTATGAAGACTTCATTTAAATCTTCAATAGCCTCTTTCTAGGCTTGGGAGGTGGTTCACACCATATGGCTACCATAGACTTACGGCTTATGCATTATTGACCACTTTAATAGTCAAGCATTAAAGGCAATGCAAGGAAAGTCACAAATATTTATGGCAAATCAAAACATTTTATAACGTCCCATCCCTCTTGAGATTTTGTTAATCTTGTAATCATTATACGTGATTAGACACTACCATAATGTGAAAAGGCGGTAAGACCTTCCCTCGTCAATTTTGAAAAGCCCCAGTTCATTTTGTAAATCCCAATCTCATGAGGTTAACAAATAAACCTAAACCCAAGGTTAACTAGAGTATACCAAAAACTCTAGGGTTTGGGAGTAAACCAAAAACTCCATGTTCGGCGACTACGTTTACCTCCACCCATGTAAAAGGGGAGGCTCTCTTGATAGCACCAGGTTAAGGGTACACCAAAAACCCTTGGTTGAGAGTAAAACTAAAACTCTATGTGTCATGAGAGTGATGAGTCTAGTCCTAGAGGATGTTGAGAAGAAAATTATGCCAAGTTTGGTTGAAGGGGGCAGTTGTTGGGGTCAGCCCAACTTGGGCAATCGTCCATGTGTGAACCTCTTACTATAAAGCCTTTATAGGGTTCAAGAAAACCCTAAATAAACTCTCTTTGATTTGTACAAAATTTTTGCAAGATTCACCTGCAAAAGCAAGCAAAACACCTTGGATTCCACCACTCACAAAGGCTCTGCCACCACCCTCAGAGTGTCCAAGACCTGCTGCCCACATATCAAAAGTCTACCAAGCATCACTTGAGCAAAGAACCACCGCACAAATTGATCAAACTTAGGGAGCCAAGCCCCTCTAATACCGGGACCTCAAGGGCACATACATCACAACCCTAGAAGAGAATGAGAACACCCAACTGAATAGGCTATAAGGCATCCATGCCCGAACAAGCAACACACTGTGAAGGCAACTCAATCCCATCTGCCATGCCCCGACTAGAAACCTACCAAAGGGAAGAACCTTGCAGTCTAGCCACCCATTTCCCCTCCCAAAGAGGAGAGAGGAGGGGCGACCTCTCTTGTCTGCCCAAAAATTGGGTGACAAAGGAAGCAACAACTCCGAGTCAGCAAGCTAGCCCAATGGTTCAGACCAGAGGCATGCTGCTTGTGTACACCCGCTGACTCCAATAGAGAAACACCAACCCCACCTTGCTGCAGAACTCCCTTTGAGCCTCCCATGCTTCGAAGCCTTGCAAGCTGCACGACACATGGTAGTCTCTCAAAACATCTTAAGTGTGTAAGTGAAGGGTGAGTTAGAAGATGAAAAAACTTATTGTAAGAACTAGGGGAACTAGACATAGGATCCTCCTCCCAACCCCCCATTATATGGGCGGGCTCCTAGCTCCTTGCCCTAGACGGATCCCCTGTCCACACTGTCTAGCCCGGCGCCTGGCCGAAGTCCATGACTGCCCTAGTCCTTAGGTTTGACCCTTGTCCTGACATTACTCCCCCCTTAAGGAAGAGTTTTTGTCCTCAAAAACACAAGTAGTAATATCTTCTTAAGAATACTGATGTTTTCTTTATTGACGTCCCATACGTGGGCCAGTTGTAAAGCTCATAGCTATTGAGGGATAGAATAGGGGAGTGTCCTCACGTCAGACTTCTGAATAGTTTGGAACACAAAGAACTACACGTTCATCCCTAATGAAGGTTACTTGCCAACATACTTTGTCAGCACATCCTTTGTTAGGTAAAGGTGGTGTGCCTCACCGTGCTTTACCCGTGTCCAGCGACCAGTGTCCGGCCACCCACATTTATCTCCTTATTCTTTATACATACAAAAAATAAGGAGCTCTTACTCACATTCTCACATGGTGCTCACACAGTGAGATTTGGGAGCTCCACCCCACATCCTGTGTCCTGCTCTCTATCTCCCTCTCTCTCCTTCTCACTCTCCACACACGCACCGCATCCGCGCACTCACAATTGGTATCAGAGCCATGGTGACCGCGGAGAGCACGACGGCTTTGAGAGCTTCGAGGCGATAGCTCGCTCGCTCTTGGCGGTGGAGAGATTAAGAATGCTTGGAAGCTTTGTGAGAATGCTCTTGTGGAAGCTCAGAAAGGAGTGTGGAAGATTGTGTGTAAGTGAAGGTGTTGCCCTAAAAATTGTGTGCGCAGCAGCACTGTTTTAAGATTCGTTTTTCTCCTTGTAGAATGCAGATCTGAGAATTATGTCCGCTATGCCCATCCGTTTTTCTCCTTGTAGAATGCAGATCTGAGAATTATGTCCGCTATGCCCATCCGTTTCAACATGGTCTACAACTTTGAGTAAGAAATGTTTTGCAAATTTCTCACCGTTTTGCTGATATTTAGCTAAGACTGACTGTATACAGAAATTGCAGGTTTTTTGTTTGTCGCATTGTGTGCGAGTTTGATGCACTTTTGGAAGCACGGGAGATGCTTGAAGTTGAGTGCATAAATTCTGAGCTGAAGATGCAATTGCAGCTTGTGGTTTGAGGGTTTTTTGGTAGACTTGGGCAACAAAGTACGGAGGCGTTTACACACCACCAAAGCGGTCTCTTGAGAGACGCAGTTTTTTTTTTGGCAGTCACAGGTAGAGCAGATATTTGTGTACTAGATTTGCAGGTGTTTGCAATGATGTATGCAAAGTGTGGAGACTTAATTGTGTGCAGTTTGCTGATGGTTCAACATATGACATAGAGGGTGCTGGAGATGTATGCATGTCTTTGCCTAGCGGTGCATTGCTTACGCTACGAGATGTACGTTATGTACCAGGACTCAGTCAGAGTCTCATTTCAGTGCATCAGTTGTGCAGAGTAGTGGACCTTGTGTACTCCTTGGAGAGCAATCATTTCAGATGCATAGGGGATCACTGGTGATAGCCAGAGGTGCTAGGAGCGGTTTGGTATACCCTTTGCATATTTTTGACAGACGAGGCGGTGAAGTCTTTGTGTATTTGCAGCCATGTTTGGAGCGAGAGACGAGGCGTGTCTCTTTTGTGGATGTGCTACATGGAGAGCAGGTTGTGCATTTGTCTTGTGGTGATGTTCACGCAGACAGTGGTATCTCTGGGGATGCACAGCTTTGCTAGTCATCAGTTGAGGTGACATCAGTTGCGCCAAAGACCGATGCATTGTTCTATGATGCGTCTGATACGTTTGAGGGCGACAGTGTCCTTCGGAAAGCTGTGTATGATTGCAGTGGTGCTGATTTTTCGGTTTTCTGGTCATTCACAGCAGATATGCCTTTGCCAGAGGATGCTGACATAGTGATGCATAGTCAGGTGGTTCCTGATGAGGATGCATATGGCACTGAGGTTGCTGACAGGGATAGGTTGGCACACATAGTGTATGTTTCATCGGCTTTCGGGTCTCTCATGTATGACCTTTTGGTTTTGAGACCTGATCTTGCTTATGCAGTTGGTGCATTTGCAGTGGGAGTTGTCAGTCGTGCGATGACTGACACTGGCATTGTGCATTGTGGAGCCATGTAGGTCGTCACTCGATACCTGCATCATGAGTGTCATCGTAGCTCTAGCCCTAGTGATATGCATGTTGCATCTACACTAGAGCATGTTTGGAGTGAGTCAGTGGGCATAGGTTGAGAGTCGTCTTCTCTCACCTCTTGTATATACTAGTTGTAAGCTAGTCTTCTCGCCACTTATCGGCACACAGCCTTTAGTGGGAGAATGTTAGGTAAAGGCGGTGTGCCTCACCGTGCTTTACCCGTGTCTGCCGACCAGTGTCCGACCGCCCACATTTATCTCCTTATTCTTTATACATACAAAGAATAAGGAGCTCTTACTCACATTCTCACATGGTGCTCACACAGTGAGATTTGGGAGCTCCATCCCACATCCTGTGTCTTCCTCTCTGTCTCCCTCTCTCTCCTTCCCACTCTCCGCACACGCACCACATCCGCGCACTCACATCCTTGACTTATGAAACTATTGAAATCATATCCAACCCCACCACAACAGGTGTTCAAAGTTGAAAACCTTACTTAAAAAAATTCTAGAATAGGGAGAGAATCACCTATTCAAAAATGCGTTGTGCTAACGTATGCTCTTAGCAGATCCTTTAGCAAAAAATACTTGTAAGTTGCCCATCCAACACGCATCAGTAAGAGTGAGGTGCTTTCCCCAACCACTTACAGACAGTCTTCCACAAATGTCGATAAACTAGGACTCAATCATTGAGTATCCAGCCATATATTTAATATGGAGTGGAGACAACCAACTAGGTTGAAAGTGGGTTGGACTAGAGAATCTCATAGGGTTTAGACCATCCAACCTGAGCTAGCACCTTGTATGGCAGGGTGTAAGCTCATAATAAATCTGCAGTAAAGATTGCACTTCCAGTGCAAAAAGGTGCAGAAAGATTAAAGTCCATGAATTTGCATGCTGCTCCAAATAAATCAGTGTTAAACACAAGGTCCCATAACACATAGTGTGCATGCATTTAACACAAACTTATCCAAACCGCAATTCCATGACGAGACTTTCCACGGTGCATTCGGGAACGCTTGGCGACAAAAGTTGGACCATAACAGAACGTGACAACCCAGTCACACCTAGGTACCAACCATGAGACATTCTCATGAATGTAGCATACTAGGCTATATGTAAAAACAACCCTCCGTTAAGGTGGTTTCACATCACTTGTAATTGGAACAAGTCTGTACTTAGTACCCGACAATTTTTTGGCCACTGAAACTGTTCCTGATACATTGTGCTCCAAATGTTCTAATAAACAGATGCGACCAGCAGATAGGGACCTCATCGCGACACATCATTAGGAATTAGGTGCCAGTGTCAGTCCCAAAGACTCATATTCTCCACATGTGGAATATGTCTCAAATAAGGATGGCCGAAAAAGCGACATCCATCAAGTACAAAATGGACTTGTGTGTGGAGGTAACTGCAAAACACTCCGCGACAAGAGTGAGAGGGACCCTCATTATCATTGCCCCACATTGGCTAAACTGAACTCCTTGAGTTCCTAGACCATGTTGTATACCATGTGACAACATGTGCCAAATCGAACCTGACAAGTGCGTTCATAACAACATAATGTATATTGGACACTACAACCCAAAATACTTTGTTCCGACATGCCCTTGTCATGGCTCATAAATATTCAAGCAGATTTATACGACTTGAAGAAACCAAGCAAAGCATACTAAAAAATGGAAGAGCACCAAATCAATAGATGCGTACCTGGAGATTTGAGCTTAATGTTCACTTACCTGTATTCAAGTGCAGAGGAGCACGTCGTCCACCTGTTGGAAAAAATAAGCAACATTGCACTGGAAACCCTGGGTGTTGCCTTTGCAATCCAAACCTCGTGATTAGAATCTACGTAGTCAAACCCCTTGGTAAGACCCTTTGTAGAAACTGCTCAACTAGTAGGTAACAATAACCAACGTAGTCAACCGTGTACAGAATGATTGGAATAAACTGGAGAAGTTGAATTCGTCCTCTACTGCGTGGTATATTGCGGACTTCTTTCCTTGAAAGTATAACGAGAATAGATCAAACTATGATCCTCCATGACTAGGGGGTGATTTAGCAATCATACGCCGGGTCTTACCCCAAAACTGTGCTGCCATAGATACTCGTAGTGCTATAGAGAGAGCAAGAGATCCACACAAGTGAAATACCTAGCTCATACGGACAGCCATGCTGTCTCAACTGATTGCTGCATCTATGCGCCGTGTTATAGATCTGCCTATGCGAGTGGAGTTCATTCAAAACTCAACTCCATCGTCGCACCAAAACATGTAGTGCATACGGAATATCCAAAAGATCTGTAATGGCAAGACTCTTGCTTATGACTCTTGCTTGGCCAGTAACATCAATGGGAACTCCAAGGGATAGATCTGGTCAAGCTGGAGAACAATCACCTAAGAAAGATCAGCCTTGGGTCTTACCCCAGGTCTGACAATGGCTCTTAGCCTGTGTGGCTCATAGCCCTTATGTGAATAACAAATTAGTGTTCAATGGAGAAACTAATGAAGACAAATTGGAGTGGCATCTTGACCACTTACTAGCTGAGAGTGAGAGCACCTTGGCTTAGGCTGATTCACGAGCAAAACATGTATCAAAATATTCTTAAAAAAATTTCATTATTCTTTGAGAGAAATAAGAAAGAGAAAAAAGAAGAGCATGCTGGGCTGAGGAATTGTCCTTATACGACTATGACGTGTATAGTTGATTGCCATGCCCCTATGCATCTTATGCCTAACGTGCAACTTATCCTATAAGCATGCAACAGTTTTCTGCTATGACTCTTAACGAGAAAGGGATTAGAAGAACAAGTCACAGACTGACCCACCTATCTTGTATGTGGTTGTGATGACACCAGTGTGACTTAATGATAGCACGTTGCCTTTGAATTAAGTCCGAGTTTTTAGGTTCTTTTAGTGGTGTTGTGTTTGGACAACAATCAAAAACCATTCGTAATGAATATTGTCCTTGACAAAGTGATTGTGTGAGAACGTGCTTGATACCACCTGGGTAGCATGCCTTGCATACAAAGGTTGAAGCCCGTGGCTACCGTGACAATTGTAAACGTAAACATTAACACCAGAAGTGCCTTGCACTGATTGGACTGGTAAACTTGGTTTCCACTGCTCTTGACGCCAAGTCAATGGTAGCACGATTTAGAAGCCGTGTTTCACGTGAAATTGGTCAAGCATTTGGCAGGTCACAACAAATCATATTGTGACACGTATACCCTAATGCACAGATCTTGTATGCATCTTATAATGTTGTCGACGGATGGTATACGTCGAGATTATGAAACTGGTCGTACCAAAAATGATTATTGCAAAAAAGAAATGCATAACACTACCCAATGCCAAAAAATGGACAATACTCTGAAAAGCCAGATGCACGTATGAAGACATATAACTACTGTGCCCTGCACCAAAATTGGACTTTATGTCTATAACTACTGTGCCCTGCACCAAAACTGGAGTTTATGTCGAATCGTCAACTAATGCATCATGCTTACATTGTCGGACATGTGGAAACTGCTTTTTTTGATGCGTTCCTAAGCAAATAAAGCATAATTTTTGACTTTTTGCACGTTGAAAGTTGGATTGTGATAGTCGCTTCCTGATCACGTTGGTCATGACTAGTTGGTCATGACTAGATCTGTTCCTACAACCGAATTATTTTGGGCATGTTGGACCTCTTTGGTCATAACTGGTGGGTCGACAACCTCTTGGGTTTCTGGCAAGTGGGAAGTTGATTCTGGTAGCATTTTGTAAATTAATTGTGTGAGATTTTCCACTTGCGTAGCCAATATTTGGACCCTTACAGCTAGCTTGCGAAATCGGGCATCAAAAGTTTGCCAGTCTTGTCGAGTGACAAACTCCCGGGCATCCGGCAAGTTACTATCATCCTCTAGAATATCAAACACACTATGTGGAAGAGGAGATAGACTGTCGGGGTATGCATTATCTGTCCCTGTGGTACCCTCCGTGAGAGTATCCGGCCACATGACATCCACAGGTGGAGGTGACTCCAAGTATTCGAAGTCAAACATCTGTTGATCATCAATTTCCGCACTCATGGCAAAAATGTGGTGTGCGAACAAAAGAGAAAACAATACCTTGGAGTACAGAAATGCGTGTAGCTGTACCAAACGTAAAAACTTGTAGCAGAGGCCGGTGATTAGCCGTGCTAATTACACCTTGGGTTGTAAAGAAGGTGAACTCCAAATCGCCGATGAAATTGAAGGTGTTGAAAAATTGGAGAGTCCCAAACAACTTGCTCGCATCGTGTGCAGTCCAACAAGTTGCAAGTCGTCGAATGTAGACTTGATGAACGATCTTGCAAACGTTCATCGGTAATTTTTGATCCGAAAGTTCTGGTTTTAAAACCCTGATTCGGAACAAGCTCATAGCAGTTTGTGATAATTAACTATATAATTATGCCTTCAATTGAACCGAATGCCGAATTCGAAGCCGGATTGTAAATTCGAAGCAACCATGAAATCAACAATTGACTTGCAACCGAGGATTCACTTGAAAACACCGATCAGTTCATAGTGGCCGACAACTGGGTTTTCATCTTATGCAAACGCCAAATCGGTTGAAATTTGTTGACTAATTTTTGAGTTTTGGAAACTGCAAAATCTGGTTTTCAGCCTGCTTGGAATACTTGATGAACAGGAATGTATGCTCGTTTGCCTTCCATCGGATCAAGACCGCCCAAAACACCGTATGTAGCGGCTCTTGCAATGGCCACTAGGGTTGGCCAAGTGCGTATGGCCAATCCCTAATTGGTGAAAAGAAAGAAAAAAAATGACGGGCTTCTGCTGTGCAGGTGTTGA
Organism: Adiantum capillus-veneris; assembly: GCF_014529385.1. Classification (NCBI taxonomy): domain Eukaryota; kingdom Viridiplantae; phylum Streptophyta; class Polypodiopsida; order Polypodiales; family Pteridaceae; genus Adiantum; species Adiantum capillus-veneris. The sequence goes on along the minus strand of NC_140959.1, from coordinate 120,836,480 downwards.
CGACAGCGTGAGGGAGAAGAAGCGTCGATAGCGAGCTATGTGCTAGCGCTCCCAACAATGCCGTTATGGTCCCATTTCCTCCTGCTCGAAAAAACTCCCACCCCCCGAGTTGGGGTGCCTACACGCGTCTGAGATCAGCTTTCTACCTCCCCGACCTTGCTTGGTTGCATGCAACATGCAAAAAAGACCACACCCTTTCTTCTAAACTTAGCTCTGATACCAGTGTAAGAACTAGGGGAACTAGACATAGGATCCTCCTCCCAACCCCCCATTATATAGGTGGGCTCCTAACCCTTTGCCCTAGACGGATCCTCTGTCCACTCTGTCTAGCCCGGCCCCTGGCCAAAGTCCATGACTACCATAGTCCTTAGGTTTGACCCTTGTTCTGACACTTATGAAGGTGGAAAGTCAAAAGAACTATTACTATGAAAGTCAAAAGGCTTTTGTGTCTAGTTCACATTGGTGCATTTGTGTTTTTCTTCTTCTTTATTTCCTCTTTAGCGTTTTCTTCTCTTTAAAAGTAGTGTAGTTGCACTATGAAGGTATTGGTTTTTTTTTAAAAAGAAAGCCATTAGGTATACCAATTGGGAGTTTTGAGGAAAAAAAACAAAGTGGAATTTTGCATACTCTAGACCCTTGTGCATCCCATTTCTTATAATGTCCTTGTTACATTGCCTTGATTAAGCCTAAACCCTAAATCAAAAGTGTTGCTTTGAGTAAATTTTCTTTAGACTACTTAAAGGTTGCCCCATTGTTGCAAGACCTCAAGAGTAAGGCGGTATTGGGATCCTTAACCCGCGGAAGCCCAATGTGCCAAGTTTATGGTAGCAATCATGAAGCAAGACCAAGCATGGGCAATCATGATGAAAGTCGTGATAGAAAGTCCCAAATTGTGCTCAAATGGCAGATATTGGAAAGGACTGGAGGTACACGACATGTTGTTTGCCCCTCGATGGGCTACCCTGAACTTGGTGGCACAACGGGCGAACTAGTTTGTAAATGCAACAGAGTAACAAAGGCCTTGGAATGGGGGGAACTAATTGGTTAGTTTCATAACTCTATTACTCATTGGTCCCCTTGGCTATCTAAGACAAGAGGCATGTTTTTAAATCCATTATGGAGAAAAATCCCTAGAAAGATCAACAACAAAGGACTTTGATGACTGGGCCAATTTTGGGATAGCAAAAACAAAAGTTGGATAGGAGCATATCAATTTGACTCACAATTCCACCTCTGTAGGACCAAAATTTCACTTGGCACGAGAGCTTTGGAGCAACTAAACAGAGGTGGGTTACCCTCTTGTGAATCTAGTTTTGAGTGGAAGGCATGGAGATGGCCCAAGGACAAACATTTCTATAAACCGCAAACTAAGGTTGTGTACAACACCCTTATGGTATCGGCATATTGGTTTCCCCCCTTGAATAAGCAATGGGATCAGCAGTGACAGGAATCAAGATGGGTGTCAATCACTAAGATCATATGATGTTCTCTTCTGCCCCACCTGAGATAAAGGTGTTTCTGTGGAAGGTGCTTTGGGGGGCTTTACCAATAGGTGTGACCAGAGGTATTGGTCTAGATAGATGCTTGCAATGCAAAACTGCCAGAGAGGACGCTCCCCAATTATTCAAGGAGTGCCCAATGGTTAGTGGCCTAGAAAGAAAGGTTTGTAAATGGGTGGGCAAAAGACCTGAAAGATTGATTTCTTCAAGAATGACCTCCTCCTAGAGGTGGGATGTTTTTCAAGATCCATGCATTGCTTATCGGCACACAAGTGGTCAAATTCTACTACTTCAAACATGTGTGGAAGGCCAGGAAGTGGAAAATTTTTGAGAATGCCCTAGAAACTACTAGATTCTTTGAGATCATACAAAAAAGTACGAAAGCATTTGTCACCATAGGGAAACACATGATTATGATCAGTAGAATAGGGCTATTTTTGCCACAATGGCTAGTCATTGCTATAATAGAGGTCTCTTACTAGGTGTCATGGTGTCGGGGATAATGGGTTCGCGAGGTGGGCCGAGTTAGCACCGAGCTGCTGGTTGTGGGAAATAAGAGAGACAAGATGCACGACACAAAGAAAAAGACTCCGACGACACCTTAAATGCCTAAAATTGACAACTTGAATGCTTTAAGATGCTAATGATTAGCCAAAGTGGAATTCAGTTTATAAGTGTTTGCCGTCAATGGCACTGATAGAGTTAAGAGAGTTTAATGCTCCCAAATTCGACCAAGAAAGGTAAATTTTCCTCTTATGCCTACAAGTAGAGCTTGTTGAAGACAATTAGGAAGAAAATATATGGGAAAAATTCCCTGCTTGATGTCCTTGTAGCACCAATGCCTTCCTTGCCGCATCCATAATGCCTTAAATTTCTATTGGTTAGCCAAAGTGGGATTCAATTACAAATGTTGACCGTTAACGACACTGCTATGCAATCCCGAGCTAGTGAGAGCTTAATCCTCTCAAGAACTTGCCCGAGAGAGCCAAATTCACCCTGGTTGCATCTTCTTCTTCTCTTGTTTCCTCACCTGCTTTTCACTTTGTCTAGCTTTCACTTCGGATTGACTCTTGTTCTCCCCTTTTACTTGCTTTCCTTCTCCTTGAAGATCCCTATTTCCCTTATTCTCTCTCACCAAGATTGAGAGAGAGAGAGAGAGAGAGAGAGAGAGAGAGAGAGAGAGAGAGAGAGAGAGAGAGAGAGAGAGAGAGAGAGAGAGAGAGAGAGAGAGAGAGAGAGCTCCTCTTTCTTGAGCTCCTTCGCTTGCTTGTTTCTTCATCAAGAAAAAGGAGAGCACAAACTTGATTCCCCCTGCAAATGAGCTTTCCTCTCTTCTCGCCTTCACTCTCAGAGAGAGAGAGAGAGAGAGAGAGAGAGAGAGAGAGAGAGAGAGAGAGAGAGAGAGAGAGAGAGAGAGAGAGAGAGAGAGAGAGAGAGAGAGAGAGAGAGAGAGAGAGAGAGAGAGAGAGAGAGAGAGAGAGAGAGATTCCCCCGCTCCTTTGCTCAAGCTTGCCTTGCACTTTGTCTTCTCTCATTCGTCTTCCCGCTTTCTTCTTCTTCTCGTCTTTCGTATACCCCTCTGTCCTCCCCTTATCTCCCCCATTTTTTTTTTATTAACCCCCCCTCTTCCCCCTAAGCAACAATGGCACCATTGTTGCTAGGTGGGAAGGCTTACTTGATGACGTGGAAATCGGCGGATTGGAGTGCTCCAAAAGCGACGAGACCGGCGTTAAACATGGTTGCCCCAGCCCGCTGTGCACTTTTGATTCCTTGCTCGGCATCATCCGACCCCTCATGTGGCCGGTGCAAGATTTTCCTTTGTACCTTTGTCGTACGTGTTGAAGGTTGGGGACTTGCTTGTGCACTGTGTGCGAGCCTTGAAAGGCTGCAAACACACAGCTAGAGAGTCCTAGCAAGCTCAGAGAACAATGGTGTGTCACTCACCTCTCAATGCTTCCATCGTGAAGGATTTTGTGCTTTGAAGAAGAAGGAGCTTTCCCCTGATGCCTCGCTCTACCGCCTCGTCGCTGTCGATGTCGCCGCAATGCTCGATCACACACACACACACTCTCTCTCTAGTATACACACACACACATAGAAGGAGAAGGAGACAGAGCTGGAGCAAGAGCACTTCTTAGCTTACACCTCAGAGAATGAGGATTTTTAGGTCAAATGGACCTTTTATAAGAGTCTGGCCCGTTCACACCTGGGTGCCCACAGTGGCCGATCGTTGCACAACTGTTGTAAAAATAAGACAATTGGTGCGCCTTTCACCGGCGATCACCTACATACCTATTAGACCGACAAGCCCGGTCCCTGACTTTACCAAATAAATAATACAGCGTCCGTCGTAGGTGACTGCTGTAAAAATAAGATAAGTGGTGCGTCTCTCATCAGCGATCACCTACACACCTATTGGACCGACAAGCCCGGCCCTTGACTCTATGTGTGCGTCTGTCGCACGTGTCAATGCAAGAAACTTGCCGATACACTGTGTGCGATCCAAAAATGGCTCCAAGCACACAACAAACCTAAACTAGTAAGCGCAAAGATGGCGATGGTGTGTCACTCACTGCTCTATCTTGCTGTCGTGGAGGATTCCTCATCGCGAAGAAGAGGGAGACACCGCTACGCCACTCTCAACCGCCTCGCCGCCATCGTGCCACCGCAATGCTTGATCACACACACTCTCTCTCTCTCTCACGCATACACACACACACACACACACACACACACACACACACACACAAGGAGATGAAGAAGAAAAAGATGGAGATGGAGCAAGAGCACTCTTCAATTGCACAAATGAGAGAATGAGTGAATTTTAGGTTTAGTTGACTTTTATATGAGGTCGCCCTATTCACACTTGGGCACCCATGCTTAACCAACTAATCCCTTGAATGTTCCAGTTAGAGTGCGCCTCTCATCGGCGATCACTCTTACCCTTTTCCTATTGGACCGACAAGCCCGGTATCTGACTCTACCTAAATAAATAATATAGCGTCCATCGTAGGTGATAGGAATGTACGTGAGGGTTAACATGCCCCCCTTCCTGATGTAGATTCTGTCCTCGGAAGTTATTGAGTTGAAGCTCGTTCGTTGAGGTGGAAGAGCATTTGAGATGAATGTCCTTAGCCTTCTTCATTCACAACAAAATCAAAAAACATTGGCACAGTAATTGCATTCTCATAAGCAATTAAAAAGCATATGCAGTTGTAGGCAGACAATTTGATTGGTAACAAAATTTTAAACCATTTGTCAACAATAAACATTAAATTGCAATATAATCAAACGCATAAACTTCTGTAAAGGTAAAAAATTAAACAAGTATGGGGTCACTAATTTAACGATCGAAAGGCACTAAAGATCGATTATTAATACCATGGGTAAGCTTCTCAATTTTCTTTGGTCAATTAAGTTGTTTAATCGCGAGAGCCAAGTATTTCATGTTCGAAGGCTGACTAGAGGCTATACCTAGAAGACCTCGTAGTTAAGCTACCATAAAAGGAATTGCTCATGAAATCATCACCTGGCTGATTACCTTTTCTTTGACAACCCCAAAGTCTTTTCACAGTGATTCAATTTTGATGTGTGTGCTTATTTTGTATGCCTTGGGTTTTTTGCTTTTCAAGAAAAAGCGCCCACACTGGGAACCTCTAGGGCTCTAGTACCATAGGCCATACATGTGAGTGGAGTACCAAATCAAGTTGAGGTTTCTCTTCCAGCTTAAGATTTTACATTGTGGCACTTTGATATTTTGTTTGTTCGTTTTCAGCATTTTAATTTTGTAACTTTGGGGGGTCATATAACATTGTTACCCTCCCCAAGCTCATCACACTAGTAAACTCCCTTTATAATACTTAAGCTAAAGGTCAATATGGACTAAGCTCACTAGAAAGCCCTAGTACATTTCACACAATGCTGCCTAAATCAGATTAAGCACCTAAGTAACCATTGATTATTAGGAAGGCATTCCCCATGGTATTAAGAGAAGATCTCTAACACCTAGCTTGGTCAAACAAGCTCAGTCGGACTTCTTGGTTTTTAAACCTAGACAAGTGATTATGACAAAAAATTACATTGAATTTAACGTTTGGTACTAAGCAAATGCGCTGAATATTATGCAGACAAACATGGATGCAAAAAGATAAGGGGTAATGTTAATGGACAAGAAACACCTATTTGTGTTGATGGTCGCACTTGATTTGAAGTGTGAACGAGGGAAAGATTCCATGAAGGTCCAAATCCTAACCACAACAACACGTTCCTGTACACACGAGGAAACATAAAGAATACCTCTAGGAGGCACATCAATGGGAAAAAAGAACTTTGCTAATCACTCAACTCTAAAACAGAAACACTCCTATAGTATTAATCCTAGCTACCCTCCATCACTCGAGTGATGAGGATCAAAGGTGTTTGATAACATAGGTCTTTGTTTCAGTGTACCGGATGTGAATGTGTAGGTCTGGGTCAATGTTTTGACTTTTATTGTGCATACTCGTTTCCTAATTGCTCTGTATTATTTTTGTTTTTTGTGAGTATAAGGCTTTATATATACAGTCCCTAAGATGGAGATTGAGAGGTTAGGGAAAGAAGGGTAAGAGGGAAGCAAGTTAATGATGGATGTCAGCAAACACTCCCCCCTTCCTTGGGTAGATCATACCGTTTGAAATGTGCTCGTCACCCTTTGAAACCAATTGTTCCAGTTGGTAATAGGTGAGGATTTTTTCCAGTAGTTTTCTATTACCTTAGGTGCCTCGTCGAGTTGCAAGGGTGGTAAGGTACTCTCCCAGGATCGAAGTTGAAGTGGTTCATCAGGTGATTCTTGAGCATTGGGAGGTGTGGATTCCTTTGTAGCTTTATGAAGGTCCACTATTGTAGATGGAGGTTGTGGAGAAGCTTTTACCTCTATGGATGCATTACATGAGGAGCTAGAAGCTTCATAGGACTCCCCCCTTCCTGAGCTAGGTTAAACAAATCGTTCTTTCTTCGGTACCCAAACTAGCTCGTGAGCAGGTGTGTAACATTCTGTGATTTTTTTCTTTCCGCGATCGTTGATTCGTTTTGGAGCTATGGGATTGGGCTCACATGGGTCAGGTGACAAGTAAGAACACAATCTATGTTTTGGCACCCAGATTTGATCATTTCTGGATAGTAGCCTTGGGATTCCAATAGTTGTTTAGGAATCCACCGCCACGTTTCCTTACATTTTTTAGAGCGAGTGGGATGTTTCTTACAAGGCTTCTGTCTTTTAGCACTAGCTATGGTCGCAAAAGAAGCTTTAGGGACCCACTTGTATGTTTTCTTTGTTATATTAAGACGAGTCTTGTCAGAAGCTATAAGAATTTCTTGTAGCATATTTAAGGGTATGGGCATTTCATCCCCCTCAGGTGTTACCCAGATCATCCCCCTGTTTCCCCGAGTGTCTATGGTTGCTGCTAGGTGGACCCAATCCACATTGTCCAACTCAGTCATCCCAGGTAGTACATCCATATAAGGAGAATCTTCCCCAACATCAGTGTCCGCTTTACACGTGTAACAATACTGCAATGAGGCCAAGTAAACTGTTGTGTCAGATGTATGATAATTTATAAACCTGTTTCCTAGAGGATGTGCTTGACCAGTCACAAGATCCACTCGAATGAAAAAATCTTGGAACTGCAAGTAGACATGGTTTTTAGACCAGTCATGCACCATTTTTGCTTCCCTCATGAAAGGACATCCTAAGATCATCTCCAATGCCATAGTGTGCTTGGAGAAATCCATAACAATGAAGGTAACTCTTATTTTATGTCCAAAGACCTTGATCTTGAGATCTTCTAGCATCCCAATAGGTTTAACAATAGACCCATTGGCCATCTTCACTACTATGGTTGTGGTCGCAAGGTGAGGTCTTCCCATAGTCTCCCAGCAATTTTTAGTCACAATGCTAACCCCAACGCCACCATCAAGGATTCCCTTCACAGTTAATCCCTTGGTAGTGATTGGTATGGTCGCATTGGATTCATCACCCTCAAAGTATTGTCCCAACTTGTTAACAGGTATTTCTATAACAAGGTTCTCATCTATGTTGGGTTGTGGATCTAAGTGTTCCTCCTCTATTGGCATCTCCCCAGCTCCATCCATCTATGCAAATTGTGGTAGCCCAAACTTTAGTTCTCCATTGAGGAAGGCTCGAAGAGCTGAGACTAGCTCAGGGTCTTTATATAGTTTGGACATGATGGTGGTTCTGACTTCTGAAGACATGAAATCCATCAATTTGGCAATGTTTAACGTCACCTTTTGGCCTTGAGTCCCTTGACGTGGGGAAGATGAGATCTCCATTTCTTCGATAGGATCAAGTAGTCCCTCTGTAAACATTCTTCCATGAAGAAGTGAGTACGCCCACTTTCCCATGACTTTAAGTCACTTTCTTCTTGGATGACACTAGGTATGGCTAAGGGTCTATGAACTTGGTGAGGTTGTTGTTGCGTAGGGAACACGGTGTCTGGAATTTTGATCTGCCTAGGTGCTGGTTCTAGATCCCTTTGGGTATCTTCTACCAAACTCCTTCATTGCTTGAATCGCTCAATCTCCTCTGTAGGGTTTGGATAAGTTCCTATCTTCTTCTTAGATCCTGGCAATTGTGGCTCATGAAGATCTTCCTTGTTGGTTTCTATCTTAGTGGTCATTTTGGTCTCCATGGTTTCACTTGAATCAGAATCTTCTTCAGCGTCATTTATATATACGGGGTCGTCACCAGTCCCTATGTTGATCTTTGAACTGGGGTCTGACTTCGCTGCTTTTTGCGATCTCTTCCTTCATGTTTTCTTCTTTTTCTGAGATTGGGAAATTGATGCCGTGTCTCTTTCCTCAAGAATATAACTTTGTTTTTGGAGCATCGATCGTGTGAGTACGTTTACTGGCACCATATGTGTACTTTGTGATGGCTCCTTGGTAACCTGAATGAAGTTTAATCGTGTTATCTTTGGTGCATTTGGATTATTTGGACATTGGGCATCAAATGATCTATGCCACATCGATTACACATGAGTATCGGCATTGTAGACGTGCTCGCTTGATTGGTTTGCATTAGTGTGGCGTTCTTTTGTTGCCTAATAGGACACTCGGCTACACGATGTGGACCTCCACACTCATAGCATCGAAGAGGTGGTCTCTTAGCAGTGTAGTTGATATTTTGGCCTCTTGCCGCAAGAGCAGCTACTTGATATACGGGTTTGACTTGTCCCCAATAGTCCTCCATGTAGTATTGTGGACTTTCTTCAAGCACATCCATCCCATAGGCAATATTAGGATCTATATCTTCCTCACAGCCTTCCAAACAAGCAATAGATGACTCACAACCCACTTGATTCACATAAGTGATTCTCAGATGTGGTGGTTGCGATCCTAGCACTGGAGGTGGTAAGGGTGTTGTTGAACAATATTTTGGGCCCTAGGGACCATGTGTTGTGCTATTTGTTCCAGAGGTGGGGCCGGCATCAATGCAGGCACTCGTGGCATGTCTGTCCATGCTAAGGTAGGTCTATTGGCCATCGCACATTTAAATACTATGCAATCCTTAGCTTGATGACCATACCTCCCACAGGCATTGCAGTTCCCATTGAATTTTACTCTAAAAGTAGGGCATTCACTGGTACTATGCAGTCCATAGCATACTGAGCACTATTGTTGCTCCCTTATTGGCTACATATGATTGTTTTGCGGAGCACGATTATCTCTAAGACTCTCTTGAATAGCCTTGGTGAGATCTCCTAAAGTCATCTCAGATATCCTTGGCTCCTTAGCAATAGGCTTTAGGGTCGTTGACTGATGCACCCATGCTTGCAAGCTAATAGATTTAGGCTCAACAGACACTCTTTCTCCTTGAATCATTAAATTATCCTCCACTTGGATCGCATTGGTGGTGACTGCTTCCCAAGTGGTGATACCTCTAATGACTAGTTCATTGTAGATATGCTCATTGTAGATAATATGCTCATTTCGTAATCCCCTAATGAATCTATCAAGCAATTGATTATTATTGAAGCGCTCATTTGGATCACAACGAGAATTCAAATGCTTCAAGCGACTAATAAAGTCTGTCACACCGAATATCCTTCCTCTCGTTGGGATTTCTGGAGCTGAGAGGCTACACCCCAAAGCACTCCCTCTCGTATGTATTCTTTCAAGAACAGTCTCCTAAGAGTAGGATAAATTGTTTTTTCTTCCATCCTTAGGGTTCTATACCAATCCCCTGCCTTCCCACTTAAGGTTAGGCTTAAAGCATTACTCTTATGCATCATTGTGTTCTCCTAGAGAATCGCATATTTGTTCAAACACTTAAAATGCTTTCTCACATCCCCGTCTCCACTAAATTTTTGTGTGAGCTTGGCTATTTGTACTGCCTTACTTCTAGGCTCTCTATCAGGCGTGTTACGCATATTCTCAGCAATAGATGGACCAATAGATTGAGCAAATGTTGCCAAGTCACCTAAGTGAGCAGGCACCGTGGGTGGAGGTGCTCCAGAGACTACATGTGGAGTAGGTATTGGCATCGGGCTTGGCGGATAGGAAGACCTTGGGTTCCACGTTGCACCCAAAGTTCATATGTGTGGCCCTAGGCATAGCAGACGTCGTATGTGACATGCTAATGCTAGCCGGTATAGTCCCATGGAAATAAGAACTTGGTTGTTGTGGTTGTGGAGCATTGGTTGTTGAAACATTGGGAGGAGTAGGGACTACATGAGTATGAGGACCCATGGGTGCATACGATTGGTACACACTTGTAGGTACTATTGCAGGCATTGAGCTACCATGTAGTGGTGCTTTACTAAAAAATGAGGTCCATGGCGTGTTTCTCGGCATGCCCATCATTGGGGTAGGCATGGTAGCCGTGGTGTCATCAAGGGAAAGATGAGCTAAACTTGGAAAGGTAAAGCTATCACTTGTGGGCTCGGATTGCACTGAGACCCCTGGAGAAACAACATATGGAGGATCCATCGGACTTACCGAGGGAGTCTCCATTTGCAATAAGGTCGGTTGTTTAGCCTTCCCTATATCCAAGAATCTCATGAGACCCGTTGAAGGCATGTGGATCCCCTTGTTCTGTCTCTCTAACTCAATCACCCTATGGATGACCTCACAAACACTTTGTTGTTGATCCTCCACACTAGTAGCACCCATTGTGGATTGTAGGACATCTAACCAACCACATGATAGGCGTGACCTGTGTATAGATTGGTTAGAGTTTCTGTTTGTAGTTGATACTCCCAGTTCTCATTTAAGAACGCTCCATCTAGAATTGAGGTGCTAGGGGTGTCCTTTGAGCTAGATGCAATGTTGCTTTCTAAGGGTTGGCCCTTAGCGGTTGCTAAGTCAGGAGCACTTGATTGCTCTCCTAGCAAAGATATTGACATAGGAGCTTTTGATTTTAACTCTCTTCATTGCTCCGCTTGTGTAAGCTCTCAATTTCCTTTTCCCTCGCTGCAAGGATATACCGCTCAACCTCTTGCACTTCGTTAAGGCTTCTACCATCGGGTAATATGACCTCGTGGGAATTAGCTCTGAAGAGTCAGGAGGTGTAGTGAATGAAGTATTCATGTGCACATTCTCTAAGGGTATAGGATCTACGTTGGTCATGAATGGAGAATTTACTTCCCCACCCCCCTCATTTACATCATTAACTCCATGTTTGGAGCGAGTGGCTCTACTAAAGGTTTCCTTCAAGCGGTTAAGTACGATTTGCCCGGATCATGGACCCATGGCATGCATGTCTTGGCTTGAGCTATCAGGACTAGGCATTGGGAAACCCTCCATGACGTTGAGGCGGTCCGGGGCGGGCAACAAGAAGAGCAACCTCTAGACACCCTTCAAGGCTCCCGTGCTGCTCAATGGGGCTGGGGCACAACACAACACAAACCAAAACAACAAACCCACAGCCAAATCCCAACTACACAAGGGGCACCACCTAGTTTAAGAGCGAACTAGCACGCAAAAGAGGAGAATCGTTAGAGCAACCCACAAACAAGCAAGGAATTTACACTAACCCTAACACCAATGGAACACTCTCACACACTAAAACACGAGAGAGAGAGAGAGAGAGAGAGAGAGAGAGAGAGAGAGAGAGAGAGAGAGAGAGAGAGAGAGAGAGAGAGAGAGAGAGATAGTGCTCGGGCTGCTTTGAAACGTATCGGCAACGATCAAGCAAACACAATTATATATTTAAGAAAGAGAGAGAAAGGGGGAGGGGGTGCTTGTTGCATTAATACCTTCTTACAAATCTGTCATGAGAAATCAAAGTGAGATTAGTATTTGTTCAACATAGCTTGCGTAAATTTCACCACAACACATCACAAGAAAAGCCACCCCAATCACTGTTTTAAAGCTAGGGGAGTCCTCTCCACCCTGTCGCCCTCTTACAGTATGTGGGATTTATGGCTAGATTGATGACAACACCAGAGACAAGCTATCAAGAACTTAACAAAAAACACTAAGACACCTACGCATCATTGTTGTCCATTACTTCACGTTGGAAGGGAGACAAAGTATCCAAGATTAGTACAAATCCACCCTCCTTGATTCAGCAAATGTTGGGCTTACACTAGTAGGAGAAATGATAGATTTCCTACTCTCAATTGAATGATCACTCTCTCTCTACAATGGCATAGAGTTCCCTTGCTAATCCGCTATTACAACACATGCACATGCATAAGACAATGAGCTTCCACTCAAGAGCTCCTTCTAGAGAGGTTGAGCTTGGCTTCTCAAGCTATAGCATAGTGCTCTTGCTTATGGCTCCCCTTTTTTGTGCTAGCTACACCCTCCTTTTATAGCAATTTTGAAGGCTAGGGTTACTCCTCTAACCATGGTTGCGTTAGATTTTCCGCAATTTATCTAATTTCTTTTGCTTGGAATTATCAAGAAGTTGGTGGGGAAAGAGAGAGGAGAGAAATGGAGGTGATAGGACTTTTCATAGTGGGTTAGTGTTAGTAGAGTTAGTATTAATTTACAAATGGAATTGGATATTTACAATGGGAGTATCCATGTAGGATACAAATAAGGAAGAAAAACTCTTAAGAGGTAAGAAAAGGTGGATTTCTTACAAGGTTGATGCTCCAAGTGTCTTGAGTAGGGCCAATTTTTGACGCTTGTTGACGGTCCACTAGCTTTGACGGTACATTTTTTCTCCACTCTTGACCTTCCTTGAGAGACAAGGTAATTGAAGCTGAGTAATCAACCACCATGATGCTGTCTTTTAAGAGAAGAGGCTGAATTTTGTGGTTTTTTTGATAGATATGGGTAAATTGGAAGAGGAAAAATGAGACTAGGTGGTCAATTTTGGAATGGAATTGTGTGTGGGAGGTATGAGTTCACCATGGTTTCTCTTATTCTTCAAGGTTGAGGAGAAGGTGAGTAGGGTGCAGAGAGGAGTGGTGAGAGAGGTGGGGATGATGAGTGGAGAAGTGTGTGTGAAAGAGGAAAATGATAAAGTGGAAGAGAGAGTGTGGCTGAATAGCATGGGAAAACTGGGGTCCACTAATAAAATCATAGCTCACAGCTCGTAGCTCAAAAAAATATGAAAAAATTTGAGGCAAAAGTTCAGCCCACGAGCTACAACTTTTGTTTGTATCACCTTTTCAAATTTGGAGAGCAAGTGAACTTTAAAAATTCAGCAAAAATGACCGGTTTTTTCCACTGCACAAGGTCCTTGTGGGGTCCTTCTTTGGATGATTCTTTTGAATACCTCCAAGAGTGAGCCCTCCATAGTACATGTATGCATGCCACCTACCCTTGACCTTATTGGGTAGGTCTATAATTGAAGATATTGTTGAGATCATGATATAAGTGAATAGTACAACTAAGAAAATCAAATATTGAGGGGTCTAAAAAATATGTACATGTCAAATATAAATAATATAAGTGGAAAAAATATAAAGGGGTCAAAAGAAATCTCTCTCATCATAAGTCTACCATATAAAAATGAATATTTTTGATGGTCTAATTTATGAGAGTAATAGAGAATAGATGTAGGAAGGAAAAAAATCACAATAGTGAAAAAATATACACATAAATAGAACTAGTTTTTTTGGTTTTTTGTTGGGATGGAGTTACACCAAAAATAAGAGAAGCTTGCATGAGATTATTTTTATATGGAATAAAGAATATGCAAAATGGTAAGGAAAAATATGGTAATGGTGAGTCAACGTACATAGCATAAATAACACATCCTACGTAGAAATATTTAAATAAATACCAAAATAATTACAAAAAATCTTTTTATTTAGGCCCTATATACAATGCAATATTTACACACAAATGGGCCATAATATACTTATATTTTTTATTTTTTTATTTTTTTGGCTCAACTAGCCCAATGACTAGCTAATTGAGGGTTTTTTAAGAAGATATGGGAAAAGTCCCGTGACTCACGCACGCCTATGTACAGTGAAATGGTAGGGATAGCCACAATGTTTGGGTGATTTTGGTAGGGTGAGGTAACTCACTGTGGCAATTACAAAGGGCCGAAAAACGGCTATCATTAGCCCTCCCCCTGGATGATGGTATATTCATGTACCATCATAGAGCATCTTTTCCAAAGAGAGTGCTTCAGAGTCCTTGACGAGATCTTTATTGTTTGGCCCCTCAGAATTTTGGCTAGAGTTACACTCATGCTTCATGTAACAATACTTACATGAGACAGTGGCCTTTTGACAGATCTTTGGTAGATCCTTTGGTAGAAGGCGACTCAAATAGGGCTTCAAGCGATACCCGTTTACTTTCCAGGAGTGCTCTTTACCATTCAAGTCCATAAGCTGATAGTAACTTGAATTGAAAGCCTTCTTGACTATGTATGGCCCTTGCCATCTTGTTTCAAATTTGGCATCAAAACGATTATCGAGTCGATTGTCATACCTTAGCACAAGATCTCCTTCATTGATGCCTTTGTCCTTCAGTTTCTTGCCAAGCTTCTCCTTTGTCTGTGTGGCTTTCCTCTTATAGCACTCGTATGCTGCTTCTCTTTTCCACTCAAGCTCAGCTAAGGTAAGAAGTCGATCCATCCATGCTTCTTGATCATCTTGTGCTGATTTGCCATGAAGTCGCATTGTTGGAATGTTTAGCTCAATTGGCTGTAAAGCCTCTTGACCATAGACCAAGTGAAATGGTGTGAACTCCGTGGCTTCCCTATATGTGGTTCGATACGCCCACAAGGCACCATCCAAGAAGTCATCCCACAACTTTGTCTTGTTTTTCACCATCTTTCTAATGATGCCTGCAATGACACCATTAGCTTTTTCTACCAAACCATTTGATTGGAGATAGTAGGGTGTACTGTGATGATGTAGAATGTGAAGTTCTTCACAGACTTCTGTGAGCAATCCCTTTCTAAACCCTCGACCATTATCAGAAACAATCTCCAAAGGTGTGCCAAATCTGCAACAAATGTGATTGTACACAAACTTGCTAACTGTCCTCTCATTCACTCTTGCCACACTTTGAGCTTCCACCCACCTAGTCATATAGTCTACAGCCACTAGAATGTAGAGTTTACCATTTTTTGTCCTAGGCAGAGGACCCATAGCATCAATGCCCCACTTTTCAAAGGGTCCATTTGCAAGCACTATTTGCCTCGGGCCATGCACCAATCTTCTATTTCCATTTATTTGACAATTGTGACAGCTTTTACACCAATGTTGAACATCCACATGCAAGCTTGGCCAAACATACCCCGCAAGCAAAATCTTCTTCACAGTTGATTCTTGGGCAAAATGACCACCACATGCCTCTTCATGCAAACCTTTTAGAATGGCTAGAATTTCCTCGATAGTTGGTACTCTTATGCACACTTGATCCTTCCCTCTTTGATAGAGGGAGCCTTCTAGGAAGAGATATGCGCTTGCCTTCTTCATGAGTCTGCTCTTCTGAGCTTTTGTGAAGTCTGGTGGAAACTCACCCTCCAAAATGTAGCCAATGATGGGAGCCAATGACTCCAATCCCTGGTACCTCGGTTGCTTCACAGCAGCCACCACCATGATGACCTGCAATTCTTTCTTTACACATGCAACGGCTTGTTGTGCAAGTAAATCAGCATCTTCATTTTGTTTCCTAGGAATATGATATAATTGCACCTCCTCAAATTGATTAAATAGCCTACGGATGGTATGAACTTTGGCCCTTAGTCTTTCATTTTTGCATGCCCAGATGCCTAAAATCTGCTTCACAATGAGAAGTGCATCCCCTTTTACCATGAGACGTTGGATACCATGGCCAATGCATATTTTTAAACCATGAAGTAGTGTGTCATATTCTGCTTCATTGTTGCTAGTTGAACCTGGTAGATTGACCTTCTCTTTTATGACCACCTCTCCACTTGGGTTGAGCAATACTATCCCTCCCCCTGCTTTCCCTGTGGCTCGACGAAAAGCTCCATCAAAGAACAAGGTAAAAGCATTAGGAATACTTTTTGGTGGTGGCAATGGTAGGGTCTTTACTTGAGGCACCTTAATTTCCTTCTCATGTACCCTATAAGTGAGAATCCCTGCCAATTTTTCACGCACACTATCTTCTACCTTGAAAGAGTATTGGAACTCTTGCAACTCCATAATCCACTTTGAGATCCTAGTACTAAGATTCATTTGAGATGACACCCAAGGGAACAAATTTTCTGCAGTGAGAATTACAAAAGGTTTTGGTAGCAGGTAGGATCTAAACTTTCTCCCCGCAAACATGAGAGAAAGCATCATGAGTTCTGCTTCTGTGTAGTCTCTCTCCAAAGCATTCATGAACCTACTAGCAAAGTAGATGGGTCGCATCCTTGTACTGTGGGGGTCTTGTTGTAGCAACACAGCACCAATTGTTTCCCTTCCAACACTAGAGCTAACAAAGAATGTGTACTCCCAACAAGGAGGCATGAGTGTTGGTAGCTCTGACAAAATGACTTTAATGTTACAAAAATACTCTTCAAGCTCATCAGACCATGCAAATTCTACTTGTTGTGTCAACTTTTGCAAAGGATGAAGCAACTCCGAAGCTAAGTGAATAAAGCGTGACATATACTTCACTTTTTGAATGAATGATATGACCTCTTTGAGATTCTTGGGTGAGGGGAGCTCAATAAGAGCCTTTGCCTTTGAAGGATCCACCTCAATGCCTTTATAGGAAACCTTGTGACCGAGCAAGATCACTTCATCCTCACCTATGTGGCACTTGTCGGGGTTGAGTTGACCTCCCATGTCGTAGAGCTTCTTTAAACCTTCTTCTACCCTTTGTAGATGCAATGATTTTGAGCTATAAATGCAGAAATCATCAATGAACACCCTAATTGACTTTCCAAAGAATGCTTGAAACACCATGTTCATGAAACGTTGGAATGTTGCAGGAGCATTTGTCAGACCAAATGGCATGACTCTAAAAGCATAACAACCCCAAGGAGTGATAAAGGTTGTTTTCAAATGATCCTCCAATGCGATACCTATTTGAAAGTAACCCGAGTAGCCATCACACACTGTGTACTTCTCATGACCAGCTACTTCATTTAGTATCTCATCCTGAAATGGGAGGGGAAAGTGATCTCTTTTTGTTGCCTCATTAAGTGGACGATAATCCACACACACCCTCCACTTGCCGTTTTTCTTAGGAGTGACAACAACGGGAGAGACCCACTCTGAATTCTCCACTGGATAAATGAAACCTGCTGCTAGAAGCTTTCTTACCTCCTTGAGTAGAGCCTGCTCCTTAATGACTCCTAGCCTTCGTAGCTTTTGAGCCTTAGGTGTGGCCTCTGGCTTTAACTCAATCTTGTGTTGAACAACATCTACCCCACGCACGTCGCTGTAGTCTTTAGCAAAAAGCCTAGGAAACTTCCTTAGCACACATTTAAACTCCTCTCTTTCATCCTTTGTAAGTGTTGTTGATAGCATACCTTCTAGCATCCCTTCATCTTGAACACCTTCGTTCTCTTGAGGACCTACCTCCTCCAAGCCTTGACAAGAGGTCTCTTGGTTGCTTGGCTTAAACCTTACCCCCATGACTTCGATGGAAGACTCGTCTTCAGTAATGCTGCCGCTACTTTCTTCTTCTGAAGTGCTATCGGTCCAACCTTCTTCCGTCTCACTTTGAGATGATTCTTCATGGAGCTCCTCTTGGCGTTGCTCCTTCATGTCAAAGACAACCTTCTTATGATTTTCATTCCTGCAAATTAATTTCCCACTCTCCCAATCCTGCAAAGCTCGCATTTTCATTAGCCATGGTCTTCCTAGGATAAATGGATAACCACTTCCCTTGGTCGACATAACATAGAAATCCACTGCCTTCTAAATGCCAAAGGCCTCCACAAAAACATTTTTACAAATGCCTACGCACCTAGCCTTGCTATTGTTTGCCATTTTCACTTTGATTTCAAGTGTCTCATGGATGTGCATGCCTAGTCTTTGCATGAGCCCTTCTGTCATGATGCAAATTTGTGCACCCCCATCTACTAGACCTTTCCTAACCAATCTTCCTTTTATGTAACAATCTAGCACAGGTGTAATATCCTCGTTCATTTCAGCATGTGCAATTTTTACAACAGGAAAACTCTCTTTTACCTTTCTCCTAGTGCTAACTGCCTTTGTTAAATCCCTCCTAACTTGTGGGCATAATGCAAGAAACTGAGGCCATGAGATATCAGGACCCTTACCTCGCATGTCTTCCAACAGGTTGTATGGAGCCATACCATGTCCAAGAGGGAAGTCTTGGAGATTGATACGACGTCGAGTCCTCTTAGCTTCCTTGGTCTCCTTTGCCTTCTTGCCTTGTCCATGGTCACTCTGTGATGGGACACCCTCTTTCTCTTTACCTTTTCCTCGGCCACGCTTAATGCCATTTGCTTCCATGTCAACCTCATTTGAGTTTGTCACCTCTACCACATGCACATTTGGATCTGGCAAAGGTGGAACTCCTTCTACCCCTTGTGAAGGTGGTCTTGGTCCATTTGGTCTTTGTAGAAGCCTTGGTTGTTGACCAGTTCCTTCACCTGCATTCATCACTGGGTAATTCAAGTTAGGTCTCCCTGGCTCCCCACGGGGCCAAGGACAATTATACATCCCATGTCCAGACTCTCCGCAATTCCAACATTGCAAGACTCTCCTAGGTCGTGGATCTCGCTCTTCAGACTTCTTTGCTTGTCCCTTTGGACCTACAGCTTGTGCAAGGTGAATTGACAGGCTGCTTAAAGATTCGTTTAACTTCTCAATTACTTCCGCCGTTACCTCAGGAAGCTCCCTCGATGTTGATGCTTGTGACTTACCTTTGGGTCTAAGACCTTCTATTGGAACCTCTCCCCTTAAGCACTTGAGTTTCCTATATTTCTCAGCAGCCCTAGTTTCAGCTGCATCAAAGGTAGCAGGTGCACCCGCCTCAACTTTTACCTTAAGGTCAGGAAAGAGTCCGGCTATGAACCTCTCCTTCTTTAGAAATTCTGCACCATCACCAGGGTTAGCAACATTTCGTATTCATAGAGCCCAAAGACGTAGAAACTCTTGCTTGTACAAGTAGTAGTCATCTAAGTCTTTTTGCTTATGAGAAACAATGTCTTGCCATAATTTTTGAGTGTTTTGGGGATCAAAGAAGTATTTCTTGAAACGATTCAAAACTTCTATGTAATTCTCCTTAACTTCCTCAGGCAAAGAGTCAAACCAAGTGCTAGCATCTTTCCTAAGGACCACCTCAAACATTTCTACACGTTCTTGATCAGTTATTATCCTCTTGATACGGCAAGACATCTTGAAATTTGCTAAAAATAATTCTGCATCCTCTCCAGGCTCTCCAAAGAAAAGAGGATACCCAGACATTTGGCGTTGGCTTTCCATTGAATTGATTTCAAAGTGACACCCGTTTTTGTTTTTCTTTCTTGAAAAGATTTACACAATAATGTTTTCTAGCTTGCAATCTATTCTACAACAAAATAAAGATATTCACATCAAACGACCTATGATAATCAATAAGAGGTAGGATGACAGGGTTTGGTGATGCGAGAATTTCTCCTACTCTTTGGGCACCAAACATGAACACCATACGTTGTTGAAAATGGATTTTCCTACTAATTGCAATGTTTATTCTAATGTGTGGAGTGAAATGGAAGGGGAAAACCTCTATTCCTGGGCCATTAACCATGGTCTATGCATGACCTAATGCTTAAAACAAAACAAAAATATAGACGTCCAAACTAAGGTCGTTGTTAACCCTCACGGCTCACGGACACCCATCACCTACGATGGACGCGTATTATGTATTTGGTAGAGTCAGGTACCGGGCTTGTCGGACCAATAGGGAAAGGTAGAGTGATCGTCGATGAGAGGCGCACTTTAACTGGAACATTCAAGGGATTAGTTGGTTAAGCATGGGTGCCCAAGTGTGAATGGGGTGAGCTCCTATAAAAGCCAACTAAACCTAATTTTTACTCATTCTCTCATTTGTGCAATTGAAGAGTGCTCTTGCTCCATCTCCATCTTCTTCTTCTTCACCTCCTTGTGTGTGTGTGTGTGAGAGAGAGAGAGAGGGAGAGTGTGTGTGCGATCGAGCATTACGAAGGCACGACGGCGGCGAAGCGGTTGAGCGCGGCACGACTGCAGCTTCTTCTTCATCGCGGCGAGGAATCCACCACGAAGGCGAGCGTAGAGCGGTGAGTGACACACCCTTTGTTTTCTTGAGCTTGCTAGTTTAGGCTTGTTGTGTGCTTGGAGCCGTTTGTGGCTCGCATACGGTGTATTGGTAAGTCCCTTGCTTCGACAGTGCGGCAAGGAGCGCACATTTTTGGCGCCGCTGCCGGGGATATGCCCTACACTAAGCTCGGTTAGCACTTTACGCTTCCTTGTGGTGCAATTTGTATCATAGGAAAGGCAGGGAAGGAGTGTATGGAGATTTCTGTTTTTTGCGTTTTCTGCATTTGCTGTCAAGTTTCAATTTCTGCTATTGTCTGCGTTTTTTCAATTTCTGCAATTTCTGCGTTTTCAAGTTCGACGTTTTCAATTTTTGCAATTTTCCGCATTTCTGTCAATTTTCTGCAATTTCTGCAATTTTTGCGTTTTTTTCTGCATTTTCTGCAATTTCTGCATTTTTTGCATTTTTTTCAATTTCTGTATTTTCTGCATCAACAAAAAAAAACAATTAAAAAAAATTTTGGAAAAAAAAAAAGTTTTTTGAGGAAAAAAAAAAAGGAAAAAAATTCGGAAATTAAAAACGCGAGTGAGCGGGCGGCGAAATTTTTCGAAAATAAAAAACGTGTCTCTTAAAACGGACGGGTTTCGAAAATAAAAAACGTGTCTCTTAAAACGGACGGGTTGGTTTGTATAAAAGATAGATCGGGATCATTTTCCCAAGCCCAGGCCCAGGCCCAAGCCCAGGCCTCAGTCCTCAGTCTTATGATATATACTAGACTCACTCTTATATATATACCCTACTCCCTCAAGAGAGAATGAGAGCATGTGGGACAAGTCCTCCACTCTCCTCCTTTCTCTTCCCACTTGCACCCTTAGACTTTCTAGTTTGGGCCTAGTTCCCTACTGGAAATTGACAGTTTTAGGGATTCCGAGGGCATAGAGTGACCAAACGGAGGGCTGTAAAGCACGGCACGACCCTCTGACCGATACGCTCGTTTTGAGCTATCACACGGCCCATTCCACGGCACGCTCTAAAAAATCTAGCAAAAAAACAAACAAAAAACACGCTAAAAACTAGTCACAAGGCCTCCTAGAGCAGCTTTTTGACACCTTAGGGTATCAAAAGCACATGCACTTACGCTCTGGGCGAGTGCTAGAACACGAGCATATTGAGGGTGCCTCTGTTCATACGGACACCCATTACCCATCCACGATAAGCTCTAGACCCTCAGCGGGGACACAAGGTAGCACCACCCAAGACCCTAAAATAGCCGCTAGTGATTCCTCCTCCGACTCAGAAATCATGGA
This sequence comes from Adiantum capillus-veneris, assembly GCF_014529385.1. Taxonomy (NCBI): domain Eukaryota; kingdom Viridiplantae; phylum Streptophyta; class Polypodiopsida; order Polypodiales; family Pteridaceae; genus Adiantum; species Adiantum capillus-veneris. The sequence goes on along the minus strand of NC_140959.1, from coordinate 120,815,053 downwards.
AGCATACCCTACCCAAAACACTGAGAGAGAAGGCCATGCACCTCCCGAAGCTCCACAGCCTAGTACTAGTATGTTTAGCCGTTTCATGGAAACATTAGGTAGAGCTACTCGCTCGGAACCTGATGCAAATGAAGCACACGAAGAGGATGGGTTGGACTCTGACACACCTCTACGATACCCCATTGAGTTAAATAGTGCCTATGGAAAAGTGCTATATAACGCCTTATTGGACACGGGTGCTAAATACAATCTGCTATCCTATGGGGTGTGGTGTCACTTAGGGAAGCCACCTCTATCTGAGAGTATTATCCAAGTCAAGGGTGTCAACAAGAAAAAAACTACGGTTTTTGGAATCTGGCACACTTTTGTCAGTTATGACAATGGGGTGGTAGCTCAAGACTTTTTGGTCATGCCTACTGGAACTATGGAGGGTAATATAAACCTAGGCCGCACGTGGATGATAGCCACCAAATGCACTATTGATTGGGGGACTGGGGGTGTTACAACGCAAAAACCAACTCTTAGCCCTACCACTCAAGCCATAGTCCCTGAGATATTGCCCAAGGAAATAAAACCCAAGACATTGCATGTCCAGGAGATTGAACCATACGTCCCCATAGCCCAACTCTCTAGAGCTTCAACTAATGTAGTTGAAAGAAAGCTTGAGACACACAAGAACCATCCTAATATAACAGAGAAAACATACAAGTGGGTCCCTAAAGCTTCTTTAGTGACCATATCTAGTGCTAAAAAACAGAAGCCTTGTAAGAAACGTACCACTCGCTCCAAGAAAAGTAAGAAAATGTTGCGATGGATCCCTAAACGACTATTGGAAGCCCAAGGCTACTATCAAGGGAATGACCAAATCTGGGTTCCAAAACGTAGATTGTGCTCTTATCTATCACCTGACCCAAGTGAGCCCAATCCCGTAGCTCCAAAACGAATCAATGATCGTGAAAAGAAAAAAATCACAGAATGCTACACACTCGCTCCCGAGCTAGTTTGGGTACCAAAGAAAGAACGAATTGTTCCACCTAGCTCAGGAAGGGGGGAGTCCCATGAAGATTCTAGCTCATCATGTAATACATCCATAGAGGTAAAAGCTTCTACACAACCTCCATCTATAGTAGTGGACCTCCATGAAGCTACAAAAGAATCCACACCTCCCAGTGTTCAAGAATCACCTAATGAACCACTTCAAGTTCAATCCTGGGAGAGTACCTTACCACCCTTGCAGCTTGACAAGGCACCTAGGGTAATAGAAAACTACTGGCAAAAATCCTCACCTATTACCAACTGGAATAATTGGTTTCAAAGGGTGACAAGCTCATTTCAAACGGTATGATCTACCCAAGGAAGGGGGGAGTGTTTGCTGACAGTCATCATTCATTTGTTTCCCTCTCAACCTTTTTCCCTGACCTCTCAATTCCAAAATTAGGGAATGTACATATAAAGCTTTATACTCACAAAAAAAAAAAAAAGAGCAAGAGCAATTAGCAAACGAGTATGCACAATAAAAGTCAAAACATTGACTCAGACCTACACATGTCACATCTGGTACAGTGAAACAGAAACCTATGCCATAAAACACCTTTGATCCTCATCACTTGAGTGATGGAGGGTAGGTAAGATTAGTACGATAGAGTGTTTCTGTTTTAGAGTTGAGAGATTAGCGAAGTTCTCTTTTCCCACTGATGTGCCTCCTGGAGGTATTCCTTTTGTTTCCTAGTGTGTACAGGAGCGTGTTGCTATTGATAGGATTTGGACCTTCATGGAATCTTTATCTCGACTCACTCTTCAAATCAAGCGCGACCATCGACACAAACAGGTGTTTCTTGTCCATTAGCATTGCCTTTATCTTTTTGCATCCATGATTGTCTGCTTTGATTGTGATTGGTAGCATAATATTCAGCGCATTGGCTTAGTATCCAACATTTAATTCAATGCAATCTTTTGTCATAATCACTTGTTTAGGTGTAAAAATGAAGCAGTCCGACTAAGCTAGTTTGACCAAGTTAGGTATTAGAGATCTTCTCTTAATACCATGGGGAATGCCTTCCTAATAAACAATGGTTACTTAGGTTCTTAATCCGATTTAGGCAGCATTGTATGAAATGTACTAGGGCTTTCTAGTGGGCTTGACCCTATTGACCTTTAGCTTAAGTATTATAAAGGGAGTTTACTAATGTGATGAGCCTGGGGAGTGTAACAGTGTTATATGACCTCCCAAAGTTACAAAATTAAAATGCTGAAAATGAACAAACAAAAAATCAAAGTGCCACAATGTAAAATTTTAAGCTGGAAGAGAAATCTCAGCTTGATTTGGTACTTCACTCACATGTATCGCCTATGGTACTAGAGCCCTAGAGGTTCCCAGTGTGGGCGCTTTTCCTTGAAAAGCAAAAAACCCAAGGCATACAAAATAAGCACACACTACAAAACTGAATCACTGTGAAAAGACCTTGGGGGGTCAAAGAAAAAGTAATCAGTCAGGCGATGATTTCATGAGAAATTCCTTTTATGGTAGCTTAACTACAAGGTTTTCTAGATATAGCCTCTAGTCAGCCCTTGAACATGAATACTTGGCTCTCGCGATTAAACAACTTAATTGACCACAGAAAATTAAGAAGCTTACCCATGGTATTAATATTCGATCTCTAGTGCTTTTCGACCGTCATATTAGCGACCCCAGACTTGTTTAATTTTTTACCTTTACATCTGTTTATGCATTTGATTACATTGCAATTTAATGTTCATTGCTAACAAATTGTTTGAAATTCTTTGACCAATCAATTTTTCTATCTAAAACTGCATATGCTTTTTAATGAGAATGCCATTACTGTGCCAATGTTGTTTGATTTTGCAGTGACTGAAGAAGGCTAAGGACATTCATCTCAAATGCTCTTCCACCTCGACGACCCAGCTTCAACTCAATAGCTTCCGAGGACGGAATCTACATCAGGAAGGGGGGCATGTTAACCCTCACGGCTCACGGACACCCATCACCTACGATGGACGCGTATTATGTATTTGGTAGAGTCAGGTACCGGGCTTGTCGGACCAATAGGGAAAGGTAGAGTGATCGTCGATGAGAGGCGCACTTTAACTGGAACATTCAAGGGATTAGTTGGTTAAGCATGGGCGCCCAAGTGTGAATGGGGTGAGCTCCTATAAAAGCCAACTAAACCTAATTTTTACTCATTCTCTCATTTGTGCAATTGAAGAGTGCTCTTGCTCCATCTCCATCTTCTTCTTCTTCACCTCCTTGTGTGTGTGTGTGAGAGAGAGAGAGAGAGAGGGAGAGTGTGTGTGCGATCGAGCATTACGAAGGCACGACGGCGGCGAAGCGGTTGAGCGCGGCACGACTGCAGCTTCTTCTTCATCGCGGCGAGGAATCCACCACGAAGGCGAGCGTAGAGCGGTGAGTGACACACCCTTTGTTTTCTTGAGCTTGCTAGTTTAGGCTTGTTGTGTGCTTGGAGCCGTTTGTGGCTCGCATACGGTGTATTGGTAAGTCCCTTGCTTCGACAGTGCGGCAAGGAGCGCACAGTCGTACCTAATGAGAGGCAAAATAAAAGGATTTACTGAAGCGTTTATCTCGGCCAACCTAAGAGGACCTAAAATTCTACGAATGACACGTTGAAATTGCAACTTAGTACTAACAATTATGTGTACCTTTTGCCTTGCAATGGGAATGAAGGGATCATACAAATTTTTGTGATTCATGCAAACTACTTGACTATGCTAAAGGTTGATTCTACACAAAAATACACAAGCCTTCCTCCGTGGGGGCACCAATTTGAGGCGGTCCGGGGCGGGCAACAAGAAGAGCAACCTCTAGACACCCTTCAAGGCTCCCGTGCTGCTCAATGGGGCTGGGGCACAACACAACATAAACCAAAACAACAAACCCACAGCCAAATCCCAACTACACAAGGGGCACCACCTAGTTTAAGAGCGAACTAGGACGCAAAAGAGGAGAATCGTTAGAGCAACCCACAAACAAGCAAGGAATTTACACTAACCCTAACACCAATGGAACACTCTCACACACTAAAACACGAGAGAGAGAGAGAGAGAGAGAGAGAGAGAGAGAGAGAGAGAGAGAGAGAGAGAGAGAGGGAGAGAGATAGTGCTCGGGCTGCTTTGAAACGTATCGGCAATGATCAAGCAAACACAATTATATATTTAAGAAAGAGAGAGAAAGGGGGAGGGGGTGCTTGTTGCATTAATACCTTCTTACAAATCTGTCATGACAAATCAAAGTGAGATTAGTATTTGTTCAACATAGCTTGCGTAAATTTCACCACAACACATCACAAGAAAAGCCACCCCAATCACTGTTTTAAAGCCAGGGGAGTCCTCTCCACCCTGTCGCCCTCTTACAGTATGTGGGATTTATGGCTAGATTGATGACAACACCAGAGACAAGCTATCAAGAACTTAACAAAAAACACCAAGACACCTACGCATCATTGTTGTCCATTACTTCACGTTGGAAGGGAGAGAAAGTATCCAAGCTTAGTCCAAATCCACCCTCCTTGATTCAGCAAATGTTGGGCTTACACTAGTAGGAGAAATGATAGATTTCCTACTCTCAATTGAATGATCACTCTCTCTCTTACAATGGCATAGAGTTCCCTTGCTAATCCCCTATTACAACACATGCACATGCATAAGACAATGAGCTTCCACTCAAGAGCTCCTTCTAGAGAGGTTGAGCTTGGCTTCTCAAGCTATAGCATAGTGCTCTTGCTTATGGCTCCCCTTTTTTGTGCTAGCTACACCTTCCTTTTATAGCAATTTTGAAGGCTAGGGTTACTCCTCTAACCATGGTTGGGTTAGATTTTCCGCAATTTATCTAATTTCTTTTGCTTGGAATTATCAAGAAGTTGGTGGGGAAAGAGAGAGGAGAGAAATGGAGGTGATAGGACTTTTCATAGTGGGTTAGTGTTAGTAGAGTTAGTATTAATTTACAAATGGAATTGGATATTTACAATGGGAGTATCCATGTAGGATACAAATAAGGAAGAAAAACTCTTAAGAGGTAAGAAAAGGTGGATTTCTTACAAGGTTGATGCTCCAAGTGTCTTGAGTAGGGCCAATTTTTGACGCTTGTTGACGGTCCACTAGCTTTGACGGTACATTTTTTCTCCACTCTTGACCTTCTTTGAGAGACAAGGTAATTGAAGCTGAGTAATCAACCACCATGATGCTGTCTTTTAAGAGAAGAGGCTGAATTTTGTGGTTTTTTTGATAGATATGGGTAAATTGGAGGAGGAAAAATGAGACTAGGTGGTCAATTTTGGAATGGAATTGTGTGTGCGAGGTATGAGTTCACCATGGTTTCTCTTATTCTTCAAGGTTGAGGAGAAGGTGAGTAGGGTGCAGAGAGGAGTGGTGAGAGAGGTGGGGATGATGAGTGGAGAAGTGTGTGTGAAAGAGGAAAATGATAAAGTAGAAGAGAGAGTGTGGCTGCATAGCATGGGAAAACTGGGGTCCACTAATAAAATCATAGCTCACAGCTCGTAGCTCAAAAAAATATGAAAAAATTTGAGGCAAAAGTTCAGCCCACGAGCTACAACTTTTGTTTGTATCACCTTTTCAAATTCGGAGAGCAAGTGAACGTTAAAAATTCAGCAAAAATGACCGTTTTTTTCCACTGCACAAAGTCCTTGTGGGGTCCTTCTTTGGATGATTCTTTTGAATACCTCCAAGAGTGAGCCCTCCATAGTGCATGTATGCACGCCACCTACCCTTGACCTTATTTGGTAGGTCTATAATTGAAGATATTGTTGAGATCATGATATAAGTGAATAGTACAACTAAGAAAATCAAATATTGAGGGGTCTAAAAAATATGTACATGTCAAATATAAATAATATAAGTGGAAAAAATATAAAGGGGTCAAAAGAAATCTCTCTCATCATAAGTCTACCATATAAAAATGAATATTTTTGATGGTCTAATTTATGAGAGTAATAGAGAATAGATGTAGGAAGGAAAAAAATCACAATAGTGAAAAAATATACACATAAATAGAACTAGTTTTTTTGGTTTTTTGTTGGGATGGAGTTACACCAAAAATAAGAGAAGCTTGCATGAGATTATTTTTATATGGAATAAAGAGTATGCAAAATGGTAAGGAAAAATATGGTAATGGTGAGTCAACGTACATAGCATAAATAACACATCCTACGTAGAAATATTTAAATAAATACCAAAATAATTACAAAAAATCTTTTTATTTAGGCCCTATATACAATGCAATATTTACACACAAATGGGCCATAATATACTTATATTTTTTATTTTTTTATTTTTTTGGCTCAACTAGCCCAATGACTAGCTAATTGAGGGTTTTTTAAGAAGATATGGGAAAAGTCCCGTGACTCACGCACGCCTATGTACAGTGAAATGGTAGGGATAGCCACAGTGTTTGGGTGATTTTGGTAGGGTGAGGTAACTCACTGTGGCAATTACAAAGAGCGGAAAAATGGCTATCAACGTTGTAGTCAGAGGAAGAGTCACTAGCCGCTATGTTCGGGTCTTGGTTTGTACTACCTTGGGTCCCCGCCGAGGGCCCGGAACCTAAGGTAGGTGGATATTAAGAACCCGCGTCAGCCAAAATTCTCTCTAGTTGCTCTGTCTCTAGCACACGACCAGAGCACAGATGCATGTGCCTTTGACACCTTACAAGCGTCGGCGAATAACCTCGAAGGTTAACCGCTTACTTTTTTAGGCGTTCGTTTTCACTCATTTTTTAATGTTTTTTAATGTATTTTAATGATCGGTTTTTTGATTAAATTGTGTGATAGCTCAAAACAAGCGTATCACTCAGAGGTCGTGGTGTGCTTTACAGCACAACGTTCGATCACCTGAAGCTCCGTTAGTCCTAAAAAAAGTCAATTTTTAGCGACGTGTGAAGCTAAAATACGTAATTTCAAAGGGCGACTGAGGCCTAAGCCTGAGCGTGAGCTTGGGCTTGGGCTTGAGCGTGAGCTTGGGCTTGGGTCTGGGAGATATTTCCAATCCCGATCCTACCTTTAATTTTTTTTAAAAATTCTTTTTTTACTTTTTTAAATTTTAATTTTAATTTTATTTTTTTTGGGGGATAAGGTCTCTGCGGCCTACGCGTGAGCACACACACACTTTACCTACCTACTTACAACTAATACACCTAATGCTCTCATAGATCTACTTCCTACTTACTGTACTTTACATTACACAGAACTAACAACCTTAATACTAATACCTTAGCACAAAGAAAAAAAAGTAACCTTTCAAAACTTTATTAACAAAGAAATACACACTAGCAACACAAAATCCTTATTCTCAACACACACACCTTCCTTCCCTACCTTTCCTACAATTGAAATTGCACCACAAAAGAAGCACAGAGTGCCATTCAAACTTAGTGTATGGCATTCCCCGGCAGCGGCGCCAAAAATGTGCGAGTCTGTCGCATGTGTCAATGCAAGTAACTTGCCGATACACTATGTGGGAGCCACAAATGGCTCCAAGCACACAACAAGCCTAAACTAGTAAGCTCAAAGATGGCGATGGTGTGTCACTCACCGCTCTACGCTTGCTGTCGTGGAGGATTCCTCGCCGCGAAGAAGAGGGAGACGCCACTACGCCACGCTCAACCGCCTCGCCGCCATCATGTCGCCGCAATGCTCGATCGCACACACTCTCTCTCTCTCTCATGCACACACACACACACACACACACACACACACACACACACACACACACACACACACACACATACACACACACACACACGTACACACACAAGGAGATGATGAAGAAGAAGATGGAGATGGAGCAAGAGCACTCTTCAATTGCACAAATGAGAGAATGAATGAATTTTAGGTTTAGTTGACTTTTATATGAGCTTGCCCCATTCACACTTGTGCACCCATGCTTAGCCAACTAATCCCTTGATTGTTCCAGTTAGAGTGCACCTCTCATCGGCAATCACTCTTACCCTTTTCCTATTGGACCGACAAGCCCGGTACCTGACTCTACCTAAATAAATAATATAGCATCCGTCGTAGGTGATAAGAATGTGCGTGAGGGTTAACACTCTACCAAATAAATAATACAACGTCCGTAGTGGGTGATAGGGTGTCTGTGAGGGTTAACATGCCCCCCTTCCTGATGTAAATCTAGTCTACGAAAGCTATTGAGTTGAAGCTCGTTCATCGAGGTGGAAGAGCATTTGAGATGAATGTCCTTAGCCTTCTTCAATCATTGCAAAATCAAACAAAATTGGCACAGTAATTGCATTCTCATATACAATTAAAAAGCATATGCAGTTGTAGGCAAGACAAATTGATTGGTAACAGAATATTAAACAATTTGTCAGCAACAACAAACATTAAATTGTAATATAATCAAACACATAAACAATTGTAAAGGTAAAAAATTAAACAAGTCCGGGGTCGCTAATTTAACGATTGAAAGGCACTAGAGATCAACTATTAATACCATGGGCAAGCTTCTCAATTTTCTCTGGTCAATTAAGTTGTTTAATTGCGAGAGCCAAGTATTTCATGTTCGAGGACTGACTAGAGTCTATACGTAGAAGACCTTGTAGTTAAGCTACGATAAAAGGAATTGCTCATGAAATCATCACCTGACTTATTTCCTTTTCTTTGACCCCCAAAGTCTTTTCACATTGATTCAATTTTGATGTGTGCACTTATTTTGTATGCATTGGCTTTTTTGCTTTTTAAGGAAAAGAGCCCACACTGGGAACCTCTAGGGCTCTACTACCATAGGCGATACATGTGAGTGAAGTACCAAATCAAGGTGAGATTTCTCTTCTAGCTTAAGATTTACGTTGTGGCATTTTGATTTTTTTATTCGTTTGTTTTCAACATTTTAATTTTGTAACTTTGGGGGTCATAAAACACTGTTACCCTCCCTAGGCTCATCACACTAGTAAACTCCCTTTATAGTACTTAAGCTAAAGGTCAATAGGGACTAAGCCCACTAGAAATCCCTAGTACATTGCACACAATACTGCCTAAATCGAATTAAGAACCTAAGTAACCATTGATTATTAGGAAGGCATTCCCCATGGTATTAATAGAAGATCTCTAACTCCTAACATGGTCAAACTAGCTTAGTCAGACTGCTTGATTCTGAAACCTAGACAAGGGATTATGATAGAAAATTATATAGAATCTAATGTTTAATCTAAGAAAATGTGCGGAATATTGTGCTATCACATTTAAAGCAGACAATCATGGATGCAAAAAGAAAGACAAGGGGCAATGCTAATGATCAAGAAACACCTGTTTGTGTTGATGATCACGGTTGATTTGAAGAGTGAACGAGAGAAATATTCCATGAAGGTACAAATCCTAACAACAGCAACATGTTCTTGTACACACTAGGAAACACAAAGAATACCTCTAGGAGGCACATCAGTGGGAAGAGGCACAACCCTTATTGAACACAATCAAACAACATAAGGATCCCTAACCTAATTATTTGCACTCCCCCGAGAGAGTCAAGGGAATAGGATATTGTAGAGATTGGGGGAACCCTAAGGCTAAACCCCTATCCTCGTCATCATCAAGAAAAACGAAGTCATCATCCGTGAGATCATATGTGCCATCCGTGTAATCATGTAACTCTTCTTCATCATTAGAGGCATAATGTTCACTATGAACATCACTAGACGTTTATAGTCATCTTGGTCAAGAGGGCAAGTTTGTGCAATTGGAGAGACGTCCTCTACCAAGGTGGATCAGTCGTGGTCAAGAGACGTATTAGCCATTCTAACTTCTTAAAATTCCTCTCACAATCTAGCGTATCTACCAAATCCCATTCACATGCAAGAACCGGGTAGACTATGTGAAACACTTGTGCAAAGTAAAGAGGGTACCTCTCACCCAAGGTAGGAGTGGATGAATCTATTATACTAGCCATATCTGTATACACAGATAGATGATGATTAGAGTGCAAATATTAAAAGGATCGTGTCAAAGGTCGTGTCTTTGTGCATAATGTGCTTTTATGATTTTGTGTTATATATAGAATTCGTAGGTTTTCAGATTTTTGTTTGGTGGCTCTTGCTCTTTTAATTTTTAATTTTTGTTTTTTGTGACTATAAGGCTTTATATATATTCCCTAAGATTGAGAGATTGTGAGGTCAAGGAGGAAGGTTGTGAGAGAGGAGTCAGTGAATGATGACTGTCAGCAAACACTCCCCCCTTCCTTGGGTAGATCATACCTTTTGGAATGATGTTGTTTTCTTTTGAAACCAATTGTTCCAAGTTGTTATGGGTGAAGTTTTTAACCATAGTTTTCGACCGCCCTATGCGTATCCTCTAGTTGCAAGGGTGGTAAGGTACTCTCCCATGATTTTATTTGCAACATTGTTGTAGGTGGTGAACTTATAACGGGAGGTGCAAACTCTTTCTTGTTTGTATAGATATGTACAATGGTAGGTGGAGGTTGTGTCGAAGCTTCTATCTATGTATAAGAACTACTTGAAGAGTAAGAAGCTTCATTTGACTTCCATGTTCCTGAGCTAGGTGGAACAAATCGTTCTTTCTTCGGTACCCAAACTAACTTTGGAGCCGGTGTGTAGCATTCCGTGATTTTTCATTTCTGCGATCTTCAATTCATTTTGGAGCTACAGGATTGGGCTCACATTGGTCAGGTGACAGGTAAGGTGTGGGATGCATGTCTAACCTCACCATCCTACCTTATTGTAGTATTAGCGAGAACCACAATTAATTTGCCAAACCATGGACGAAGCTGACTCGACTAGTGCATAGAGGCTACAAGAGGTTGTCAATCTCTTGGAAAACAACTAACAACTCGCATTCTAACTCAAGCTACACTCAAGTGACTGAAATCACCAAAAGCCAATCGCTCATTGGTAAATAAATCACATCCGTTACACCATCAATGACATCCAAACGTAAGGAAACTTCTAGGACAAGTTTATAAGACCTAAGCACACATGCTTATGGTCTCAAATCCCACTTTAGGTCAGTTCTAAAATCGCAATTATTAACAGCACTGGATTTTTGACCTAGTCATTTTCGACCTAGAATGCATCTAAATGCTTAGAAATGATGCCCCAATATCCCGCCTATGCTCAATTTTCGATTTAAAAGTGTAAATTCCTAGTTATGATGAAATTAGGCCGCGGGTCGGCGACGCCAGAAGCTACGAAATACTGTGAACTGCTTACGTCAATGCCTAGAGCTCTTACGTGCGGTTGCAATGCAACAGACGCAATCGCAATGTGATAATCGGAGAGGGAGTAGGAAGCGCGAGAAGGAGAGAAGTGAGCGCCGTTAGCTCACGCTTTGTATTTCTTATCCAAAAACTTATTAAAAACTTAATAAAATTGGCTTTTATACGTTAGCCAAGGTTTTTGGGTGGTCAAAACTAATAATTTGGAGTTCTACCAAAGCTGGGAAATGACAGGCTGATACAATCTGGAAGCTTGTAGCCCCGGCTCATTAATTACAGAGTTTATCCAAACAAATAGGAGTTATAATATTCCCAATTTATCAAAATAATAAATTTTTTACAAAGAGAACTCCGAAAAATGGTGTCCGTGTTAGCTTGTTGTTAACATTCCCCCCCTCCTCGCCCGTGTCATCCCTTGACACAGCTTTATGGGCTGAAATAGTCTTCGGGTTGACGGCTGGCAAGGCGGTCTTTAAGCACATCCAGTGCCTTCTGGTATCTGATTCTTCTTTCTTTGTTAGGCACTTGCAGAAATTGCATTGTCACTTTATTCTTCAGCTCCACCGCTGAGTAGCCTACAAACTTGGATGTAAGGTTGCTGATCACCGATGCAAATATCTTCGTTCGCTAGGTGAAGAATCCAGTGTAGAAAGCTTCTTCAAAGGCCAACATATTATTTGATGACAAGAACATACATCTAGCATAGAAATCGTAAAGGACTTCTTCCGAGGTTGCCCACTCAGATCGTAGCATAAACCTTTGTTACCTTCTAAAAATGATATCCATGGGGCTCCTGTTTGCTTAGGCTCATTAAAAACTTGGATGCATGTGAGCAACATTCTGCAGATCTTATATAACACGGCGCAGGAGAGATCTGGTAGACTCTTGAAGAAAGACATGGTGCCCGTTAGGGTTTTCACCATGCATTCTTCTATTGGTTGTCCTCTCTCCGGAGCTGACAGTCTGGGGTAGTTAAGCCAAGTTGGCCTCTCTTTGTCGGTGCTTCATGCGCTTGCCATGTCCTTACTCTAGGTACATGACAAAAAGTTAGGTCTCTTTGAAGGGCTGCATGTGCTCTTGTGAACATAATCTGGTATCTTGGATTCTTGTTCAACCAGCTTAACCTCCACTTTGGGTGGTCTTCTCTTTAACTGTGTCTTCTTCAGCTTTTGACAGCTGGACCATTGGCACTGTGTCTGCATCTGTGATGTGAACATGAAAATCCTCATCACCACTCGGCTCTGTTGTGGAATGTGTCTCAAACTTAGCAAATGAGACCGAGGGTATGTCTATCTGTGGCGGCTCTGAAGTGCTCGCCTCTTCCTGCGTGCTTGGTTTTCCATCTATGAGGAGTTGGTTAACTCGCTTGAGCTCTGCTATTTCCTTTAGGAGCTCCTCTTCTCTCTGAACCCGCATCAGTGCCAGGTCCCCGTGTTGTGATTGTTCCAGCTTTAATTCCAACTCAAGATCTTTAATTTTCTTCTCTAGTGCCTTGTACACTTTGTCAGTTCCTTTGATCGAGGCCACAACTGTATTTTCTCTTATTTGCCGTAAGAAAATTGCCTGATCATTGATCCGCTGTTCAGAGTACTGCAGAGAAGCATTGGCAACGTCTAATTGCACTTGAATTTTTTGAGCTGTCAGAGATGTCATAAGAAGTTCATTCGTAACTTTTGTCAGCCGCTCGTCTTTTGCTTTGCAGGCATCAGATAATTTGGTGAGAAAATCACCTAATTCCTCCATTTCTTTTTGCTGCCTATCCCTAGCTAGCTGGTGCTATTCAGCTTCTGCCTTAATCTCTCGCACTTGCCTCTGAAGATTGGTGATGACAGTCATCCTGTCTTCTAACTCTTTGGCCTTTGTGCTGCGGCTTAGTGCTACTGAACGTAGTCTCTCTGTCATTTCTTGCATCTGCCATGCATACTCATTTACTTGTACTAATACCTCGTAGTTGGACACATTCGACTCTTCCAATCATCCTGTCTTTCCAGTTGAGATGTGCTTGTAGCCTCACGTGTGTCTTTCTGCTGCGTCGTAGGTGCTGGTTGTTCTTGTGTTGAGCTAGAGGATCAGTCTTCTTCTTTGTCATCCCGAGGCTTTGATGCCCCGGTGGTTTTTGGCTAAGTGGAAGTAGAGGGTGTTTCATCCTTCTCTTGTTGTTTTGCAGTAGAGGGTGCTGACTCAAATCTAGTTGTCTCTTCTGTTGCCAGACTTGCTTCCTTCTCTGGCTCGGGTTGTTTCTCTTGTGCAGTGGTAGCCTCTTTTCTCGCTCTGCTTCTTGATCTTTCTCTTTCTCTTGCTGGTCCGCCTCTTTTGCAGATTTTGTTTCTTTGTGGATTCAGATTCATTGGTTTTCTCAGGCTCCACTTCGTTATTGGACTCTTTGCCCGCAGGTGATGGTGGTGGGCTTGGCATGTGGTGTTCCTGTTGTTAGATAGGTGGTGAGGTTGGTCTTCTGCTCTAGCCGTCTCCTTGGCTTGTCTTTGTTGTTCTGCCTCTTTGGCTTTCCTTGCCGCTTCTTTGGCTTCCTTTAGCTTTAGGGCCTCTGCTTCTTGGTATATTCTTTCCAATTTCTTTGTAGGATCTTCAGCCTCTTTTCTTGTGTGATGCTTCATTAAGTCCAGCCGGCACCCATTTTTATGGGTCCTTCCCCTGTGCTTGTCTACTGCGCTGGTAGGCCTGTTTCTCTCTTTCAAAGCGCTCTTGTTTTTGGACTGGCTCTTCTTGGTGTGCGGCCACAACTTTTCTTTTCATTTCTTCTCTACGAGCTCTCTTTTCCTCGTTGTCAGAGCTCTCGTTGCTGTGCCTTTTCGGCAAGCTATCAGCTGACTCTTCATCGGATTTATATGATCTTTTTCCTGACCTTGTAGCTCTTGGAGAGGGTTGTGTTGCCAATATCCATGTATTCTGATTAGTAGCAGGCGGTAGGTTGTCGGCCATGCCAATGGCATGGTATGCTATTCTTGTCAAGACCTCTGGTGCACCCAAGTAAGTGATTTTTCCTCCCTTCTTGGTGCCCTTCAAAGTAGTCAGGACATACTTCGCATGGTCCACTGGTTGCCTTGTCGTCGACTTGAGAACTTGAGTTAATGTGGTGGCGATGACATGATTTGGCGTAGCGTACCTTGGTGGCCTTTTGCCCAAGAAATGAAAGTGCTGGTGGTATAAGCGGGCTGGCTCTTCCACTTGTTTGTGAATTAAATCGGCGAATGTAGCCACGGCTGTCTCTTTGGTAAATGTTCCCGCTGTTTTCCTGTCCCTTGCTCACATGGTCATTCCTTCTGTGGGCAGTCTGAGTGCCTCTGCCACTATATCTTTGGTTATGACCACTACGACCTTGTTTCCTTGAGTGTCGGATATCTATGCGGTTCCATCTTCTTTAATTGTGGATAGAAGCTCGTAAGTTTTTCGAAAATCCACTTCGCAAGGCTCTTGTTTGTAGAAGTCTCCGAGTCCTAGCCTACGTTTGGCTTCTTTGGTCTCTAGCTTTGCAGCAACATCATATACTTCCTTAGGTAGGAGTTGCAACTCCACCTGATGCCCCTCTTCACTCTTGAATCTGCCGGTGAAGACTGTAGTGTGATGCTCTTCTAGCTGTTCTCTGGAGAGGTATGATGCCTTGGCTGCTTTGACTGACTCGGGGTCTAGTTGATAAGCGGGCAATTCCTATAGTTTCTCCTTTTGGTTGAGCTTCTTTTTAGCCCTCTCCACTGCTTGCATGGCTCCTGTTTAGTGACTAGAATGCAAAGTTAGCAGATTTGTCAAAATTTTCTCTGAAATGTCCTTTAGGCTGAAATGCTAATAATTTTGGTCTAGTTTGCTTCAAATCAATTTTTGAACAAGCAAAGATGCATAAAAACATGCAAGGAACAAAACTGTGAAGTCAAAACAAATATTTGCAACCAAAGTAAATAATCACGATTATTTACAGCTGAGGAATTTTTTCAACTTTTTGCAAACTTGGCTTCATAGGCTTGAAGTAAATACCAAATACATGCTCTGAGTGAAATATGGGCTCATTTGGATGCATAGGGTGAAAATGGTACCAGATTTTGGTTTTAGGTCTTTGAAACAGTAGATATAAAGGAAATTTGAGATTTTGAGCTCCAAATTGATTCAAAATTGGCAAGTGGGCTTAACACATCATGTACTTTGGATGTATGATGACAAAATATCAAAACTCCCCAATTCTGACCAAAAAGTAATAATTGCGATTGTTAACTTTTCTTACAAAATTGACATTTTTTTGGTACAAACTGGTTTTAGGCATTGTATAGACCCTGTACATGAGATATATGGTGATTTGGATCAAGAAATGTGGTCCATAACCCAAAATTTGGCTTGCAAAGACTTCTTTGCGTTTTTTGACAATTTTCCAAGTAATGGGTGGTCATTTTGGCTCATACTTGATTTTTGGCATGTAATAGGTGTGTACACATGATAGGTGAGGTGAGGTGACAATTTCCAAGTAAAACTATGCAAAAGTAAATAATCGCGATTATTTACAATAGTGACAAATTCTTTGCAAAACTCACAAATTTTGACCTAGACATATTCCATACACCTAATACAAGTCCTAAATTGAATTTGGTCAAGTTTGGTCATGCCGGCATCACTTTGTGCTTTGTCGACTCTGAAATCACCGCTTTTTGTGACTACATTGTCTGTTGGGTTGGTCGGTCAACTTTGAGGCTTTGGACTTGTCTGCAACATAGTCGTGAAGCAACCTGTCCAATTCCGACTCATTTGGAGTCAGTTTGACCTCGTATGTTGAATTTGACGCTTTGTAACCTTCGAGCCGTTTTTTGCTTTTCGAGGGCTTTGCTTGATGGATTTCACCAAACCAATCATATACATTGTATATGGACCTCTTACGCAAGCCATCTGTGGACTCAGGTCGAAATTCTGGCATTTGCCAAAAAACTAACTTTTCTACTGGGGACCCCCTCGACCCCAGTCGAATGGTCAACTGATGATATAGAAAGGTTCTATTATTTTAGGGCATACTATGGTTCAAATCCCATCTGATTTGGACGAGCTGGCAAGCCGCTATGGTTAGTTTTAGGTCGTAGGTCTTCGTGCACTGCTCGATTTCTAGGGTTTTTTCTAGGGTTTTAGACTAGCTACCGACCGTACAAAATGGGTCATTGATGAGTAAAGAACTTACCCCTCATGTCTTGTATGAGACGGCGCTGAAAATGGTCAACTGTGGGCTCCGGAAAAGTCGTGCAAAAGAGGCCAAAATCTCTCTTTACAAAAGCTCCAAGTGGAAATGAGGTGGTTTTAGCGTACCTTGGATATCTATAACCGAACTTCTCGAACCAAATTTCCCCAGACTCCCCCGTTAGTCCTACTAGGCCGTAAAATCTATGCTAGACTCAAAAATTTCCTTGATCGGATTCCTATAGCTCATTCTGCAAGAATTTTGCAAAAGTAGGCTTGGCCGCCTAATTTAGGCTTCCCGCTTCCATCTTCTGATTTCATTGAAAATTTTTGTGCTTGTCCGCCTTGTCTTTCTGATGATCATCGTGTCTTCCATTTTTTCATCGAGCTTCCCTGCTATTATTATTAATTTTTGACCTGTTTATTTGAAAAAATCAAAGAAAATAGCAAAATGCTATAGAAAAGTAAAGTAAAAATCCAATAATTAAGAAAATCCATTGTAAAATATAGCTTTATTATTATTTTTTGGATTTTTCTATTTTTAAGCCTCCTTATTAATAAAAATAATGAAAAATACCCAAAAAATGACTTTTTGTGATGATTTTCTGATAGTATATACACTATTTACACTCATCGGGGAGATATTATCAGTGAAATTTTCCTTGATGATGAATTATAAGGGTATTACTAGGTAATTTTGTAAAAAATCACACGTTAACATCAAACTTATTCTCCCTCTTCAAACATTGCCCTTAATTACTTAGTACTTAGTACCCTTCCAGCCCTCCTAGATGGCGTACTCCGGGACAACTGTGTGCATGGATTGAACAATTGTCTCTATGCATAGCCGTGGTTGGCTCTACTATGCTATGAAGATCAATGCAATTCAAACCAATATGCTGTGCAGGAGCTGGGTCTTGAGTAATTGACTCAAGGGTTTCCGATGTCGAGGTTTGCTGCTGATGTCTTCCAAAGAGACAATCTTGTAGCTTGTGTGTTCTCTGTTTGATTGTACCATCCAGATGCTTCAACACACTGATTGCTTGAGATGTTGGTAGAAATTTTACAGTTGTTGAGCTTTTTCTCGCCTTTGGTATCTTGATCGGCTTGGTGCTACATGGTGTGGTGGAGTCTTTTGAGACTTAATCCGCCATTGCTTGATTGGTTTTACCGTTTGTGGAGAAGATAAGTACTCCTTTTTCTTCTAAACCATTTCCATGTTACGTTTCTTGCTTGGATATGCCCGTCTCTGTGTTTTAACCCTTGGAACCTTCTTTTGTTTGGTTGGTGAAGTCTTAGGCACCTAGATCTGAATTGGTTTATCCTTAAGCTGTGCTTTTGGTACCCAAATTTTTCTGACTCCTTGCATGCTACTTGTAGCATTTGATTGTCAAGGGGATGGAAAAGATTGACTACTTCGTGGTTAGGTCTGCTGATTGCTTCTTTCCATTTCTCCTTGCTTGGTGCAATTGGAACAATGAGTTGCCCTCCGTTAGGTGATAGCTTTAGCTGATTTGTATCCCAATCTGGTATTGCTTTGTATGTTCGCATCCAGGGAATTCCAAGAATCATTGTTTCATTCATGTGTTCATCTGGTAAGCATACAAACTGATGAGGACATGAACATCCATGTACTATCACGTTCAAGTTGACTACTCCCAATGTTGGGGTTGGGTTCTTGTTGCATCCTTTGATTGTCGTTATTCTTGCCGTCAATGCTTGACTTGTTTCCTTCTTGTATGTGGAATAACTGACTGCATTTACTCTAGCTCCTGTGTCGACCAAAGCATTGGTGCTATGATTGTTGAGCTGTACTTTGATGTGCAGGTCCAGTACATCTAACCAATCATCATCTGTTGAAACTGCGTCTTTAGGTAATTCCCCTTGTTGATCATCTATTTCCAGAGTGTTGATGGGCATCGGTATCTGTTGATTCTTGAGAGCAGCTTTCCACTTGAGTACCCAAAGCCGAGCTTCCTCTTGGGCTTCTTCAATAACCTGCTGTCGTTTAATCTTCCTTTGCTTGGCTGCATGCATTCTTTCTAGCAACTCATTGGTTAATGGAAAATTGTGTTTCTTTAAACAACATCCACTAATCTAATTAGCCATTGGTTCACCATCTAGGGTGGACAATTTTACTGCTCCACTTGGAGATACATCTTTAATGATAAACGGTCCGTTTCCCTTTTTCTTAAACTTGGGAATGTGTTGCTTAAGGGAATAGACTAAAACTAAGTCCCCTCTCTTGAAGATTTTTGTGATTAAGTGGGAATAAAAAAACCGTTTTTGTTTTCACTTTTGTGCATAGATATGAGCTACAACAGTTAGCCTTTGCTCATCTAGCTTTTCCAAATCTTCGAGTCTTTCTGACAATTCATGTCGAGTCCACTCAAGATTATGTGCTACCCTGAATGTCGGCAATAGAAATTCTATTGGCAGTATGGCATCAAGACCATAAACAAGGTTAAAGGGTGTAGCATTTAAAGCTGTTTTGAATGAAACTCAATAAGCCCATAGAGCAGCATGGAGATTCATTTCCCAGTCTGTCCTTCTTGAACTAACCACTTTAGTCAGCACCGAGCTAAGAATTTTATTCGTATGCTCAGCTTGTCCGTTTGCTTGTGGGTGATAGGGAGCTGATTTGTTATGGATGACCATAAACTCATTAACCAAATACACGATTACCTCATTGAGGAAATGAGTTGTCCGATCACTGACAATCTCTATTGGCAGTCCATATCTTGTGAATATATACTCATATAAGAATGCAGCAGTGGTTCTGGCATCATTCTTTTGAGTTGCTTTAGCCTTGGCCCACTTGATCAAATAGTCCGTAGCTACAATGATATATTGAGCTTGGGTTCTATAAGCAGGTGGCTATATTGGTCCAACAAAATCTATACCCCATTTTGCAAAAGCTCTAGCCCCCATCATTGGTCTTAAGGGCATGCTATCTACTCGTGTTGGCATTTTTGCTCATTGACAAGCATCGCATCTTCGAACATATTCTTTGGCATCTGCAAAAAGTGTTGGCCACCATTGCCTGCCATCAAGATTGCTCTTGCGGTGGTCTCACTAGAAAAGTGACCTCCAGCTAATCTAGCATGTGCTTGTTCTATAATCGGAATATTTCGTTTTCATTTGCACAAAGACGCAAATGTTGATCTTTATCTCTCCGATACAATTGGTTCCCAATAAGAGCATAATCTCTTGCTTCCGTTTCAATTGCTCTTTCACGGCGTTTACTCATATCCTTAGGAAATGTTCGGCTCGATAAGTAAGTAGCCAGACAATTACTCCAGTTAGGAACATGTGACATTTGAAACAAGGTTACATGAGATATGGGTGTTTGTTTTTGACATTGAGGGCAATCCTTTACAAAAGATCGAACATCTCTTCTCATAGTCGGCCAAAATGCTCCAAGTCGCAAGATTCGTTGCATAGTTTGGTCTTCCGCAAAGTGAAGTCCTACTATGGTAACATGTGCTTGACCTAGGTATTGTTCTTTTTCTTCAGGATTAATGCATAAAAGCAATATTTCATCCCGATTTCTTTTGTATAGCCTACCAGCTAGTAATTGATACATAGCCAATTGCTCGATTAATCCAATCTTGATAAGAAGTGGTATTTGTGAATCCACTTGAGCAATTGTCATCAATGACACAATGGTTCCGACCATCTAGGTATCATTTCCACGTAGAACAAATAGGCATCTCGTCGATCATTGTCTACCCCTTTAGGTGATTCCCTTGAAACAATCCTTGACAAATGATCTGCCCGTTGATGTGTAGTGCCTTTTTTTACAATTATAGTGAAGTCAAATTCGAGAAGAATGATGAACCATCTCACTATTCTCCCTGTGCTGCATGGCTTGTTGACCAAATACAACAAAGCTTGGTGGTCCACAAAGAACAAAACTTGTTGGCTAATAGGTAATGTCTATACTTTTTAACGACATAAATCATTCCTAATCCTTCTCTTTCGGTGGTGGTGAAATTCTTTTCCCGCCATGTTCAATTGTCGACTAGCATAAGAAATAGGAAAGTCAATTTTCTCGTCTCCTGGTTGAGCTAATATACAACCTATAGCAAAATTGGAAGCATCTACATGTATGTGGAATACCTTATTCCAATATGGTGCTTTCAATATTGGAGCTGAGGTGAGAGCTTACTTAAGCTTCATGAAGGATTCTTCACATGCCTCGGTCCATTCAAAGTGCATAATCAAGCTATACATGTGTTTTGCAATTATAGCGTACATGTAGATGAACCGTCGATAATATCCACAATGCCCCATGAAGGCTTGTACCCCCTTTATTGTTGTCGGTCTAGGAAAATCAACAATGACATGAATCTTCTCAATATCAGTAGCTATGCCATTTTTAGACACTATATGTCCAAGAATTTTTCCTTGTCTACCCATGAATGTGCATTTTTCAGGATTTAAGAAAATCCTATAAAGTCTACATTTTTCGAATACCTTTTTGAGGTGTTCAAAATGATCATCCCGGATTGATGAATGTACGCATAGATCATCCATATATACTTCTAAGAATTTCCTAAGATATTCTTGGAAAGCATGGCTCATCAATCTTTGAAATGTGGATGGAGCATTAGTTAACCCAAACGGCATAACCCGATAGGCAAATATACCCCATTCTGTTGCAAAAGCAGTTTTATGCTGGTCTTTTGGGTCAACCAAAAGTTGATTGTATCTCGAAAATCCGTCTAAGAAGATGTAAGCTTCTTTTCCTGCAATTCGTTCTAAAACATGCTCAGTTATCGGAAGAGGAAAGTTGTCTCTAATGGTAGCTGCATTCACCTTTTTGAGATTAACACACACTTGTAGTTTTCCATTCTTCTTGGGTACTACCACAATTGGAGACACCCAATCTGTGTGTTCAATTTTGTAAATGAATTTGGCTTCCGTTAGTTTTTCAATCTCTTCTTTTATCTTCCTGGCAAATGTTTTGTTATACGTGTATGGTCTCTGTCTACTTGGTTTCGCATCATCTCTCATGGGTATGGTATGTTGATAGATTTATGGATCAACACCCTTGAGATCTTTGTAAGACTAAGCGAAGCTATCTCGGTATTCCTTTAACAAGCTCAACAAAAGCTTTTGTTCTTCTTCTGATAGGTCATTCGCAATGTAAGCAGGTCGAGGCTCTTCTCCTAGTTCAGCCAAGTCTATCTTTTTAGCATTTTCAGGCCCTTTGTAAGACTCGCCTTGTTTTCGTAGTTCCCTAACAGGTTGTTCGACTATGATTTTCCGACTTGGAGAGTATACTTTTTGTAATGGGATAGAACATGCATTACATCCTTACCATCCTCTTCCGTGGTTTCCATTTCGGTTGTGTATATCTCCTTTATAGATTTTTTCAACTCTTGCTATTTCTTTTTCCGCTCAACTTTGGTCATGAGTGGTTTCTTATCCTGTGATTTTTCTTGAGTACCCTTCCTTGTTTTTCTTGATGTTTGAGATATTCTTGAGTTTTTGTTTGAAGGATATCTGCCAGTTATTTTTTCCTTGACACAATAATTAGTATCTATCTGCATCAGGAATTGTGTTTTACTAGAGACTGATGGCATAGGTCGTGTTTTCACAAATCTGGTCTCTTTTTCGTCTACACCATTTTTGTCTTTTTGATTTTTGATTTGGAAAGTCAAAAAACTTTTCCTCCCCTCCTTTTAAAAGTAGCTTAGCTCTCGTATGCTCTTTTTCTGACCTTGAATCTTCTGAGGTAGCTGAGTGTTCATCTAACTCATCAGTTGCATCGTAATAGAGGTCTGCAAAGACTTGTTGAGCTTTCATTAAGTCCTTGGGTTCCTCGTCCTTGTCTTCAATGTTGAGGATTGAGATCATTTGGATGGGAATTATGTCGTAGCCATCCTCATTGCAAAATTGAGGAGGCATAGACTATTCACACATTGTCGCTAGAATTTGAGTCCACTTGAATGGCTCATATAAATGCTCTAGAAAGGGTTTAGGTACATAGGCTTCGTCTGTGTAGTCCCTTTCTAGGATACATTCTTCTCGTCTTAAGCTTCCGTTTTCTGAAGCTCTACACATCCAAATAGGAGTGTCTTTGTTTAACCAGGATGGGAGTTTAGTTTCAGCCAAAGAGACCGAATCAAACTCTTGGATGAGTGTTTTCAAGACATCTCTATAAGTGCAATCTTTTAGATTTACTCTTGTTATAGATCCCACTTGCTTCAAGTACAAGTAATTGTTTCGCCAATCTTGGATAAGCTATACCTATCGCATGAAAGGTCTTCCCAATATGATTTCATAGTTGAGTTTTTTCCAAAGTCTACTATGGAAAAAGTGTGTTGATATTCAATTCCATACTTTTTCAAGCAGCCCTAATGGTCTCTCAATGTGTTCGTCAGCTAATTGCAATTTCATTCGAGTTTGTCTAATGGCTGGCTGTCCCGAGGATTCCCATACTGCTTTAGTGGCTATGGCTATACTAGCTCCACTATCCAGTATTGCCATGGTTTCAATGTCATCATATTTCACTAGGAGGGTGGTGTTTCCTTCTTTCCCTTCATAATATTCTCTGACTTTGTTCATGGGGACTGATCGAATCTCTTTGTTTTCCATTTTTCCAAATTTTTGAGATTAACCCCATTAACCCCATCTTCTCTAGGGTTTTCTGTAAATCATTCCATAAGTATGGTCTGAGTTTTAATAGTTCTCCCAAGGTAAGAGTGCATTGGATGGGTGTAGACATGATTGAATGAATGTTGTCTACTTATAGGATATGTTCAACTCTTTTTACTTGAGTGGTCTTGCACACGATAGTTCATCTTCGTTATCTCCCATGTAAGAAGGTAATGTTTTCAAGGTCAATGGTTTTGACATTCCTAAAGCTTCTGATCCGCAATCCCCGTACAAGGATTGTACATCCATGTTCATATCAGAAGGTAGGTTATCCAACCAGACTTCCTCTATAGGAGCTGAGTTTAGAGTTAGGCTCCCATCATTGATCTCTCTCACTTTTTCCCATAAGTGTCATGGCCAGTCTTCCTCTATGAATGGAATTCCGTCTAAGGCATCTTCACTGTCCGACACTATAAGCTCTAGTCTTTTGTTTTAAGGTGGGGTTCTACCACCACATTGGATTTTTCTTTTGTTTCTTTTACCACAAGCTCTTCAGGTTTTGTGATACTTTCAAGCTCGGATTTTTGTTTTTCTAGCATTTCCTGCGTGATTCTTACCAAATTTTGATAAGCTTCCAGCTTAGCTGCTTCCATGTCTGGAGATGGATAGTTTTTCCATTTGTTTTCCATGTTTTGGCCTACTGTAAGTCCTGTTTGGTAGGCTTCCAAGGCGGCATTAATAGGCTAAAAATCTTTGTCAATTAGAATGGATCCTCCAGATTTCACGGTTGTTTCCTTGAATTCTCTTCCAGTTTCTTTCAAATTTCTTGGAATAGCTTCTTTGCTTTCTCCTCGATTTCAACCCGTTGTTTTTGTTTTCTCATCTTATATCTTTTGCTTCTTCTCCTTTTGATTCTTTGAGAAGAAACTTTTGTATTTTTCAAATCATCAGAGGAGTTGTGTTTGTTTTTCTTGGCCTAGGCTCTAGTGATTACCTTGATTGGAACAATCGGTTCACTTGAACTACATTTACTACGGTTTTACCTTTGTTCAAAGGATTTTTAGGAAAGTGTCCTCCCTTTTTGCAACATTGTATGCAATAGGCTTCAATTGGTTTGAAGTTTTTGTCAGGCTCTGGACATTCATTTTTCCAATGATCATCAGCACCACAGTTATGACAGTTTCCTGTTCTTGACTTCATCATGGGTCTTACCATGTGTGCGCGTATGTCGCACGTGTCAATGCAAGGAACTTGCCGATACACCGTGTGCGAGCCACAAATGGCTCCAAGCACACAAGACTAAACTAGTAAGCTCAAAGAAGGCGATGGTGTGTCACTCACCGCTCTATGCTTGCTTCGTGGAGGATTCCTCGCCGTGAAGAAGAAGGAGCCGCCGCTTCGCCGCGCTCAACCACGAAGAAGAAGGAGCCGCCGCTTCGCCGCGCTCAACCGCTTCGCCGCTGTCGTGCCGTCGTCGCAATGCTCGATTGCACACATTCTCTCTCTCTCTCTCTCACGCATACACACACACAAGGAGATGAAGAAGAAGAAGATGGAGATGGAGCAAGAGCACTCTTCTATTGCACAAATGAGAGAATGAGTGAATTTTAGGTTTAGTTGACTTTTATATGAGCTCACCCCATTCACACTTGGACGCCCATGCTTAGCCAACTAATCCCTTGAATGTTCCAGTTAGAGTGCGCCTCTCATTGGCGATCACTCTTACCCTTTTCCTATTGGACCGACAAGCCCGGTACCTAACTCTACCAAATAATTAATACAATGTCCGCCGTAGGTTACAACGTCCGTCGTAGGTAATAGGGTGTCCGTGAGCCGTGAGGGTTAACATGCCACCCTTCCTGATGTAGATTCCGTCCTTGGAAGCTATTGAGTTGAAGCTTGTTATGTCCATGTTGTAGAGCATCTGGATTTGAATCTGCAAGGCAAAGTCACTATTTCAGCAAATGGAATTATATGGCCATAAATCATGAGGGGAATGTAAACTACATGTGGAAATGAGTAAATGCAAGATTTATGAAATTATAGACTGCCATTAAGGACAAATAAATCGCACTTTGAGTAAATTAATTAATCAAGAGTTTTGGGCTTATGGGTGAGTCTATCAATTAGCTAGCTATGACTAAGGTTCAAACAACTACTCTAGTACTAGCTAAGCTAAGAAGATTATCTAAATGCAAGATTTGCTAATTGTGCTTTTCAACTTTGATTAGCCAACTAGCTCTCACAACTGCAAACAAAAGCTTGAAATGTTAGCTGTAAGCTCGATGGAAGTCTTTTAAATGTCATTCATTTTTTTCTTTTTCTCTCTTTTACTTTGGTTCACAATCATTTGATGTGTGTGCTTATTTTGTATGTCCGGGGCTTTTTGCTTCTCAAAGAAAAGCGCCCACACTGGGAACCTCTAGGGATCTAGTACCATAGAAAATACATGTGAGTGAAGTACCAAATCAAGCCAGGATTTCTCTTCCAGCATTAGATTTTTCATTTGTGGCACTTATGTTTTTTGCTTCCATTTCCTTTGTATTCCCACTAGTGTTTTTGTTGTTTAAGTGAGCAAGCTTCTCTATGCCTTAAACATTCCTAAGGTCTCAAATACTCATATAATTTTATCAGCTAGGCCTAGTGGTCAAGTAAATGAGTTAACCTAAAGTCACGGTCTCCTAATCTCAAGGCTCATCCATAAGATTAAACTCTAGTTCCATCAACTTAAGCAAAGACAAATTTATACATCTATAATGGCAGATAACAAACATAACTATTGCACTCAAACAAACCATGAAAAATCATTATTAGCAATTATACATATCCACCAACATGAATCATGGAAAGTAGTACACCTGGAGGTATGGAGTTTCTCATTTCGTCGAAGTAGATGTCCTCAGACATGTGGATGGAGATCCATATAAGTCCTACCTAACACATCCAAAAAACAAGCACTATACCTCTAGGAGGCATGTCAGTGTGAAAAAATTAAAACTCCTAGAAAACAAACTCAAAACACAATCCACACCCCTAACCTAACTATTTGTCATCCCTTTTAGAATCAAAGAAAGAGGATATTATATAAACCGGGTGGCCACCCTAAGGCTAGGCCTCTATCCTCATCATCTAGATAAACAAAATCATTTTCCGTGAGGCCATAGTCTTCCTCGGTCTCTATTATTTCTTCTTCATCATCCTCTTGCGCAAGCGTGTTAATCAAGAACCTCGCGATGCATGGATACTCATCCTGTGCAAAAGAATAAGCACGTGCCACCAGAGAAACATTCGCTACTGGGTAGGGATCACTAGTTATCCATAGACGTATCAGCTATTGTAACTCCTCAAAATTTCGCTCACGCGCAAGTCTCTCTACCAAATCCCATTCGCAAGAAAGTACAGGGTAGCAGATGTGAAACACGTGAGAAAAAGAAAAAGGGTACCTTTCATAAAAAATAGAAGCGCATGCCTCTGGTGAACTAGCCATCTCTGAGAATACAGATAGATTTGGTTAGGTCTTTAAAACATGAGTTGTTTTTGTGTGTTGCTTTATGTGACATGGTGAATTTAGACTTATGTGTAGGATCTGATAGGGTGCTCTCTCGTTGCTAGTCGCTCTTGCTCTTTTACTTTAAAAAAAAAAATAAATCTTTTTTTTGTTTGTTTGCTAGAACTAGTTTAAGGCTTTATAGATACATTCCCTAGGATTGGAGATTGAGAGGTCAGGGAGGAAGGTTGAGAGGGAAGCAAGTGAATGATGGATGTCAGCACACACTCCCCCCTTCCTTGGGTAGATCATACCTTTTGGAATGATGTCGTCACCTTTTGAAACCAATTGTTCCAAGTTGTTATGGGTGAAGGATTTAACCAATAGTTTTCAATCACCCTATGGGTTTCATCTAGTTGCAAGGGTGGTAAGGTACTCTCCCATGATTTTATTTGCAACATTGTTGTAGGTGGTGAACCTACAACGGGAGGTGCAAACTCTTTCTTGCTTGTATGGATATGTACAATGGTAGGTGGAGGTTGTGTCGAAGCTTCTATTTCTGTATAGGAACTACATGAAGAGCAAGAAGCTTCATTTGCTTTCCCTGTTCTTGAGCTAGGTGGAACAAATCGTTCTTTCTTTGGTACCCAAACTAGCTTTGGAGCGGGTGTGTAACATTCCGTGATTTTTTCCTTTCCACGATTTTCAATTTGTTTTGCAGCCACATGATTGGGTTTACATGGGCCAGGTGACATGTAAGAGTACAATTTACGTTTGGGCACCCAGATTTGATCATTTCCTTCATAGTATCCTTGGGCTTCCAATAGTCGTTTAGGAATCCAACGCAATGTTTCTTTACATTTCTTGGAGTGAGTGGGACGTTTCTTACGAGGCTTCCGTTTTTTAGCATCAGCCATGGTTACTAAAGAAGATTTAGGGGCCCACTTGTATGTTTTCTTTGTTATATTAGGATGGTTCTTGTGTGTCTCAAGCTTTCTTTCAACTACATCAGTTGAAGCTCTAGAGAGTTGGGCTATGGGGACATATGGTTCAACCTCTTGGACATGCAATGTCTTGGGTTTTATTTCCTTACGAGGCAATATCTGAGGGACTATGGTTTGCGTGGCAGGGCTAAGAGTTGGTTTCTGTGTTGTGACACCCCCTGTCCCCCAATCAATAGTGCATTTGGTGGCTATTATCCACTTGCGTCCTAGGTTTATATTACCCTCCATAGTTCCAACAAACATGACCAAAAAGTCTTGAGCTACAACCCCATTGTCATAACTGACAAAAGTGTGCCAGATTCCAAAAACCGCAGTTTTTTTCTTGTTGACACCCTTGACTTGGATAATACTCTCAGATAGAGGTGGCTTCACTAATTGACACCACACCCCATATGATAGTAGATTATATTTAGCACCCGTGTCCAATAAGGCGTTATATAGCACTTTTCCATAGGTGCTATTTAGCTCAATAGGGTATCGTAGAGGTGTGTCAGAGTCCAACCAATCCTCGTCGATTTCAACGTGGAATGCATGTGTGACTCCAAGGTTAGCCTCTCGTTTTTGTCCTATACGTTGTTGTCGCTCCTTAGCCTCAGCTTGAGCTTGTATCTTCTTCAATTCTATTTGTGCCTTGGCTGCCTTTTTTGTATGGATGGCACACAACTCCTCTTGGCTTAAAGGATCATAGTATCTTTTAAATTTGGTCCCATTGAGGAATCCAATGGTTTCAACTCCATCAAGAGTCTCCACACGAATGGTTCCTTGTGGGGTGATCTCACATACTCTATATGGTCCTTTTCCCGCATATTTCAACTTTTTCTTTTCGTTACGCACTCCATACATAAGGACTTTATCACCAACATTGATATCTTTGTTCTTTAGATGACGGTCAAACCATTTCTTCCTCCTATCTTTTTCCTCAAGTGCATTTTGCACAGCTAATTGCCTCCCTTCATCTAGCCTTTCAAGGATATATAATCGCTCAACTAAGGGGTTACCATCGCAACCGTCTTGAGAAGCTACTCGAAGACTAGGAACGACAAACTACCATGGCATAACCGCTTCTTGGCCATACACCATCTTGAATAGTGTGCAGTTAATGGCAACTTTATACGCAGTACGATAAGCCCATAGAGCTAATGTAAGCTTTAAATCCCAATCTGTGCGATGAGCTTCCACCGTTTTGGTTAAGATAGAGATTAAGGTCTTATTGTTGCTCTCAGCTTGGCCATTTGCTTGTGGATAATAAGGTGTGGATTTATGGTGAGTTATCATAAAGTTGGTAGTGAGTTCTTTTATTACTCCATTTATAAAATGAGTACCATTGTCACTCACAATCTCAAAGGGACAACCAAATCTTGTAATAATATTCTCAAAGAGAAACTTGGCAGTTGACCTTGCATCGGCCTTACGTGTCGGCCTGGCTTTCGCCCACTTTGTCACATAGTCAGTGGCAACGATTATATATCGAGATTGATTGAGTGCTACGAGCTGCCGGACTAATTGGGCCTACAACGTCCAAACCCCATTTTTCAAATGGTTGAGTCACTTTAACAGGATGTAAGGGCATCCTATCCTTTTGTTGTGTGATCTTGTAACGTTGGCATTCATCACATCCCTTTGCAAAAAGTGATGCATCCTTAAATAAGGTTGGCCACCAATAGCCTGATTGCAACACCTTTCTAGGTGTTAGTTCCCCTGAGAAATATCCTCCAGCTATACCCATGTGGGCTTCTTTCAGTATGTACAAATACTCATCCTCACGGGCACAACGTCTCAGAATATCGTCCTTCCCTAGCCTGTAGAGAGTTCCTGCAATGAGAGAGTAAGGTTCACATTCTTTTAACAGTTTTCGAGCTATGTCCTTACGAAGCTCTTTGGGTGGAAAACCATTAACTAGAAAGTTCACAATCTTCTCACTCCATTCAAGTATGGTTTCGACTAGGAATAGAGAAGTATCAGGCAATTCATCATCGACTCTAGTAGGGGCTTCACCATTGGGTATGCGAGACAAATGATCAGCCATGACATGTCTTTTACCAAGTCTCACCACACTGGTAAAATCAAACTCAAGGAGAATTAACAACCATCGTGTAATTCTTCCCGTGGAACAAGGTTAATTTACTAGATACAACAAGGCTTGATGATCAACATAGAACACAAACTTGTTGGCAAGAAGGTAGTAGCGAAATTTCTTCACTGCATAAATCATACCTAAACCTTCTCGCTCTATAGTAGTGTATTTTCTTTCAGCATCATTCAACTGACAACTTGCAAAGCTAATGGGGTAGTCCAGTTTATGTTCTCCTGGTTGAGCTAGAACACACCCAATAGCAAAGTTCGATGCATCAATATGCACATGGAAAATTACATTCCAATCAGGCACTCATAGAATGGGAGCGCTTGTAAAGGTCTTTTTCAATGACTCATAAGCATGGTCACACTCCGCGGTCCAATGGAACTCAATAAGAAGCTTGTACAAAGGATAAGCTATCTTGGCAAAGTTTAAAATAAACCATTGGTAATAACCAACATGGCCCATGAATCTTTGAACTCCTTTATAGTTCATAGACGGTGGCAATTCAACAATGGCTTTAATTTTTCTCTCATCTGTGGAGATCCCATTTTTGGACACTATATGTACTAAAATGACTCCATGTTTAACTCAAAATTGGCATTTGAAAGGGTTTAAGGAGACGCGATACAATCTGCACTTCTCAAACACATTTTGTAAACATGATAGATGTTCTTTCCAAGAGGAATAAACACAAATGTCATCTAAGAAAGCTTCACAAAACTCCCTCAAATATTCTCTAAAAGCAGTGTTTATTAATCTTTGAAAGGTAGCAGGGGCATTGGTTAAACCAAAAGCCATAACACGAAATGCGAACATTCCAAATTCGGTTATAAAGGCTGTTTTAGCTTGGTCCTCCAGCGCAATTGTGATTTGATTGTAGCCATAGTACCCATCTAAAAAGCTATAAGCTTCCTTCCCTGCAACTCTTTCAAGCACGTGTTCTGAATATGGCAAGGGGTAATGGTCCCTCCTAGTGGCGGCATTGACCTTGTTGAGATCCACGCACACTCTGAGTTTTCCATTCTTTTTTGGCACAATCACTATTGGAGATACCCATTCTGAGTGCTCAATAGGGTATATGAATCCGCATTTCACAAGCTTTTCAATCTCTTCTTGAATGATCTTTGCATATTTAGGATTCATTGGGTAGGGTCGTTGCTGAACTGGTTTAGCCATGCTATTCATGGGGATTGTGTGCTCCACCACGGAAGGTGGAACACCTTTCATATCATGATATGTCCAAGAAAATATATCCATGAATTCCTTGAGAAGTTCTTTGAGTACACACTCCTCAGTCTCGGTCAGATCTTGGGCAATGAAAAATAGTTTAGACTCTTCTCCTAGGTCTGCTAACTCTATTTCCTTAACTATCGCTAGACCATCATAGACTCCATTGCTCCCATCGATAGGTTTTCTTTGAGCCTTTGTATACACAACCTTATGTTCCTCTGTGGTATAGGATTTGAACTGTTCAGGTGTGCAGGATGTAAGTCTGTGGGGTCCTTTTGTTCTGTGGACTGTGATTTAACTTCTGATTCCTTTTGTTGTTCAGCTAACTCTCGATTTTGTCGTCTCCTTACAGTACGGCTTAACTTTGGATTCTCTGTAGCCTCTAGTTGTGCGATGTCAATGGGTTGTGGATGTGTGCTCCTTGCCGCATTGTCAAAGCAAGGGACTTGCCGTTACACCGTGTGCGAGCCATAGACGGCTCCAAGCACACAACTAGCTTAACTAGTAAGCTCAAAAGAGGGCAATGATTCCTCGCCGCGAAGAAGAAGGAGATGCTGCTACGTCGCGCTCAACCGCTTCACCGCCGTTGTGCCGCCGCAATGCTCGATCGCACTCTCTCTCTCTCTCTCTCTCTCACACACACACACACATACAAACACACAAGGAGGTGAAGAAGAAGAAGATGGAGATGGAGATGGAGCAAGAGCACTCTTCTATTGCACAAATGAGAGAATGAGTGAATTTTAGGTTTAGTTGGCTTTTATATGAGCTCACCCCATTCACACTTGGACGCCCATGCTTAGCCAACTAATCCCTTGAATGTCCCAGTTAGAGTGCGCCTCTCATCGGCGATCACTCTTACCCTTTTCCTATTGGTCCGACAAGCCCGGTACCTGACTCTACCAAATACATAATACACGTCCGTCGTAGGTGATGGGGTGTCCGTGAGCCGTGAGGGTTAACATGCCACCCTTCCTGATGTAGATTCCGTCCTCGGAAGCTATTGAGTTGAAGCTCGTTCGTCGAGGTGGAAGAGCATTTGAGATGAATGTCCTTAGCCTTCTTCAGTCACTGCAAAATCAAACAACATTGGCACAGTAATTGCATTCTCATAAGTGATTAAAAAGCATATGCAGTTTTAGGTAGACAAATTGATTGGTAAAAGAATTTCAAACAATTTGTCAGCAATGAACATTAAATTTCAATGTAATCAAATGCATAAACAGATGTAAAGGTAAAAAATTAAACAAGTCTGGGGTCGCTAATTTGACGGTCGAAAGGCACTAGAGATCGAATATTAATACCATGGGTAAGCTTCTTAATTTTCTGTGGTCAATTAAGTTGTTTAATCGCGAGAGCCAAGTATTCATGTTCGAGGGTTGACTAGAGGCTATATCTAGAAGACCTTGTAGTTAAGCTACCATAAAAGGAATTTCTCATGAAATCATCGCCTGATTGATTACTTTTTCTTTGACCCCCCAAAGTCTTTTCACAATGATTCAATTTGATGTGTGTGCTTATTTTGTATGCCTTGGGTTTTTTGCTTTTCAAGGAAAAGCGCCCATACTGGGAACCTCTAGGGCTCTAGTACCATAGGCAATACATGTGAGTGAAGTACCAAATCAAGCTGAGATTTCTCTTCCAGCTTAAGATTTTACAGTGTGGCACTTTGATTATTTGTTTGTTCATTTTCAGCATTTTAATTTTGTAACTTTGGGGGGTCATATAACACTGATACACCTCCCCAGGCTCATCACACTAGTTAACCCCCTTTATAATACTTAAGCTAAAGGTCAATAGGGTCAAGCCCACTAGAAAGCCCTAGTACATTTCACACAATGCTGCCTAAAACGGATTAAGAACCTAAGTAACCATTGATTATTAGGAAGGCATTCCCCATGGTATTAAGAGAAGATTTCTAATACCTAAGTTGGTCAAACTAGTTTGTCGGACTGCTTGATTTTTAAACCTAGACAAGTGATTATGACAAAAAATTACATTGAATTAAATGTTTGATACTAAGCAAATGCGGTGAATATTAGGCTACCAATCACAATTAAAGCAGACAATCATAGATGCAAAAAAGATAAGGGGCAATGCTAATGGACAAGAAACACCTGTTTGTGTCGATGGTCGCGCTTGATTTGAAGAGTGAGTTGAGATAAAGATTCCATGAAGGTCCAAATCCTACCAATAGCAACACGCTCCTGTACACACTAGGAAAAAAAAGGAATACCTCCAGGAGGCACATTAGTGGAAAAAGGTACCAACACTTATTGAACACAACAAAAAACATAAGGAACCCTAACCTAATTATTTTCACTCCCCCTAGAGAGTCAAGGGAATAGGATATTGTAGAGGTTGGGGGGAAACCCTAAGGCTAAACCCCTATCCTCGTTGTCGAGATAAACAAAGTCATCATCCATGAGACCATATGTGCCATCCGTGTAGTCGTGTAAATTTTTTTCTTCATCATAGGTGCCCATGTTTACTAAGAAGGTCACTAGACGCCTATAGTCATCTTGGTCAAAAGGGTAGGCTTGTGCAATGGGAGAAACGCTCTCTACTAAGTATGGATCAGACGTGGTCAAGAGACGTATCAGCCATTCTAACTCCTCAAAATTCCTCTCACATGCTAGCGTACCTATCAAATCCCATTCACATGCAAGCACTGGAAAGACCATGTGAAATATTTGTGAAAAGTAACGAGGGTACCTCTCACCCAAGGCAAGAGTGGATGACTCTAGCGTACTAGCCATATCTATACACGCAAATAGATGATGGTTATAGTGCAAATATTACAAGGGTCGTGTTCTTGTGCATAATTTGTTTTTATGATTTGTGTTATGGCTCTTGCTCTTTTACTTTTTTATCTTGTTTTTGTGAGTATAAGGCTTTATATATACATTCCCTAAGTTCGGAGATTAAGAGGTCAGGGAGAAAGGTTGAGAGGGAAGCAAGTGAATGATGGATGTCCACAAACACTCCCCCCTTCCTTGGGTAGATCATATTGTTTGAAATGATGTCGTCACCCTTTGACACCAATTGTTCCAGTTGGTAATAGGTGAGGATTTTTTCCAGTAGTTTTCTATTACCCTAGGTGCCTCGTCAAGTTGCAAGGGTGGTAAGGTACTCTCCCAGGATCGAACTTGAAGTGGTTCATCAGGTGATTCTTGAACACTGGGAGGTGTGGATTCTTTTGTAGCTTCATGGAGGTCCACTACTATAGATGGAGGCTGTGTAGAAGCTTTTACCTCTATGGATGTATTACATGAGGAGCTAGAAGCTTCATGGAACTCCCCCCTTCTTGAGCTAGGTGGAATAAATTGGTTTTGCCTTGGAGCCCAAACTAGCTCTGGACTAGGTGTGTAGCATTCTGTGATCTTTCCCTTCCCACGGTCTGCCATTGGCTTTAGCGTTACACTGTTTGACTCATATGGGTTTGTTGTCGATAGGGAAGGACACATTTTACGTTTAGGTACCCAAATTTTCTCATTTCCATCATAGTAGCCTTGGGCTTCTAATAGTTGTTTTGGAATCCATCGTGATTTGGTCTTGACTCTCCTAGGGCGCGCTCTTGGTTTTCCCGGGAAATTTTTTCTTAAAATGGATGGGGGGGTTGAGGTAGTTGGAAGTAAGGCCTTGGGGACCCATTGATATGTACTCTTAGGTCGTGCAGGTTGAGTACTTGCAATATTACTGCTTGCTGCAACTACAAGTGTTGAAGTGCTAGATTAATGGGTAGCCGGCAAAGATGAGTTAACCACCTTGACTTGTGAATGTTGGCTATCCTTCAACTTTTCTAGAGTTTGCAACATAGGTGACTTTGCTTGAATGATAGGGGTAAGAGTCGGTGGTTGCGTCGTGACACTACCAGTATCTCAATCAATAGTGCATTTGGTTGCCAACATCCACGTGCGTCCCAAGTTTACATTGCCTTCCATAGCTCCCGTGGGCATGACTAGAAACCTCTGCACTATGCTTCCATTGTCATAGACAACAAGGGTCTGAAGGACTCCAAGAATAGCAGTTTTCTTTTTATTAATGCCCTTGACTTGCATCGTACTCGGGGATAGGGTCGGTTTCCCTAATTGAAACCAAACTCCATAGGATAACAAATTGTGTTTAGCTCCCGTATCTAATAAGGCATTGTATAGTACTTTCCCATAGGGGCTATTTAGCTCAATTGGGTATCGTAGGGGTGGCTCATATTCTAATGAGTCGTCATCTGTGTCCTCGAAAAATGCTTGCGTGATTCCCAGATTAGCCTCTCGTTGGCGTCTAAGACGTTGTTGTCATTCTCGAGCCTCAACTCTTGCTTGGATTTTTTTAAGCTCTGCTTGTTCCTTGGCAGCCTTCTTTTGATGGATGGCTTGCAACTCTTCCTGGCTTAGAGGATCATAATATCTTTTGAATTTACTCCCATTAAGGAATCCAATGGTTTCAACTCCATCTAGAGTCTCCACACGAATGGTACCTTGCGGGGTAATTTCACACACTCGATATGGTCCCTTACCAGCGTATTTCAATTTCTTCTTTTCATTACGTACCCCGTACATAAGAACTTTATCACCAACCTTGATGTATTTATCCTTTAAATGGCTATCAAACCACTTCTTTCTCCTATCCTTCTCCACTAGAGCATTTCGCACAGCTAATTGCCTTTCTTCATCTAGCCTTTCCAGGATATATAATTGCTCCACTAAGGGGTTACCATACCAACCTTCTTGAGAAGCTACTCGAAGACTAGGAATGACAAACTCCCATGGCATAACTACTTCTTGGCCATACACCATCTTAAATGGTGTGCAATTAATAGCAACTTTATACGCAGTATGATAAGCCCATAAAGCTGATGTAAGCTTTAGGTCCCAATCAGTGCGATGAGCCTCGACTGTCTTTGTCAAAATGGAGATGAGAGTTTTGTTGGTACTCTCAGCTTGTCCATTTTCTTGGGGATAATAGGGTGTAGACTTGTGGTGAGATATCATGAAGTTTGATGTGAGTTCTTTTATTACTTCATTTATAAAATGAGTTCCAGTGTCACTCACAAGTTCAAAGGGGCATCCAAAACGTGTGATAATGTTCGCAAAGAGGAACTTAGCTGTTGTTTTTGCATCCGCCTTTCGTGTTGCTTTTGCTTCAGCCCATTTGGTTACATAGTCGGTAGCGACAATGATATATCGTGATTGCGTGTTACGTGTAGCCAGACTAATCGGTCCTACAAAGTCTAAGCCCCACTTTTCAAATGGTTGGGTTACCTTGATGGGATGTAGAGGCATCTTATCCCTTCTTTGTGGCTTTTTGAAGCGTTGGCATTCATCACATCCCTTTGCAAAAAGTGATGCATCCTTAAACAGAGTGGGCCACCAATAGCCTGACTGTAAGATCTTTCGGGCAGTCAACTTTCCTGAAAAGTGACCACCAGCTACGCGCATGTGTGCCTCTTGTAGAATATATAAATACTCATCCTCGCGGGCACATCGTCTAAGAACATCATCTTTTCCTCTCTTATAGAGAGTTCCAGCCAGTAAGCAATAGGGTTGGCATTCCTTGATTAATTTTCGAGCTATATCTTTTCGTAGTTGTTTGGGTGGAAAACCATTAACTAAGAAGTTAACAATCTTTTCACTCCATTCAGGCATTGTCTCAACAATGAACAAAGGAGTATCAGGAAATTCATCATCAACCCCCGTAGGAGCTTCGCCATTAGGGATACGAGATAAATGATCCGCCATAACATGTTTCCTCCCAGGCCTCACAACGACGGTGAAGTCAAACTCAAGAAGAATTAACAACCATCGTGTAATTCGACCTGTGGAACACGGCTTGTTTACCAAATATAGCAATGCTTGATGATCAACATAAAACACAAACTTGGTAGCAAGAAGGTAATAGCGAATTTCTTTACTGCGTAAATCATAGCTAGACCTTTGTGCTCTGTAGTAGTGTAGTTCATCTCGGCATCATTTAATTGGCGACTTGCAAAGCTAATAGGGTAGTCCAATTTATGTTCTCCTGGTTGAGTTAGAACACACCCAATAGCAAAATTTGATGCATCAATATGCACATGAAAAGGTACATTCCAATCAGGTGTTCGCAGGATTGGAGCACTTGTCAGGTCCTTCTTTAATAACTCATAAGATTGATGACATTCTTCCGTCCAGTGAAACTCGATAAGAAGCTTGTACAATGGACGCGCTATCTCGGCAAAGTTTAAAATAAACCTTCGATAATAACCAACATGGCCCATAAATCTTTGAACTCCTTTATAGTTAGTAGGTGGTGGCAAATTGGCAATGGCTTTAATCTTACTCTCATCTGTGGATATCCCGTTCTTGGACACTATATGCCCTAGAATGACTCCATGCTTAACCCAAAATTGGCATTTGAAAGGGTTCAATGAGATGTGATAAAATCTGCACCTTTCAAATATTTTTCATAGATATAACAAATGCTTCTCCCAAGAAGAATAAACACAAAGGTCGTCTAGGAAAGCTTCAAAAAACTCCCTTAGAAATTCTTTAAATGCAGTGTTTATTAATCGTTGGAATGTAGCAGGGGCATTCGTTAAGCCAAAAGCCATAACACGAAATGCAAACACTCCAAACTCTATGATAAAAGCAATTTTAGCTTGGTCCTCTAATGCAATTGTGATTTGATTGTAACCAGAGTACCCATCTAAAAAGCTATAAGCTTCCTTGCCCGCAACTCTTTCAAGCACATGTTTTGAATATGGCAAGGGATAATGATCTCTGCTAGTAGCTGCATTAGCTTTCTTGAGGTCCACGCACACTCTTAGTTTCCCATTCTTTTTTGGCACAATGACTATTGGAGAAACCCATTCTGAGTGCTCAATAGGGTATATGAATCCACATTGGATAAGTTTTTCAATCTCCTCTTGTACAATTTTGGCGTACTTAGGATTCATTGGATAGGGTCGTTGCTGGACGGGCTTAGCAGTGTTGATCATGGGAAGTGTATGTTGGACCACAGAAGGTGGAATGCCCTTCATGTCATGATATGTCCAAGCAAAGATATCCTTGTATTCCTTGAGGAG
The DNA here is from genome assembly GCF_014529385.1 of Adiantum capillus-veneris. Lineage (NCBI taxonomy): Eukaryota > Viridiplantae > Streptophyta > Polypodiopsida > Polypodiales > Pteridaceae > Adiantum > Adiantum capillus-veneris. The sequence continues at coordinate 120,777,197 of NC_140959.1, read as the reverse complement.
CTCCTTAAGTACAGCCTCTTCAGTTTCGGTAAGGTCTTGAGCAATAAAGACTGGTTTAGACTCCTCACCTGGTTCTGCTAATTCTATCTCTTTAACTACCGCTGGACCATCATAGACTCCACTGCTTTCATTGGTAGGTATTCGTTGGGCCTTGGCATACACAACCTTTCGCTCCCCCGTGGTATAAGATTTAAAATGTTCAGGAGCCGTATGTAAGTCAGCAGGCTCTTGTCCTGACGGAGACCTTTCTTTTAGTTCTGCGTCCTTTTGTTGTTGTGCTAACTCTCGATTTTGACGTCTTCTTATAGTTCTACTCAATTTCGGCTCTGTAACCTCCAATTGAGCGAGGTCAATGGGTCGCGGGATACACACATGACACTCTGGAGATGTTCACCCCAATTGTCTACTAGCTTTCGATGAGCATCACATGCCCCTAGATAGCTAAGCCATTCTGCAGTAGATCTTTCCTTGTTTATCCTAGCTTTCACATTTGCTCGATATCGTCGTCTCTTATATGACCTTTGTTTCTTGTTAAGGTTTTGATTTTGGTAAATGTTTGAACTCGACTCGCTTGATAGGTCTTCGCTTGTATCTTCTTCACTCTCATATAAATTACCATAGATGGTCGTACTAGACCTTGAGTGTTCAGTTTCTATACTTGGCTCACTCGATGTTTCCTCAGGTTCTGAATCCATTTCACCCTGAGATTCCGTTTCTGATGTGTATTGGCTTGAAGCCTTTGAGGAATCATCGGTTTCACTCTCATGTAGGTGTGCCTCTTTCTTATCATCGGATGTTACATGCGCTACACTTAACATGTTTACTGGTGCAATGTGTGGTATCTCTTCCCCATCTGGTGTTACCCAGGTTGTTCCTCTAGCTCCCCATGTATCTATAGTTTCCGCTAGGTGTACCCAATCGACATTGTCTGACTCAGCCATTCCGGGTAGGATATCCATATAAGGAGAGTTCTCCCCAATATCCGTGTCTTCATTACACGTGTAACAATACTGTAATGGAGCTGAGTGAATTGTTATGTTTGATCGATGATCAATGATGAATTTATTTCCTAGAGGATGCGTTCGACCACTTAAAAGATCAACTCGAATGACAGAGTCTTGGAACTGTAAGTAGACGTGGTTTTTGGACCAGTCATGCACCATTTTTTCTTCCCTCATGAATGGACGCCCTAAGATCATCTCAAATGACATAGGATGCTTGGAAAAATCCATAACAATGAAAGTTTGCCTTACCTTGTGTCCCAAGACCTTGATTCTGAGATCCTTTAGCATTCCAATAGGCGTAACAATAGATCCATTAGCCATTTTTACCACTACGCTTGTGGCTTCAAGGTGAGGTCGCCCCATAGACTCCCAACAACTCTTTGTCACCATGCTGACTCCCGCACCACCGTCAAGGACTCCCTTTATAGTTAATCCTTTAGTAGTGATTTTCAGAGTAGCATTAGATTCATCACCTTCAAAGTATTGCCCCAACTTGTTAACGGGTACTTCAATTACAGATTCATGTCCCGCTAGGTCAGATGGTGGTGCTAAATGTTCCTCATCATTCATTACCGAGTCAGGTTTGTTCATATGTGCAAACTATGGTAATCCGGCCTGTAATTCTCCATTGAGGAAGGCTCGAAGAGCTGAGACTAGCTCGGGGTCTTTATATAGTTTGGACATGATGGTGGTTCTAACTTCTGAAGACATGAAATCCATCAATTTGGCAACATTTAATGGCATCTTGTGGGACGTAGGACCCTGACAAGAAATGGTGAAGATGGAATCTCCACTTCCTCAAGGGGGTCGGGCATTCCCTCACCAAACATTCTCTCTAGTAGGAAAGGTGTGTGTCCACTTTCAGATGTCCTACCCTCACTCTCTTCCCGAATGATAGTGGGTATAGCTAACGGCCTGTAGTTCTTGTGAGGTTGAACCAATGTGGGAAACACTGTGTCCGACATCTGGATATGTTTGGGTTCAGGTTCTAATGTTCGTTGAGTTTCTTCCACCAAACCCCTCAGTTGTTGGACTCGTTCAATTTCTATTGTTGGGTTTGGATAGGTTCCAATCTTTCTCTTGCAATCCTCATTTTTCGTCTCTCGTGGCTTATCTTGGGGGTTCGCAACTGGGTGATTTAACTTAGAATACTCTTTTGGTGTTCGTCGTAATTCCCTCTCGTGATCCTCCTCACTGGCTTTTTCCTTTGTAGTAATAGTTTTGGTCTCCGTGGTTTCTATCGAATCTGAGTCATCCTTAGGGTCATTCATATACACGGGATCCTCTCCTGTCCCTATGTTAGTCTTTGAACTAGGTTTTGAGCTAGAAGCATTAAGGGATTTCTTTCTTCGTGTTTTCTTCTTTCTCGCTCGGCCAATGGATGCAGCATCTCTCTCTTCGAGGATGTAATTTTGCTTTTGGAGCATCGACCGTGTGAGTGCATTCACTGGTGCTATGTTTATAGTTGGTGGTGTCCCATCAACAATCTCTATTATGTTCAATGGTGTGATTTTCGGTGCGTTTGGATTGTTAGGACACTGTGCGATCAAATGATCTATGCCACAACGATTACAAGTGAGTATTGGCATTGCCAATGCATTCCCTTGACTTGTTTGCATTAGTGCAGCATTCTTTTGCATTCTAATGGGGCACTCAGCTACTCGATGTGGTCCACCACATTCGTAGCACTGAAGAGGTGGTCTCTTGGAAAAACTATTAATGTTTTGGCTTCTTGCTGCTAGCGTAGTAGCTTGATATACCGGTTTGATTTGTCCCCAATGGTCTTCCATATAGTACATGGGACACTCCTCAAGCATGTCGACTCCATAGGTGATACTAGAGTCTATGTCTTCTTCGCAATCTACATAAGTAACTAGATGACTCGCAACCTATTTGGTTCATAGGTGTAACTCTTGGATGAGGGGGTTGTGGTCCTAGCACTGGAGGTGGCAACGGTGTGGTTTGGACAACATTTTGGGTTCTAGGGACAATGTGCTGTAATGGCAACTGTTGCTCCATGGGTGGGGTAGGCATCAATGCAGGAACTCGAGGTGAGTCTGCCCAAGCTATAGGCGGTCTATTTTCCATGATGCGTTTAAGCATTAGGAAATCCTTCGCTTGATGGACATACCTACCACACGCGTTACAAGTCCCGTTAAACTTTACTCTGAAAGTAGGGCATTCACTCGTAGTATGTGGGCCCAAGCAAATTGAGCACCATTGTTGCTCCCTTCTTGGATACATATGAGTGTTTTGTGGAGCACGATTACCCCTAAGGCTTTCTTGGATGGCCTTTGTGAGGTCTTCCAAAGTCATCTCAGATATCGTTTGCGCTTTCACGATTGGCTTTATCTTCATTGGCTCATGCCCTGATGCTTGTGAGCTACTTGACTTCGGCTCAGCAGACACTCTTTCTCCTGCAATCATTAAATTATCCTCCAATTGGATTGCATTCATGGTGACTGCTTCCCAAGTAGTGATACCTCTAATGACTAGGCCATTATAGATACTTTCATGTCGTAGTCCCCTAATGAATCTATCGAGCAATTGGTTGTTGTTGAATCGCCCGTTTGGATTGCATCGAGAATTCAAATTCTTTAGGTGACTAATGAAGTCTCTCACGGATTCACCTTCTTCTCGTTGGGCTTTCTGGAGCTAAGAGGCTACACCCCAAAGTACTCTCTCTCGTATGTATTCTTTTAAGAACAGTCTCCTAAGAGTAGAGTAGATCGTTTTCTCTTCTACTCTTAAGGTTCTATACCAATATCCAGCCTTTCCGCTTAGGGTCAAACTCAAAGCCTTACACTTATGTAGCTCATTGTGCTCTTCCAAGGAATTGCACACATGCTCAAAGATTTCCATATGCTTTCTAGCATCTCCGTCTCCACTGAATTTTTGTGTGAGCTTAGCTACTTGAACTGCCTTGCTCCTAGGCTCTCTATCAGGTGCACTACGCATGTTTTCCGCAATAGAGCGACCGATAGTTTGAGCAAATGCTGCCAAATCTCCTATTTGAGCAGGTATAATAGGTGTATGTGCTCCTGGAACCACATGTGAGATGGGAGTTGGCCTTGGCCTTGGCATACACGCGGCTCTTGGGTCCCAAGTTTCGTATGGTGGTGTACCAGACGGGGGTCCAAAGTTTACAGGCGTGGCCCTAGGCATAGGGGGTGCCTGATATGGCATGTTATTATTAAATGGCATGGCTCCTCTTGTATAAGAGCTTGGATAATTCCATTGTGGATTGTAAGCTCTTGGAATAATCGGAGGTGTAGGAGCTACATGAGGCTGAGGTACGACAATTGCACATGATTGATACATACATGTAGGTATAGTTGGGGCACTGTGCTACTAGGCATCGGCGCAGTGCTAACAAATGAACTCCATGGTGTACTTCTTGTCATGCTCACCATTGGGATATGCATGGTAGCCGTAGTGTCATTAAGAGAAAGATGAGATAGATTTGGGAAGGTAAAGCTGCCACTTGTGGGCTCAGATTGTACTGAGGCTCGTGGCGAAACAACATATGGAGGATCAATGGGGCTCACTGAGGGAGTCTCCATTTGTGACAGGGTTGGTTGGTTGGCCTTTCCCGTATCCAAGAATCTTATTAGGCCTGTTGAAGGCATGTTGATCCCTGGGTTGTGTCTTTCTAACTCGACAATCCTATGGAGGACATCACAGACTTTCTGTTGTTGCTCATCTATGCTAGTAGCACCCGATGTGGATTGTAGAACATCTAACCGACCCACATGATAGGTGTGTCCTGTGTACCGATCAGTTAAAGCTTCTGCTTGTAGGTCATACTCCCAATTTTTGTTTAGGAATATCCCATCTAGGCCTGGCGTGCTGGAGGTTTCCCTTGAAGTGGAAGCATTATTGCTCCCCATAGCTTGCCCCTCCGTGACTGCTACCTTGGGAGCACTCGGTTGCTCGGTTGGCATGATTGTTGTCATAGGAGCCTTTGCTTTCAGGGCTCGACTTTGTTCTAGCCCTCGTAGGTTCTCAATTTCCCTCTCCCTTGTTGCTTGCATAAAGCGTTCGATCTCTTGTACTTCAGCAAGACTCCTACCATCGGGTAGTAAAACCTCAGAGGGAGATATTCCTAAAGGATCAGGAGGTGCAGTGGATGGAACATTCACATGCACACTCTCAAGAAGCATAGGGTCCATTTTATGCATGAATGACGAATTTACTTCCCCACTCCCTTCATTTATTTCATTAACTGCATGTTCGGAGCGAGTAGCTCTACTAAGGGTCTCTTTTTAGCGGCTAAACACGCTCGCCCATGGCATGCATGTCTTGACTTGAACTATCAGGGTTTGGTGTGGGATACCCCTCCATGACTTCGTAGTCAGAGGAAGAATCACTAGACGCGATATGAGGATCTTGGGTCGCGCTACCTTGAGTCCCGGCCGAAGGTCCAGAACCTAGGGTGGAGGAATAATGGGTGCCCGCGTAAATGGAGGCACTACCAATATGCTCGTGCTCTAACACTCGTCCAGAGCGTAGGTTCATATGACTTGGATCCCCTAGAAGTGTCACTGAGGGCCCGTGAAGGCTGCTCACCTAGTAATTTTGGGTGTTTTGCAACCCAAGTCTTTTCTTATTTATTTATTTTTTGATTTTTTGGTCCTTTTTTTCTGACCCAGCTATAGAATAGAACGTATGATAGCTCAAAACGAGCGTCTCGGTCAAAGGGACACGTCGTGCTTTACAGACTCTGTTTGGTCACTTTATGCCCTCGGAATCCCTAAAAGCGTCAATTTATAGTAGGGAACTAGGCCCAAATTAGAAAGTCTAAGGGTGCAAGTGGGAAGAGAAGGGAGGAGAGTGGAGGACTTGCCCCACATGCTCTCATTCCCTCTTGCGGGGGTAGGGTATATATATAAGAGTGAGTCTAGTATATATCATAAGACTGAGGACTGAGGCCTGGGCTTGGGCTTGGGGAAATGATCCCGATCAAAATTGTTTTTTTTTTTTTTAAACTTTTTTTAAATTTTTTTTTTTGGGCGATGACCGCGCGCGGTTTAGGTGACCCTTTCTTGGCCACACACTCTCACCTACCTAACCTCCCAGTCAACAGCTCACAGACAGCTCACTACCTTATCTACTTACTAACAGTGCTGCTAACCACTGACTAATCTGCTAACTGCTTACTGACAGTGGGCTAACTGTCCACCTACTTCCTCTCTCACTACCTTACTGTGCAAAGACTGTGTGCAGCCAAACCTTGACAGAAAACTGTGTACAGACTGTGTGCAGCCAAACCTTGACAGAAAACTGTGTACAGACTGTGTGCAAACAGAAATTGCTAACTGCCTTCCTACTTATTCATTCACTGCAAACAAGCTAACGACTACTAATTGTGCAAAGACTGTGTGCAAACAGAAAACACAACATTATGCAGAAATCACAGAACTTGCAGACAACACAGAAATTAACAACTTACAGAAAAACAACTTATTCCTCTTCCTCTTCCTCTTCTTTCCTACTACAAACAACTCATAGGAGAAGCACAAAGTTCCTCTTGGGCTTAGTGCAGGGCGATTCCCCGCCAGCGGCGCCAAAAATGTGCGCTCCTTGCCGCACTGTCGAAGCAAGGGACTTGCCGTTACACCGTGTGCGAGCCATAGACGGCTCCAAGCACACAACTAGCTTAACTAGTAAGCTCAAAAGAGGGCAATGGTGTGTCACTCACAGCTCTATGCTCCTGCTGTGGAGGATTCCTCACCGCGAAGAAGGAGACGCCGCTACGTCGCACTCAACCGCTTCACCGCCGTCGTGCCGCCGCAATGCTCGATCGCACTCTCTCTCTCTCTCACACACACACATACACACACACAAGGAGGTGAAGAAGAAGAAGATGGAGATGGAGATGGAGCAAGATCACTCTTCTATTGCACAAATGAGAGAATGAGTGAATTTTAGGTTTAGTTGGCTTTTATATGAGCTCACCCCATTCACACTTGGGCGCCCATGCTTAGCCAACTAATCCCTTGAATGTCCCAGTTAGAGTGCGCCTCTCATCGGCGATCACTCTTACCCTTTTCCTATTGGTCCGAGAAGCCCGGTACCTGACTCTACCAAATACATAATACACGTCCGTCGTAGGTGATGGGGTGTCCGTGAGCCGTGAGGGTTAACAGTGGACTACACCACATAATGCTTTGAAGGTATTCACCCCAGTTATCTACCAACTTTCGATGAGCATCACATGCCCCTATATAATTAATCCATTCTACGGTAGATTTCTTTTCATTTATTCTAGCACGCACATTTTCTCGATATCGTCGCCTCCTATATCTCTTACTCTTCTTGTTTAATTGTCGAGGATTACGATCGATTTCTAGTGAAGACTCACTAGATGAATCACTACTTGTGTCTTCTGCTCCCTTGGATAGATTATCATCTAGGTTACCACTGGGCCCTGAATGGTTTGTCCCCACATTTGCACTAAGATTTAACTCGGATTCTTCGTCCTGAGAGTCAATTTCAACTGATGATTCTGACCCCAAATCGTGTGGGCTATAGTCTTGTGAGGCGCTACTGGTTTCAATGCCAGTCAAACTTTCATCTTGTAGATCATCAGAAGCTATATGCATTGATTCTAGCATGTTTAAGGGTACAAGTGGTGGTATTTCATCCCCCTCAGGTGTTACCCAGGTCGTCCCCCTATTTCCCCAAGTGTCTATGGTTGCTGCTAGGTGGACCCAATCCACATTGTCCGACTCAGTCATCCCAGGTAGTACATCCATATAAGGAGAATCTTCCCCAACATCAGTGTCCGCTTTACACGTGTAACAATACTGCAATGGGGCCGAGTGAACTGTGGTGTCAGATCTATGATCAATTATAAACCTGTTTCCTAGAGGATGTGCTCGACCCGTCACAAGATCCACTCGAATTACAGAATCTTGGAACTGCAAGTAGACATGGATTTTAGACCAGTCATGCACCATTGTTGCTTCCCTCATGAAAGGACATCCTAAGATCATCTCCTATGCCATAGTGTGTTTGGAGAAATCCATAACAATAAAGGTAATCCTTATTCTATGTCCAAAGACCTTGATCTTGAGATCTTCTAGCATCCCAATAGGTTTAACAATAGACCCATTGGCCATCTTCACTACTATGGTTGTGGTCGCAAGGTGAGGTCTTCCCATAGTTCCCCAGCAATTTTTAGTCACAATGCTAACCCCAGCGCCACCATCAAGGATTCCCTTCATAGTTAATCCCTTAGTAGTGATTGGTATAGTCGCATTATATTCATCACCCTCAAAGTATTGTCCCAACTTGTTAACAGGTATTTCTATAACAAGGTTCTCATCTAGATTCGGTTGTGGATCTATGTATTCCTCCTCTATTGGCATCTCCCCATCTCCATCCATCTGTGCAAATTGTGGTAGCCCAAACTTCAATTCTCCATTGAGGAAGGCTCGAAGGGCTGAGACTAGCTCGGGGTCTTTATATAGTTTGGACATGATGGTGGTTCTAACTTCTGAAGACATGAAATCCATCAATTTGGCAATGTTTAACGGCACCATTTGGCCTTGAGTCCCTTGACGTGGGGAAGATGGGATCTCCATTTCTTCGATAGGATCAGGTAGTCCCTCTGTAAACATTCTTTCCATCAAGAAGTGAGTACGCCCACTTTCCCATGACTTTAAGTCACTTTCTTCTTGGATGACACTAGGTATGTCCAAGGGTCTATGGACTTGGTGAGGTTGTTGTTGCGTAGGGAACACGGTGTCTGTAATCTGGATCTTCCTAGGTGCTGGTTCTAGATCCCTTTGGGTATCTTCTACCAAACTCCTTAATTACTTGACTCGCTCAATCTCCTCTGTAGGGTTTAGGTAAGTTCCTATCTTCTTTTTGGATCCTGGCTATTGTGGCCCATGAAGATATTCCTTGTTGGTTTCTATGTTAGTGGTCATTTGGGTCTCCATGGTTTCACCTGAATCAGAATCTTCTTCAGCGTCGTTCATATATACGGGGTCATCACCAGTCCCTATGTTGGTCTTTGAACTGGGGTCTGACTTTGCTGCTTTTTGCGATCTCTTTCTTCATGTTTTCTTCTTTTTCTGAGATTGGGCAATTGATGCCGTGTCTCTTTCCTCAAGAATATAATTTTGTTTTTGGAGCATCGATCGTGTGAGTACGTTTACTGGTACCATGAGTGTACTTGGTGATGGCTCCTCGATAACTTCAATCAAGTTTAATGGCGTGATCTTCGGTGCATTTGGATTACTTGGACATTGGGCAATCCAATGATCTATGCCACATCGATTACACATGAGTATCGGCATTGTAGACGTGCTCGCTTGATTGGTTTGCATTAGTGTGGCGTTCTTTTGTTGCCTAATAGGACACTCGGCTACACGATGTGGACCTCCACACTCATAGCATTGAAGAGGTGGTCTCTTAGCAGTGTAGTTGATATTTTGGCCTCTTGCCGCAAGAGGAGCTACTTGATATACAGGTTTGACTTTTCCCCAATAGTCCTCCATGTAGTATTGTGGACTTTCTTCAAGCACATCCATCCCATAGGCAATATTAGGATCTATATCTTCCTCATAGCCTTCCAAACAAGAAATAGATGACTCACAACCCACTTGATTCACAGAAGTGATTCTCGGATGTGGTGGTTGCGGTCCTAGCACTGGAGGTGGTAAGGGTGTTGTTTGAACAACATTTTGGGCCCTAGGGCCATATGTTGTGATGTTTGTTCAAGAGGTGGGGCTAGCATTAATGCAGGCACTCGAGGTGTGTTTGTCCATGCTTAAATACTATGCAATCCTTAGCTTGATGACCATACCTTCCACATGCATTGCAGTTCCCATTGAATTTTACTCTAAAAGTAGGGCATTCACTGGTACTATGCGGTCCATAGCATACCGAGCACCATTGTTGCTCCCTTCTTGGATACATATGATTGTTTTGCGGAGCACGATTGTCTCTAAGACTCTCTTGAATAGCCTTGGTGAGATCTGCTAAAGTCATCTCAGATATCTTTGGCTCCTTAGCAATAGGATTTAGGGTCATTGGCTGATGCCCCAATGCTTGTGAGCTAATAGATTTAGGCTCAACCGACACTCTTTCTCCTTGAATCATTAAATTATCCTCCAATTGGATCACATTGGTGGTGACTGCTTCCCAAGTGGTGATACCTCTAATGACTAGGCCATTGTAGATATCCTCATGTTGTAATCCCCTAATGAATCTATCAAGCAATTGGTTATTGTTGAAGCGCTCATTTGGATTATAACAAGAATTCAAATGATTCAAGCGACTTATAAAGTCTCTCACCGACTCTCCTTCCTCTTGTTGGGCTTTCTGGAGCTGAGAGGCTACACCCCAAAGCACTCCCTCATGTATGTATTCTTTTAAGAACAGTCTCCTAAGAGTAGGGTAAATCGTTTTTTCTTCCACCCTTAGGGTTCTATACCAATCCCCAGCCTTTCCACTTAAGGTTAGGCTTAAAGCATTGCTCTTATGTAGGTCATTGTGTTCTTGTAGAGAATCACATATTTGTTCAAACACTTCGATATGCTTTCTCACATCCCCGTCTCCACTAAATTTTTGTGTGAGCTTGGCTATTTGTACTACCTTACTTCTAGGCTCTCTATTAGGCACGTTACACATATTCTCAGCAATAGATCGACCGATAGCTTGAGCAAATGTTGCCAAGTCACCTAAGTGAGCAGGCACCATGGGTGAAGGTGCTCCAGAGACTACATGTGGAGTAGGTATTGGCATTGAGCTTGGCGTATAGGAAGCCTTTGGGTTCCACGTTGGGTACGATGTTGTGCCATGTGGTGGTCCATAGTTCATATGGGTGGCCCTAGGCATAGCAGACGTTGGATGTGATATGCTAATGCTAGCTGGTATAGTCCCATGGAAATAAGAACTTGGGCGTTGTGGTTGTGGAGCATAGGTAGTTGAAACAATGGGAGGGGTAGGGACTACATGAGTACGTGGACCAATAGGTGCATACGATTGGTACGCAGTTGAAGGTACTATTGCAGGCATTGATCTACCATGTAGCGGTGCTTTACTAACAAACGAGGTCCATGGTGTGTTTCTTGGCATGCCCATTATTGGGGTAGGCATGGTATCCGTGGTGTCATCTAGGGAAAGATGAGCTAGAGTTGGAAAAGTAAAGCTATCACTTGTGGGCTCATATTGCATTGAGACCCCTGGCGAAACCACATATGGGGGATCGATGGGACTCACTGGGGGAGTCTCCATTTGTGATAGAGTGGGTTGTTTCCCTTTGCCCATGTCTAAAAATCGCATAGGACCCGTCGAAGGTATGTTTATTCCTCAATTTTGCTTCACGGATTGAATAGTCCTATGGAATACATTGCAGATCATGTGTTGTTGTTCCTCTAGACTAGTGGCACTAGATGTGGATTGTACAACTTCTAACCAACCCACATGGTATGTGTAGCCCATGTATAGGTCGGTCAAAGTCTCCGTGTGTATAATACAATCTGGAAGCTTGTAGCCCCGGCTTATTAATTACATAGTTTATGCGAGAAAATAGGAGTTACAATATTCCCGATTCATCAAAATAATAAAATTTTTACAAAGAGAACTCCAAAAAATGGTGTCCGTATTAGCTTGCTGCTAACATAAGGGCACAAATTACGTTTTGGCACCTAGATTTGATCATTTCGTTCATAGTAGCCTTGGGCTTCCAATAGTTCTTTTAGGAATCCAACGCAACATCTCTTTATAGTTCTTGGGGTGAGTGGGACGTCTCTTACCAGGCTCCTGTTTTTTAGCACTAGCAATGGTTGCTAAAGAAGCTTTAGGGACCCACTTGTATGTTTTCTTTGTTATATTAGGATGGGTCTTGGGTGTCTCAAGCCTTATTTCAACTACAGAAGTTGAAGCTCTAGAAAGTTGGGCTATGGGGACATATGGTTCAACCTCTTGGACATGCAATTTTTTGGGTTTTATTTCCTTAAAAGGAAATATCGCAGGGACTATGGCTTGAGTGGTAGGGCTAAGAGGTGGTTTCTGTGTTGTGACACCCACAGAGTGCATTTGGTGGCTATCATTCACGTGCGTCCTAGGTTTATATTATCCTCCATAGTTCCAGCAAGCATGACCAAAAAGTCTTGAGCTACAATCTCGTTTTCATAACTAACAGAAGTGTGCCAGATACCAAAAAGCACAGTTTTTTTCTTGTTGTTGACACCCTTGACTTGGATAATACTCTTAGATAGGTATGGCTTTCCCAACTGACATCACACTCCGTATGATAGTGTCCAATAAGGTGTTATATAGCTCTTTTCCATAGGTGATGTTTAGTTCAACAGGGTATCTTAGAGGTGTGTCAGAGTCCAACCAATCATCCGGTGTTTCAATGTGGAATGCATGTGTAACTCCAAGGTTGGCCTCTCATTGGCATCCTATGCGTTGTTGTTGCTCCTTAGACTCATCTTGAGCTTGTATCTTCTTCAACTCTGCCTGTGCCTTGGGCTGCCTTTTTTTGATGGATGGTGCATAGCTCCTCTTGGCTTAAAGGATCATATTATCTTTCAAATTTCAACTCCATCAAGAGTCTCCACACAAATGGTACCTTGTGGGTGATTTTTACATACTTTGTATGGTCCTTTTCTCACATATTTCAACTTTTTCTTCTCGTCTCGCACTCCATACATAAGGACTTTATCACCAACATTGATATCTTTGTTCTTTAGATGACGGTCAAACCCTTTCTTCGTCCTATCTTTCTCCACAAGTGCATTTTGCATAGTCAATTGCCTTTCTTCATCTAACCTCTCAAGGATATATAAGCGCTCAACTAAAGGGTTACCATCCCAACATCTTGTGAAGCTATGTGCAGACTAGGAATTACAAACTCCCATGGCATAACTGCTTCTTGGCTATATACCATTTTGCATGGTGTACAATTAATAGCCAGTCTGTAAGAAGTACGATAAGCCCATAGAGTTGAAGTCAACTTCAAATCCCAATCTGTGCGATGAGCTTCCATCATTTTGGTCAAGATAGAAATTAAGGTCTTGTTGGTACTCTCAGCTTGGCCATTTGATTGTGGATAATAATGTGTGGACTTATGGTGAGCTATCATGAAGTTGGTAGTGAGTTCTTTTATCACTCCATTTATAAAATGAGTACCATTGTCACTCACAATCTCAAAGAGACAACCGAATCTTGTAATAATGTTCTCAAAGAGAAACTTGACATTTGACCTTGCATCAACCTTATGTGTTGCCCTATGCTTCCATCCACTTTGTCACATAGTCAGTGGCAACAATAATATATCGAGATTGAGTGTTACGAGCTGCCGGACTAATTGGGCCTAAAAAGTCTAAACCCCATTTTTCAAATGGTTGAGTCACTTTAAGAAGATGTAAGGGCATCTTATCCTTTTGTTGTGTGATCTTGTAACGTTGGCATTCATCACATCCTTTTGCAAAAAGTGATGCATCCTTAAATAAGGTAGGCCACCAATAGCCTGATTGCAACACCTTTCTAGAAGTTTTAGTTCCCCTGAGAAATGTCCTCCGACTATACCCATGTGGGCTTCTTGCAGTATGTATAAATACTCATCCTCACGGGCACAATGTCTAAGAATATCATCCTTTCCTAGCTTGTAAAGAGTTTCTGCAATGAGAGAATAAGGTTCACATTCTTTTAACGTATTTTGAGCTATATCCTTACGAAGCTCTTTGGGTGCAAAACCATTAACTAGAAAGTTACCAATCTTCTCACTCCATTCAGGCATGGTCTCGACTAGAAATAAGGAAGTAGCGGGCAGTTCATCATCGACTCTAGTAGGGGCTTCACCATTGGGTATGTGAGACAAATGATCCGCCATGACATGTCTTTTACCAGGTCTCACCACAATGGCGAAATAAAACTCAAGAAAAATTAACAACCATCATGTAATTCTCCACGTGGAACAAGGTTTATTTACTAGATACAGCAAGGCTTGATGATCAACGTAGAAAACAAACTTGTTGGCCAAAAGGTAGTAGCAAAATTTCTTCACAATGTAAATCATATCTAAACCTTCCCGCTCTGTAGTGGTGTAGTTTCTCTTAGCATCATTCAATTGACCACTTGCAAAGCTAATTGGGTAGTCCAGTTTATGTTCTCATGGTTGAGCTAGAACACACCCAATAGCAAAGTTCGATGCATCAATATGCACATGGAAAATTACATTCCAATCAGGCACTCATAGAATGGGAGCGCTTGTAAAGGTCTTTTTCAATGACTCATAAGCATGGTCACACTCCGCGGTCCAATGGAACTCAATAAGAAGCTTGTACAAAGGATAAGCTATCTTGGCAAAGTTTAAAATAAACCATTGGTAATAACCAACATGGCCCATGAATCTTTGAACTCCTTTATAGTTCATAGACGGTGGCAATTCAACAATGGCTTTAATTTTTCTCTCATCTGTGGAGATCCCATTTTTGGACACTATATGTCCTAAAATGACTCCATGTTTAACTCAAAATTGGCATTTGAAAGGGTTTAAGGAGACGCGATACAATCTGCACTTCTCAAACACATTTTGTAAACATGATAGATGTTCTTTTCAAGAGGAATAAACACAAAGGTCACCTAAGAAAGCTTCGCAAAACTCCCTCAAATATTCTCTAAAAGCTGTGTTTATTAATCTTTGAAAGGTATCAGGGACATTGGTTAAGCCAAAAGCCATAACACAAAATGCGAACACTCCGAATTTGGTTATAAAAGCCATTTTAGCTTGGTCCTATAGTAAAAATTGTGATTTGACTGTATCCAGAGTACCCATCTAAAAATCTATAAGCTTCCTTTCCTGCAACTCTTTCAAGCACATGTTCTGAATATGGCAAGGGGTAATGGTCCCTCCTAGTGGCGGCATTGACCTTCTTGAGATCTCGACACACTCTGAGTTTCCCATTCTTTTTTGACACAATAACTATTGGAGACACCCATTCTGAGTGTTCAATAGGGTATATGAATCCGCATTTCACAAGCTTTTCAATCTCTTCTTGAACGATCTTTGCATACTTAGGATTCATTGGTTAGGGTCGTTGCTAAACTAGTTTAGCCATGCTATTCATGGGGATTGTGTGTTGCACCACGGGAGGTAGAACACCTTTCATATCATGATATGTCCAAGCAAATATATCCTTGAATTCCTTGAGAAGTTCTTTAAGTACATACTCCTCAGTCTCTATTAGATCTTGAACAATGAAAACAAGTTTGGACTATTCTCCGGGGTCTGCTAACTCTATCTCCTTAACTATCGCTGAACCATCATAAACTCCATTGCTTCCGTCGATAGGTTTTCTTTGAGACTTTGTATACACAACCTTACGCTCCTTTGTGGTGTAGGATTTGAAATGATTGGGTGCAGGGTGTAATTATGTGGGGTCTTGTTGTTTTGTGGACTGTGGTTTCACTTCCGCTTCCTTTTTTGTTGAGCTAACTCTCAATTTTGTCGTCTCCTTACGGTACGGCTCAACTTTGGCTTCTCTATAGCCTCTAGTTGTCTGATGTCAATGGGTTGTGGAGTACACCACATAACGCTTTGAAGGTATTCACCCCAATTATCTACCAACTTCCCTTGAGCATCACATGCCCCTATACAATTAAGCCATTCTGTAGTAGATTTCTTTTCATTTATTCTAGCATGCACATTTGTCGATATCATTGCCTCTTATATCTCTTTCTCTTCTTGTCTAAATTTTTATTACGATCGATCTCTAATGAAGAGTCACTAGATGAATTGCTACTTGTGTCTTCTGCTAGCACCCTTGGATAGATTGTCATCTAGGGTACCACTGGGCCCTGAATGGTTTGTCCCGACATTTGCACTAAGATTTAACTCAAACTATTCATCCTCAAGTCAATTTCAATTGATGAGTTTGACTCCGAATTGTGTGGGCTCTATATAGTCTTGTGAGACGCTACTGGTTCCAATTTCGGTCAAGCCTTCAGCTTGTAGGCCAACAGAAGCTATTGCTTCTATCATATTTAAAGGTACGAGTCGTGGCATTCCATCCCCCTCAGGTGTTATTCAGGTCGTCCCTCTATTTCCCCAAGTGTCTATGGTTGCTACTAGGTGGACCCAATCCTCATTGTCAGATTCAGTCATCCCAAGTAGAACATCCATATAAGGAGAATCTTCCCCAACATCAGTGTCCACCTTACATGTGTAACAATACTGCAATTGGGCCGAGTGAACTGTGGTGTCAGATATATGATTAATTATAAACCTGTTTCCTAGAGGATGTGCTCGACCAGTTATAAGATCCACTTGAATGACAGAATCTTGGAACTGCAAGTAGACATGGTTTTTAGACCAATCATGCAACATTTTTGCTTCCCTCATGAAAGGACGTCCTAAGATCATCTCAAAGGTCATAGTCTGCTTGGAAAAATCCATAACAATGAAGGTATTTCTTATTTTGTGTCCAAAGACCTTGATCTTGAGATCTTCTACCATCCCACTAGGTTTAACAATAGACCCATTGGCCATCTTTACTACTATGGTTGTGGTCCCCAGGTGAGATCTTCCCATAGTTTTTGAGAAATTTTTAGTCACAATGCTAACCCCAGCGCCACCATCAAGGATTCCCTTCATAGTTAATCCCTTGGTAGTGATTGGTATGGTCGCATTGGATTCATCACCCTCAAAGTATTGTCCCAACTTGTTAATAGGTATTTCTACAACAGGGTTCTCATCTAGGTTGGGTTGTGGATCTAAGTGTTCCTCCTCTATTGGCATCTCCCTAGCTGCATCCATCTATGAAAATTGTGGTAGCCCAACTTTCTGTTCTCCATTGAGGAAAGCTTGAAGAGCTAAGAATAGCTCGGGGTCCCCGTATAGTTTGGACATGATAGTGGTGTAACTTCTGAAGCCATGAAAAAATCCAATCAATTTGGCAATGTTTAATGACACCTTTTGGGCTTCAGCCCCTTGAGGTGGGGAAGATGGGATCTCCATTTCTTCGATAGGGTCAAGTAGTCCATCTGTAAACATTCTCTCCAACAAGAAGTGAGTACGCCCACTTTCCCATGACTTTAAGTCACTTTCTTCTTCTATGACACTAGGTATGACTAGGGGTCTATGGACTTTGTGAGGTTGTTGTTGTGTAGGGAACACCGTGTTTGTAATCTGGATCTGCCTAGGTGCTGGCTCTAGATCCCTTTGGGTATCTTCTACCAAACTCCTTAATTGCTTAACTCACTGGATTTCCTTTGTAGGGTTTGGGTAAGTTCCTATCTTTTTCTTGGGTCCTGGCCATTGTGGCTCATGATGATCTTCCTTGTTGGTTTCTTTCCTAGTGGTCGTTTTGGTCTCCATGGTTTCACCTGAATCAAAATCCTCTTCAGCGTCATTCATATACATACGGGGTCATCACCAATCCCTATGTTGGTCTTTGAACTTGGGTCTGACTTGGGTATGACTTCACTGCTTTTTGCGATCTCTTCCTTCGTGTTTTCTTCTTTTTTTGAGATTGGGAAATTGATATCGTGTCTCTTTCTTCAAGAGTATAAATCTATTTTTGGAGCATCGATCGTGTGAGTACAGTTAGTGGTACCATAGGCGTACTTTGTGTTGGCTCCTCCGTAACCTCAATTAAATTCAATGGTGTTATCTTTGGTGCATTTGGATTATTAGGACATTGGGCAATCAAATGATCTATGCCACGACAGCAGGTTCAGCAGATTTGCAGCTTTTTGCAGATTGCAGCTATTTTGTCTTAGTGCTTCAAGATGTCTGACGGTTTCAGTCAGATTGTTACTTAGAAGCTTGAGAAAAATAACTACCCTGCATGGAAGTTCAGAATAACAAATTTCCTAAAAGGAAAAGGTTATTGGGACTATGTAGAAGGAGACAATGAAAAGGAACCAAAGATTCCCGAGGCAAATGCTAGAGCAGAACAAAGGAAAGCTTTGAGGGACTCGCAACAAGGCCAGAGCAAAGTGATGTATTGGCTTTCTATGAGCATCACAGATGGCATGATGGGCTATCTACAGGATGCAGAAACCCCCGCCATTGCATGGAAAAACTTAGGTAGAGTGTTCAAGGTGAACACCAAGGCCAAGAAGCTTCAACTAAAGTCGGAGCTAAATCAAGTTAAGAGGAACAACCTCTCCATCAATGATTATGCTTTGAAGATCAAGAGTATCATTGAGGCTCTTGGATCTATTAAAGTCTCAGTGGAAGATGATGACATTGTCCGTGCATGCTTGGATGGTCTAGGAGATGAGTATGTACATTTCAGGTCTTCCATGAATACAAGAGACGACATCCCCGTGTTCCAAGATTTGATTTCTATGCTTATTTTTGAGGAGAAGAACCTTGACACATCTTCTTCTCATGGCAGAAATAATTCTGAACAGGCCTTCTATTCTAACTCCAACAGAGGTAGAGGTAGAGGTCGTGGTCGAGGCCCAAGGGGTTGCAGGGGCCAATTTCAAGTAGGTCAATCAAATCAAAACAATACAGGTGGCAGGGGAAACCAGTCTCAAGGCAAGGGAGTCAATGAGGTCGTGGTGCAGGATCAAGCAGGAAGCAACATACTGCAGATAGCAGAGAATGTTGGACTTGTGGTGAAAGAGGTCACATGTCAGGTGACTATCCAAAGGGAAAAGCAAGTGGAAAGAGAGAACAGGGCAACTATGCATCTACTAGCAGAGATGCAGATGACAGCAAAAACGAGCACATGTTTGTTATGCAGCATGTAATGAATACAATGACTGCAGAGAATTCCACCCAAGATGATGTTTGGTATGTGGATTCAGGTGCCTCCAATCACATGACGTCTCGTGGAGAGTGGTTTAGAGATATGAGAAAACCAGATGTGTCAGGCTATGTGCAGGCAGGAGATGACACAGCTCACCCCATTGCTCATGTAGGGGACATACCTCTAAATACGAAGAGTGGGAAATCAAAGTACTTAGCAGATGTACTTCATGTCCCAAACATTACAAAGAATCTTGTTTCTGTTGGAAAAATGGTTGAGCAGGGTTTGCAGGTCCGCTTCAATCCAAATGACTGTTATGTAGAAGATTTCCAGAATGGCTGTAAGCTGATCACAGAGGGCAAATGTTTGGGCAGAATGTTTACGCTGAATGTAGACATGCTTGAGGTAAAAGCTTCATTATTTGCACAGGGCATAGGTGTTGTGGCTGATGTTGACATTTGGCACAAACGCATTGTCCATGTCAATGAGCAGAGATTGTGTAACATGCAATCAAAACAGATTGTAAAAGGTTTGTCCAAATTCAAGGTGGATGGTATGCATAAAGTGTGTGCAGCATGCCAGTTTGAAAAATAGTCAAAGGGCTCATTTCCACATGAGCGCAATGTATGTAAAAAGCCACTTGAGGTGGTGCACACAGATGTTTGGGGTCCAACCAATACTGCAAGTATACATGGTTGCAGGTATTATGTCTCTTTCATTGATGACCATACAAGGAAAGTACGGGTCTACTTAATGCGTAACAAAAGTGAAGTGTTTGGTCACTTTCAGGACTTCAAAGTCATGATTGAGAAGGAGACAGATATGCAAATCAAGACATTGAGGTCAGATGTAGGGGGAGAGTACTTCTCCAATGATTTTTCAGATTTTTTGTGAATGCATGGTATACGCAGGCAGTTTACATGCAGATATACTCCACAGCAGAATGGGGTCGCAGAAAGGAAAAACAGGCACATTGCAGAGGTTGCACGTGCATTGATGAATGAGAAGAACATGCCTCATCATTTCTGGGCTGAAGCTGTAAATATAGTTGTGTACATTATGAACAGGACACCTACAGCTGCGGTGCATGATGTAACGCCTGAGGAAAAGTTTATAGGTACAAAGCCTGATTTGGCACACTTGAAAGTGTTTGGCTACATAGCTTACGTGCATGTACCAGATGAGTTGTGTAGGAAATTGGATCCTAAAGCAGAGAAATGTATTCTTGTGGGATATTCCCTTGAACAAAAGGGGTACAGGTGCTACAATCCTACTACACGAGAATTACGAGTGAGCAGAGATGTAGTCTTTGATGAGATGAGCAACTGGTACAGTAATGCACATGGCACTATTGGGGCTGATGTAAAAGATAATGTGGCTCTACAAAATGTGAGGCCATAGTCATAGGTTTTGAGTGGACCACAAGAGTCCTCTTCTCGTGGCTCTGTTGAGAAGCCATGGAATGGTAGACTACGTACGCAGGTTACTCCACCAGCAGGTACATGGAATGTATCACGAAAAGGAAAAGAAAAGGTTGATGAACCTCCCCTTATGGCTGATGCATCATCAGGTTTTTCACATGTAGACATGGATTCAGATGGTTCTGAACAAAGTCTTGATGAGGAATTTGGAATTCCGGCTGTTAGGACACCTGGCGTAAGGAAAGTACAAGAAGATGCTAGAGAGCAAAGGAGTGACCCAGGACCGCGCAGATCTAACAGAGTCAGAAATCCAGTTCAGAAATTGACTTATGATGGGTATCTAGCACATCACCAAGCCTACATGGCTAAGGTGATACAGGATGTGGAGCCCACATGTTTTAAGGATGCAGTTGGAAATGTGCATTGGGATGATGCAATGAATGAAGAGATGGCTGCATTGGAAGCAAACGACACATGGGAGTTGGTGCCATTTCCAAGTGTCAAGAAAGCTATTGGCTGTAAATGGGTGTATAAAACCAAGCATAAGGCTGATGGTAACATTGAGCGTCACAAGGCAAGGCTGGTCGCAAAGGGTTATGCACAGACGTAAGGCATAGACTATGAGGAGACCTTTGCTCCAGTGGCAAAGATGACGATTGTGACAACTGTCATAGTAGTGGCTGCATCTAGAGGATGGATTATGCATCAAATGGATGTAAAGAATGCCTTCTTGAATGGTCAGTTGCAAGAGGAAGTGTATATGGATCAGCCACCTGGTTATGTCGATCCAGGTTACCAAGATTAAGTATGCAGACTTCTCAAAGCTTTGTATGGTTTGAAGCAGGGCTCTAGAGCATGGTATGACAGGATTGCCAAGTATCTTGTCAGTATTGGGTTTAGGAGAGCTCATGCTGATCATTCACTCTATGTACGTGAGAGTGATGTGGGGATTGTGGTCATTACCATATATGTAGATGACCTTATTATTGTGGGTGACAATGCTATGGAGATTGACCATGTGAAGGGTCTTCTCAAATAGGAGTTTGAAATGAAAGATTTGGGCGAGTTGCGCTACTTTCTTGGCATTGAGGTGATCAGGACTCCAGAGGGTGTATGGCTGTCACAGAGACAGTATGCTTTGGACATGTTGTCAAAGTATGGTATGGCTGATTGTAAGCCAATTTCTATTCCCTTGGATGTGAATGCAAAGCTGAGTGCAGAGAAGGGTGATGTTGTTGAGGATGTCAAGATGTACAGGAAGATTGTGGGTAGTCTAATCTACTTGACTATCACGAGGCCAGACTTGGGCTACACAGTAGGCTTGGAGAGTCAGTTCATGCAGCTTTCGAGGAAGCCACGTTTGGATGGAGTATGACGCACACTTCGGTATGTGCAAGGGACTCTTGACTACGCATTGTTCTATGCAGCAGATGTGCCATTAGCATTGTATGGGTATACAGATGCAGATTGAGCAGGTAGCATTGTTGATAGGAGATCTACGAGTGGCTTCATGTTCTCTTTTGGGAGTGCTGCTGTTACTTGGAGCAGCAAAAAGCAGCCTACGGTTGCTTTATTGAGCACAGAGGCCGAGTATAGAGGTGCAGCAGTTGCGGCGTGTGAGGTAGCTTGGCTACGCACATTACTTGAGGACTTGGGAGTGCAGGTGGACCAATAGATTTCCATCCATTGTGACAACCTCAGCAGCATGCAGTTGGCTAGGAACCCAGTGTTCCATGCCAGGACCAAGCACATAGAGGTCCATTACCACTACGTTCGAGAGCGAGTGTTGGCGGGCGACATTGACTTGGTCTACGTCAGCACAGAGGAGCAGATAGCAGATATCTTTACCAAGGCCCTCGGAGCTAAGAAGCTTCGACGTTTCCGGACTATGCTTGGACTCTATGACATGCAGAGCTCGAGGGGGAGTGTTGAGATGTCGAGCTCTACATCTTGAGCTGGCATCCACTATGGGTCTTGGCGGCTTACGACATTTACTCACTGGTGCGTTAGGTGACTGACACGGAGGATCTCTGCCAGTGATTCTACAGCTAGACTACACTTATAGTGCCAGCCTAGTACGCTTATAGCGAGTTCACACTTAGTGACCGCATGTACATATGTGCTACTTTTCAGCTTTAGCACTTAGTCATTTTGTGTACTCTCTTTTCTGTAAGAAGAAGAAGAAGCTTTCCATCTCTGTGTGCTTTGTGCTTGTCTTGTGTAGCTCTCTTGCATCCTCATTCTTTACATTCTTTTGTAGCCTAATAGGACACTCGGCTACACAATGTGGACCTCCACACTCATGGCATTGAAGAGGTGGTCTCTTGGCAATGTAATTGATATTTTGGCCTCTTACAGCAAGAGCAGCTACTTGATAGACATGTTTGACTTGTCCCCAATAGTTCTCCATGTAATATTGTGGACTTTCTTCAAGCGCATCAATCCCATAGGCAATGTTAGGGTCTATATCTTCCTCATAGCCTTCCAAACAAGCAATAGATGACTCACAACCCACTTGATTCACATAAGTGATTCTTGGAGGTGATGGTTGCGGTCCTAGCACTGGAGGTAGTAAGGGTGTTGTTTGGACAACATTTTGGGCCCTAGGGACCATGTGTTGTGACGTTTGTTCAAGAGGTGGGGCCAGCATCAATGCAGGCACTTGAGGTGTGTCCATTCATGCTAAGGTTGGTCTATCGGCCATCGAGCGCTTAAATACTATGCAATCCTTAGCTTGATGACCATACCTCCCACATGCATTGCAATTCCCATTGAATTTTCCCCTAAAAGTAGGGCATTCACTGGTACTATGCGAACCATAGCATACTGAGCACCATTGTTTCTCCCTTCTTGGATACATATGATTGTTTTGTGGAGCACAATTATCTCTAAGGCTCTCTTGAATGGCCTTGGTGAGATTTGATAAAGTCATCTCAGATATCTTTGGCTCCTTAGCAATAGGATTTAGGGTCATTGGCTGATGTCCCAATGCTTGCGAGCTAGTACATTTAGGCTCAACAGACATTCTTTCTCCTTGAATCATTAAATTATCGTCCATTTGGATTGCATTGGTGGTGACTGCTTCCCAAGTTGTGATACCTCTAATGCCTAGGCTGTAGAAGGCGAGGACAATCCCAGTAGGTGGGAACTGTCCCTTAGGAAGGCCGAACAGCGGGGAGCAATCACACTAGAAGTAATTACTACAGGCAATAACTGTAGTAACTCCTGAAAGCTATAAATAGGACCTGCTACATTGTAATTGGGCTTCTTGGCTTCTTGTCTTTTTAGCTTTTGGCTTTATAAACACTTTTGAGTTTACGAGCTCTTAGCTTCTAGCTTCACCCTGTAATCATTGCTTCTGTAACCATTTGAACTTAAACCCATTGTATAATGTATTGGTCATCCTTGAGCTAATTATCTGAATTTTCAAATACCATTTCCAGTCTTTCAGTTATGTCTCTCGTGTCAGTACAACATTCCAGTTCAATTCTCTATTTCAGTCCAGTACTCTGTTCTAGTCTTACTAACTGAACTGGCGACATAACTAGTAGCTCTAAATTCTAACACTGGAATCAGCTGTCTGAAGAGACTAGCTCCAATTCCATTTCAGCAATCACTGTGGTTAGAGTTGTTCGCTCTTCGACCAAGAAACTCTTATCTCCTAGTTAGAATTTTCAACTGTACACATGGCGCCCAAAGTCAGCCGTGGTCGCAAACCGTCAACCCGGTTAGGCACTGATTCCACCCGCGTCGACCCTATTCCTGAGGTATCAAAAAGAGAGTCCGATCCTAAGAAGGACCCTGAGATTGAGACTGAGGCTCAGGAGGAGCATAGTCATGCTAAAGAGGCGAGGGACTCTCAACATTCCAGTCACCCAGGAGGAGAAGGGCCGAGCCTGAGGAACACAAAACCAGGAGTTCTCCATCCACACACATGGCAGTTGAGGCCAAGGGCAGTCATCATAGTTCCAGCAGGAAAGCCAGAGAAGAGACAAAGTATGAAATTGAAGAAGAAGTTGATTGGGATGCTGACACAAATCACTACAGGAAGTCAAAGTTAGGTTCCCAAGGTTAGAAGAAGCAGAGACGATGCCAATCGGCATGATTATACTTCTTCATTGAAGATCTCTTTCCCGGTGTTCAAAGGAGGAAAGAAAGATGATCTAGATGTTCATATTCAAGCTTTTGAGCAGTATACTAACACTAGAATGGTAACCTAACAAGACATAAAAGTGTCCTTTTAGGGTTTTGGAAAAAAATTCCAAAACCATAGTAGATCCACTCATTTTGAAAAATCCTTTCCTGAGCTTATAGTTCAATATCTACTACATATGGAAAAAATGAGAAACTTGTAATTTTTCTCATCCCTTGGTCACTACAAGCCTCCAAAGTTGATGGACCAGTGCATTTTGCCCAAAACAGCAATTTCTTACGGTTGATTGCATATAAATAAGAGTGGAGATTTTTGTAGGACATGAGATAAAATGCCCCGTTAACTTCAATGGGTTGGTGACCAAAACATATGGTTGATTTTACCTCACTAATTTTTTTTTGGGCAAAAAAAAAGGTACAAAAAAGTTGCATTTTTGCCATTCTGCGGACCTATCATCAAAGTTTCTATAGTCATGCTCAATACATACACTATATACATGTTTTCTTAGTTCCCTTTGGGCCTCTAGATTCAAAAGGAGCCATGGAGCATGTCAAAAGGATAATGGATCTCTTACAATTGGAACCTTGGGGGCAATGATAAAGTGCTAAATACAGCAAACATGAAAAAACTGGGTCTAGCATTATGACGTCTAGAAACCCATAGAAACTACTCAATATCTAGCCAACTTTGTAGTCTATGATTAGATATGGTTACTACCTACAAAATACACACAATTGGCCTAAGAAAATAGAAATATTGAGAAAGTTATACTGGCTACTCTAAAATGTATCGTATTCTTCAGCAATCAAAAAACTCAACCATCATCATATACTATGCTATATAGCATATTAGGTCCCCCAAAACTCAAGGAAGATTAGCTTTATGTTATTCATTACACTTACACAATCAAAATTGAATTTGAATATCAAGAAAGCCACCAAAAAATCATAAAAGTGCTAATTTTGGCCAAAAAAACAGGATTATGCAATTCTTGTAAATTGGTCATAACTTTCAATTTTAACACTTAGCTCTCCCTACAAGCATCAAAACATGTTGAGAACTATGAAGGCCTAACCTCTAGCCATCTAAACCTCACAAACATGAAGTTTAGAGTGGTATAGTTGCCAAAAATTGAAAAAAAGCCAAAAACAAGACCGTTTTTTCACACAGTTTAGGTTCAAAAATGTTGTGCAAGAGTAAGGTTAATGGTGAGATCGATACTCAAAAAAAAAAGCTAAGTTTTTTTCAGCTCATAAGGCAACTTTGTGGATATATAGCACCTAGAAATTCATTTTCATACTCTTCAAATAATTCAAGCAAAATGGTCACTTAACAGGACACAAAAGTGTCCATGGACATAAAAGTGTCCTGTTACCATTCTAGTGCTAAGTTGAAGACTATGGATGAGGATGATTGGGGAGAATATTTTCCTCAGACACTGAAAGATGCAGCAAGGAAATGGTATTACTATTACCCAGCTTGCCAACTCAGATTATACAACAAATTGCTCAAGGATTTCAGACTCGAGTATTCAGACAACAGGGGTGATGAGGACATCCTCTGCGAGCTAGATAAGATTAGACAAGGAAAATTGTCAGTAAAAAGTTATGTAGAGAAGATCAAGGAGTTAACCAGGTAGTTGCAGGAGCCACCATAAAAAAAGAGGCTACGCACATGGTTTCTAAATGGGTTCCGCAGTAAGAAGCTCAGAGATCAAGAGGTACCTGCACCAACAAAGAAATTTAATGATTTGGTGCACAGAGCTCTGAAGCTTGAACAACAAGCTAAGAAGGAGAGAAGCCACAATAAGAGGAGGTCCAACAGTAGCAATTCTCCCATTGAGAATTCCAATTCTAGTGAGACCTCCAGCAGCTCTAACAACAGCTCAGATGAAAAGAGAAAGGACAAGGCTAAAAAGGGGTCTTGGTCCAGGAAGCTTGATGAAATGGCCCGGCAGATTGCTGAAATAATCCAGACTAGACAACCAGTTAGGAGAATGGAAACCTGGTGCCCAAGGTGCAAATCTAAAGATCACGTTTCCAATGAATGCCCACAATGTACCTATTGCAAAGCGTACGGTCATTTATGGAACAATTGTGGCATTCGAATTCATCACTTCAAGAAGGGAAAGGATCTGTCTCTAATGGCATTTACCAATGCTGAACCAGCTAAGGTAGAGAAAACCAATGTACCTCAAGAGGAGAAATCAGGTACCAGTGGCACTGGTACTAGGCACGGTAGATACCAAGGGGGTACTGGCCGAGGTTGAGGACGGGGTAATTTTCAAAATTGCTATACTTGTGGGAAGTATGGGCACTTTGCGGCTCAATGTCCACAGGCACCTAGTATTGTGGCTACTGAGGCAAAAGCCCCAGAGCCAGTTCCAGTATGAGCAGTTACATGAAGTAAAGGGATAGTCATTTAGGAAATCCCAGATGAGCCGATAAAATCAGTCAGTCCTGAAACTAGCAAATGGACTCAGTTGAGAGAGGTATGGAAGGCAAAGGGCAAAGAGAAGGTAGTTAGTGAATGGCAGGAGCAGAGAGAAATGATGGCTAAGATAACAGAAGATCCAGCCAAGAAGATACTAGAGCAGCCAAAAAGTTTTAATGCTCGAGTCATTCAGAAGATACCAGCCCAGTCTTCTGAGAAAAGACAGCCAGATCAGTCAGGATCTGGAATTTTTGAGACTATGCTGGCTGCAATCCAGGGACTGATGGAAGATCTAGAAAATGTCAAATTAGATCTAACTGTAGTGGGAAACAATGAAGTAGGCAACACAGACACCAGAATAGAGGATTGGCACTGTGAAGATAGTCCCGATTCCTTGAGTTCTGATAATAACTCTGATCAAGAGAGAGAAGAAATTCATGTTAAAATCTGTGAAAGAATTCAAAAACTGACAGTTGAATTAGAAGACGTCAGAAAGACTTTGCCTGAAGCAACAAAATTCATCAGATAGCGAAGAAAGTCTGAAGCCGATGCCAGAGTAGTTGACTTGGTAGCTGTCAAAGATGATGAAGTGCCGGTAATCCAGGTAGACTACAAAGTCAGGAAACAATGGGAGCCACTATACGGTGTCATACTAGATGGAGGGGCATGTGTAAATATCATGGGGGCACATGTTCAACAAAGAATGGGTATCACAAACTTGAAACCAACACCCTTTAAGGTTCGAATGGTTGATCATACAGTTGTGCAGGCAACTGGGATGATGAAAAAATATGCAGATAAGGGTGGGGAAAGAAAATTTCAAGACCAGCTTCCTAGTATTGGATGTGCAAGGCACATATGGGATACTACTGGGATGCCCATGGCTGCGAATGGCATAGGCTGTTCACGATTATGCCAATCAGACTCTGACAATACAGGGCACTAGTAGAAGAATTTAGATCTAGACAAACAACACCAAAAGATGGAGGAAGGCACTGCGACCAGAAGAGCTTTTCCAGAAGTATGGGGTAAAGAAGATTGAGAGGATGCTGGCAACAATGAATATTTTTCCATTGGTCGAGATAGACCTAAATGCGGTATTATTTGACAAGGATCATACTAAAAAGCAAAGGAAGCAATTTCTAGATCAATTCACTGAACTGAATAATGGA
Organism: Adiantum capillus-veneris; assembly: GCF_014529385.1. Lineage (NCBI taxonomy): Eukaryota > Viridiplantae > Streptophyta > Polypodiopsida > Polypodiales > Pteridaceae > Adiantum > Adiantum capillus-veneris. Next base: position 120,749,285 of record NC_140959.1, on the reverse strand, counting down.
GAACGAACAGTTCAGCTAATTGGACGGCAAGAGAAACTAGTTGACTCCAAAGAAGAATTCTCAGATTCTAGTACACCAGCGGCCATTGAAGAGGTGCACTATGAAGAAGTTACTGGAGTTCCAAATGACAGTTTAGAACTAATAGGTCCATCCTGGGATTATGCTGAGGAGTCAACCAAAAGGAAGGGAGGTGGGTTGAATTGGTTGCTTCCAGATGATAAGGAAATTGAAGAATGGAATCTGGGTTCTGAGGAAAGTCCTCGATTGAACAAAGTAAACAAGCATCTGAACCCAGTAATGAAAGAAAAAGCCCGACTCATGTTCCATAAATACAAAGACGTATTCACATGGAAACATAACAATTTAAAAGATGTAGATCCAAAGGTTTTTCAACATAGAATACCTCTAACGCCAGATGCCAAACCAGTGTGCCTGCAATGGTACAGAATGAATCCAAACTATGCTAAGAAGGTCAAAGAAGAAATCGACAACCTTCTGAAGGTTGGATTCATCACATAAGTCACCAATAGTGACTGGCTATTTCCTATTGTGGTAGTGCCAAACAAGGATGGAAAGCTCAGAGTTTGTGTGGATTATCAAAAGCGAAATGCTCAAACCATCAAAGATCCTTTTCCATTACCTTTTATGTATGTTCTTCTCGATGAGATTGCAAGCCATGAGATGTATAGCTTTATGAATGGCTATAGTGGTTATAATCAACTAAAATTGCTCCTGAAGATCGGAGTAAAACCACTTTTACTACAGGATGGGGTGAATTCATGTATTTAGTCATGCCATTTGGTCTTTGCAATGCTCCAACAACATTCCAACGTTGCATGATGGAGATATTCAATGAATTCCTGCACCGATTTCTCGCCATATTTATGGATGAATTCACTGTATTCTCAAATGAGGAGAAGCATTTGTTATTTTTTAAAATGGTTTTTCAACATTGTAAGGAGAAGAGATCTGTTTGAATCCATTCCTATCCATTTTCCTGGTATGGAAGGGACAATTACTGGGGCATATAGTGTCCAAGAATGGCATAGAGATGGCCAATGATAAAATCCAGTGTGTCCAACAGGGCAAGGCACCCCGCACAGCGTCAGAATTAAGTTCATTCTTGGAAAATATCAATTTTTATAGAAGATTTATTCATATGTTTTCTTCCAAGGCATTACCATTATATGAGCTCACCAAGAAAACCGGCAAGTTCATTTGGACTGTTGAATGTGAGGAGAGCTTCGAATGTCTTAAAAATGCCATTATCAGTAAGCTAATACTCTGACAACCTAACTGGGATGTTATCTTCCATGTGCATGTCGATGCTTTGGGACTGGCAATGGGAGCAATACTTGCTCAACCAGAAGGGAGGACTAATTATCCAATGTATTTTTCCAGTCGAAGATTTAGTCAAGCTAAACAAGGATATACTACCACGGAGAGAGAAGCCTTAGGAATGGTTTTCAGTGCCACCAAGTTTTGATATTATTTACAGGGAAAGCTATTTCATTTCTATGTGGATCATCATGCATTATTATTTTTGATTAATAAGGAATATTGATCAGATGGATGATGTTCCTAATGGAGTTTGAATTCCGCATATTCCACAAGATTGGTAAATCTCAATGTGGTGTTGATTTCCTGTCCAGAAGTACCGATGGCTACTCAAAAATATCCTTGAGAGATGAGCCAGTAGATGCACTGTTTCAGGTGACAACCGAGGAAAATATAGATCCAGAATGGTATGATGTATATCAGTTCCTTTCCAAAGGAGGATTCCCAGAAAACTGGACTCAGAATCAGAAGAAGGCCTTGATTATTAAGAGTCTGAAGTTCACCATCATAGGAGGATTGCTCTATAGATTGGGAGTAGATGGGGTTCTTTGAAGGTGTGTGCCAATGGAAGGAAGAATGCAAGTTATTGATGAAGCACACAATAAGGATTCTAGAGGATACTTCTCCACTGATATTACTTACAAGAAGATTTTGCAGGTTGGATTATGGTGGAAAACTCTGATGTCTGATGTTCGAAGTTTTTGCAAAACTTGTGATATATGTCAGAGAATGGGCAGACCAATAGTAGCTGATATGACTCCACTTACTCCAATCCAGCTACTATGAGTATTTATGAAATGGGGCCTGGACTTCACGGGACCATTCAAGAAGGTCACTCCCAGGAAGAACCGGTATATCTTAATGGTTACCTGTTATGTCACTAAATTGGTAGAGGCCAAGGCTCTTCTAGATAATACTGCAAAGTCCACTGTTGTTTTCCTATTTGAAAACATTATTTGCCGATATAGATGCCCCATTAAGATTGTGTCTGATTAAGGGACACATTAAATTTTGATGGAAATTCTCTCAGCTAAGCACATGGAATCAACTCCTTATTATCCTAGGTGCAATGGTCAGGCAGAGAGTAGTAACAAAACCATCAAGAACATTCTAACCAAGATTCTTCAAAAGGAACCACATCAGTGGGATCTTAAGCTCCAGACCGCTCTATGGGCCTACTGGACAGCTTACAAAGTCACCACTGGAATGACACCTTTCAGAATGGTGTACGGTACTGAAGCTGTAATGCCTATTGAATCCGTGATTCCCAGTCTCCATATGGCGGTGGAATATGGATTAGATTTTAATCATAATCTTAAACATAGACTGGAAGAATTAGTACGGCTGGATGAGTTGCGAGATCGTGCTGTGCTGGAACAGGAAATTGTTCAGCAAAGAAGAAAGCATTGGCATGATAGAAGAATCAAAGTTAGGGAGTTCCAAAAGGGATACTTGGTTTTGCTTTATCAATCCAAACTGGGCCCTAAGAAACCAAATTTGAAGATAGCTTGGGCTGGTCCATATGAAGTCGATTGGGTATTTTCCAATGACACAGTGAGGTTAAAGGACTTATCTGAACTACTGCTGCCAGGTGTTTATAATGGGGCCAAAATTAAGCTATATTATTCTAATGAGAGAGAGACCTCCAGAGAAGACGATACTGACATCTGGGTATTGATGACCAGAGAAGACGATACTGACATCTGGGTATTGATGACCAGAGAAGACGATACTGACATCTGGGTATTGATGACCAGGAACTTTCAGAACCAGACATTCTAAAACTCTTCCATGTACAACCAGTACCAGAACCAGTGACGGTGCTAGAAAAGTCTTAGCATGATAAAACAATGCCAGCAAGGATTTCAAAATGACGTGATCACACTATAATTTCTGGTTAATAACAATAGAAATGCAAAATAACAAATATTATGTTAATTGACATTCATCTTTTTTGACCTTCAGGAAGACCTGGAGACCGGTTCGTAGCCCATCGGGCTAATTAGTTGGCCCGCCAGGCCCACCGGGTAAAGCTACTTGGGCCCGCCATGGCTATATAAAGGCGACGCCGGTGCCTGTCTTTTTCACAAAATAGGTACATTGAAAAGTCTTCACCAAACTTTTTGGCAGCTTTCCACATTCTCAAAGCAGTGTAGCAGTAATTTTTTAAACCCTTCCTTATTTTATTGATGTTTTTTTGAGTTTTTTGCGTTAAAACTTAAAGGTATAAAAGTTCTTTTATCAAATCATCGTATGTGGATGCACTGGCACATGGTTGCAATTGCGGCTAGGTGTGTCATTGCAAAAGCGTACGATGATTAAGTTTTATATTGCTCCCAGTCATTCATGCTTCGGCACATGGTTGCAATTGCGACTAAGTGTGTTGCTGCAAGAATGACAGAGGCATTTGTTTGAAAGAAGTAACCCTGCGTGAATGCACTGGAACATGGTTGCAATTGCGGCTAGGTGTGTCATTGCAAAAGCGTAGGGTGATTATGTTTTATGTTGCTCCCAGTCATTCATGCTTTGGCACATGGTTGCAATTGCAACTAGGTGTGTTGCTGCTAGAATGACATGAGCATCTGTTTGAAAGAAGTCACCGTGCGTGGATGCACTGGCACATGGTTGCAGTTGTGGCTAGGTGTGTCATTGCAAAAATGCAAGATGGCTATGTTTTATGTTGCTTCCCGTCATTCATGCTTCGGCACATGGTTGCAATTGCGACTAGGTGTGTTGCTGCTAGATTGACGGTAGCATCTAATGCATGAATGTGTGCTCAAATAATTTCATATTTGTGCGCTCCTTGCTGCACTGTCGAAGCAAGGGACTTGCCGATACACAGTGTGCGAGCCACAAATGGCTCCAAGCACACAACAAGCCTAAACTAGCAAGCTCAAGAGAGCAAAGGGTGTGTCACTCACCGCTCTACGCTCGCCTTCGTGGCGGATTCCTCGTCGCGATGAAGAAGAAGATGCAGTCGTGCCGCGCTCAACTGCTTCGCCGCCGTTGTGCCTTCGTAATGCTCGATCGCACACACACTCTCCCTCTCTCTCTCTCTCTCTCTCTCTCACACACATACACACACACACACAAGGAGGTGAAGAAGAAGAAGATGGAGATGGAGATGGAGCAATAGCACTCTTCTATTGCACAAATGAGAGAATGAGTGAATTTTAGGTTTAGTTGGCTTTTATATGAGCTCACCCCATTCACACTTGGGCGCCCATGCTTAGCCAACTAATCCCTTGAATGTCCCAGTTAGAGTGCGCCTCTCATCGGCGATCACTCTTACCCTTTTCCTATTGGTCCGACAAACCCGTTACCTAACTCTACCAAATACATAATACACGTCCGTCGTAGGTGATGGGGTGTCCGTGAGCCGTGAGGGTTAACATGCCCCCCTTCCTGATGTAGATTCTGTCCTCGGAAGCTATTGAGTTGAAGCTAGTTCGTCGAGGTGGAAGAGCATTTGAGATGAATGTCCTTAGCCTTCTTCAGTCACTGCAAAATCAAACAACATTGGCACAATAATTGCATTCTCATAAGTGATTAAAAAGCAAATGCAGTTTTAGGTAGACAAATCGATTGGTAAAAGAATTTCAAACAATTTGTCAGCAATGAACATTAAATCCCAATGTAATCAAATGCATAAACAGATGTAAAGGTAAAAAATTAAACAAGTCTGGGGTCGCTAATTTGACGGTCGAAAGGCACTAGAGATCGAATATTAATAACATGGGTAAGCTTCTTAATTTTCTGTGGTCAATTAAGTTGTTTAATCGTGAGAGCCAAGTATTCATGTCCGAGGGCTGACTAGAGGCTATATCTAGAAGACCTTGTAGTTAAGCTACCATAAAAGGAATTTCTCATGAAATCATCGCCGGACTGATTACTTTTTCTTTGACCCCCCAAAGTCTTTTCACAATGATTCAATTTGATGTGTGTGCTTATTTTGTATGCCTTGGGTTTTTTGCTTTTCAAGGAAAAGCGCCCACACTGGGAACCTCTAGGGCTCTAGTACCATAGGCAATACATGTGAGTGAAGTACCAAATCAAGCTGAGATTTCTCTTCCAGCTTAAGATTTTACAGTGTGGCACTTTGATTTTTTGTTTGTTCATTTTTATCATTTTAATTTTGTAACTTTGGGGGGTCATATAACACTGATACACCTCCCTAGGCTCGTCACACTAGTAAACTCCCTTTATAATACTTAAGCTAAAGGTCAATAGGGTCAAGCCCACTAGAAAGCCCTAGTACATTTCACACAATGCTGCCTATATCGGATTAAGAACCTAAGTAACCATTGATTATTAGGAAGGCATTCCCCATGGTATTAAGAGAAGATCTCTAACACCTAACTTGGTCAAACTAGCTTAGTTTGACTGCTTGATTTTTAAACCTAGACAAGTGATTATGACAAAAATTACATTGAATTAAATGTTTGTTACTAAGCAAATGTGTTGGATATTATCCTACCAATCACAATTAAAGCAGACAATCATAGATGCAAAAAAGATAAGGGGCAATGCTAATGGACAAGAAACACCTGTTTGTGTTGATGGTCGCACTTGATTTGAAGAGTGAGTCGAGATAAAGATTCCATGAAGGTCCAAATCCTATCAATAGAAACACGCTCCTGTACACACGAGGAAACAAAAGGAATACCTCTAGGAGGCACATTAGTGGGAAAAGGTACCAACGCTTATTGAACACAACAAAAAACATAAGGAACCCTAACCTAATTATTTGCACTCCCCCTAGAGAGTCAAGGGAATAGGATATTGTAGAGGTTGGGGGAAACCCTAAGGCTAAACCCCTATCCTTGTCGTCGAGATAAACAAAGTCATCATCCATGAGACCATATGTGCCATCCGTGTAGTCCTGTAAATTTTCTTCTTCATTATAGGTGCCCATGTTTACTAAGAAGGTCACTAGACGCCTATAGTCATCTTGGTCAAAAGGGTAGGCTTGTGCAATGGGAGAAACGCTCTCTACTAAGTATGGATCAGACGTGGTCAAGAGACGTATCAGCCATTCTAACTCCTCAAAATTCCTCTGACATGCTAGCGTACCTATCAAATCCCATTCACATGCAAGCACTGGAAAGACCATGTGAAATATTTGTGAAAAGTAACGAGGGTACCTCTCACCCAAGGCAAGAGTGGATGACTCTAGCGTACTAGCCATATCTGTACACGCAAATAGATGATGGTTAGAGTGCAAATATTACAAGGGTCGTGTTCTTGTGCATAATTTGTTTTTATGATTTGTGTTATGGCTCTTGCTCTTTTACTTTTTTATCTTGTTTTTGTGAGTATAAGGCTTTATACATACATTCCCTAAGATTGGAGATTAAGAGGTCAGGGAGAAAGGTTGAGAGGGAAGCAAGTGAATGATGGATGTCCACAAACACTCCCCCCTTCCTTGGGTAGATCATACCGTTTGAAATGATGTCGTCACCCTTTGAAACCAATTGTTCCAGTTGGTAATAGGTGAGGATTTTTGCCAGTAGTTTTCTATTACCCTAGGTGCCTCGTCAAGTTGCAAGGGTGGTAAGGTACTCTCCCAGGATCAAACCTGAAGTGGTTCATCAGGTGATTCTTGAACACTGGGAGGTGTGGATTCTTTTGTAGCTTCATGGAGGTCCACTACTATAGATGGAGGCTGTGTAGAAGCTTTTACCTCTATGGATGTATTACATGAGGAGCTAGAAGCTTCATGGAACTCCCCCCTTCTTGAGCTAGGTGGAATAAATTGGTTTTGCCTTGGAGCCCAAACTAGCTTTGGACTAGGTGTGTAGCATTCTGTGATCTTTCCCTTCCCACGGTCTGCCATTGGCTTTAGCATTACACTATTTGACTCATATGGGTTTGTTGTCGATAGGGAAGGACACATTTTACGTTTATGTACCCAAATTTGCTCATTTCCATCATAGTTGCCTTGGACTTCTAATGGTTGTTTTGGAATCCATTGTGATTTGGTCTTGACTCTCCTAGGGCACGCTCTTGGTTTTCCCGGGAAATTTTTTCTTGGAATGGATGGGAGGGTTGAGGTAGTTGGAAGTAAGGCCTTGGGGACCCATTGATATGTACTCTTAGGTCGTGCAGGTTGAGTACTTGCAATATTACTGCTTGCTGCAACTACAAGTGTTGAAGTGCTAGGTTCATGGGTAGCTGGCAAAGACGAGTTAACCACCTTGGCTTGTGAATGTTGGCTATCCAACTTTGCTAGAGTTTGCAACGTAGGTGACTTTGCTTGAATGATAGGGGTAAGAGTCGGTGGTCGCGTCGTGACACTACCATTATCCCAATCACTAGTGCATTTGGTTTCCAACATCCACGTGCGGCCCAGGTTTACGTTGCCTTCCATAGCTCCCGCGGGCATGACTTGAAACCTCTGCACTATGCTTCCATTGTCATAGACAACAGGGGTCTGAAGGAATCCAAGAATAGCAGTTTTCTTTTTATTAATGCCCTTGACTTGCATCGTACTCGGGGATAGAGTCGGTTTCCCTAATTGACACCAAACTCCATAGTACAATAAATTGTGTTTAGCTCCCCTATCTAATAAGGCATTGTATAGTACTTTCCCATAGGGGCTACTTAGCTCAATTGGGTATCGTAGGGGTGGCTCAGATTCTAATGAGTCGTCATCTGTGTCCTCGAAAAATGCTTGCGTGATTCCCAGATTAGCCTCTTGTTGGCGTCTAAGACGTTGTTGTCGTTCTCGAGCCTCAACTCTTGCTTGGATTTTTTTAAGCTCTGCTTGTTCCTTGGTAGCCTTCTTTTGATGGATGGCTTGCAACTCTTCCTGGCTTAGAGGATCATAATATCTTTTGAATTTACTCCCATTAAGGAATCCAATGGTTTCAACTCCATCTAGAGTCTCCACACGAATGGTACCTTGCACGGTAATTTCACACGCTCGATATGGTCCCTTACCAGCGTATTTCAATTTCTTCTTTTCATTACGTATCCCGTACATAAGAACTTTATCACCAACATTGATGTATTTATCCTTTAAATGGCTATCAAACCACTTCTTTCTCATATCCTTCTCCACTAGAGCATTTCGCACAGCTAATTGCCTTTCTTCATCTAGCCTTTCCAGGATATATAATCGCTCCACTAAGGGGTTACCATCCCAACCTTCTTGAGAAGCTACTCGAAGACTAGGAATGACAAACTCCCATGGCATAACTGCTTCTTGGCCATACACCATCTTAAACGGTGTGCAATTAATAGCAACTTTATACGCAGTACGATAAGCCCATAAAGCTGATGTAAGCTTTAAGTCCCAATCAGTGCAATGAGCCTCAACTGTCTTTGTCAAAATGGAGATGAGAGTTTTGTTGGTACTCTCAGCTTGGCCATTTGCTTGGGGATAATAGGGTGTAGACTTGTGGTGAGATATCATGAAGTTTGATGTGAGTTCTTTTATTACTTCATTTATAAAATGAGTTCCATTGTCACTCACAAGTTCAAAGGGGCATCCAAAACGTGTGATAATGTTCTCAAAGAGGAACATAGCTGTTGTTTTTGCATTCTCCTTTTGTGTTGCTTTTGCTTCAGCCCATTTGGTTACATAGTCAGTAGCCACAATGATATATCGTGATTGCGTGTTACGTGCAGCCAGACTAATCGGTCCTACAAAGTCTAAGCCCCACTTTTCAAATGGTTGGGTTACCTTGATGGGATGTAGAGGCATCCTATCACTTCTTTGTGGCTTCTTGAAGCGTTGGCATTCATCACATCCCTTTGCAAAAAGTGATGCATCCTTAAATAGAGTGGGCCACCAATAGACTGACTGTAAGATCTTTCGGGCAGTCAACTTTCCTAAAAAGTGACCACCAGCTACGCCCATGTGTGCCTCTTGTAGAATATATAAATAATCATCCTCGCAGGCACAGCGTCTAAGAAAATCATCTTTTCCTCTCTTATAGAGAGTTCCAGCCAGTAAGCAATAGGGTTCGCATTCCTTGATTAATTTTCGAGCTATATCTTTTCGCAGCTCTTTGGGTGGAAAACCATTAACTAAGAAGTTAACAATCTTTTCACTCCATTCAGGTATTGTCTCAACAATGAACAAAGGAGTATCAGGCAATTCATCATCAACCCCCGTAGGAGCTTCGCCATTAGGGATACGAGATAAATGATCCGCCATGACATGTTTCCTCCCAGGCCTCACAACAACGGTGAAGTCAAACTCAAGAAGAATTAACAACCATTGTGTAATTCGACCTGTGGAACACGGCTTGTTTACTAAATATAGCAATGCTTGATGATCAACATAAAACAAAAACTTGGTAGCAAGAAGGTAATAGCAAAATTTCTTTACTGCGTAAATCATAGCTAGACCTTCGCGCTCTGTAGTAGTGTAGTTCATCTCGGCAGGATTGGAGCACTTGTTAGGGCGTTCTTTAATAACTCATAATATTGATGACATTCTTCCGTCTAGTGAAACTCGATAAGAAGCTTGTACAATGGACACACTATCTCGCCAAAGTTTAAAATAAACCTTCGATAATAACCAACATGGCCCATAAATCTTTGAACTCCTTTATAGTTCTTGGACACTATATGCCCTAGAATGATTCCATGCTTAACCCAAAATTGGCATTTGAAAGGGTTCAATGAGATGCGATAAAATCTGCACCTTTCAAATATTTTTCGTAGATATAACAAATGCTTCTCCCAAGAAGAATAAACACAAAGGTCGTCTAGGAAAGCTTCACAAAACTCCCTTAGAAATTCTTTAAACGCAGTGTTTATTAATCGTTGGAATGTAGCAGGGGCATTCGTTAAGCCAAAAGCCATAACACGAAATGCAAACACTCCAAACTTTGTGATAAAAGCAGTTTTAGCTTGGTTCGCTAATGCAATTGTGATTTGATTGTAACCAGAGTACCCATCTAAAAAGCTATAAGCTTCCTTGCCCGCAACTCTTTCAAGCACATGTTCTGAATATGGCAAGGGATAATGATCTCTCCTAGTGGCTGCATTAACTTTCTTGAGGTCCACGCACACTCTTAGTTTCCCATTCTTTTTTGGCACAATGACTATTGGAGAAACCCATTCTGAGTGCTCAATAGGGTATATGAATCCACATTGGATAAGTTTTTCAATCTCCTCTTGTACAATTTTGGCGTACTTAGGATTCATTGGATAGGGTCGTTGTTGGACGGGTTTAGCAGTGTTGATCATGGGAATCGTATGTTGCACCACAGAAGGTGGGACGCCCTTCATGTCATGATATGTCCAAGCAAACATATCCTTGTATTCCTTGAGGAGCTTCTTAAGTACAACCTCTTTAGTTTTGGTAAGGTCTTGAGCAATAAAGTCTGGTTTAGACTCCTCACTTGGTTCTGCTAATTCTATCTCTTTAACTACCGTTGGACCATCATAGACTCCACTGCTTCCATTGGTAGGTATTCATTGGGCTTTGGCATACACAACCTTTCGCTCCCCCGTGGTATAAGATTTACAATGTTCAGGAGCTGTATGTAAGTCAGAAGGCTCTTGTCCTGACAGAGACCTTTCTTTTAGTTCTGCCTCCTTTTGTTGTTGAGCTAACTCTCAGTTTTGACGTCTTCTTATAGTTCGACTCAATTTCGGCTCTGTAATCTTCAATTGAGCGAGGTTAATGGGTCGCGGGCTGCACCCCATGACACTCTGGAGATGTTCATCCCAATTGTCTACTAGCTTTCGATGAGCATCACATGTCCCTAGATAGCTAAGCCATTCTGCAGTAGATCTTTCCTTGTTTATCCTAGCTCTCACATTTGCTCGATATCGTCGTCTGTTATATGACCTTTGTTTCTTGTTAAGGTTTTGATTTTGGTAAATGTTTGAACTCGACTCGCTTGATAGGTCTTCGCTTGTATCTTCTTCCCTCTCATATAAATTACCATAGATGGTCGTACTAGGCCTTGAGTGTTCAGTTTCTATACTTGGCTCACTCGATGTTTCCTCAGGTTCTGAATCCATTTCTCCCTGGGATTCCGTTTTTGATGTGTGTTGGCCTGAAGCCTTTGAGGAATCATTGGTTTCACTCTCAGGTAGGTGTGTCTCTTTCTTATCATCGGATGTTACATGCGCTACACCTAACATGTTTACTGGTGCAATGTGTAGTATCTCTTCCCCATCTGGTGTTACCCAGGTTGTTCCTCTAGCTCCCCATGTATCTATAGTTGCCGCTAGGTGCACCCAATCGACATTGTCTGACTCACCCATTCCGGGTAGGATATCCATATAAGGAGAGTTCTCCCCAATATCCGTGTCTTCGTTACGTGTGTAACAATACTATAATGGAGTTGAGCGAATTGTTGTGTCTGATCGATTATCAATGATGAATTTATTTCCTAGAGGATGCGTTCGACCACTTAAAAGATCAACTCGAATGACAGAGTCTTGGAACTGTAAGTAGACGTGGTTTTTGGACCAGTCATGCACCATTTTTGCTTCCCTCATGAATGGACGCCCTAAGATCATCTCAAATGACATAGGATGCTTGGAAAAATCCATAACAATGAAAGTCTGCCTTACCTTGTGTCCCAAGACCTTGATCCTGAGATCCTTTAGCATTCCAATAGGCGTAACAATAGATCCATTAGCCATTTTTACCACTACGCTTGTGGCTTCAAGGTGAGGTCGCCCCATAGACTCCCAACAACTCTTTGTCACCATGCTGACTCCTGCACCACCGTCAAGGACCCCCTTTACAGTTAATCCTTTAGTAGTGATTGGTAGAGTAGCATTAGATTCATCACCTTCAAAGTATTGCCCCAACTTGTTAACGGGTACTTCAATTACAGATTCATGTCCCGCTAGGTCAGATGGTGGTGCTAAATGTTCCTCATCATTCATTAACGATTCAGGTTTGTTCATATGTGCAAACTGTGGTAATCCGGCCTATAATTCTCCATTGAGGAAGGCTCGAAGAGCTGAGACTAGCTCGGGGTCTTTATATAGTTTGGACATGATGGTGGTTCTAACTTCTGAAGACATGAAATCCATCAATTTGGCAACATTTAATGGCATCTTGTGGGACGTAGGACCCTGACAAGAGCATGGTGAAGATGGAATCTCCACTTCCTCAAGGGGGTCGGGCATTCCCTCACCAAACATTCTCTCCAGAAGGAAAGGTATGTGTCCACTTTCAGATGTCCTACCCTCACTCTCTTCCCGAATGATACTGGGTATAGCTAACAGCCTATAGTTCTTGTGAGGTTGAACTTGTGTGGGAAACACTGTGTCCGACATCTGGATATGTTTGGGTTCAGGTTCTAATGTTCATTGAGTTTCTTCCACCAAACCCCTCAGTTTTTGGACTCGTTCAATTTCCACTGTTCGGTTTGGATAGGTTCCAATCTTTCTCTTGCAATCCTCATTTTTTGTCTCTCGTGGCTTATCTTAGGGGTTCGCAACTGGGTGGTTTAACTTTGAATACTCTTTTGGTGTTCGTCGTAATTCCCTCTCGTGATCCTCCTCACTGGCTTTTTCCTTTGTAGTAACAGTTTTGGTCTCCGTGGTCTCTATTAAATTTGAGTCATCCTCAGGGTCATTCATATACACGGGATCCTCTCTTGTCCCTATGTTAGTCTTTGAACTAGGTTTTGAGCTAGAAGCATTAAGGGATTTCTTTCTTCGTGTTTTCTTCTTTCTCGCTCGGCCAATGGATGCAGCATCTCTCTCTTCGAGGATGTAATTTTGCTTTTGGAGCATCGACCGTGTGAGTGCATTCACTGGTGCTATGTTTATAGTTGGTGGTGTCCCATCAACAATCTCTATTATGTTCAATGGTGTGATTTTCGGTGCGTTTGGATTGTTAGGACACTGTGCGATCAAATGATCTATGCCACAACGATTACAAGTGAGTATTGGCATTGCCAATGCATTCCCTTGACTTGTTTGCATTAGTGCAGCATTATTTTGCATTCTAATGGGGCACTCAGCTACTCGATGTGGTCCACCACATTCGTAGCACTGAAGAGGTGGTCTCCTAGCAAAACTATTAATGTTTTGGCCTCTTGCTACTAGCGCAGTAGCTTGATATACTGGTTTGATTTGTCCCCAATGGTCTTCCATATAGTACATGTGACACTCCTCAAGCATGTCGACTCCATAGGTGATACTAGAGTCTATGTCCTCTTCGCAATCTACATAAGTACTAGATGACTCGCAACCTATTTGGTTCATAGGTGTAACTCTTGGATGAGGGGGTTGCGGTCCTAGCACTGGAGGTGGCAACGGTGTGGTTTGGACCACATTTTGGGTTCTAGGGACCATGTGCTGTAATGGCAACTGTTGCTCCATGGGTGGGGTAGGCATCAATGCAGGAACTCAAGGTGAGTCTGCCCAAGCTATAGGCGGTCTATTTTCCATGATGCGTTTAAGCATTAGGCAATCCTTCGCTTGATGGCCATACCTACCACACGCGTTACAAGTCCCGTTAAACTTTACTATGAAAGTAGGGCATTCACTCGTAGTATGTGGGCCCAAGCAAATTGAGCACCATTATTGCTCCCTTCTTGGATACATATGAGTGTTTTGTGGAGCACGATTACCCCTAAGGCTTTCTTGGATGGCCTTTGTGAGATCTGCCAAAGTCATCTCAGATATCGTTTGCTCTTTCACGATTGGCTTTATCTTCATTGGCTCATGCCCTGATGCTTGCGAGCTACTAGACTTCGTCTCGACAGACACTCTTTCTCCTGCAATCATTAAATTATCCTCCAATTGGATTGCATTCATGGTGACTGCTTCCCAAGTAGTGATACCTCTAATGACTAGGCCTAACAAATACTTTCATGTCGTAGTCCCCTAATGAATCTATCGAGCAATTGGTTGTTGTTGAATCGCTCGTTTGGATTGCATCGAGAATTCAAATTCTTTAGGCGACTAATGAAGTCTCTCACGGATTAACCTTCTTCTCGTTGGGCTTTGTGGAGTTGAGAGGCTACACCCCAAAGTACTCCCTCTCGTATGTATTCTTTTAAGAACAGTCTCCTAAGAGTAGAGTAGATCGTTTTCTCTTCTACTCTTAAGGTTCTATACCAATCTCCAGCCTTTCCGCTTAGGGTCAAACTCAAAGCCTTACACTTATGTAGCTCATTGTGCTCTTCCAAGGAATCGCACACATGTTCAAAGACTTCCATATGCTTTCTAGCATCTCCGTCTCCACTGAATTTCTGTGTGAGCTTAGCTACTTGAACTGCCTTGCTCCTAGCCTCTCTATCAGGTGCACTACGCATGTTTTCCGCAATAGAACGACCGATAGTTTGAGCAAATGCCGCCAAATCTCCTATTTGAGCAGGTATATTGGGTGTATGTGCTGCTGGAACCACATGTGAGATGGGAGTTGGCCTTGGCCTTGGCATACGCACGGCTCTTGGGTCCCAAATTTCGTATGGTGGTGTACCAGACGGTGGTCCAAAGTTTACAGGCCTGATATGGCATGTTATTATTAAATGGCATGGCTCCACTTGTATAAGAGCTTGGATAATTCCATTGTGGATTGTAAGCTCTTGGAATAATCGAAGGTGTAGGAGCTACATGAGGCTGAGGTACGACAGGTGCACATGATTGATACATACATGTATGTATAGTTGGGGGCACTGTGCTACTAGGCATCGGCGCAGTGTTAACAAATGAACTCCATGGTGTACTTCTTGTCATGCTCACCACTGGGATATGCATGGTAGCCGTAGTGTCATTAAGAGAAAGATGAGCTAGATCTGGGAAGGTAAAGCTGCCACTTGTGGGCTCAGATTGTACTGAGGCTCCTGGCGAAACAACATATGGAGGATCAATGGGGCTCACTGAGGGAGTCTCCATTTGTGACAAGGTTGGTTGGTTGGCCTTTCCCGTATCCAAGAATCTCATTAGGGCTGTTGAAGGCATGTTGATCCCTGTGTTGTGTCTTTCTAACTCGACAATCCTATGGAGGACATCACAGACTTTCTGTTGTTGCTCATCTATGCTAGTAGCACCCGATGTGGATTGTAGAACATCTAACCAACCCACATGATAGGTGTGTCCTGTGTACCGATCAGTTAAAGCTTCTGCTTGTAGGTCATACTCCCAATTTTCGTTTAGGAATATCCCATCTAGGCCTGGCGTGCTGGAGGTTTCCCTCGAAGTGGAAGCATTATTGCTCCCCATCGCTTGCCCCTCCGTGACTGCTACCTTGGGAGCACTCGGTTGCTCGGCTGGCATGATTGTTGTCATAGGAGCCTTTGCTTTCAGGGCTCGACTTTGTTCTAGCCTTCGTAGGTTCTCAATTTCCCTCTCCCTTGTTGCTTGCATATAGCGTTCGATCTCTTGTACTTCGGCAAGACTCCTACCATCGGGTAGTAAAACCTCAGAGGGAGATAGTCCTAAAGGATCAGGAGGTGCAGTGGATGGAACATTCACATGCACACTCTCAAGAAGCATAGGGTCCATTTTAGGCATGAATGACGAATTTACTTCCCCACTCCCTTCATTTATTTCATTAACTGCATGTTCGAAGCGAGTAGCTCTACTAAGGGTCTCTTTTAAGCGGCTAAACACGCTGGACCCGGGCCGTGGGCCCATGGCATGCATGTCTTGACTTGAACTATCAAGGTTTGGTGTAGGATACCCCTCCATGACTTCATAGTCAGAGGAAGAATCACTAGACGCGATATGAGGATCTTGGGTCGCGCTACCTTGAGTCCCGGCCGAAGGTCTAGAACCTAGGGTGGAGGAATAATGGGTGCCCGCGTAAATGGAGGCACTACCAATATGCTCGTGCTCTAACACTCGTCCAGAGCGTAGGTTCATATGACTTGGATCCCCTAGAAGTGTCAGTGAGTGCCCGTGAAGGCTGCTCACCTAGTATTTTTGGGTGTTTTGCAACCCAAGTCTTTTCTTAATTTTTTTTTTAATTTTGTGATTGTTTGGTCTTTTTTTTATTTACCCAGCTATAGAATAGAACGTATGATAGCTCAAAACAAGCGTCTCGGTCAGAGGGACGTGCCGTGCTTTACAGCCCTCCGTTTGGTCACTTTATGCCCTCGGAATCCCTAAAACCGTCAATTTCTAGTAGGGAACTAGGACCAAATTAGAAAGTCTAAGGGTGCAAGTGGGAAGAGAAGGGAGGAGAGTGGAGGACTTGCCCCACATGCTCTCATTCCCTCTTGAGGGGGTAGGGTATATATATAAGAGTGAGTCTAGTATACATCATAAGACTGTGGACTGAGGCCTGGGCCTGGGCCTGGGCTTGGGATCTCGATCCCGATCAAAATTTTAGTGTAGCTGCCCAGTCACTCATGCATAAATATTTTTGGTTTTTTTTAAAAAAATTTTAAATTTTTATTTTTAAAGTCGCCGCGGCCGCGCCGCGCACGCGCGCACACACACACTTAACCTACACCTAACTTATCTACTTACAGCTAATAGAGATACTGCCACACACACTCTAACACTGTTTACACAGTACTACAGTAGCTAACAGATCTACAAAACTAACCTTATAGAACTAACATTGAACCTTACAAAACTAACATTCCATAGCTAATACCTTAATTCTAACAGTACATTGCAAAAAAATTGTAACTCCTTCTTTACAGAAAACAAAAACACAGTACAGTGTAGCAAAAATCTTCTCCACACAACCACACACCTTCCTTCTTCACAAATCCTTCTCCACACAACCACACATTCCTTCTTCACAAATCCTTCAATTGAAATTGCATCACAAGAAAGCGTAAAGTGCTTAACCGAGCTTAGTGTAGGGCATTTCCCCGACAGCGGTGCCAAAAATGTGCGCTCCTTGCCGCACTGTCGAAGCAAGGGACTTGCCGATACACCGTGTGCGAGCCACAAATGGCTCCAAGCACACAACAAGCCTAAACTAGTAAGCTCAAGAGAGGAAAGGGTGTGTCACTCACCGCTCTACGCTCGCCTTCATGGCGGATTCCTCACCGCGATGAAGAAGAAGCTGCAGTTGTGCTGCGCTCAACTGCTTCGCCGCCGTTGTGCCTTCGTAATGCTCGATCACACACACACTCTCCCTCTCTCTCTCTCTCTCACATACACACACACACAAGGAGGTGAAGAAGAAGAAGATGGAGATGGAGCCAGAGCACTCTTCTATTGTACAAATGAGAGAATGAATGAATTTTAGGTTTAGTTGGCTTTTATATGAGCTCACCCCATTCACACTTGCGCGCCCATGCTTAGCCAACTAATCCCTTGAATGTCCCAGTTAGAGTGCGCCTCTCATCGGCGATCACTCTTACCCTTTTCCTATTGGTCCGACAAACCCGGTACCTGACTCTACCAAATACATAATACACGTCCGTCGTAGGTGATGGGGTGTCCGTGAGCCGTGAGGGTTAACAATAATGCTTCATATGCTTGAATCTTGAAAGAAGACATCGTGCGTGGATGCACTGGCACATGGTTGCAATTGTGACTAGGTGTGTCATTGCAAAAGCGTAGGATGACTATGTTTTATGTTTCTCCCAGTCATTCATGCTTCGGCACATGGTTGCAATTGCGAGTAGGTGTGTTGCTGCTAGAATGACAGGAGCATGTGTTTGAAAGAAGTCACCGTGCGTGGATGCACTGGCACATGGTTGCAATTGCGGCTAGGTGTGTCATTGCAAAAGTGTAGCGTGACTATGTTTTATGTTGCTCCCAGTCATTCATGCTTCGGCACATGGTTGCAATTGCAACTAGGTGTGTTGTTGCTAGAATGACAAGAGCATCTGTTTGTAAGTTGTCGTACAGTGAGGCATTGGCACATGGTTGCAATTGCGATTATGTGTGTCACTGCGAAAGCGTACGAGATCTATGGTCTATACTGCACTTTTTCTTTCACGTAGAAAAGATCCAAATGCAGTGGCACATAGTTATATTTCACAATTCGTTGTTTGCAATAATACCATTGCAGGAAAAATGGATCCTTCTGCTACTTCAATGATAGAGTTCAAAAAGAAAATTAGACAATTGTTGATTACGATCGTCAGTGCACTAGATCCCGATGATATAGCGCAGATTGTTGTAGATGAGTCTAGATTGCAATCATTATACAGTGAGATTGCCTGCAAAATGTTGTTGTTATATCCAAACAAAACAACCGAATCAATAATCTCATTATTGAGCAGTTGGGTGGGCAATTTTCCCAAGGTGGCCTCTGATTTGAAAGAGGAATGCCCTCAAGAAGTAGACAAGGGTAAGCTAGAGCATTGGAACACTAGATGGAGAGCTGAAAAGGAGAGGTCAAGGCGAGCATCCCACATAGACACACAGTTTGGCCAAAGCAAGAAAATGCGAATGGCTATCACCAGAGTTATGGGGAGCAGCCAAGTTGGAGAACCGTTTATTGAGAAGGCTGCCATTGAGGGAACATCGGGTTCTGCTGCTTCTGCCAGTCACCTAGAGAGTGTTGGGATATAGGCGTCTGTGCCTTGCCCAGCCGCCCATAGTCTGGGCGCCCACTGACTTGTATACCTTATACATAGCATAAGTGTATAGGGGGCTGCTCACTCATTGAGTCTCCCCACCCATATCTATGTGTGTCTCCTTCTCTCTCTCACTCTCCGTCTGTGGTGCTCCCCGATCCCCTTCAATTGGTATCAGAGAGTAGGTGCGGAGGGAGCGCGTGTGTGCACAGTCACGACGACAGCGGAGAGCCATTTTCATTCCCGAAATCGCGTCCACGCGCGAGCGCACTTTCAAGAGTGCAAACAGGGTTTCGACTTCAGCATCGGAAAATTCAGCTTTTCGAGAGCGTTTCCACCAAGTGTCCTAGCGTTTTACGCCCTTTTCGAAGCCATTCGAGCCATCAAAAACTTCATTCGAGCTACGGTTGAGGAGCTGCATTTTTCAGCCCTCTTTTGGCAGTTTATGCTGCGTTTTTGGGTCGAAACGGAGGTTTTTTGGCATAGCTTTCACACCCGGACTCGGATACATGTGATCCAGGAGTCTACCTTGGGGTTTTGGCACGCTCCGGACGCGCTCGTCATATCAGAATTTTAAAATTTTGAATGCTGAATTTTCTGCAGCAGCAGTTGTTTATTGTGTGTCGAGGATTCCACACATGGTTTGCTCTCAGATGTGAGAGTGATATTTGTTGCAAGTTTCCTCACAGGTGGGAGGATACGATGTATGCCTTATGTGGTTTGATGCTCAGGGAGACTAATGTGATTGCATTTTGAGCTCGGCAATGTATGCTTTGCTTGAGCATGTTTTTTGGCAGTCACAGGTAGAGCAGATATTTGTGTACTAGATTTGCAGGTGTTTGCAATGATGTATGCAAAGTGTGGAGATTGGTGCATGCATTTGGAGTGCGGTTTGATGCGCTTTGGTTGCTCATGGTTTTGAGCGTGCAATCAGTTTGGTTACTGGTTTTGTGGCCGTTTTATTGACGAAACTCTGGCGAAATTTTCCCAGGAGTTTTATGCGCATCATTTATGCGATCTAGGTAGAGATTGCGGGTTGCACTCAGCATTTGCGTGCGGTGTTCTCTGCAGGTGGGAGATTTGTGCGTGTGTATGCATCGATACCGCACATTGTGGGCTTGGTGATTAGCTGACGGGTTTGACAGGCGTACAGTTATCTTGGCACACTCACAGGAGTGAGTATTGTGATGTATGCTTGTTTGGCTACGAGCTAGGTAGCCGGATTCGATCACTAATGGCTTGAGGTTTTTTAACAGGTTTCAGCTACAGGTTTACAAGTTTACAGGCAGGTTTGAGGGCTTATTTGGGCGCTGAATTTTCAGCCATTGTTTCCTCTTTGCAGGTGTCCATGTATGGCTCAGTTGTAGGCTGATTTGGGACACATTTGTGACTTGTTTATGCAGCTGTTTAAGAGCTGAATTTTGGGGCTGATTTGCAGCCATATCTTACAGCCATATTTGCAGACTTTTGTTGATGCAATTTGAGCCAGTTTAGGGCTGATTTGGTTGACATTTGCTACTCATTGTTGGTTGCTCTTTTGCGAGCATTATGGATGATTTTTCATTTGACTTCCAGCGTTATGGTCTGACACAGTTTGATGGTGCAGATTTTGTTGCTTGGAAGGAGCATATGCTTGTTGCATTGGCGAATTTGGGGCAGGATAAACCCTTGCGTGGTTTATCGGCGAAGCCCAATTCTATGCGTGATGATGATTGGCAGGATCTTGATGAGTTAGCCATGTCTACGATTTGTTTGCATCTGGTTGAGTCTGTTTACTGGCAGGTCTCGAGGGAGACTACAACTCATGCTTTATGGCAGAGTTTACATGCTATGTACGCGACATCCATGTCTACAGGGGAGTCTAGTCCCACTTCTATGTCCATGGGAGAGATTGGTCCCACACGCAAGTCTCGATGGCATAGAGACTTGACATGTTGGCATTGTGGACATAGAGGGCACATTAGGTGTCGATGTTTCAGGCGTTTGAGACAATGGAGGCGACATATGTGTGATGCAGATTTGGGCATGACAGATGCTAGTGAGATCAGTACGGTGGTTACTGAGTATGCTTGTGATGGCGATGTCACATTTACATCTAGCTTGTCTTCAGACGATCTTATGTCTATGGATTGCATATTGGATTGCACATTGTCTTCACATTGGTTACTAGATTCAGATGCTACTTTCCATGTCACATCGCATCGTGAGTGGTTTAGCACGTTTTCTAGTGGGAGACTTGGTTGTGTGCACATGGCTGATGGTGCCGTGTATGACATTGAGGGTACAGGAGACGTATGTTTGTCCTTGCCCAGCGGTATGAGATTTACCCTGCGCCATGTGCGTTATGTTCCAGATTTGACAGTGAGTTTGATCTCGATTGGTCAGCTTAGAGATTGTGGATGTCAGATTTCGCTACGAGAGCGAGATTTTGTGATGCATTTGGGTTCTCTAGTGATTGCGAGAGGTGCCAGGAGTGGTACAGGTTACCCATTGCATGTGGATCACGCGAGAGACGGTGTTGTCTCTGTGATCACGCAGCCAGGTAGAGAGCGAGAGAGCAGGCGAGTCTCTTTTGCTTGTGGGTTGCAGGGTGCTTTGCATGGAGTGCAGAGCAGTGACCTTGTTGTGCAGGTTGCGTCTACGGATGCACAGGTAGAGCGGGACAGCTCTAGTGAGTCAGAGCATGATGAGTCATCAAAGGTGATGACAGAGATGACTCACATGGATGTTGAGATGTCGACTATTGTGGAGTCATTTCTTGATATGCTTATGCCAGAGCTTGATGCAGATTCAGGACAGATGGATACTCTTGGTACACATGTGATATGTGGTGGGCACGAGGAGTCACTCCAGAGCTCGGAGTCAGAGTGCCATGGTCTCTATGATAGGGGACAGGATTGCCATGAGTTGAGTTTTGAGTTGGAGGTGGTAGAGGTTGCCAGGGTTGCATCAACGTTCGGTGTCCTCATGTACGAGATGCTGATCTCGAGGCCCGACATAGCAGCTGTAGTGGGAGAATTTGCAGTTGGGGTTGTCAGTCGTTTGTTGACTGATGATGGCATAGTGCACGAGGGAGATATGCAGGTATTGTGTACATACTTGCAGTACGTGTGCGGTACGTCTGGTGGTGTATGGACTTACACGGGAGCAGGACATCCGGATGCACACGATCACAGCCAGCCAGTGGGCATAGGTTGAGAGGGGTTTTCTCTCACCTTTTGTAGTCTTTAGACTAGGTTCTCTTGCTTAAAGGCACAGTCGCCTTTAAGTGGGAGGTTGTTGGGGTATAGGCGTCTGTGACTTGCCCGTCCGCCCATAGTCTGGGCGCCCACTGACTTGTATACCTTATACATAGCATAAGTGTATAGGGGGCTGCTCACTCATTGAGTCTCCCCACCCATATTTGTGTGTGTCTCCTTCTCTTTCTCACTCTCCGTCTGTGGTGCTCCCCGATCCCCTTCAGAGAGCAGTATATACAATTCTGAATGTAGTATGACTCTGGGCATTCCAAATACGTCCATTAAGAAGATCAAGAAACTTGGGTCAGGGGCTTATGGCACAGGGTGGCAAGTTCAAATCAAAGGGATCAGTTTCCTGCAACGAATACTTATTGTGCCAAGGAGTTCAAAGGACAGGCCAAGCATCAGTGGAAAATCTTTGCATCAGAAAGTGGGGTAGATCTCAACCATAGAGGGATTGTGAGGAGTATTTCCCACTCTGTAACGTTGCCATGGTTTCTGATATTCCCCTACTTCAATGGGGGAACTTTAGGTGATCTTATGGAGACAGTGCCCCTTCCACATGGCTCTTTCACGACGCTTGTAGCGCATCAAGAAGGGAAAGGAAAGATCCCTGAAGACTTTAAATGGGAGCAGCCCTCTCAAGACTAGAAAACACGTATCAAGAGCCTGTGCAATCATGCTCCCTCGTTGATCCATGCCATGGTGAAGGCATTGCAATTCGCACATGACGAGGGAGTGATCCACAATGATCTCCATCCATGGAACATCATGTTGGACTTTACCAAGGATCTCACTCCCTGTATTGGAATAATTGATTGGGGATTGGCTCTGCGTGTTGTCTTAGAGACACAAAAGACCAACAATACCGATGAAAACTGGCAAAAGCTTCATCCTTGGCGAGCTCCTGAGTTACTAGATGGCAATCACCCGTGCCCATGGACCAAGGCCACAGATGTGTATGCCATAGGATGGATGATATGGCAATTTTGTAAGTTTTGTGGAGAGTTCTCTGACTACTACAACACAGATTGGTTCAAACATAAGGTTTCAGTGGAGGTACAAGCCATATCTAGGATTGTTGTGGAAGGTTGGGTGAGGAAGAAATCCACAGATAGAAAGACCTTGGCACTTTTGGACGAAGAATTAGAAAGATCTGAAGCCCAGCCAGAACAATGCTTACGCCCTCCCTCTGAAATGAGTGTAGCCTTTTTTGATGGATATATGATGTACTTTATGAAGCAGAGTTTTCTGAGACTTTTGACTTATAAAAGCACTTTTAAAAATTGGGTTTTATGCGCCATGTATGATGTATGAGTAATAAAAACACTTTGTTATATCTCAATAGACAACAAATTTTCTATGAGTTTTGTTTTTTCTCTTAAGGTTCAAGCAATAGGCCACGTGGAATCACTGATTGTCATTCATTGATTTTAAAAATGGTGGTTACTCTTATAACAATTGATTGTCGTAAGATGGTGGTTATTCTAATATCAATTGATTGTCGTAAAATGGTGGTTAAAATTGTAGCAATTAATTGTCGTAAAATGGTGATTACTCTTATAGCAATTGATTATCATTAAGTTTGTATGTCGTAACTGAGGTATAGTGTTTAATCAGGATATGGATAATGATAATCAAAGGGCTAAGCGCGCTTTTGAGCGTCTCATATCCATGTGTCAAGGCGGTGGAGTGAACGACACCGCTCGAATTGCAGCTCGTTGCTCCCAGTGGGCCAACCCAGTGGGTACACAATGAAAAGAGGTGAACACTAGGATTGTCCGAGAAATGGTCAAATCCATATGTCCAGGCGTTGCAGATGACAACATCAAGAAAGGCCGACTCAAGCTATCACAATGCATTAATGCAGACATACGAGACAATGGAGAGAACATATATCTCGATGTGATGGGTCATCCTATGCATCATATGGATTGTCCATTGTGGTTTGCCAAGATGTTATACATGCATTATATCTTGGGTGAAGCAGTGGACTTCAGCTCAAGGACACCTCATATGACGGTTGAGGACATTCGCAGTAGTGCAATCACCGTCACACAGCAAGAGATGTCATTGGCACTAGAAGGTGCATCAATGGAAGTGCACCAAGTTAAGGAGGAGCTTCAAACTCAAGTCAGGCAAGCATCACAAGCTACACAAGGCTCTCATGTAGAAGCAACCCTAAATAGAGACTTGCAAAGGGAGGTGAAGGTGCTATCTCGCCACGTAAAAGAGTTAGAGGCGACTATAAAAAAACAAAATGGTGCCACATTGGTTGAGCACCCAACATCTATTGAGGCCCCTCTAGCTTCTGGTGAGCACGGTGGTCCTTGCCCCATATGTAGATCATTCTTTCATGAGTGGTGTGGTCACTTCAACTTCCCATGCGGACATATGTACCATATATCATGCTTGATGCAAAGCATGATGAATAACTTTCATTGTGCTATATGTGAGTATGAGATATCCAAAAAGCTATATTCAATGTTCAAAATGTCTGAAGACTATAATAAGCTTAAAGGCCAGCGTGAACAGGAGAATGAAGATATTCTCACAAATATTTCACTATCACTTGGATAGTTTTTGTAACATTTGAAAACATTTACTCGTTGTTTTGCGAGAATTTATTAGTGAATTGTGAATTATCTTCACTTCAGATTCAATTATGATATGTGATAATGCAAAGATTTGTTAGGGATTTGTATATTATGAAGCTTTAATAGTGATTTGTGGCCTTGTAAAGGTTTTTAAGGGCTTCGTTTATTATTAAGCAAATGTCTAAACCTTAAACTAAATATAAAAAAAAGCTTATAAGATAAACAATTTCTGAACTTAAACAGAAGTCACTCAATGGATTCGATAATCTATTAATTAAACCACCGTCGCTTGCTGCAAACTGGTCAAAGTTGGTTCAATTTCCAAATTCTCTTCAATCTCTTCTAAAGTACATGTAGTTTCTACTTCATGAGATTCCCTTGCAGCTCACTGTCTTCGTCCACCTCATCATTGGTTACATCATAAGTCCAGCGCGGCATATCCTCTTTGTAGTTCTCAGCTTGCACTCTTGCCAATAGCCGATGGTTGCAGTACATATACACCAATTTTTCAGCTCTTGAATTTAGAAGGCGGTTTCTGATGGTGGAATGTACATATTTATATGTACTCCAGTTTCTCTCAGAACTTGAATTGGATGCACATTGGGCTAGGATTCTAACAGCTAGGCGTTTAAGGGTGGGTTCACTACTACCATTCATCATCCACCACTTGCACGCTGGTTGCTTCGTGGCAAGTTTTTGCACAAATTCTGTACCAAACTTACCCTCTTTGAGTTTAAACTTCGTAAGATCAGTAACAAATGATGCATGCTCATCAGGATCATCATAAAACCTGCCTATCACATCATAAAATTCTTCCAGCACCTCCTCATCAAGTTTTTCTATTTCCATTGCCCAATACTTTGGATCCAATAAGAAAGCTACGCTGTGTAGTGGACTATGTGCTCCAACCCATCGACCATGCACATAATTTCTCAAAATTTCTCTCCTCTTTTGAGTGAATGGTGTCTTCCAAGGATTCACAATTGGCTCCTGGCGCTCCTCTGGATTTGCAAGGCTTTCTTGAACAGTCCACCAAGCCATCCACACCTTACCTATGTTAGGCAAGGCAGAATCCAGTTGGCGTAATGCGAGCATAATTGGCATCATGACATTGTGCACATCCACCACATCATCCCAGAAGTGGCGATCAGCTAGTAGATCTCTAATCACCCCTATTTTTCTTTTTATCTTCTCCCTTTGACCGGCCTCCCATTCTGAAAAAGTGGCACAAA
This sequence comes from Adiantum capillus-veneris, assembly GCF_014529385.1. Classification (NCBI taxonomy): domain Eukaryota; kingdom Viridiplantae; phylum Streptophyta; class Polypodiopsida; order Polypodiales; family Pteridaceae; genus Adiantum; species Adiantum capillus-veneris. The sequence goes on along the minus strand of NC_140959.1, from coordinate 120,723,447 downwards.
CAAATGTCTCCATCACAGCATTCTTATTTTTTATTAGTGATTCTACCGTATAGTAGTTGGTGCAAAATCTAGTTTCGCACGGCAGTTTTAACATAGTAGACATCCTCTGACGGTACATGTCAATAACCCTCTGACGCTTCAAAACAAACTTGACTATTAAGCGAGCATTGTCTACTATCCATTTGAACCACTCTGTGTCCTCCCTCTTGTACCAATCTTGCAATACCAAGTTCAAGCTATGTGTACTGCAACCAACACTATATAGGTGAGAGAAGAGACTTTCAAGTATCCTACCTGCAGCGCTGCAATTTTTGGCATTGTCCATGATTACTTGGACAACATTTTCTTTTCCAAGTTCCTCAACTGCGTCGCCAATGATGTCAGCTATAAAACTGCCAGACTTTATTTGACCAGAGCTATCCACAGCTTTGATAAAACATTCACCACGAGGACATACAAGCATGATGTTGATCAATGGCCGCCTTTGAACGTTGGACCAACCATCACTAACTATGGTGTATCTAGATTGTTCTGTTGCATTTAATATTACCCTTTGAATATCCTGTTGTGTGCTTGTGTAACATTTATCCAACAGTTGGTTTCTCATATGGTGATATGTTGGAGGGTTAATCCAGCACCATACTCCCCAATGCGTTTCCAAGCTGACTTCCATGCATCACGGGTGATAATGGCCAATGATCCCCCAGTGAAATAGACGGCTTTAGCTAGTGCAAGTTGTGCTTCTTCTAAGGCAAGCGTTTTGAAGCTCGTCTGTAAGCTAACCTGTCTACTTTTTGACGATCCTACTTGAAAGTCAGGAGATCCATGGTTTGGAGGTATAGTTCCATCGATATGAGAAGTTGGTTCCCTGCTTTGAGTGCTTCCATTGGTGGGCGTTACACCCAATGATCCCTCGTACTGGTTTGATCTTATTGATACTGGGGTGTGATAGTCGAAAGTAGAGAGTTTTTTGGAAATTAGCTTACCAATTAAAGCTTTTAAGCGCATAGCTGCTTCTTCTGCACCTAAGCCCTTGCACTTTCCTCCTTGGATTCTGGTATTGCCACCTAGCAAATGATCCCTTATTCTTGGTGCTCCTATAGATTTCTCTTCGCCACAAAAGTTACATTTCCAATCTTGATACTTATTTAAATTTGTGGCAAAATTACACTTGGGTCCTGGACTTTTTCCACCTACCTTTCGCTTGCCCTGCAAAGTGGTGCCCTGTGAAGCAGGACCTGGCATCGAGGTAGGAGGTCTCCTCAAGGAAGCCACGCTTGAGACACCAACATCACCGCTCACATTCCCGGTGGAAAACATACTTATTGGATGCCTGGAATACCAATAAACATAGCTTAGTATGCTATCTTTTCTTTCAAGTATTATTCAAACCAAACATTAGTGTTATAATCAATATCACACACAAGCGTAGTAGTGAAGCCTGAAGGGAATAAACCTCAATCTACTCAAACATGAGCAAGCAAATACAACGGTGAATCAAATATGTGATCAGTCCATCCCAAAAGTAGAGATATCGACCCAAAGATTCACCTTCCTACCCCTTTCATGAATCAGTCCAGTCCAAAAAAGAGCTAATGACCCATGATTGGAGCTCTAATCAAAATAGCAAGCAAATACAGCGGTGAATCAAACATGTGATCAGTCCATCCCAAAAGTAGAGATATCGACCCAAAGATTCACCTTCCTACCTCCTTTCATGAATCAGTCCAGTCCAAAAAAGAACTAATGACCCATGATTGGAGCTCTAATTGGAATAGCAAGCAAATACAGCGGTGAATCAAACATGTGATCAGTCCATCCCAAAAGTAGAGATATCGACCCAAAGATTCACCTTTCTACCTCCTTTCATGAATCAGTCCAGTCCAAAAAAAAACTAATGACCCATGATTGGAGCTCTAATTGGAATAGCAAGCAAATACAGCGGTGAATCAAACATGTGATCAGTCCATCCCAAAAGTAGAGATATCGACCCAAAGATTCACCTTTCTACCTCCTTTCATGAATCAGTCCAGTCCAAAAAAAAACTAATGACCCATGATTGGAGCTCTAATCGGAATAGCAAGCAAATACAACGGTGAATCAAACATGTGATCAGTCCATCCCAAAAGTAGAGATATCGACCCAAAGATTCACCTTTCTATCTCTTTTCAAGAATCAGTTCAGTCCAAAAAAGAACTAACGACCCATGATAGAAGTTCTAATCAATATAGCAATCAATTTAGAAAATATAACGGTGAACCAAACATGAGATCAGTCCATCCCAAATGTAGAGATACCGACCCAAAGATTCACCTTTCTACCTCCTTTCAAGAATCAGTTCAGTCCAAAAAAGAATTAATGATCCACGATCAAGTTACATTAAGTTTTAATTTTTTTTAGAGACTATTCATTTTTTTACCTTTAGTTTTTCTTCTAAATTTTAAAGGATGACCAAATTTAGAGGAAGAGGTGATGTGATGTGATGTCTACTACAGGGTTATATAGAACCACCAAATATGGAGGGGGTACATGACGGGTCCGGCGGGATTCTTGCTTGTCCCGCCGGGCCCGCCGGGTTTCATGTTAAACCCGCCAGGTCTACCGGGATTGTTGGTTTTCCCGCCGGTTCTACGTTTTCTACCGGTTTTCGTAGGTCATGACATTAGATATGTTATTAACATGAAAAAAATAGTGATAATAACAACAATAATTAACATTTAACAAAATGCGTCATCGCGTAATTAAAATCCCTGAATGCCAGTGTGGCAGAGTCAGTAAAGTGCCAGAGTCAATATCGGTTCTTATGGGGAAAAGGGCAAGTGGGAATGCATGTGATAATCAACAAAGGGAACATGGGAAGAATTAGCCAATGCATGTATGCCACATTATCGATGGTGCACAAAACTCTAGGACCGGTAAGTAGTGGAGCTTTTATGGCACGAACGTGGATAACAATAAGGCGAGTGGGCACTTTTCTTCACAAATCTCCTCCGTGATGCCTACCTGTTGTTACACACTCGCCATCGCCAAGCTCTGAGGACTTTTCACTACAACCACAAACCTCCTCATCAGAAGAATCTATTGATTACTGTCTATCCCTACCCGACACACCTTGCTGTGGCTTTGAATATACAAGTAAGTCTTCTTCCTCTATAGACTTACCATCCTCACAGTGTATGGGTAGAAGGAAAATGTCGAAGAAGATGCAAGATATCATAGATGCAAATGCAACAATCATCAACTCTCTTCAAGCTTCGCTACCACTTATCCCACATAGCAAGATACGAAGATATGTGTTTATTGAGCAGGCCGAAGTACTACTGCAGCTATGGGATTTGCATGTGGTTGTACAAGCTACAAGGATAGATTTTCACACGGCCATAATAAAGAGGTTCTTGATTCTTTTAATGCTAAGGAAGGCAGTGCTATTGTCAATGGTGTAAGAATCACAGCAACACCTGACGACATTGCCTATGCTTTTAAAATGCCCAATGAGCCAAAGCCGGCCACAACATCTACAGAATAGATAAGTTTGGATCTGAAAGAGAATGAAGCAGCCAAAAAGAAACAAAAGCCTAGTGCACAAGGGGTTCCACTAGCAGGAGTGTACGTTCCCTCAGCCTAGAGGTTTGTTACGGAGGCTGTTAGCTTGAAGAACAATCCCACATATGTGTCAGAAAAGCTGTTCGCTATGCTGCTTGCAAAAAGATTAAATGCTACAGCTAAAATCAATTTATGTCATATCTTGTCTCACAATGTTCTATAGCAGACTGCCAAGCCAAAATCTCAGAATGTATTCAAAGCCTGTTATGTCTGAAAATCTCTATATTGGGCAGTTGCTTGAGAAGCCTCTTTCCAAGTAAAGATGGCTTGGAGTCTGAAACCCATTCCAGCCACTAACAATGTAGATCTATCTTCAAATGAAGAGGCTCTAGGCAATCAATTGGCTCTAACTAGATAGAAGAGGAAGGCCACATAGGTAGTGGCCGGTGGTTCAAAAAACCAAAGATTACATTGGCCAAAAGCAATGCTTTACTAAAGCAATTGAATATCCAGGTCAAGTCCTTGCCTACTGAAAAGTCCTCAGCAGGCCAGACTTCAGCCATACCTGAAAAACAGAATCCAGCAGACACCAGTGCTGGAATAGGCCAGCAAGAAACATCAAGCATTGAACAGGTGGCATTCACAACAATGACAAGGAAAAGGGTTCAGCACCTGCTAGTTCAGCTAACAAAATTCCTTTCCATGAATTGGCTTTATCCCTAGCCAAGAAGGATAGACTGCAGCAGTTACAACATAACCCTCTCAAAGGCCGAATAATTTTTCAAAAACCAGATTTGGCACCATTACCATACATGGCTCCTGTTATGGTTTATGAGCCAGTCCAATCTGACCAGGCAACAATAGCCGATGGCTGCTCGATGATTATCCAATCATCATGGAACACCATTGTCAACGCCTTAGGACACATGATGGATGCGTCAGCTTCCACAATGACAAAGTGTCTAAGCTAAAAGAAGAACTGGAAAGGAGCTAATAGCAGATTCAGAAAATCGAGCAGGATATTGGGGCACAATATCTTAGGCATGGTATTGCTGAAAATTAGTCAACAAGAAAAATTGAGGAGCTATAAGAAAAGTTGTGCAAGCTCAAAACAAAGAATCGGTAGTTAAATGAAGACAAGACAGAAGCCTTAAGAAATGCTAACAGATTTTAGACTATGCTGAGAATGAAGCGGGTAGATTTTAACATGCTGCTAACAACCCGCACTGCATAGAAGGCTTCCCTTACAGAGAGATATATATAATAACATTGTTGATATTTGGATCCATAAGGCAATGTAACCATGGATATGGACAATTTGAAGGCACTTATGGAGACCATGCAAAGTGATTTGCAAGAAAAGGCTCTCTGAATACAACACCGCCTTAGCAAATAAAGCCATCATGGATTATATTGATAAGAAAAATGATCCTGATGAGGATTTTGAGAGGGAAGAAGAGCATGATGAGGAAGGGGAGGACAACCCAGCAGATAAACCTGATGATGATAATATTCCTCCTTCCCACCCTCAGGCTCTAGAGTTGGTGGATTAGCTGCTACAAGGAACAGTGAACCCAAAAAAGACCAGCCAAACCAACACAAAGACCAGCCAGACCAGCAGTTGGGTGATCAACGGTCTGATGGTCAGCAACAAGGCAGTGGACAAAAGGGAAACACTGGAGATTCTCCAGTACACCAGTCATGGCACATTCCAAATAGTAAAGGAAAGGCAAAGCTGTTGGCTGAATCCTTAAAGGCTGATGAGCAACACTCCTTACAACTCATCACACTGAACAAAAGATTAAGACATTAGCAAGTTCTTATTACTAGAAAGTATTTGGAGGATGACACTCTTATCTCTGACCTGGAATAATTTCAAAGACTATATGTAGGAGCCAGGGAAATGGTTCAGCACTGGAAATTAGCTGCCTTTCATGATCAAGAGCTGTGTCAATTACCAGAGCATCCCATCAGAATCCATGTATTGGAAAGGGTACCTGAGTGGACGCTGACTTCTGATAGTATGATAGTCAATCCACATTGGCAGGGAAAGTCCACCACAGACCGAAACTCTCTAGCTCTTGAACTGGATCTACTGCTAGGAAACATGCCTACATACAAGTGTATGAAGGAGGTTAGACCTCAACTGAAAGAAGTCTTCTTTCAGATGAAAATTGCCAAAGGAGTTTTGGATCAAAGGGTGCAGGCCATCATTGAAGATCAGTCTTCCAACAGTAAAGTAACTCAGACTCAGAATGACAGTAGGAGAACAGGAAACTGCTCTCCGAAGACTCTTTCAGCTCATCCGAGTTACTAGGAAGATGATGCAGTAGGAGAACCAAGTTGATCTCAATTTTCTGGAGTTTGTGCTTGATTCTCTAGTTCTCCTGTATGCATTACCTGCCAAAGAGGCTGAACTGCCTATATTTTTCCCGCCTTTGTATCCTCAACATCCAAAACCAGTGGATCGACTCACTCACTTTAGCATCACCAATGAACGCCAAGACTGGTATGAGCGACCCACTATGGAATGGAAAGCCTGGAAATCACTCATCAATGACACCCTAAAAATGGATACTATCATGGATCTGCAAGGAGAAATAGAGAAGGTCAAACTCTGTATGGGAAAGTGGAAGATCCAGCTCCATGGATTAACGAAGATCACAAATTAGTTACTTCAACTGAATGTGGAGTCTTCTAAGATTCTTGAAATGGATATCATTGCAAAACTAGGACTGGGGCCACAATACAGATAGATGGGTGAGATTCTCTTTGAAGCTAGAATTAAGAAAAATCAGCCTCTTCAGTAGGGATGGATCCACACAGCCTTGCATTGTCATAAATTGGTCATAACTCGTCTGACAAAGGGCAAATGCAGTCTGTATGATCCCGACACCAAAACCTACAATGCCTTCATGCTTTATGAATTTGAGATGTCAACTAAAAGGACAGATTAACTTGAGCAAGAGGCCATTTACAGACTTATCCAGAAGGACAATGCTGGCACTGGGACTTTTGAGGCACCAACACAGAAGAAGGGCAAGAGGAAGCGGGTTCAGTGGAAGGATACTGGGTAGTTCCATCTCAGAATCAGATGGTGGATTTTCCCAGTTGGGCATTGGAATTTCCTTGGCTGGGCACCCTTGGAACTCGGGAGATTCACTCTATATACAAAATGGGATGCCACTTGCGAGCAGACAACTTTGATAAAACCCCTATATACGACTCCTATTAGGGAATATGACCCCCCTTTCTACGCTTATACGCCAATCAATGAAGGAAACTATCATACCCCTATCTTACATATAAAATTTAGGTCTCACATGATCTAGCTAAGTAAAATTAGTCAAAGAGTGTGTAGCATAATGACTGGCAACATATTAAGGAACCACTTCTATTGAGAACTAGATGCACCCTCCATGTATCTTAGTTTGACTTTCAAACTATGTGGCCGATCAGTGTGCACTCTGGCTACTCGTCCAAGTTTGACCTATCTAAATTACTCAAAAAACATGATTATAAAGTTGTGTTATGTTTTCCATGTAAATTTGCATCTAGACAAACTCTTTATAGCTTTCATCCCGCAACAAATGAACTATAATCATAAAACAAGAAATTGATACAAAAGAAATGTTAGTTCTTGCATGTATCTTTGTAGCTATTGACTCACAAGGTCAAGGGTAGACTCTTTCGGGAAGCCATGATTTTGAAACACAAAAACTTCCTCTCATTTTCCCCTTTTCTCACTTCTCCCCCCACCCACCCCCCCCCCAACACACACACACACACACGTAGGATACCCCCTCCCTTATTTTTAAGCTTGGGAGATAAATTATTGGGGCCCTACCCCTAAATTATACGCTTATGTAACTTGTAAAAAAACCCCCCTCCCCTGCACTTACGTGATTCAGTAAGTTTTCCATGGTGAATCCCCCGGGCCTTGGAATTACAATTATAGGGATGTCAAGCACTCAACAATCATGAAGTATGGTATAAAACTAACAATACCGAAAGAGTACTATCATGAGGAACATCGGCCAACTTAGCAACCAAAAGGGTAGTACAATCATGAGGAACATCGGCCAACTCAGCAACAAGAAGGGTTTAGGCTAAACCAGAAAACTAGATGGTTTCCTCGCCCACCTAATCAGAATCAGGTGGTGGATTTTTTTCCAAAAATTTTGGAGTTATATTAAAATTCAAGAAAGGAGGGAAGGATGTAGAAGGCGAGGACAGTCCCAACAGGCAAGAACTATGCCTTAGAAGGCCGAACAACGGGGAGCAGTCACACTAGCAGTAATTATCCTAGGTAGTTACTACAATAACTCCTAAAAGCTATAAATAGGACCCACTACATTGTAATTGGGCTTCTTGGCTTCTTGTCTTTTTAGCTTTTGGCTTTCTAAACACTTTCGGGTTTACAAGCTCTTAGCTTCTAGCTTCACCCTGTAATCATGCTTCTGTAACCATCTGAACTTAAAACCATTGTATATTGTACTGGTCATCCTTGAGCTATTTATTTGAATCTGCAAATACCATTTCTAGTCTTTCAAATATGTCTCTTGTTTCAGTACAAAATTCCAGTTCAGTTCTCTATTTCAGTGTAGTACCCTGTTCCAGTCTTACTAACTGAACTGACGACATAACCCCCAGTAGCTCTAAATTCTAAAACTGGAATCAGCTGTCTGAAGAGACCAGCTCCAATTCCATAGGCCATTATGTCGTAATTACCTAATGAATCTATCAAGCAATTGATTATTATTGAAGTACTTATTTGGATTACAATGAGAATTCAAATGCTTCAAGCGACTAATAAAGTCTCTCACCGACTCTCCTTCCTCTCGTTGGGATTTCTAGAGCTGAGATGCTACACCCCAAAGTACTCCCTCTTGTATGTATTCTTTCAAGAACAGTCTCCTAAGAGTAGGGTAAATTGTTTTTTCTTCCACCCTTAGGGTTCTATACCAATCCCCAGTCTTCCCACTTAAGGTTAGGCTTAAAGCATTACACTTATCAAGGTCATTGTGTTCTCCCAGAGAATCGCATATTTGTTCAAACACTTTAATATGATTTCTCACATCTCGTCTCCACTAAATTTTTGTCTGAGCTTGGCTATTTGTACTGCCTTACTTCTAGGGTCTCTTTTAGGCATGTTACACATATTTTCAGCAATAGATCGACCGATAGCTTGAGAAAATGTTGCCAAGTCACCTAAGTGAGCAGGCACCGTGGGCGAAGGCGCTCCAAAAGAATACATGTGGAGTAGGTATTGGCATTGAGCTTGGCGCAAAGGAAGCCCTTGGATTCCAAGTTTGGTACGGTGTTGTGTCATGTGGCCGTCCAAAGTTCATATATGTGGCCCTAGGCATAGCGAACGTCCGATGTGACATGCTAATGCTAGCCGGTATGGTGCCATTGAAATAAGAGCTTGGATGTTGTGGTTGTGGAGCATAAGTTGTTGAAACAATGGAAGGGGTAGGAGCTATATGAGTAAGAGGACCCAATGGTGTATATGATTGGTACACGCTTGTAGGTACTGCTCCAGGCATTGAGCTACCATGTAGCGGTGCTTTACTAACAAATGAGGTCCATGGCATGTTTCTTGGCATGCCCATCATTGGGGTAGGCATGGTAGCCATGGTGTCATCAAGGGAAAGATGAGCTAGATTTGGAAAGGTAAAGCTATCACTTGTGGGCTCAGATTGCACTAAGACCCCTTGCAAAACAACATATGGAGGATCCATCGGAATTACTACGAGGGAGTCTCCATTTGCAATAAGGTTGGTTGTTTAGCCTTCCCTGTATCCAAGAATCTCATGAGACCCGTTGAAGGCATGCGGATTCCCTTGTCCTATCTCTCTAGCTCAATAACCCTATGGATGACCTCATCAAGTCTTTGTTGTTGATCCTCTACACTAGTAGCACCCTTTGTGGATTGTAGGACATCTAACCAACCTACGTGATAGGTGTGACCTGTGTATAGGTCGGTTAGAGTTTCTGTTTGTAGTTCGTACTCCCAGTTCTCATTTAGGAATGCTCCATCTAGGATTGAGGTGCTAGGGATGTCCTTTGAACTAGATGCAATGTGGCTCTCTATGGGTTGACACCCTTAGTGGTCACTAATTCAGGAGCACTTGATTGCTCTCCTAGCAGGGATATTGACATAAGGGCTTTTGCTTTTAACTCTCTTTGTTGCTCTGCCTTGCGTAAGCTCTTGAGTTCCTTTTCCCTACCCACAATGATATACCGTTCAACCTCTTGCACTTCGGCAAGGCTCCTACCATTAGGTAATATAACCTTGGAGGGGAATAGCTCTGAAGAGTCAGGGGGTGCAATGAATGGAGTATCCACGTGCACACTCTCTAGGAGCATGGGGTCTACGTTGGTCATGAATGGAGAATTTACTTCCCCACCCCCCTCATTTACATCGTTAGCTCCATGTTCGGAGCGAGTGGCTCTACTAAAGGTTTCCTTCAAGCAGCTAGGCACTCTCGGCCTGGACCGTGGGCCCATGGCATGGATGCTTGGCTTGGGCTATCGGGATTAGGCATTGGGTAACCCTCCATGACATCGTAGTAAGAGGAAGAGTCACTAGACGCAATATGCGGGTCCTGAGTGGTACTGCCTTGGGTTCCCGCTGAGGGCCTAGAGCCTAACGTAGAGGAATAATGAGTGCCCGCGTAAACGGAGACACTCTCGATGTACTCGTCCTCTAGCACACGACCAGAGCGTAGGTGCATGTGACCTTAACACTCTAGAATTGGTGAGTGCCTGTGAAGGCCGCTCACCTAGTTTTTTAGGTGTTTACAATCCAAATTTTCTAGTATTTTTGGTCCCTTTTTTAAACCTGGCCATGGAATATGGTGTATGATAGCTCAAAACAAGCGTCTTGGCTAGAGGATGGACCGTGCTTTATAGCCCCTGATTCGGTTACGTACAACCCTCGAAATCCTAAAACTAGTCTTTTCCTAAGGGGGGAGAGGGCTAGAATTAGTAAGTCCAAAGGGTGAGTGTGAAGGGGATGGTGGAGGACTTGAGGTACTTGTCCCACATGCCCTCCCTTCACTTGAGATCCTAGTCTTTATATATAAGGTAGTGTGAGTAGTATATCATAAGACTGAGGATTGAAGCTTTGACTTGGGCTTGGGCTTGGGAAAAGATCCCGATCCCTTCCTTTTAAAATAATATATTTTAATTTTGATATTTCTTTTTAGTCCCAAATATCGCGAGCGTTTTTTAAAATACATTTATTATTTATTTTTTTCAAAAAAACTTTCTAAGGATAATGTGACCGCGTGGACACCGATCTCCCACATGCACACAATAGCTCGTAGGAGCTTTGTCTAACCTCCTTGCAACTAATTAACAACTAATTATTTGTCTAACACAAAATTTTGCACTCACACATAGTCAACTATGCTTCTCACTGTCTACTCTACTTCTCACTGTCTACACTCACTAAAATCTCTACTAACACCTGCACAACAAAAATCTTGCAAAAACTTGCTAATCTTCCCTTTACTGTCACTTAACAGTTCTCACAGAACTCAACAAAAAACATAAAATAGATGGAAGAAAAACTTCCAGAGGTAGCACTGAGTGCTCCTCAAGCTTAATGCAAGGCTTTCCTCGACAACGACGCCAGAAATGTACGCTTTGCCGTCCATGTCGAAGGCTGAGAACTTGCTTGTGCACTGTACATGTGCGATCCTCGAAAGACTGCAAACACACAGCTAGAGAGTCCTAGCAAGCTCAAAGAACAATGGTGTGTCACTCACCTCTCAATGCTTCCATCGTGAAGGATCCTGTGCTATGAAGAAGAAGGAGTTGCCACCGATGCCGCGCTCTACGCCCTCGCCACCACCGCTGATGTCGCCGCAATGCTGGATCACACACACACACTCTCTCTCTCTAGAATATACACACACATTGAAGGAGAAGGAGACAGAGATGGAGCAAGAGCACTTCTTAGCTTACACCTCAGAGAATGAGGATTTTTAGGTCAAATGGACCTTTTATAAGAATTTGGCCCGTTCACACATGGGTGCCCACAGTGGTCAATCGTTGCACAATTGCCGAGATAAGATAAGTGGTGCGCCTCTCACCGGCGATCACCTACACACCTATTGGACCAACAAGCCCGGTCCCTGACTCTACCAAATAGATAATATGACATCCGTCATATGTGACTGCTTATTTGACCGACAAGGCCGGTCCCTGACTCTACCAAATAAATAATAGAGTGTTCATCGTAGGTGATAGGGTGTCTGTGAGGGTTAACATCCTTGCCTCTCTGTGTCTCCCTCGTTGCCTGCGTGCTCCGTGGAGTCTCATTTACGCCCCATTCACACTCGATAACCCATTTAATTGGGCGACTCTTGCATTTTGTGCGGGGAGCCTTGCATTGCCATATTGGGCGTCCTTATTTCCTATGGGCGGGCAGTGCACCACATTTGGTTTACATGTCAACCAAGCATCGCCAACACTAATGTTCGCGTGAATTCTCTTTTCCATTCAAGGTAAAAATTTAGGTGAGTGCGTTCGGAAAAAGACCTTCCCATCGGATCCAATTAAAACAACCATAACTTCCATGCCAGTTATGTTCTTGAATACGGTAGTACTGAGCATAAGATTTGGCATACATCTTGGCCAGAGCATTACTAAACACATGATTCCACATACATCTCAATCAAAGCACTACAAGAGATGACATTCCAGTCAAGGTTCCCTTCAAGCACTTATTTCCCTTTAAAGTACACCATATTTGGCATGAATATCGACCCAATCTAAGATGGGTTAGTGGTATGTTGAGCTGGGTGAGGGAACTGCACGATCTTCAACTGCAGGGAGTGTTGAAGAAGCTAGCCGATGCGAATAACAACCTACTGCCACATCATACAATTGAAGTGGTGGGTTTCTTTGTGTTGCCACATGGAGGTTTCAGACCAGGGACGTCATGTCCTGAAGAAGCAGCTGCCATCGTTGCTTCATCCATCCGCCCTTCATCAACTTGTAAAGAAATAAGTGTGATTTGTGCTTCAAGCCCTTCTTTAGGGGGGTTTCTCACTGGCATGAACCCCAATAAGGTTATGGCTAAAACTCATGACAGCTTTACGGGGGAGGGATTTGATTCTTTTGGTATGAGTACTTCACTCAGCATTGGTGCACTTCACTCAACATTGTTGCAGATTTTGTTTTTGCAGCGAAGGGCAAGAAAAGATGGCATTCGTATCCTGGCTTAGGAAATTTTGCATGGGGAGATCATGTTCAGCCATCATAAGGCTAAGGATGGGTACGTGATGTAGCTAAATTTAGTCTAGAGGTAGTGATACAGAGCTTAGAGGCATGTTGTGCTCACTCGGTGGTTCTAAACTTTATGGTCCATCGAATGATGTCCCAAGTCTTATGAGAGTGGTTAGCAGCGGTGACGGATAACCGAAATTTGATTTTCCAATTTACAATGATGGACAAAGGGTTTTATTTGGCGTAGTGTACCCCCGTGCAAACTATTTAGGATCTGGTTATTAGAGTAGGCATTTGGGGAGCTTCCCACTTTGCTTATGCAATGCCATGGATACTCGAGTTTTGTTCGAGCGAAGAGTTTATGGACTACTGCCCGGTGTGGGTTATGCTCAAGAGCCTTCCTCTATGGCTCTGTGACCATGTGGACTCCATTTCTTCAATGGTGGGACAAAACTTGTTTATTTTGAAGCTACAATGGGTTAGAGTGGGATTGGAGATAAAGGTATGTATATTGTGGAACATGAGTAGGCCCATCCCCAAATATCTAGATCTTAATATGGGAAGATTTGACACCTTTCAAAAAGAGGTGGCATTTTCTGTTGGAATTAGGGTTGTAGAGAAACACACACAGCTTGGAGAAGATGAAGGAAGCTCAAGGCACACAATAGAGAGTATGTTACTTAGTGTGCAATGGAAAGATAGATAGCCCTAGAGTGATGGGCGTATATACAATGCTCGGGGGAAAAAACCTCCTAAAGAGGGAAAAAATGCCCCGGCGGTCCTAGTGTGTTCACACACATCACTACCACATGTATATGGTAACAAATCCCCCTTGGAGTGATGCGGTGAACGAGAGCTGGCACATGAGTAAAGGGAAGTGCCATGCCCTGAGGACAGGATCATTCCACAAAGGGGAGTAAGCCCAAAGCTTTGCGGAAAGCTTCAAGCTTCTCACGAGACAATGCCTTTGTGAAAAGATCTGCAAGGTTGTCCTGTGTTGGCACATAAGCCAAGCTGATCTCTCCTGCTGAGAGCCTCTCCCTGACATAGTGGTAATGCACCTCAATGTGCTTTGTGCGAGCATGAAAAATTGGGTTCCTCGCAACTGCCAATGCGCTCTGACTGTCAGTGTAGATAGTGTTGGCAGTGTCCTATCCAACACCCAAATCAGCCATAAGGCGTCTGAGCCATACACACTCAACCGTAGCTGTGAAGACTGCCCTGTACTCAGCCTCACAACTCGAAGTGGCCACAGTAGGTTGGTTCTTGCTCAACCATGATATACATGAACTACCAAGCATGAAACAAAAACCACTTGTGGACACTCACGTGTCAAAACAACCAGCCCAATATGAGTCCGAAAAAGCATGTAAGTCTGGCGGCAAAGATCCCCCCTTGGGATAAAACAATCCAAGATGTAAAGTGCCACTAAGGTAGCGGAAAATCCTCTTGACAGCCTGCCAATGCTTAGACCCTGGGCTATGCATAAATCTGCTGACCTTTGAGACTGCAAACTGAATATCTGGCCTCGTGTTGCATACATAAATGAGGCAGCCAACAACAGTTTGGTAAAGAGTGACATCAGCAAGATCACCAGCATCATGTAGACTCAACTTCAAACCTGTTTCCATGGGAGTGGCAATAGGTTTGCAATCCTCAAGTCCAAACTTACATAGCAATGTCTCTATGTAACTTTTCTGACACAAGGCAATACCACCATCACACTGCTTAAACTGTATACCCAAGTAATGATGCAACAGCCCCAAATATTTCATCTTGAAAGTAGCATTCAAATCAGCCTTAAATTCAGCAATATGTCTCTCATTTGGTCCAGTGATCAGCAAATCATCAACATAAAGAACCACGATGAGAAATACATCACCCTCACGCTTTACATACAATGTGCTTTCTGTTGGACTGTTACGAAAGCCTTGTTTGACCAAATGAGTGTCAGCTTTCTCATACCAAGCACGAGGAGATTGCTTCAACCCATACAAAGCCTTGTTACATTTGCACACTTTGTCCTCTTGTCCTTTTATGACAAAACCGCGAGGCTCCGTTACATAAACTTCCTCAAATATGTCACCATTAAAGAAAGCAGTAACAATGTCTGATTGATGTACATCCCAACCAAAATGAGCTGCCAATGCACATAGAAAACGCACAGTAGTCATACGACAAGTGGGAGAAAAATTCTCTTCATAATCTATGCCTTTTTGCTGTGCATAACCCTTTGCAACAAGTCGAGCCTTATGGAGATCAATCTCACCATCCGGCTTGCGTTTCAACTTGTAAACCCACTTCGTACCAATGGCCTTTTTTCCAGGAGGCAAATCACATAAAGTCCATGTGTCATTTTCTATAAGTGCATCATATTCTGATTGCATGGCAGCCATCCAATTTTCTGAATTCTGTGCTTCATCAAAAGACAGAGGCTCCTCAACATCATGTAAACTAGACACAGCCAAAGCATAAAAATATGATGCATAAGATGCATGGCGAGAGCCTGAACGAGTACGACTAGACAAAGGTGCATCCAATTTACTGTCACGCAAAGTGTGCACCAGCCATTTTGGCATACCTCTAGCCTGCTCATTTTCAGCCCTTTCCTCATCAAGTACATCATGTACATCTGCATCAGTAATAGGCTGATCTAAAACATTTTCAGAAACCCCCATAGGCTGTACATTTGCCTCATTGGAACTTACATTCGTATTTCCACCACTGAAAAGAGGCAACAAAGTGTCATAAATGTCCTGTGAGCTTACATTACTGTCTCTAGTACATGACAGCAAGGGCTGAACAGAATCTTCCACAAACACTACATCCCGAGAAACCAGAATACGTTTTGTTTGCGGATGATACAACCTGTAACCATTTCTTTCAGCACTATAACCAACAAAAATACATTTGACAGCCTTATCATCCAATTTTCTGTGCTGCACTTGTGGCACCAAAGCATATGCCAAACAGCCAAAAACACGCATGTGCTCAATAGAAGGATTTCTATCATGCCATGCTTCATATGGAGTAATAGACTGCAAAGCTTTCGTAGGACACCTGTTAAGTACATAAGTGGCACACATGATGGCCTCAAGCCAAAAAGAATGCGGTAAAGCTTGACTTTTGACCATACATCGTGCCATTTTCGTCAGTGACCTATTTTTCCTCTCAGCAACACCATTTTGTTGAGGCGTATAAGGCACTGTACATTGGTGTTTTATCCCACGACTAGCCAGAAATGCATTAAATTCATGAGACATATACTCCCCCCCTCGATCGAACGGAGGGTTCCCATAGTACATTTCGAGACATTTTCAGCCATAGCAAAAAATTGTTTGAAGCACATAAAAACTTCGGACTTCGCTTTAAGCGAAAATATACATCTGTCATCCACAAATTTGACTACAAGTCCAAGTCTAGCAAGTGCGGATACAGACAAGAGATTCTTCTTGATCCCAGGTACATAAAGTGCATCAACAAGTGTGAAGGAACTGTCATTAGCAGCAGTGAGCACAATCTTTCCAACTCCCTGAACTGGATAAGAGGCATTGTTGGCACAAGTGACTGAATTCCCATGAGGGACAGACTCGAGAGAGGTAAACAATTCACGATGCGAGGTAATGTGCTTTGTAGCACCACTGTCGAAATACCACACATGTGAATCTGCAGCACTTGACAGGCATGCATCATGGACAACAGGATTGTAAGTGCACTCTGCGCTAAAAGCCCATTCTGCATCAACATCAGCATTACAATCTCCTTTCACAGAAGACTCAACAATGGCTGCATTTGTAGTGGAACCAGCATTTGCAGTGGAACCACCCTCTTTCTTCTTAGCCTCTTTGGCCTTCAACTTAGGACAAGACTTGATCAAGTGATCATTGACTTTACAATAATGGCAACGCATCTTCTTTTTGCCTATATCACCAGAATTGCCAGACGAAGTACTGCCAGCAGAAGCATTAGGAACATAATTTTTGCCACTCGCAGCAGAACCATAAGAAGTGGCTGCATTGCTGTTACCACCCTTTCTTTGAGAAGCAATAAAAGCCTGTTCAACTGCACGCTGCCTAGTCATGTTTTTTCAGGAAAGTGACACTTGCAACAGCAATGTGCATAATGCATCAAACTTGACAACTTCAGGATTTCCTTGGGTCATCAGTCTCCAAGTACTAGCAAAAGTCTGGTAGGAATCTGGTAAGGCATCAAGAACAGTCTGCACAAGGGAACTGTCTGAAATGACTTCACCTGCAGAAATAAGCTGCTCATTGATATCCTTGACACTAGCAAGGAAAGTGTCCATATCATCTTCCTCATGCATAATCTTCGACTCCAGCTCTTTACGTAGCAAAGCAATTTTAGCCTCATTGCGGCTTGCATAAAGACCTGCTAGAATATCCCAAGCCTGTTTTGCAGATTTTGCAGAACGGATGTGAGGAACAATGGTGTGCTTCACAGACAACGCAATCAATGCATGAGCCTGCGCATCCTTAACATCCCAACGAGCTTGTTCTGCCGTAGGCAAAACAACTCTAACAGCTGCAATCCTTGCAGCAAGACCTGCAACATCCTCAACATCGCCTACATCCTCAGAACCAGGACGTACATCAATGCCCTGCACAATGTTCCAGACACCCTTTGACACAAGAACATGTTGCATCATATAAGCCCACATAGGGTAGTTGCCCCCATCCAACCTGTCCTCAGCAGCAAACATCTTGAACACATCTGTGTTGTTGTTGTCAGCCATGGTAAATGCTGCACCTGATGTGAAAATTGCCCGAAAATAGGAGAAACGGAGCGGGAACAACCTGTGCTATATAGCACAAACCGTAGAAGACTGTAAGGCACCTGTTATGCAGAAAACGGCACTGACATAAATTCTGCACAAAATGACGAAATAGCCTGTGCAGTACTGCCTGTAGTGGAAACGGAGGCCGAAATGAGCCCAAATCAAAATTCTGAGCAGACCAAGCTCTTCGAGCTTGCCGAAATTTTTTTCGACCTGCGAACACTCGCCAAAGCTCACTGAAATCGGAGAAAGTGAGCAGGCGTGTGCTGGAGCAGCTGGCGACTAAGCCCGGGAGAACATGACCTGCTCTGATACCAATTGTTGGAATTAGGGTTGCAGAGAAACACACACAGCTTGGAGAAGACGAATGAAGCTCAAGACACACAATAGAGAGTATGTTACTTAGTGTGCAATGGAAAGATAGATAGCCCTAGAGTGATGGGCGTATATACAATGCTCGCGGGAAAAAACCTCCTAAAGAGGGAAAAATGCCCCGGCGGTCCTAGTGTGTTCACACACATCACTACCACATGTATATGGTACCATTTTCCTTGTTTTTCGATGCTTGTTACAAATGTCGCTGAATTAGTCACTATGCTAGGCACTACCCAAGGTAAAAACTATCCGCAATCCGGTGGTCAAGTCAACTTGGAGGTGTGCCACCAGGGATGCCAAGCCTCCTGCGAGCGACAACAAGCCGGAAGAAGAGGCCAGGATCGAGATATGTCTCGTGAGGAGATGGTAAACGAGATGATTTTCCCATCAAAAGAGATGCAAGAGAAACCACATTTGCTTGTCAGACCATTTGTAGAAACTCTGAAAACCATAGAAACCCTCAAGTCTGGCACTGATGTTGAAGACTCTCAGAACCAGAAGCTGGACCTTGTTAGTCATATTGTAAATGTCTCAGGATCTATGACCAGCACTAGTCTGATTATTAGAAAGAAGAAGGAAAAGGAAAAAAAAGTATTCTCTTGCTATTATAGCAAGCCAATGTATGGTTGGGTTGCTGGTTCTTGGTTGTAGTCAGGGTATGCTTACTCGCTGGTATTTCTCTTGGCGGTTTTTCCTTGCATTGGCTTGGCGGGCAAGGGGATTGCTGTGGTAGGGCTCTCTCTTTGGTGGCAACCCCAAGCCAATCTTGGCTTTATGTTCTCATGTGTTCTGAGTGGCTCCCTTAACAGCTAAATGCTTTGTCTCAGGGTGGCACCCTTCATCAATTGATGTATCTATTGGGGTAAAGGTGGATCGGACACACCCCGGACACATCAGAGACGTCCAACCGCCCATTACTTGTACACACCTTATTCTTTACTAGATAAAAGAATAAGGGGATCTCTCACACACATAGTGTTGAGCTGATCCACCCACATCCCGTGTGATCTCTCGCTCTCCTCACACACACCGTATTAGCGCCACAATTGGTATCAGAGCGCATGGTGATTGCAGAGAGCACGAGGGCTTTGAGATCTTCGAGGTGATAGGTCGCTCGCTCTCAACGATGGAGACATCAAGAAAGCGTTGTGAGAATTCACTGGGAGCTTGTGAGCTCAATTGAGAGTGATGTATGCTCTTATGGAAACTCAAAAAGGAGTGTGGACGATTGTGTGTAAGTGAAGGTGCTGCCCTAAAAATTGTGTGCACAAGAACATTGTTTTCAGATTTGTTTTTCTCCTTGCAGAATGTAGATTAAATATTCTGCCCACCCAGCCCATCTGTTTTGACGTGATCTTACAACTTTTCAATTTTTTTTTGTGCAAATTCCTCACCATTTTCTTGATATTCAGCTCAGACTGAATGTATCCAAAAATTGCAGGTTTTCTGTTTTCGCATAGTGTGCAAGTTTGATGCACTTTTGGAAGCACGGTAGGTGCTCAAAGTTAGGTGCATAAATTTTGAGCTGAAGATGCGATTTCAGCTTGTGCAGAGCTTGTGGTTTGAGGGGCTTTTGGTAGATTTACGCAACGAAGTACGGAGGCGTTTACACACCATTGAAGTGGTCTCTTGAGAGACACGCTTTTTGGAGCACACATGTGGAGCTTCTTTCTGAGGTTTTCACATGATATTTTGGCAGTGATTTTGTGCTTGGAATCATGGTCTTTGCGAATGGGTTTGCATATGGTTATGGTGCATGGTCGATGTCCATTGTACATGCATTTTGGGGAGCACTTTTAAGTGCCAGTGAGCTCTCTTGAGAGCATTGTTTTCCCATTGATCAAAATTTTGGATTGCAATTCTTTTGGTGCTTGCTCATTCACGGTCACTCCGTTGATGTATGTTGAGTGCGGATTGCCATTGTATGTGAAAATGTGGAGCCATTTTGGCATTTCTACTCATTGGCATTGAGTAGTGTTATGGTTTATGGTAGAGATTGTACTTGAGTTTTCTCTCAATTTTTAGGAAAAACTTTGACTGACTTTTCTCTGATTCTCACCATGGTTTGCACGTATTCGTACTTTACTCTCTGATGGTTTAGTGCTCGAGTTGACTCTCACTCTAGCAGTTCTCTGCAATTTTTGGGCTTGCGGTTTGCGTTGAGTTTTGACACATTTTGCAAAGGAAATTCTGTTCGTTTTTCCCCGTCTACTCACCATAAAAGTTTGCAGTGTTATGCCATCTTCTACAATGGTCGATATATTCCCATTTGACGTTTGACATGTTTGTCAGCTTGGACATAGCTTGGTGTTCTTGTACCCACTCTCGCAGAAGTGAGGATTACGTATGCTTGTGTGGCTACAAAACATAATGCTTGTGTGGAAACTGAAGTTTGGGCTACCACAATTTTCACAGATGGATGGAGCTGGGGAGATGCCAATAGAGGAGGAACACTTAGATCCACAACCCAACCTAGATGAGAACCTTGTTATAGAAATACCTGTTAACAAGTTGGGACAATACTTTGAGGGTGATGAATCCAATGCAACCATACCAATCACTACTAAGGGATTCACTGTGAAGGGAATCCTTGATGGTGGCGCTAGGGTTAGCATTGTGACTAAAAATTGATGGGAAACTATGGGAAGACCTCACCTTGCGACTACAACCATAGTAGTGAAGATGGCCAATGGGTCTATTGTTAAACCTATTGGGATGCTAGAAGATCTCAAGATCAAGGTCTTTGGACATAAAATAAGGATTAACTTTATTGTTATGGATTTCTCCAAACACACTATGGCATCGGAGATGATCTTAGGACGTCCTTACATGAGAGAAGCAAAAATGGTGCATGACTGGTCTAAAAACCATGTCTCGAGCTCCTTGCAGTTCCAAGATTTTGTCATTCGAGTGGATCTTGTGACGAGTCGAGCACATCCTCTAGGAAACAGGTATATAATTGATCATAGATCTGACACCACAGTTCACTCGGCCCCATTGCAGTATTGTTACACGTGTAAAGCGGACACTGATGTTGGGGAAGATTCTCCTTATATGGATGTACTACCTGGGATGACTGAGTCGGACAATATGGATTGGGTCCACCTAGCAGCAACCATAAACACTTGGGGAAATAGGGGGACGACCTGGGTAACACCTGAGGGGGATGAAATACCACCACTTGTACCCTTAAACATGCTAGAAGCAATGCATATATCTTTTGATGATCTACAAGATGAAAGTTTGACTGGCATTGAAACCAGTAGCGCCTCACAAGACTATAGCCCACACGATTTGGGGTCAGAATCATCAGTTGAAATTGACTCTGAGGACAAAGAATCTGAGTTAAATATTAGTGCAAATGTGGGGACAAACCATTCAGGGCCCAGTGGTAACCTAGATGATAATCTATCCAAGGGAGAAGAAGACACAAGTAGTGATTCATCTAGTGAGTCTTCACTAGAAATCGACCGTAATAGAGAATTAAACAAGAAGAGTAAGAGATATAAGAGGCGACGATATCGAGCAAATGTGCGTGCTGGAATAAATTAAAAGAAATCTACCGCAGAATGGCTTAATTATATAGGGGCATGTGATGCTCATCGAAAGTTGGTAGATAACTGGGGTGAATACCTTCAAAGAGTTATGTGGTGTAGTCCACAACCCATTGACATCGCACAACTAGAGGCTACAGAGCAGCCAAGGTTGAGCCATACCATAAGGAGACGACAAAATCGAGAGTTATCTCAACAACAAAAGGAATCAAAAGTTAAATCACAGTCCACAGAACAACACGACCCGACAGACTTACACCCTGGACCTGAACATTTCAAATCCTATACCACAGAGGAATGTAAGGTTGTGTATACAAAGGCCCAAAGAAAACCTATCGATGGGAGCAATGGAGTCTATGATGGTCCAAGGATAGTTAAGGAAATAGAGTTAGCAGACCCAGGAGAAGAGTCTAAACCTGTCTTCATTGCCCAAGATCTGACAACGACTGAGGAGTGTGTACTTAAAGGACTTATCAAGGAATTCAGGGATATATTTGCTTGGACATATCATGATATGAAAGGTGTTCCACCTTTCGTGGTGCAGCACACAATCCCCATGAATAGCATGAATAAACTAGTTCATCAATGACCCTACCCAATGAATCCTAATCATGCAAAGATCGTTCAAGAAGAGATTGAAAAGCTTGTGGAATGCGGATTCATATACCCTATTGAGCACTCAGAATGGGTGTCTCTAATAGTGATTGTGCCAAAAAAGAATGGGAAACTCAAAGTGTGCGTAGATCTCAAGAAGGTCAATGCCGCCACTAGGAGGGACCCTTACCCCATGCCATATTCGGAACATGTGCTTGAAAGAGTTGCAGGGAAGGAAGCTTATAGCTTTTTAGATGGGTACTCTGGCTACAATCAAATCACAACTGCGCTAGAGGACCAAGCTAAAATAGCCTTTATAACCGAATTTGGAGTGTTTGCTTTTCGTGTTATGGCCTTTGGCTTAACCAATGCCCCTGCTACCTTTTAAAGATTAATAAACACTGCTTTTAGAGAATATTTGAGGGAGTTTTGCAAAGCTTTCTTAGATGATCTTTGTGTTTATTCCTCTTGGAAAGAACATCTATCATGCTTACGAAAAGTGTTTGAGAAGTGCAGCTTGTATCACATCTCCTTAAATCCTTTCAAATGCCAATTTTGGGTTAAACATGGAGTCATTTTAGGGCATATAGTGTCCAAAAATGGGATTTCCACAGATGAGAGCAAAATTAAAGCCATTGCTAAATTGCCACCACCTACAAACTATAAGGGAGTTCAAAGATTCATGGGCCATGTTGGTTATTACCGACGGTTTATTTTAAACTTTGCCGAGATAGCTCATCCTTCGTACAAGCTTCTTATTGAGTTCCACTGGACTGCGGAATGTGACTATGCTTATGAGTCATTGAAAAAGACCTTGACTAGCGCTCCTATTCTACGAGTGCCCGATTGGAATGTAATTTTCCATGTGCATATTGATGCATCAAACTTTGCTATTGGGTGTGTTCTAGCTCAACCAGGAGAACATAAATTGGACTACCCCATCAGCTTTGTAAGTCGTCAATTGAATGATGCCGAGAGAAACTACACCACTACAGAGCGAGACGGTTTAGGTATGATTTATGCAGTGAAGAAATTTCGCTACTACCTTCTGGCCAACAAGTTTGTTTTCTATGTTGATCATCAAGCCTTGTTGTATCTCGTAAATAAACCTTGTTCCACGGGAAGAATTACACGATGGTTGCTAATTCTCCTTGAGTTTGATTTTACCATTGTGGCGAGACCTGGTAAAAGACATGTCATGGCGGATCATTTGTATCGCATACCCAATGGTGAAGCCCCTACTGGAGTCGATGATGAATTACCCGGCCGATACTTTTCTATTCCTAGTCAAAACCATACTTGAATGGAGTGAGAAGATTGTGAACTTTCTAATTAATGGTTTTCCACCCAAAGAGCTTTGTAAGGACATAGCTCGAAAACTGTTAAAAGAATGTGAACCTTACTCTCTCATTGCAGGAACTCTCTGCAGGATAGGGAGGGACGATATTCTAAGACGTTGTGCCCGTGAGGATGAGTATTTGTACATACTGCAAGAAGCCCACATGGGTATAGCCGGAGGACATTTCTCGGGGGGACTAACAGCTAGAAAGGTGTTGCGATCAGGCTATTGGTGGCCAACCTTATTTAAGGATGCATCACTTTTTGCAAAAGGATGTGATGAATGCCAACGTTACAAGATCACTCAACGAAAGCATAGGATGCCATTAAAGTGACTCAACCATTTCAAAAATGGGGTTTGGACTTTGTAGGTCCAATTAGTCCGGCAGCTCGTAGCACTCAATCTCGATATATTATCGTTGCCACTGACTATGTAACAAAGTGGGCGGAAGCCAGGGCGACACGAAAGGCTGATGCGAGGTGAATTGCCAAGTTTCTCTTTGAGAACATTATTACAAGATTTGGTTGTCCCTTTGAGATTGTGAGTGACAATGGTACTCATTTTATAAATGGAGTAATCAAAGAACTCACTACTAACTTCATGATAGCTCACCATAAGCCCACACCTTATTATCCGCAAGCAAATGGCCAAGCTGAGAGCACCAATAAAACCTTAATCTCTATCTTGACCAAAACGGTGGAAGCTCATCACACAGATTGGGATTTAAAGTTAACTTCAGCTTTATGGGCTTATCATACTGCGTACAAAGTTGCCATTAATTGCACACCGTTTAAGATGGTGTATGGCCAAGAAGCGGTTATGCCATGGGAGTTTGTCGTTCCTAGTCTTCGAGTAGCTTCTCAAGAAGGTTGGGACGGTAACTCTTTAGTTGAGCGATTATATATCCTTGAAAGGCTAGATGAAGAGAGGCAATTAGTTGTGCAAAATGCACTTGTGGAGAAATATAGGAGAAAGAAATGATTTGACCATCATCTAAAAAACAAAGATATCAATGTTGGTGATAAAGTCCTTATGTATGGAGTGAGTAACGAAAAGAAAAAGCTGAAATATGCAGGAAAAGGACCATATAGAGTATGTGAGATCACCCCACAAGGAACCATTCGTGTGGAGACTCTTGATGGAGTTGAAACCATTGGATTCCTCAATGGGAGCAAATTTAAAAGATACTATGATCCTTTAAGCCAAGAGGAGCTACGTGCCATCCATACGAAAAAGACATCCAAGGCTCAAACAGAATTGAAAAAGATACAAGCTCAAGCTGAGGCAAAAGAGCGCCAACAACGCATAAGACGCCAGCGAGAGGCTAAACCTTGGAGTTACACATGCATTCCACGTTGAAACAGAGGATGATTGGTTGGACTCTGACACGCCTCTACGATACCCTATTGAGTTAAATAGTGCCTATGGAAAAGTGCTATATAACGCCTTATTGGACACGGGTGCTAAATATAATCTGCTATCATATGTGGTGTGGTGTCAGTTAGGGAAGCCACCTCTATCTGAGAGTATTATCCAAGTCAAGGGTGTCAACAAGAAAAAAACTACGGTTTTTGGAATGTGGCACACTTCTGTCAGTTATGACAATGGGGTTGTAGCTCAAGACTTTTTGGTCATGCCTACTAGAACTATGGAGGGTAATATAAACCTAGGACGCACGTGGATGATAGACACCAAATGCACTATTGATTGGGAGACTAGGGGTGTCACAACGCAAAAACCAACTCTTATCCCTACCACTAAAGCCATAGTCCCTGAGATATTGCCTAAGGAAATAAAACCCAACACATTGCATGTCCAGGAGTTTGAACCATACCTCCCCATAGCCCAACTCTCTAGAGCTTCAACTGATGTAGTTGAAAGAAAGCTTGAGACACACAAGAACCATCCTAATATAACAAAGAAAACATACAGGTGGGTCCCTAAAGCTTCTTTAGTGACCATGGCTGATACTAAAAAACGGAAGCCTCGTAAGAAACGTCCCACTCACTCCAAGAAATGTAAAGAAACATTGCGTTGGATTCCTAAACGACTATTGGAAGCCCAAGGATACTATGAAGGAAATGATCAAATCTGGGTGCTCAAACGTAAATTGTACTCTTACCTGTCACCTGGCCCATGTAAACCCAATCCTGTGGCTCCGAAACAAATTGAAAATCGTGGAAAGGAAAAAATCACAGAATGTTACACACTCGCTCAAGAGCTAGTTTGGGTACCAAAGAAAGAACAATTTGTTCCACCTAGCTCAGGAACAGGGAAGTCAAATGAAGCTTCTTGCTCTTCATGTAGTTCCTATACGCAAATAGAAGCTTCGACACAACCTCCACCTACCATTGTACATATCCATACAAGCAATAAAGATTTTGCACCTCCCGTTTTAGGTTCACCACCTACAACAATGTTGCAAATAAAATCATGGGAGAGTACCTACCACCCTTGCAACTAGATGAAACACATAGGGCGATCGAAAACTATTGGTTAAAGCCTTCACCCATAACAACTTGGAACAATTGGTTTCAAAAGGTGACGACATCATTCCAAAAGGTATGATCTACCCAAGGAAGGGGGAGTGTTTGCTGACATCCATCATTCACTTGCTTCCCTCTCAACCTTCTGTTGGGATTAAAGCCCAAGTGGCCTCTTATGCGGATATGGCCGGCCGCCCGCCTAACTCACTTACCTCTAACTCTTTGTATATACTAACATATTCTTTGTGAATACTAAGGAATTGGTAGATAACCCTTCTAACAGATCTCTGTGTACTGTACTGTGTAAGCTCACTGTGTGTGTGTGTGAGAGAGAGAGAGTCGACCCACGCTCCGCTCCGCGACTTCAATTGGTATCAGAGCCTTGGTTCAGTGCGGATTTGCGCAATCGCGCGCGCGCGCACTTTTTCGGCAGATTCTGGATCCGGAGTTCGAAAATTCACACTCGGCGTTCCGGGAGCGTTTCCACCAAGCGACCTGGGGTTTTACCCCCCTTTCGAAGCCGTTTATGCCCTCAGAATTTCGTTCTGAGCACTACAGCAGAAGATAGATTTCAGCCGCAAAGAAATCCGTCTTGTGTAGATTGGCAAGCAGGAGGTGGTCGACATCAATATCGACATCGACATACATCACTTATTCGTCTTCAGAGCATCATCTATAGACCAGGTACACATATATATCATCAGATATATATATTGCAGTCTGCATTGCTACTTCTTGTGCTTGCCAGGTTCCAGGGGAGGTGTGGCCATACGACGGCTTGACACCACTGGCATGTATTGCAGATTGATGTACTGTGATTGTGGGTCTGCTAGTTGTGAGTCACGCTAACAGACAGACCGCCGCAGCGGTCATAGGACAGTGATTGGTCTATTATAGGATGTATGCTAGTTCTGGGCAGTTTGCTGAGCCATCTGAGAGGGTCGTGTGTGAGGTTTTTTGAAGCCAAGCACTGGGGGCTGGGTTACCCAGTGTGAGGTGGATTAGGTTGCTGGAGTTCCCCTCTACACGCATCCTCTTCGGCGACTTTTATCCCTTAGGATGTATGACTTTGTGTAGACACTGGATTGCATCTTATGCGTCAGGCCGTTGAGGCATTGTTCAGAGTTCAGTCTTGAGACAGATACAGGTTCTGTCATCGCCCAGAGAGGAGACAGTGTATGCTTACAGGATTTGTCACTGGTCAGCTATTTATGATTGTTTCTTGAGCTATCTTTTGGTTCCCAGAGCTCAGTTTACAGGGGAGACTCTGTCAAAAATTTTCAAAATACTGACAGTTCCTGAGGAGAGGTGTTCAGCTTGTTGATTACAGCTTGTTTACTGTGTACAGAGGCCAGTTTACAGGGGAAACTCTGCCGGATTTTTCTCAGGAGTAAACAGTTTGGCAGATATGGCATCTTCTCAAAGTGAGACTCTTTACAACATAAAGAAGCTGGATGGCACAAACTTTCCATTCTGGAAGAAGCAGATTTGGCAGGTTTTGGTGCAGAAAAAACAAGTGAAGCCACTGAAGCTCAAAGGGGAGAGACCAGAAGGTATGGCTGAAGATGAGTGGGAAGAGCTTGACGAGTTAGCTTGTTCCACAATCATGCTGACACTGGCAGAAAATGTTTACTTCAACGTAGCAGAAGAAACTACAGCGTATGGCGTATGGCAAAAGCTATGTGATATGTACGAGAAACAAAGTGCTGCTTCTCAGATTTACTGGCTCAAGAAATTGGTGGATTTGAAGATGAAGGAAGGGACAGCCATGTCAAATCATCTGAATGAATTTCACTCAATTTTCAGCCAGTTAACAGCACAAGAGATAGTCTTTCCAGATTCAGTGAAGGCTATGTTTCTCTTAATCACTTTGCCAGACAGTTGGGATACTTTTCGTACAGCGTTAAGTAATTCTGTCACGCCAGAAGGTCTTACAAGTGCCAATGTAGAAGGCAGCTTGCTCACAGAGGAAGTGAACAGGAAGAACATTGACAAAGGCAAAGGCAATAGTGCTTTGGTCGTTCGAGGGAGACAACAGTTTAAAGAGAAGAAGGGTAAGAAGGCACAAAACCGAAGTAAGTCTCGTGATTCGAAGTCAAAGGATGACATAGAATGCTACCATTGTGGCAAGAAGGGTCACATGAAGCGAGACTGTACGAAGTGGAAACAAGAAAAATGCAAAACAAAGAGTTTTGAGCAAGATGAAAAGAAGAGTTCAGTGAAGATTGAAGAGGTGAATGTCACAGGATCTGGTTCAGACAGTGATTCTGGTATAGCAGCTGGTGACATCTTCCTTACAAGCAATCTTGATTCTGTTTTCTTGACTGCAGAGGATGGACATGCTATGAGTGATTGGATTATCGACTCAGGGGCATCTTTACATGTTTCTCCGCACAAAGAGTGGTTTACATCATATGTGGCTACTAAAGACTATGTCAGACTTGGCAATGAGCAGGTTTGTGACATACTTGGAGTGGGAGATGTGCAGTTGAAGTTTCAGAATGGCTCTTCTTTATGGCTCAAGAATGTCAGACATGTTCCAGCAATCCGAAAGAGCTTGATTAGTACAGGGAAGTTGGATGATGCGGGTTATGTGACAGTTTTTGGGAACAACGCTTGGAAGATCTCCAAAGGTTCGATGACTGTAGCACATGGCAGCAAGTCAGGAACTCTGTACACTTTACATGTTTCAGAGGTTAAAAACCATGTAATTAATGTGATTGAGCAGCCAAGTGTGTCACTGTGGCATCGTAGGTTGGGACATATGTCAAAAAGAGGAATGGAAATACTTTCTCATTATGGTTATTTGCCTGGCTTTTCATTTCAAGATTTCGAGTTTTGTGAGCATTGTGTTTATGGTAAGCAAACACAGGAACCGCACAGATCAAAGAGGAATCGTAGGGACGAACGGTTAGCTCTTGTACACAGTGACCTATGCGGACCAATGCCTAGTTTGTCACTAGGGGGAGCAGCGTACTTTTGTACATTCATAGATGACTATTCTCGCAAAGTATGGGTTTACTTCTTGAAGCACAAGGATGAGGTGCTCAAGGTCTTTAAGACATTCTTGCAGCTGGTGGAGAATCAGAGTGGTCAGAAGCTGAAGTGCTTGAGAACTGACAATGGTGGAGAGTACGTTTCCAAAGCTTTTCAAGACTTTTGTGAAGCAAAAGGGATTAAGCGGGAACTTACTGCACCATATAATCCTTCACAGAATGGGGTTGCAGAACGTATGAATAGGACCATACAAGAGAAGGTCAGAAGCATGTTGTCAAATGCTGAGTTGCCTGATGGATTTTGGGCGGAAGCAGTGGCTACAGCAGTCCATTTGATCAACAGGTCTCCTAGTAGGGTTCTGGATAAGAGTGCAGTGGCCGAGATGCTATGGACAGGCAAGGCACCTTCGTATAAGCATCTCAGAGTCTTTGGTTGTGAAGCTTATAGCCATATTCCTAAGGAGTTCAGAAATAAGTTAGAACCAAAGAGCAAGAAGTGTATATTTCTTGGCTACGGAGAATCGGGCGAGATGGGTTACCGGCTTTGGGATCCTGAGTCCAGAAAGCTTATTCGTAGCAATGATGTGCATTTCAATGAAGCCAAGTTTCACGCTAAGCCAGAGAAGACAGAGGAGATCAGAAGAGTTGTCTTCAGGGAAGATGGACCTAGTGCTAGCACATCAAGACAGCATGGTCAGGCTCAGGAACAGCCTATAGTGGCTAGAGAGGCAGAATCAGTTGTGGTGAGACGTTCTGAGCGTGTCTCCAAACCACCTGATCGTTATGTGCCATCTCTAAATTATGTCATGCTCACAGATTGCGGAGAACCATCTTGTTACAAGGAAGCATTACAAGTGGTTGACTCGAAAAAATGGCAGTTGGCCATGCAGTCAGAGATGACAGCTCTGCATAAAAACCAGACATGGAAGTTGGTTAAATTACCACAGGGCAAAAAGGCTCTACCTTGTAAATGGGTTTACAGGTATAAGATCACCGCTCATGATAGTCAGCCAAAGTACAAAGCAAGGCTTGTTGCCAAGGGCTTTAAGCAAGAACAAGGCATTGACTTTGATGAAGTCTTCTCTCCAGTGGTCAAGATGACTACATTGAGATGCTTTCTTGCATTGGTTGCTATATTGGATTTGGTGTTGCACCAAATGGATGTCAAGACAGCGTTCTTGCATGGTGATTTAGATGTGGAAATTTACATGCAGCAGCCAGAAGGGTTTGTTGAGAAAGGCATGGAACATTTGGTATGCCAGTTGTTAAAGAGTCTTTATGGCTTAAAACAATCACCGAGGGCATGGTACCATAAGTTCCACCAGTTTATGCTTTCTCAAGGCTACAAACGTAGTGAGTTCGATCACTGTCTATATACAAAGAAGGCTAAGGATGGCAGTTGGCTGATCCTTATTTTGTATGTGGATGACATGTTGATTGCCGGCAAACACTTGGAAGAAATTTCAGCTTTGAAGTCAAAGATGGCAAAATCGTTTGACATGAAAGACATGGGTGAGGCAAGTCATATACTTGGTATGCGCATTGAGAGAGACAGATCAAAGAAGTTGATTTGGTTATCTCAAACAGAGTATATTGACAAGGTTTTGCAACGTTTCAATATGGAGAAGGGAAAGGCATTGAGTGTTCCATTGCCACCATATGTGAAACTTAGCAAACAAGATTGTCCTGTGTCTGAGGAAGAAAAGGCTGAAATGGATAAGATTCCATATGCGTCTGCAGTGGGTAGTTTGATGTATGCAATGATTGCTACACGTCCGGATATTGCATTTGCAGTGGGAGTGGTTAGCAGATATATGTCAAATCCCGGCAAGAAACATTGGGAGGCAGTGAAAGGTATCATGAGATACTTAAAACATACAAAGAGTATGCGCATATGCTATGGTAGTCAGGATTTGAGTGTCAGAGGATACACTGACTCAGATTATGCAGGAGACTTGGATAAGAGGAGATCTACATCAGGCTATGTCTTTACATTGGCTGGCGGTGCCATATCATGGCGATCTCGATTACAAGATTGTGTTACGCAGTCTACTACAGAAGCTGAGTATGTTGCAGCAAATGAGGCATGCAAAGAAGCTATTTGGCTTGGTAGATTGGTTGCAGACTTGGGAATCAATGCAGATATGCCAGAGTTATATTGTGATAGTCAAAGTGCTATACAATTGGCAAAGAATCCAGTGTTCCATTCGAAGACTAAGCATATTGATGTGAAGTATCACTTCATTAGGGAAGTACTTGAAGACAAGCAGATACAACTGCTGAAGATCCACACCAAGGACAATCCTGCTGATCTACTCACAAAGGGACTTCCAGGAGAGGGTTTTGTGCATTGTCGTGAGTTATTGGGCATTG
Organism: Adiantum capillus-veneris; assembly: GCF_014529385.1. Classification (NCBI taxonomy): domain Eukaryota; kingdom Viridiplantae; phylum Streptophyta; class Polypodiopsida; order Polypodiales; family Pteridaceae; genus Adiantum; species Adiantum capillus-veneris. The sequence goes on along the minus strand of NC_140959.1, from coordinate 120,692,149 downwards.
GATAGATGGCAGCCATGTAAATCTTTGTACATTTATGTTCATAGATTTAGAGTTACTTAAAGTGCCACATTGGACTTTAAGTGGGAGGTTGTTGGGATTAAAGCCCAAGTGGCCTCTTATGCGGATATGGCCGGCCGCCCGCCTAACTCACTTACCTCTAACTCTTTGTATATACTAACATATTCTTTGTGAATACTAAGGAATTGGTAGATAACCCTTCTAACAGATCTCTGTGTACTGTACTGTGTAAGCTCACTGTGTGTGTGTGTGTGAGAGAGAGAGTCGACCCACGCTCCGCTCCGCGACTTCACCTTCCTCCTTGACCTCTCAATCTCCAATCCTAGGGAATGTATATATAAAGACTTATACTAGTTCTAGCAAACAAACAAAAAAAAGATTAAAAAAAAAAGAAAGTAAAAGAGCAAGAGCGACTAGCAACGAGAGAGCACCGTATCAGATCCTACACATAAGTCTAAATTCACCATGTCACATCAAGCAGCACACAAAAACAACTCATGTTTTAAAGACCTAACCAAATCTATCTGTATTCTCACAGATGGCTATTTCACCAGAGGCATGCGCTTCTATTTTTGATGAAAGGTACCCTTTTTCTTTTTCTCAAGTGTTTCACATCTGCTAACCTGTACTTTCTTGCGAATGGGATTTGGTAGAGAGACTTGCCCGTGAGCGAAATTTTGAGGAGTTAGAATGGCTGATACGTCTATGGATAACTAGTGATCCCTACCCAGTAGCGAATGTTTCTCCGGTGGCACATGCTTTTTCTTTTGCACAAGATGAGTATCCACGCATCGCGAGGTTCTTGATTAACACGCTTGCGCAAGAGGATGATGAAGAAGAAATAATAGAGAACGAGGAAGACTATGGCCTCACGGAAAATGATTTCGTTTATCTAGATGATGAGGATAGAGGCCTAGCCTTAGGGTGGCCACCTAGTTTATATAATATCCTCTTTCCTTGATTCTAAAAGGGATGACAGATAGGTAGGTTAGGGGTCTGGATTGTGTTTTGAGTTTGTTTTCTAGGAGTTTTAATTTTTTCACACTGACATGCCTCCTAGAGGTATAGTGCTTGTTTTTTGGATGTGTTAGGTAGGACTTATATGGATTTCCATCCACAAGGCTGAGACATCTGCTTCGACGAAATGAGCAACTCCATACCTCTAGGTGTACTACTTTCCATGATTCATGTTGGTGGATATGTATAATTGCTAATTATGATTTTTCATGGTTTGTTTGAGTGCAATAGTTATGTTTGTTATCTGCCATTATAGATGTATAAATTTGTCTTTGCTTAAGTTGATGGACTAGAGTTTAATCCTATGGATGAGCCTTGAGATTAGGAGAGCGTGACTTTAGGTTAACTCATTTCCTTGACCACTAGGCCTAGATAATAAAATTATCTAAGTATTTGAGACCTTAGGAATGTTTAAGGCATAGAGAAGCTTGCTCACTTAAACAACAAAAACACTAGTGAGAATACAAAGGAAATGGAAGCAAAAAACATAAGTGCCACAAATGAAAAATCTAATGCTGGAAGAGAACTCCTGGCTTGATTTGGTACTTCACTCACATGTATTGTCTATGGTACTAGAGCCCTAGAGGTTCCCAGTGTGGGCGCTTTTCTTTGAGAAGCAAAAAGCCCCGGATATACAAAATAAGCACACACGTCAAATGATTGTGAACCAAAGTAAAAAAGAAAAAAAAGACAAAAATGAATGCACATTTAAAAGACTTCCATCGAGCTTACAGTTAACTTTTGTTTGCAGTTGTGAGAGCTAGTTGGCTAATCAAAGCTGAAAAGCACAATTAGGAAATTTTGCATTTAGATAATCTTCTTAGCTTAGTTAGTACTACAGTAGTTGTTTTAACATTAGTCATAGCTAACTAATTGATAGACTCACCCATAAGCCCAAAACTCTTGATTAATTAATTTACTCAAAGTGCGATTTATTTGTCCTTAATGGCAGTCTAACATTTCATAAATCTTGCATTTACTCATTTCCACATGAACCTTACATTCCCCTCATGATTTATGGCCATATAATTCCGCTTGGGCTGAAACAGTGACTTTGCCTTGCAGATTCAAATCCAGATGCTCTACAACATGGACATAACAAGCTTCAACTCAATAGCTTCCGAGGACGGAATCTACATCAAGAAGGGGGGCATGTTAACCCTCGTGGCTCATGGACACCCTATCGCCTACGACGGACGTTGTATTATTTATTTAGTAGAGTCAGACACCGGGCTTGTCGGTCCAATAGGAAAAGGGTAGAGTGATTGCCGATGAGAGGCACAATCTAACTGGAACACGCAAGGGTTAGTTGGCTAATCATGGGCGCCTAAATGTGAATGGGACGAGCTCATATAAAGGTCACCTAAACCTAAAATTGATCTATTCTCTCAGTGTGCAATAGAAGAAGTGCTCTTGCCCTATTTCCATCCCCATCTCCATTGTGTGCTCATAGGTGTGTGTGTGTGTGTGTGTGCGTGCGTGCTTAAGGGAGAGAGGGAGAGAGTGTGTGTGTGATCGAGCATTGCGATGGCACCTGCGGCGGCGAGGCGGTTGAGCACAGTACGGCGGCGGCTCCCTCTTCTTCGCAGCGAGGAATCCTTCACGGCGACAAGCGTAGGGAGGTGAGTGACACACCCCTGTTCTCAGTGAGCTTGCTAGGCCTGCTAGTTGTGTGCTTGCAGCCTTCATGGCTCGCACACGGTGCTCGGCAAGTCCCTAGCTCCGACACGTGCGGCAGACGCGCATATCTTACAACCCTTGTGAAAAGCACAACCACTCATATTTGTGCATAGGCAGCCACAACTTGTATTTGTGCCAGGGGAGGCTTGTGTGTGCCTACACTCTGATGTTACACCCTTTGTGTCTAGGGGAGGCAACTTTGTGTTCAAAGGGAGGCTTGTGTGTGTGCCTCACCCTAGTGTGTTTTGAGGGGAGGATTGTGTGAGTAATATGCAACCAAAACCCACACAGGGGAGGATTGTTGGGATGTGAGTTTTTGTTGCATCTCTTGTGTGAACAACCCCTTCCACCTCATGTGTCAATAACCCATGTGAAGAACCTCTTACAACCCTTGTGAAAAGCACAACAACTTGTATTTGTGCATAGGAAGCCACATCTTGTATTTGTGCATAGGCAGCCACATATTATGCCCATGTGTCAAAAGGTTGTCCCTTTTATATAAGCCTATATAGAGGCACATTCTGCTGAATAAATGTAAGTTTTATCAGTTGCAATATACCCTATTGTATTGTGCAATAGTCTCTCTCTCAAGCTCTACACTAACCTCTCCAAACCATGCCATTAGCATGAATGACACACTAACCTATCCACCCAAACCCTACATATAGTTATGCACTTTGCGCTCGGTTGAGTAGTTTGTCTCAGTTTATGCTTGCAAATAGAAGATTGTGGAGTTGTTTTATGCATATATGAGTATCGATTTTTCCTTTGTTTCCTCTCTTGCCTTTCAGAGTGATGAGGAGAAGGACTATGTGTTGATCTTTTCCTCTTGGGAGGAGTGGGCGATCGTCTAGACCGCCGTCTTCGTGGAGCCACATCTTCAGAGGAACTTAAACTTTCATTGCTTTCTTGCTCTTTGGATTCCTCCTCTCGAATGGGAGAGAGTCTTCTTTTGGGGGTCTCTTCAAGAGGCCTCCTAAGCTCTCTCTCCTCTTGGAGAGGAAGGGAAATTCCATAAGCACGAAGTTGTTGAGTAACTTCGGCTTGCAAAGCAGGGTTGCCCATAGCTTGCTGCAACTTATTGACGAGATAATTCACAAACATGGGAGCATCATCATTAGCACCTTCATGTGCAAAATCAAAGCTATCAATTTGTTCATTCTAGTCTCTTTATTATTGTCACAGCCATGTTAACAAAATTTATGTATGTACTTAATGTATACTTTGGCAATTCAAAGCCTTAGTTGCCACTCCTCTTAGCCTTTGAAAATCGGCTCTTAAGTATCTACACCCACGGCTCAGAGTGGTTAATTATAGAGAGTAGAGGAATAGGTCTAACATAGCAGAGTTGCTGAGGGCTAGCTTCTTTCGGACTTCTTATGGCTCAATAATGGTAAAGCCGTAGGCAAGTCTAAAAAGAATCCATTATTAAGTCCAAAGCTCCCGAGGTGTGCACCATCCCCCACATAGTGGGCTCAACAAAACCGATAATAGATCCCTGTTCCACTTACCCTAATATAATTAACAACATCAACCATTTATAGGCTGCTTAAGGACCTCTCTTCTTGAGCAAGAAAAGAGAAACCAAATGCTTTGATACCAATGTAATGGAATTGGACTATTTAACTTAAGAGTAGCGGAAATTAATGAGAGTACTTTTGAGAAATGACTTTGTGAGCATAGCGAGTGAACATAATTGAAGATAACAACATAATCATAGCAATTAGCTAACTTGGCATGAACAATACTTTTGCAAGAGAGAGAATTTAGAGAACATGACAACAGTTGAGGACCGGATTTATGTGGAGCCAGTCCCCCCTCCAATAGGCATTTGTATTATGATTTCTCCCATTAAGAGAGACTTGTTACAATACAATCTTTGTGTTCCTTGTGACCTAGGTGATGCAATGAAGATGGAAAGCTTCATGGATCACAAACATAACATAAACTTGAAGAAAATCTTTAACTATCCCAAGCCTCAGTCCCAAGACCTCAAACACCTTCGAAGGTGGAGAGAGCTAGCAGGGAATGAGGGTAGGGAAGAGGAAGAAGAAACATTTCGTAGGAGAAAGAATTAGTTCCTCACTTATCATAACTCTTGTTGCTAGCATACATAATAGCATAGTAATGAAGAATAAGGAGATGGCAAGCTTAAGCATTGAAGCATGGATCTTGGTTGGATTTGCACTCCATATCCAAGAGTGTTGGTGTAGGCTCTCAACCTCTACTTGCTTCGAGAAGGAGAGGGAGCTCTTGCACTTTGCATAGCACACAATGAGAGTGTTTGTGAGTGTGTGTGGGTGAGTATACCCCCTAAGCAACCCCCTAGCTTGCTTGGGTCGACCCCCCCTTGTAGCTCATGCTTGAAGCTCATTGGACCCCTCTAGGCCTAGCCAATCACAAGCAGAAGGCATTACAAGCAGCAAGGGTAGCCTTGAGACAAGTGTCCCCCTTTCCCCTTTGAGAGAGAGGGCTAGATAAATGCTAAATCATTTAATTAAGTCTCCTAGATTATTATTGGACCCCTTGGGTGGCCAACCAATAGGCTTCAGGCACACCATGAGGGCAACATGAGGAGGAACTTGACAAGTGTCCCTTTTGCTTTCTTTGTACCATGCATGCCTTGTGTGAGTGTGTGGGTGTTCTCTCTCATCCCCCCTCATGTAGGGCTCGCCCCCTCCTTGTAGGGATTGAATATTTGACTTTTTGACACCTCAAGCCCCTCATACATAGGCCCAGTTCCCACCACAAGCTTGGCCGTTAAGCACTTTAAGCTTGGGCTAGGTTCTCACCTTAAGTGCAACCCTAGCATCTCAAGCATGTCAAGCACCTCAAGCATCTCAATAATTAAGCACCTCAATCATCAAGCACCTTAGTCATCAAGCATGACAAGCAGGACAAGCACCTCGAGCTGGGTCGGGTTCCCGCGCCTCAAGCTCAACCCTAGCTTACCTAAGGTCAAAGGCCTTTTACACACATTATTGGAGGTCTTCAATGAAGATAACCCTAAGGTCTTATGCTCCATTTGTTAGCCTTGCTCTTTGATAGACCATCTCTCATTTGGGCCCCTTTACCATTGGCCCCGTGTTGAGATAGATCTATAAGCAAATGTCTATATCTTAACACTTGTTCCCGTTTATTCTCCCACATTAAGTGATCAATTTAATATGAGAAAATCATTTGGGATATTAGATTTTATGACATCGTGGGTTTCCACTTTTGAAGGTTGGATATGCTCTCATTGTTTCAACATCGATGGAAGCTTGGGTTTGTCAGGCTTGTGGACTGACTAGCTGCCGCACTGATGTTGGGAGTTGTGGATGAGGATGTGACAGTGGTTAAAGCCTTTGGTGAAATTCGCCTTGTTTTCTTCAAATCTAGTGGTTTATGTTGCTCGTAAGACTGTTGTCACGGTAAGACTGGTCGCTTTCAAGTTTATCTTCTGCTTTTTGTTCTCCTGTGTAGGGGCACTAATGGCCTTGTGGAAGGGGGTTGATTGGTGGTGGCACCCTTGATACAGGTTTTCAGATATAAGGGTTAGGCTTCCTTGTAAAAATTAGGGCACTTCTACGTAATACTAGTAAAACGGTGCCTCCTTCGGTAGCGGCATGGCCCCTCTTACCCTCAAACCCCTTGCTCTCTCTCTCTCTCTCTCTCTCTCTCTCTCTCTCTCTCTCTCTGTGCATTGTTCCTCAGTTAGCCCCTCAGTTGCATGAAGCCTACGACTTTGCTTGGTTGCCAAAGTATGCTCACCAATATTCGAAGAAAATGTGTCTTACAATTGCCTCGCTTTGAAATTTAAAAATGCTTTCTAAGAGGAAGAGGAAAAGAAAAAATCCCACTTAGATTTTGAGAGAAGTAGTGTAAAAGTAGTAAAATTTCGCTCACAAAAGAATGACTTATTCTCTTCCCCTTCATGTTTGCTTGTGTGGCAATTATTGCTTATACTTTCTTGGTGCTGCTCTGTGTTCACGAAACCAAGATACCTCAACCTCTTCAACTACATTCTGCTCTAGCTCTACACCCCAATTGACCAGGACCATCTCGCTTGACCTCACTTCTGCATCCTGCACCACTCCTCCAGTTATAAGTATGTCTTCCATTTTGTTCCTCTTCCATGACCACCATTGCCACCCTGCTCTTGTGAAAACCTACCTTCCTCATCATCTCACGATATTGAGAATTCACCATTTTGGACCGTATTACCACGAGCATAGTTACCTTTTCCACCTCTGTACTCACCACCATTTTGATGATTCCAATCATTATAGTCACTGTGATCACCCCATTTTCCCATCTAGGCATGTTGTAACCATCCCTTGAACCCTTGTTTCAGTTCCCAAACTTACCCCTATCCCATCTACGATCACAACCTTGATCCCTACCACCATGAGCCAGTGACTCCCTCGGAGTTTGAGTGGGAGGAGACAGCTTGGTGGGATGCCTGGCAAGGGCGCAGCTTGCTGCGAGGAAGGAGGTTTCTTAACCTCTTTTTGAGCAAAAGTAACTCCAACATGCGCGATGAGGATGGCAAGCTCATCATTCTCGACCTACTGATGCAAATGGGTTTTGGGTCGCCATCGCCTCGGTTATGGAAAGACCCACCCACCCACACAAATATGCAACGCTCACCAAGAGCAAAGGCTCAAAGAGTCTCTCTCTCTCTCTCTCTCTCTCTCTCTCTCTCTCTCTCTCTCTCTCTCTCTCTCTCTCTCTCTCTCTCTCTCTCTACCCACGCCTCTAACGTTGGGCTACAGGGGTCACTCATTGGATGGAGAAAATGAGGATACGTGTCTGAGGGAGGGGGCTAGAATCCCTCCCGGCTATATAGACAATATAGATTCTTCATACCTTTTTTTGGTACTCAAACATTTTATCGAATTCATTAGATTTTTTTGGTACCGGGAGATTTTATCGATTCATCACTTTGTAACTTGTTTGGTCTCATAGGTCACTTCAACCTTTTTGAAGACAATAATGTATTATATCATTTCATTTCATCATCTCTCTCTCTCTCTCTCTCTCTCTCTCTCTCTCTCTCTCTCTCTCTCTCTCTCTCTCTCTCTCTCTCTCTTTGACATATTTGAGAACTGCTTTATTATAGTGAATTTCGAAAGATGCTAGCTTTGGGATTGAAAAGAAATAGGCTCGCCTGCTGCTTCATCTATGTGTGTGTGTGTGTGCGCGCACACACAATCAGGTGCCTACTTGTGGGACATTGACAGCTTGCAGTTTTGTATCTGTTTCAAGAGCTCGCAAGAGTTCTCTCTCTCTCTCTCTCTCTCTCTCTCTCTCTCTCTCTTCTCTCTCTCTCTCTCTCTCTCTCTCTCTCTCTCTCTCTCTCTCTCCCCTTCCCTGTCTGCCTCGGAGTTGCTAAGTAGGTCTAGGCTAGCTTAGAGCTAGTCTACAGCAGGGGCAATGCTCATTGCTCAATGCTTGTGCACTGTGAAAAGGACGTTCGCGATGAGGGTTCAAAAGAGTGCCCACTGCCCAACTGTCCAGTGTCCACGCCTCTCAACGGCCCAATTGCGCCCTTTCCCACTCACGGTCCCACAGTGGACCACACAAACGTACTCACAACACAGGCGTGACTCGCTTACCATCTCACACAATTTAGACCAATCATTTTTTCAAGCATATAAAATTCCTTTCATTGAATTTTCCAAGAGGAAATTTTATAAACTTACGTTATTTTTTGCGTTTTTGCATTATTTTTCTCTATTTCGGGGCGGAATTTCTCATTTTCCCCTTGCTCTGAATCGGTGAAAACGACACGATTTTTTGGATTTTTCGTTATTTTTCTCTGTTTCGGGGCGAAATTTCTCCTTTTCCCCTTGCTCTGAACCGACGAAAACAGCATGATATTAAGAGAGAGATGCATTTTTTCCTAACACTGGGACTCCACACTACAAAGCTATGGGGGACTCTGAGCCTCCTCTCTCTCTCTCTCTCTCTCTCTCTCTCTCTCTCTCTCTCTCTCTCTCGTCATGCAGTGCCTGCATTTTTTAAATTGAAAACAACACGATATTAAGCTGAGATGCATTTTTCACGAACACTGCTCCCGAGTCTCCTCTCTCTCTCTCTCTCTCTCTCTCTCTCTCTCTCTCTCTCTCTCTCTCTCGTACGTGCGCACTCTCATGCTTGCTACCAGCCGCTTTGAATTGTCTGTCTGTGTCGCTAGGCTCCAGAAGCACTGATTGGATCAATCTCCTGTTGACACAAGGTCAGGGGAGGGGGCCATAATTCCTTCCCCTATTATTATTAGGGAAAATGACCAAAATACCCCTCTAATTTGTGGAAATTCCCGAAATACCCTTGTACCTATTTTGGTTGAATTAGGAAATCCTTTCTAGAGTCGAGATCGGTTTTTGAGGGCTTAGCATGTAATTTGTCACAAATTACCGCATGAAAAAGGACAATTATGTCTAAAAATAAGAATAATGGAGTAATTCATCTCCAAAGCCTACATAACCAACTCAAATTTTAGTTCTAGCATCTTGTATTGATAAACAATCATTCTGGTTATCGAAAGCTACAAATTTTTTAACCTTTGGAGGTATTCAATCTCACAACCAGGGGTATTTTGGGAATTTTGGAAAATTTGAAGGGCAACAGGTCACGTATGTGAGAGAGAGAGAGAGAGAGAGAGAGAGAGAGAGGATCGCCTTGTCTGTGCAATTCCTGTTGCAAACACCTCGCATCAGCTCAAGTTATATATATATATATATATATATATATTATATAGAGAGAGAGAGGAGAGAGAGAGGAGATGAGAGAGAGAGAGAGAGAGAGATAGTATATATATATAGATAGATAGATAGATAGATATAGAGAGAGAGAGAGAGAGAGAGAGAGAGAGAGAGAGGGGGGATCGACCACCTGTTTCGCTCGTTCCGCTACTCGTTCCTAGCCTTCTCTCGCAGGCTTCGAAATTCTTGGGAAGGACATGCGTCATGGAGGTGCGATGCGGTCAAGGGGCGTGCCATGGCCGCAACCGACAATCTTCCTTGCACTAGCATTGGACGCATTTAGATCCTCCACCTGCACGGGATCTATCTCATTATTGAGAGAGCGATGATGATGATGGCAAGGCAGTGCTAAATGGATTGGAGTGGCTTTGCCCACCAGCAAAGCAGCAAGCAGCGCCAACATGAGCCACTTGCGGCTGCTTCCTTGAAAGTGCTTCGCACTTTTTAGCTGTTGCGCGCCGAAATCCATGCAGGCGGTGGCCTGCCTCGCAGCCTCTCGCTCTGCGCCTCCACCATGGCGTCCATGCAGCTCCACCGGGCTACTGCAGGTGCACGAAGCGCAAGCGAAGTAGGAGAGAGAGAGAGAGAGAGAGAGAGAGAGAGAGAGATTGCAATTTGCAGGGGACTGCCGCTCCGTAGTCTGGCACCACCGCTCCTCTGTTGTACTGTATTTATAATAATTAATCCCCTTGGCACACAATTCAAACAAAGAACAGGCCGCCTCTCTCTGGCCCATGTCACACTGGGACACACAAAACAAGACCCAGCTGAAATGGCGAGTGCTCATTGGCTGCGCAAAAAAGCAAAAATGGTCTGCACAGCTTGTCAGAGGGACGGCCTCCCCAGCCCGGCCAACTTTCCCTTTGCCTGGCCATGCTCAAAAAGTAGCGCGCGAAAGCTCTTAACAGGCGTTGAACTCTGGCACGCAGCGAGGCCCATGTCACACTGGGACACACAAAACAAGACCCAGCTGAAATGGCGAGTGCTCATTGGCGGCGCAAAAAAGCAAAGATGGCCTGCACAGCTTGTCAGAGGGACGGCCTCCCCAGCCCGGCCAACTTTCCCTGTGCCTGGCCATGCTCAAAAAGTAGCGCGCGAAAGCTCTTAACAGGCGTTGAACTCTGTCACGCAGCGTCAACTGCGCAGAGTCAACCACCTGGCTTATCGCCATTTGTTGCAAGAGCAGGCGGAATTTTTCTTCTAAGCCTAGTGTCACACCGTGAGGTCGCCCACAACTGAAAAAGAAAAGGGATGGGTGTCCCAGTGTGACAGGGGCCTCCCTCCCTCTCTCTCTCTCTCTCTCTCTCTCTCTCTCTCTCTCTCTCTCTCTCTCTCTCTCTTCCGCTGCGTGACTGTCTGGCTACAAACCACATCCGTTAGAAATCTTGCCATGTGGCAGGGTGGGGAGGGCGGAATCCCTCCCCTTTTTATAATAGTACTAGTACGGCCGGCCGCCGAAGGCGGCCTCTCTCTCTTTCTCTCTCCCTCCTTATCCCGTGAAGAGGTGGCCAGAATGGGCTCATCGAGTCAATTTCTACATGCCTCGCTCCTAATAGGTGGCCTCATGTGATGGCATGATGGGCTCATCAACTCGCAAAAGCTCCCATCAAACCATGATCTCTGCGTTCGCACAACATGGGCAAGGAAACGACTCTTTCACCTCTTCAATTCAAAATGCAGAAAGAGGGAATTGTCATTGAACATTGAACGTTTGGGCTTGTTCTGGATGCCATGGATTAAGAAGTGCACTTATCAAGAAGTATTAGCAAGTGTGGCATGCTTGTATCACTTGTCATCGATGTGATTTTATGGATAACTCCACTATAGTAAGAGAGCGCGCTTGGGTGGGCACATTAAGAGGCACCACGTAATTAGAGACCGTGCTTGGGTGATGCGAAGCTTGCTCATATGATTGTCAAGTCTCTGCTCTAACGAAGTCATGATCTCCCTTTGTGGACATCTCTCATTGTTCAAGAGACTTCCCTGGTGTCTGTGCAGCTCTCTCATGACTCTAGCAAATGTCTAAAGCCGTCTATGAATCGATAGGGAGCGGCCTCGTATCTCAAACTAATGAAAGAGAGAGAGAGAGAGAGAATTTTAAACGTTATTGAGAATTAATCAAACGGGACCATATTTGCCTTTGTGTGTGTGTGTGTGTGGTGTGTGTGTGGTGTGTGTGTGAGAGAGAGAGAGAGAGAGAGAGAGAGAGAGAGAGAGAAGAGAGAGAGAATGAAATGAAATGTTATATTAAACGTATTCAAAAGGCCAAAATGACCTATGATGAGCAAACTAATGCATTCTTTTTATACAATGTCTGGGTACAAATAAAATGCAGTAAATAAAAGATAGAATTGCCCAGCGTCGGCGCTGTCAGGTGAATCTTAGCTCGTTTTTATAACTGCTAGACCTTGTCTTCTCCTTCTTCCTCTCCGACTCACACCCATTTCCAGATCAAGATTAGCTGGTCGTATCCTCCGTAGATCGATCCCCCCCGGTGCAGTATCTCGGTGTCGTACTTTAGCCTGCCTTAATGCTCATCCTGTAGCCTCTCTGGAGCTCCAGCAAGCAGCAGGCCGTAGATGCCAGCTTGCTTGTTTTTGTCTAGCTCTGCACTTGGCTGCTGCTCTTCCATTAAAGGCCTTTTGGTAATCGGACCACAATTTGCTTCTCTGCCACAATTGGACCAAGGCTCGAAGCTGGAAGATATTGGCAGTGCTTGGCGAGCTTTGAGGAGAGAGAGAGAGAGAGAGAGTGGAGAGAGAGAGAGATCAGAGAGAGAGACGAGGGAGAGATGGAGAGAGAGAAGAGAGAGAGAGCGCAGGTGCATAGCTTGATTTGGTCGGCGAGCGAGGAGGCCAGCCCGTTCTGATGCAGAAAAAGCTGAGTAGGCGGCAAAAAATGTGCAAAGAGGGTCAGCTTCAGACTTCGACAGCCAGTGCCCTACCTTGCAACACTCTCCGTCTCCTCTCCTCTGGGCGCCTCTCAAGAGGAAGGCATCGGGAGAGAAATGCCAGCTCTTCCCGCGACTCAAGGTGGCTGAAGCACTGCCTCGTGCTGAGTGAGCCTACACTGCGCCCTCGTGCTGCGGGGTGTCGTTATTATCCTGCACTACCTTGGGTAGCGGGGGAGTTGCTTCCAGCGAAGCAAGCACAGGCCCATGGAGGTGGATTGCTAGCTCGGTGCTAAGTGCCCGCGTGGATGGGAAGCGGCTAGAAGGGGAAGCGGCATCGTGGAGGTTGGAGCTTGGAGCTTGGAGCATTTGCTGCCACCTGGCAGTGCAGACCTCTCATCTTAATATAGATACTAGTATGGCCGGCTGCCTCCAGCGGCCTCTCTCTCTGTCTCTCCCGTTGCAGACAAATACAGTGTGGCACTTGTATTGTTAAGGCGGTTACGCCGCTAGCGGAAGCTAAATAGCGAGAACTCAACCAACAACAGAATTTGTCAGACGAGGACGGAGCTTGACCCGCAGGCGCATGGAAACAACTAGGTGGGTGTCAAATCACCTACTCGACCTTCTAATGACAATCACTACTAAGGAAATCAAATCTAAGTTCTAAAATACGCAAGTGACTGAAATCCGTACTACGAACGAATGCTATACGAAACAGGATCTAGAATCATTGAATCGATCTCAAACTCAGGGGGAAGTCTATACACTAGGTAGAGTAAGAACAACACCCTAAAGACTTGAACTGCAAAATCAACCTATAACCACTCCGTGCGGTAAACGCGTATGAAGACAGGCCGAAAAATACAGGTGACCGAAACTTGACCCGATGGTACTAATGTGTAGCTCTACTCATTGTGGTTCTATAGATATGTTGCACGCTCCATTCCGACACACGAGTTGGAAGAAAACTCACACCGAAGCTCGTAGGAACTTACCACACATAGAAGCCGATAGCGCGCACTCTTGGTATCTGTGCGTAGCTCTCGCCGTTGCTAACACAATGGCGGTGTCGCTTCTCCAATGGCGGCTCCGTAGCTCGCGTAGCAAGTAGATAAGACTCTCTCTCTCTCTCTCTCTCTCTCTCTCTCCTCTCTCTCTCTCTCTCTCTCTCTCTTCTCTCTCTCTCTCTCTCTCTCTCTCTCAGACACAGTCACGGCGCTCCAAAAACTCACTTTGATTAATAAACTCTATCTCTTAGGTTACAAAAACTTTGGCTTATATACCTCAGCCTTGGAGGTGAGAACATCTCTAACTAATTACATCAGCAAGTGAAATTACTTCGGGATTACAAGCTGGAAACTCAATTGAGTCCCGTTACTTAATGAATGGCTCAAATCAAAATTAATGTCGGAAAGACATTTATTACAATCAATGGTTACAAAATGATGAGTGTGAGCAAAAATGTGGGTGTGATCCTCTGCTGGCTCAACACTCCCCCCCTCCGCGTTCATGTCGTCCCTGACATGACTTTTATGCTTGGTCAATAAAGTCCTGTCGTCTTGAGCATCTGCAAATGTGATTCGTATCGTAGGTTGCCGATGGTCAAGGTTGGGCCGAATATTTTGCTTTCGTGGGTGAAAAAGCCGGTGTAGAAAGCTTCTTCGAATGTTTGCATGTGGAAGCTAGGCAAAAACATAATCCTTTGGTATAGGAGGTGTAACACTTTTGGAGAAGGCTGCAATGAAAGATCATACATCATATCAGTCACTGTGTCGGCCGTCGATAGTAGACTCGAGGTCGTGGCTTTATCTGGCGCGAACACTTCAATGCAAGCTAAGAGAGTCCTGCAGATTTTCTTGAGCATCTGACACGAAAGGTCAGGAGAGCCAGTAAAGAGCTTGATGGTGCCCGTTAGGGTTTTCACCATGTAGGCTTTACCTATTCTCTCTCCTGCCTTTGGTCCTGGCATCCTGGGATAATTAAGCCAATTTGGCTTCTTTTCTGCAATCCTGCCATGCTCTTTCCAGTTTCTGACTCTTGGCACCGGGCAGAAGGTTGCATCCTCCCGAATCTCCTTTGGTGCCTCACCAAGTAGATGAGGTAGGCTGGGTATTTGTTCAGCCAACCTTTCCTCCATCTAGGTTGTGAATCTACTATCTTCTTTGATTGTTCCTCCTTTGTGATGTCGCCTTCGTAAAGAGCGACATACTGCTCCTCCTCTATTCTCTTTTTCGTCTTTAGCACTTCAAATTTCATCAAAGGGAAAGGCAGGCTGGGTTGCATCCACTCTTCATGGAGCACTTTTGTGTCTAATCCTTGAAGTCTAATGGAGATGAGGAGTCTCCTCTCCCATTCCATTTCCGCCTTGGCACTCTCCTCTGCTGACTTTTCTATTTGGTCATGGAGCCTTTGTTCTTCTTCTTCAGAGATTCCTGAAGTCGAGGCCACCTCTTGAGCTGGGGCTGGATCTTCAATTGTGGTTGCCTCTCCAGTTTCTGGTAGCTCTATGGCTGCTCCACCTGATTCTTCTTGTGGTGTCTCTGTCTCTCTTCTTTGTTGCTCTTGTAGATCTTGGAGCTGTTTGCGGAGGGCCTCATTCTCTGTCCATAGTGTTTGATTTTCTAATGTGAGCCTCTCCTCTGCAGCCAATGATCCCTCCGCAATGTGCAACCTTTGCACTTGCTCTAATCTTAGCTCTCTTTGTAAGCTTCGGACCTGGTCTTCCAAAGCTGGTACGAGAGCTCCCTCTTGTTCGTTCCTGCTCTGCTAGCTCTAGGGGTAGTCCTGAGTCTAGTGATTGTTCTTTCTTGGAGCTCGACTCTTTCCCTTAGCTCAATGAGCTCATCCTTGGCTGCCTCCAACTCATCTTCTATCCGCTCCTTTGCTTCCTGTGCACTTGTTACCTCTCTTGAAGCCTCGGCTAGCTGGAGTATCAAGCCGTCTCTCTCGTTTTTCCGCGTCATAGAGTGATGCTTTATGACTTTCAGATTCAGTCATAGCATTCTCTAATTTCCTCTGCAACTCTGCTTCCCTTTGTTTTGCTGTCTCAATCTCTACTTCCTTTGCCTGGATCTTTCTTTGATCTTGCTGAGCAGTTCATGCACCATGTGCATGTCTTTTTCATCTTCATCTGTCAACTCTAAAGCTCTTTCTGCCACCACCTCCACTGGCTTTGGCTCTTCTAGTACGTTCTGTTCGTCCAGTTTCTCTTCACTTTCTTTTGTACTCTTTGTTTTTCCTCCGTCCCTCTCCGATCATCTTGTTTTTGTAGGGTGATCCCATAAACTGCCTCAAGGGCCTCTTCTTCAGTGTATCCTATCGCTACCAGATCCTCATAATCATTTCTCTTTTCTGAACTGGATCTATCTTCTTTTCTTTGGTCTCGGCCTCTGGCTTTTCCAAATCATCTGTGTCCACCTCTACTGTGGTCTCTTCCACATATTTTTCGTCTTCTTCGGGCTTGGTACATCAGTCATAGAGGGGTATCTGTCCTCAGCTTCCTTGGCTTTCCCTTTGTCGGCTTGCCCGTCTTTCTCTTGAGGTTAGTAGACTCATCTACTTTCCCTTTCCCCTTGTCGTCCTTTTTCAGCTCAGCTTTAAGTAAGTATCTGTAGCTTCTCTCTTCAGTGTATGGCTCGACAGGTTGCTGCTCCAGTATAGCCTCTGACTCCTCATAAGCTTTAATATATTGATCGTATTGATCAACATGTGGCCTGGCTGAGCTAGTTCCGACTTTAGTGGGGTCTGGCACCCACTTTTCTTCAAAGTCACCCTTTAGAGCTCTTTCTGCTCTAAACTGCTCCACTAGTCTTTCCATTCTTGCCGCTTTCTGACTTTTGGTTTGCTTGGGAGCAACCTTCTTCTTTACTTTCTTCATAAGCGGCTCGTCCACCTCCCTTTCAGGTTCTGAAACTATTTCTAGTTTCCGGCGTGCTCTTGTGGACGCCCTCTTGGATACTTCGGGTTGTTCTTCCTCCTCGTCGGCTTCTCTAAGCCACTCATTCTGGGAGGGAACCTTTGGCCACTGATCTCTAGCTCCAATAGCTTCATAAGCTATTCTTGTCAGAATTTCCGCTCCTCCTATGTACTTTGGCTTCTCGTTGTGCATGGCAATTACTTGCTCGTGGATGTGTTGAGCGTAATTCACCTCTTTTGGCATATTGCTCTTTAATGCCCATGTGATGGTGGTCGCAATGGCATGGGGCGGTGTCGTATACTTTTGCGGTCTTTTACTGCAAACATGGAGAAACTGGTTGTACAGTCGGCAAAGGGTTGCCGCTCTTTGGTCCGCCATATCTCCATAGGTTGCATTCTGTTTCTTGGATCCATAGACCTCTATGGCCTCCCTTCTTTCCCTGACAGAGCTCCCTTTGTTGTGCAGCTTCAATGCGTCTGCAATGAGCTGTGGAGTGATCTGTACTTCTACTTTCTCTCCATCCATGGCTGTCAATGTGGCTTTCCCATCCTTCTGAATGGATGTTGCCAACTCGTACACTCTTCTTGTATCCACACCTGATGGTCTCGAGGTGAAGAACTGTGCAAGTCTGCCCTTTCCAGGTACTCTGCTGATGTCTTCTGACCTGCTATAATCTACCAATTCCTGTGGGATCATCGGTACATCCACCGCTTGCCCTTGAGGATCTCTGAAAGTCCCCTGGTAGATCTTTATTCCCTCTTTCTCCAATACTGCTTCCTCCACCCAAGTTTTGGTTGGCTTGAGGGTTTCTGCTGGAATGTCAAAGGGTTCCGCTTCTGCAAGAGCATCTTTGATTGTCGGTCTTTTTCTCTTCGTTGCCGATGACTTGGCGGAATCCATGGATCCTGTAACTCCAATTTCAGAAGTTAGCGTCTTTTTAGTACTGAAAGCCGAAATGAAGCTTTTAACTATTCAAATGACTTGAAAATTGAAACATGAGCTATTCAGGGCCTAAGGATGCAAGGTAGGTGAAAAAATATGCAAAATGGGCTCAAAATCATGCTAGAGACATCATACGCGTATGATGTCTTTTGTGTCAAAATGACTTCATATTGGTTGTGCTTGTAGCTGATAGTGTATACATGAGTATCATATGCTTGGATTTGAGTTTGGATCCCATTTGGTCAAGTTTTGGCCAGTTTAGTCCAGTTCCGGCTCTTGGCAAAATTTTGAAAGGGATTTGGATTTTATGATCCAAATTGGATAAAACTTGGTGGTTCACTTTCAAATGGCATGTAGATCACTTCTGTTTGGTGGTTGAAGCCCTGAGGTGCCAAAATCACATAGTGAGACATCATACGCGTATGATGTCTTTTAGTGTATTTTTGGACCAAATTTCTCTATAAGCTTGGATTTGGCTTTAGATAGGCTTATTCAGTGGATTTATGAAGTTTGGATAGATTTTGGGCTAAAAATGGCTCTGGAGACATCATACGCGTATGATGTCTTTTTCATCATTTTTGCATGGGATTGGTTCTGTGGACTCCCCATGTACTAGTGAAGGACTGTTATCTACTCAAATCTTGGTTTGGACTTGAGTATGTTGGATTTGGGCCAAAAATAGGCTTTAGTGAAGGATTTTCCCTCAATTGGGCTAATGGGGTGATCCTCTTGACCAAATGGTTCCAAATTCATATGTAGCATGTATTAGATATATATAATGGATGTATGATGACAAATGAGCAGTTTTGGCTCTGTAAGTGCAAATAGACATCATACGCGTATGATGTCTTTTGTGTCAAAATGGTGCTTTTTGGTTCCAGATAGCTTGTAGATGTGTTAATCAACAATCCTACAAAGTTTCAATGAGTTTGGAGTTATTTTGACAAAATTAGGACCAAAAATCAATTTTATGGCCTACTTTGCGTCTTTTTGGTTTTCCTTGGGTTTTCTAACTCCAATTCTCATGATACTTGGTTCATAGGATGTGATTAACATGTGGAATGAGGCTATGCACTCAAATGTTGAAATGGATGTGAAAATTCATGCTGTGAGACATCATACGCGTATGATGTCTTTTCTTGAAATGTTGGTCTTTTTGTGCAAAGAATGCTTTGTGCTAGTGCCCTAAGCCCTGCTAACTAGTTTTCAACTTAAAAAGTCATCAGTTTAGCTAAAAAGCCCCCTTATAGGCATTTCAGTCTCCGAAGTCGTCTTTTTGCCTTGGAGTTGAATTTCTTCAACTTTTCTTCTCGAGAGTTGCATTTCCAGCTCATTGGATATGTTGTGAAGCCATCTATTTGGTTGAACTTGACTTTGGCTTCCCGTTCTCCATCTTTCTCCTTTGGTTGCCCGAAAGCGTCTTTTTCACCATCGGTAAGTGAATCAGCTTTCTTTTGGGTTTTGCTTGCAAACATAAGTCATCCATGTATATTTGAAGCTGCTTGTGAAGTTTCATTTCATTCGGTCGTCAATTTCAGCCGTTATGCCAAAATGACGCTTTGTGTGTCCGCAGCCGAATCGGTTGTTCCGACCTACTTTTGGTGGTCCAAACCTGGAGATACTCCATGGTTGCATTGCCCTCGATGTTGTTAAGCTTCCTGAGAAGTTTTGTGTCGTTTCGACAACTTTTTCCTGTTTGCCTCTTGCAGGCTCTGTTGACCTAGGGTTTTTCCAGTCGTTCTTTCTCGAGCTTTGAGTGTTAGAAACCCATCTTCTATACTAGGGTAACCCACCTATAAGTTCTTGCAAGGTTTGGTTAGGCGGTTGTGCCACTACCTAGCATTCTACCGCATTCCCCGTCTGCTCTTGTTTCTTGGTTTTGGTCAGTTTTCGCGACAAAAGTTAACGATAAGCATCAAAAGCTTATGGCAACGAGTCTACCTCTCATGTCTGGTGTCCTCTGAGCTCTCGTAGCAGTCGTAGAAGGCTGTAGAAGGTTGGATGCTCCTGTGTGCTCTTTGCTCTCTCCAAGAAGGTAATAGTGGAAATGAGCTTGAAAGTGAAGTGAAAAATACTTAACTTCGGACTTCCCGGATCACTTGTTACCAAATTTGACATGTGCTCCTATCTCGTCGTGAAATGCACTTTAGGATTTGAAATTTCTCAATTTGGACTCCGTTTGACCTGTTTCTGAGAAATCTGTCCACTTTGCCAAAATTCTGTCATTTCGGGCTTTCCGCAACTTTTTCCGAATTGTACTCAATTTTTACCATGGGTTGCCCTTGTCATTAGGATCATCACCATCTATTCTTTTCTTTTTTCTGATCTCGTTTCACCTGCTTTTTATTTTTCTTTTACTTTTATCAAGAAAATCATAAAAAATAAAGAAAAATAGCAAATTGAAGCCAAAAAATTCCAAACATACACAATAAATAGCTGGTAACCCTGTGTATATGAATATACAATTATTTGTGATTTCTGGACTTGGATTACCACTTTTTTCCACTTTTTAGCTCCAAAAACACTCTTATTTAGTGATATTTACACGTCTAGAGACCCAAATTCATCATTTGATCTCTTCTTGTTGCAAAACAAGGTATATAAGGGCATAAATATTATCAATATCCATAATCAAACATAAAAATTGCAAAATCATGTAAGACACTGCCCTTGTAATATAATTTTTGTTTTTCTTTGTTTTTGTCGCTTGTAGCTGCTTTGTAGCTCCTGTATACCTGTATACCTCCCCTCCTCCTAGTCTGAGTCCTCCCGAACGACTATGAAGTGTCTGTGGGCGAAGCATTGTAGTTGTTTTGGTCATAAGTTCCCAATGCAATTGTAGAGCGATGATACAACAGTCTTTCCAATAAAGCTGCTCTTTGTTTGATTGAAGGATTGGTGGTCGGGTTTTGGGTTGGTGATACTTCGGTAGTAGAATCAGTAGATGGATTTCTTTACCTTGTTGTTCTTTTTGCACAATCCAAATCTGCTTCCGCTTCGCTTGTGCTTGCCACAAACTCTTTGCGACCCAAACCTGCTTTGTTCTTTGTGTTGATTTCCTCGACTTGAAATACCTAGGAGTTTCCGTTGATTGTACTGAAGGGAGTTCCTGTTTACAAATCTTTGGGATCCAAATTTGCTTGCTATAGCTTTGTGCCGTCATGAACTTCTTTGGAATCCAGATCTGTTTCACTGTCCTTGATTGTCTGGAATCACTCTGTTGTCTGGTATTGAAGACTCTGTTTTCCACCTTTGTGTTCTCTGGCACAACCTTTTTTGGTCTCCATACCAACTTTGACTCCGTTTTTTCCAAGGTTGAGCTGTTATATTATTGCTTGTCTTCCTTATCCACTGTTGAGAATTCCTCGTCGAAGAGTAATCCGGTTGTATAGAAACTTTTGGTTGCCATTGCTTCTTCTTTTTCTCTGGTTGTTGTTTACCTTTGTCTTTGGATTCGTCCTTTGGAGTTGGCTCTTCTCCTTTGGTGAACTTAACTGATTGACTTTCACCTTCGTATTTGATAAGCACTGATTTAGAACTCCAGTCAATCATTGCATTGTATTGCTTCTGCCATGGTTGTCCTAGCAATAATGGATGTTGTGTAGCTTGGTCTTCAACCACGTAAAACATATGAGGATACACATACTGGTTAATCTGTATATGTAAAACTGTGCATCCGACAGTTTTGATTGAATTCTCAGAGTAACTCTTTAACTCTTGCTTGGCAGTTTGTAGTTTAGTGTCATTTGTCAATTGTCTATACAAACTGAGTGAAAGTAGGTTAGTTTGAGCTCCTGAATCCAATAGTGCTCTGGCTTTGATTTGGTTGGTTCCTACTTTGCATTCAATGATGGGTTCTTCTTTGTCATTATCCATTTCTGTTATACTGACTGCGTTTATTCGTATTGCTCCTTCATTGCGCTGTTTCTGACGTAGTAGTCTTCTTTTCTCCATTCTTTCCTTCGCCTCGGCTTGCGCTTCCTCCAAAATCATTTTCTTTTTCTGGACACGCAGCTTTTCTTGATGTATTTTGAGAAGCATGTCTTGGGTTAGCGGCAAAAGATACTTTTTCACTCTGCATCCACTAATCCAATTGGGCATTTCTTCTCCGTCTAATGTAGCAAGCTTGACGGCTCCACTTGGTGATAGATCTTTAATCACCAGAGGTCCCATCCCTCGCTTTTTAAGCTTCTTAGCATGCTGTTTCAGAGTGTAAACTAGGACATAGTCCCCAACCTTAAACTCTTTAGTCCGCACATGCTTATCAAAAAATTCTTTTTGTCGCCTTTTTTGAGCGTAGATAGAAGCTACTGCTTTTAGGCGAAGCTCGTCTAGCTTTTCCAGGTCATCTATTCTATCAGAAAGCTCGTGCCCTGTCCACTCTAGATCCTTAGCCACCCTTAAGGTTGAAATCAAGAATTCTATTGGTAAGATAGCATTTAGCCCAAAAACCATGTTATATGGGGTCGTTCCTATTGATGTTTTATATGCTACCCTATATGCCCATAATGTTGAATGCAACTTCTGGTCCCAGTCAGTTCTCGACTCAGATACAATCTTCGTGAGGACCGTGCATATGGTTTTTGTTTGTTGCTTCAGCTTGTCCGTTTGCTTGTGGATGATACGGGGCTGATTTCCTATGGATTACCATGAATTCATCTAGAAGGATCTCTATCACTTCATTTATAAAATGTGTGCCTCGATCACTCACAATTTCTATTGGCAATCCATATCGTACAAAGACGTATTCATATAGAAATTGTGCCGTGGTCCTGGCATCTGCTTTTTGAGTTGCCTTTGCTTCGACCCACTTTGTTAGATAGTCTGTAGCCACAACGATGTATTGTGCATGAGTCTTATATGCAAGAGGTGTGAAATGGGTCCGACATAATCAATCCCCCATTTTGCAAAAGCTCTTGCCTCCATCATTGGTCTAAGCGGCATATCATCTCTTTTAAGTGGTACTTTGGTCCGCTGACAGTCATCGCACCGTTTAACGTATTCCTCAGCGTCCATATGTAATGTTGGCCACCATATTCCTGCGGCTAAGACAAGTTTTGTTGTCTTATCACCTGAGAAATGGCCTCCACCTACTCCTCCATGAGCTTGCTCTAGGATTATCACATACTCAGACTCTGATGCGCAAATCCTAAGCTGGTTGTCTTTACCTCTCTTATAGAGTTGATCTCCTATTAAAGCGTAATCTCTAGCTTCTGTCTCTACAGATTTCTGACGAGCTTTTGACGTTCCTTCTGGGAAAGTTCTATTTGTGAGATATTCAACAATATACTGACTCCATTCTGGAGCGATCATTATCTGATATAATGTCGAATACTCTGCTGGCGGTTTTGATGAACATACAATACATACAGTGACATATTCATGTACGCTTTCTTTCATTCCTGGCCAATAGACTCCCAATTGTAACAAATTCCTATATGTGTTCCTTCTTGAACAATGAAATGCACATTCCTGAACATGTGCTTCGCGCAGATATATATTATATTCCTCAGGATTGATGCATAGTCGTAAAACATGATCATTTCCCAATTGATACAACCTTCCTGCAACCAATTGAAGATTCTTGGATTGCTGAATAGCAATATGTTTCTGGTTGTATTCTCTTCTATCGAACTCTCCTCCATAGGTTAATAGGTTAACGACATTTTGAGACCACTTCGGTATCATTTCTATGTTGAACAAGTACGCGTCTGGCATGTCGTCATCTACTCCTATAGGGTCTTCTCCATTCGTCAATCGCGAAAGATGATCAGCTCTAAGATGTGTTTTTCCTTTCTTTACTACTACCGTGAAGTCGAATTCCAGTAAGATAATGAACCATCTCACTATTCTCCCGGTATTGCATGGTTTATTCACTAGGTAGAGCAAGGCTTGGTGATCCGTAAAAAACACAAACTTGTTGGCTAGAAGATAATGCCGAAATTTCTTCACAGCATATATCATTCCTAATCCTTCTCGCTCTGTTGTGGTGTAATTCTTCTCTGCATTGTTGAGCTGTCGACTGGCGTAACAAATAGGAAAATCCATGTTTCCTTCTTCTGGCTGAGCCAGAATACATCCTATTGCATATGCCGAAGCATCTATATGCACATGGAATATCTTCTCCCAATCTGGTGATTTCAAGACTGGAGCAGTAATGAGTGCCTCTTTCAATTTCTTGAACGATTCCTCACACTCCTCTGTCCATTCAAAGTTCACTATTAGCCTGTAAAGTGGTTGGCCTATTATAGCGTACATGTAAATGAATCGTCTATAATATCCGCAATGTCCCATAAAGCTCTGTACTTGTTTCGCATTGGTTGGTCTAGGCATATCCACTATAAGTTTTATCTTCTCTAAATCCGTGGATATTTCGTTTTGTGAGACAATATGTCCCAGAATTCTGCCCTGTCGGACCATAAACACACATTTCTCAGGATTGAGACAAATGCGATATGTCCTACATTTCTCAAATACTTTTCTTAGGTGTTCCAGATGCTCATCTCTTAGACGAGAATGTACACATAAGTTATCCATGTATATTTCTAGAAACAACCTTAAGTATTCTTTGAAAGCATGCGTCATCAGCCTCTGGAAGGTTGCGGGAGCATTGGTTAGACCAAAAGGCATAACCCGATAAGCATAAATTCCCCACTCCGTTGCAAAAGCTGTTTTATGTTGATCTTCCAGTGCTATGGCTAGCTGGTTATATCCTGAAAAACCATCAAGAAAAGAGTATGTTGTTTTCCCTAATACACGCTCTAGAACATGATCAGTTATCGACAGGGGATAATTGTCCCTGATTGTTGCAGCATTCACTTTCTTTAAGTTGACACACACTCGGAGTTTTCCGTTCTTCTTGGGTACTACCACAATCGGAGATACCCAATCGGTGTGTTCAATCTCGTATATGAATTCAGCTTCCATTAGCTTATCTATCTCTTCTTTGATTCGCTTAGCAAATGTATCATTATATGTGTATGGTCTCTGTCTTCTAGGCTTTGCGTCTTGTTTCAGTGGGATTGTGTGTTGGCATATCGATGGGTCAACTCCCTTTAAGTCCTTATAAGACCATGCAAACACATCCCTATACTCTCTGAGAAGACTCAAAAGTCTCTCTTCCTCGCCTGGAGACAAATCTGTGGCTATGTACACCGGTCTAGGTGTCTCACCTGGAGCTGCTAAATCAATTTTTTTGCATCCTCCGGTCCGTCATAAGATTCGTTCTCCCTTCTCTCTCGAATAGGTTGGGTTAATACCACCTTCCTATCCTCTATTGTGAATTTCCTATAGTGAGAGGGAACATCCATGTTTTCCTTGATTTTGGCGTTTTCGTCCTCTCCACTCTCAAATTCTGTCATCCAAACTTCTTTCAGAGTTTTCTTGAGCTCTCTGTACTTGTTTCTACGTTCTAACTTGGACTCCGTGTGTTCTCTGTTGCGCTTGTTCTTTTCTGATTTTTCTGTTTCTGTTTTCGTTCCATTCCTTTGAACTTGATTTCTTGAGCCTCTTTTGTCTTTTCGTAAGCTCTTTTGATCATTGCCTCTCATTCTTCTAGAAATCTTGTCCTTAACACAATCTTCCGCCTTTACTAGCATTAGGAATTGATTTTTTCCTCTTATTCTAGGCATCGGATTGGTTCTAACCCCCTTTGTTTTTCTCTTTGCTCTATAGCGTTTCTGGCGTTGTTTAGTTTGGTTCGGAAAATCATAAAATCGGACATCCGTTATAGTTTCTTCGTTTCCGCTTGAATTGTCCGTTGACTCGTTGTTTGCTTCATTTCCCCACTCTGGATGATCGGGAATGTCGTGAAACACCTCTTCTTCATCTTCCTTTTCCAGTGTATCGTTCTTTTCAGTTTCTTTTTCGAGTACAGTTCTCAACATGAAGTACGGAACCACGTCGTACCCGTCCTTGTCGCAAAATTTCGTTGTGGGACCATCCGGAATTGCACAAACATCTAGGGTTGCTAGAATGTGTGTCCATTCTAATGGTTCAAGTGTGTCCTCTGGAAAGGGTTCTCCTATATAAGTTTCGTCTTCGATAGCCCTTTCTAAAACATATTCTTCTCGCCTCAGACTTCCACATTTCGAGGCTCCACACATCCATAACTCCTTGGGCTTACCTAACCAAGCTGGAAATTCGGATCCCGCCAAAGTAGCTGAATCAAACTCCTCTACCGGTGTTCGGTTCACATCTTTGTAGCTATGGTCTCTCAGGTTCACACGTGTAGTGGTTTCCATATTTCTCAGGTATATGTGATCGTAGCCCCAATCTTGGACCATTTTCAACTGTCTCATGAATGGTCTTCCAATATGATATCATAGTTATTCTCCTTGCCAAAATCGACAATAGCAAAAGTATGTTCGTATTCAATGCCGCAAGAAGTCACTACGACTTTCTCTAATAACCCCATAGGTTTCTCCATGTGTCCATCTGCTAATTGGAGTTTCAACCTAGTCTTCCTTATTGCTGGTTTCCCCCATTTTTTCCAGATTTCTTTTGTAGCAATGGCTACCCCAGCTCCGCTGTCTAGTATTGCCATCGTGTTCACTCCTTGGAATTCAACTGGTAAGGTTGTATTCCCCTCTTCACCTTCGCAATACTCTCCGACCTTGTTTAAGGGTACAGGCTTAGCGTTCTTTTGTGGTTTACTCAGCTCTTGTATACCCTCTTGCAGTCTCGATGTTGGGTCTTTTATCCCAAATTTCTCCAAGCATTTTCCTACAGTGGTCCACATATGTGGTCTTAGCCTCAAAAGCTCAGCTAGAGTGATAGTGCATGTCACTGGTGTTGACAAGATCTCTATCAATCCTTGCGAGTCCATGACTTTTTCTGATGAGATTCTTCGTGAGGGAAGTGCTCTAGTCTCGGATTTTGCTTCATACTCTCCTAAGTATGAAGGTAAGGTATTTAGTGAGTGAGGTTTGCTCTCCATTGTTCTAACAGAGCCCCCATCTCCCCAGTAAGATTGCAGATCCAAGTCCACTTGAGATCCTGCCTCAAATTCCACTATGGGAGGATTCCTGATGTCCTTTTCCCAATTTGTCTGATTAGCTTGGCAACTTAGCTCGTTTGCAAAGTTTGCCTCTCTCACTTGTTTCCAAAATTCATTGTAATCCTCATCTCTTCCATAAGACCTCTGTATGACTGGATGAAAACTCTCTATCTCCTGATCGGTTGTGTTCAATACTATGCGGTCATCCTTGTGTGTATTTTCAGGCTTTTGTGCACTGGGAGTCTTTTCAGCTACCCGTGAAACGATAGTCTCTTGCTGAATTGGGTTTCCCGTTCCACAATTCATTGTTTCTTTTGGTGGTTCTAATAAGGCTTGTGCAGTCTCGATCATTCTCTGGCACATTTCAAGTCTCTGCTTTTCCAATTCCGCGTTTGGGTATGTCATCCACCTCTGTTCTTGTGTTTGGTTGTTCTTTAACCTAGCTTCGTAAGCTCTCATCAGTGCGTCCAATGGTTCGTGTACTTTGTCGACTAGCACTGATCCCCCTGAGCTTAAGCTCGTTGTTTCTTTGATACTCTTTTGTTTCGTTCTTTCCGGGCTCATCTCTCGTTTCCTGTTTTGACTCTCAAGTTTTTCTAATCTATCTTTAGTTCGCTTTAGTTCCTCAGCTAGAATAGCGTCTTCACGTTCTTTTCTCAACTTCATGCGTGCTTTTCTAGCTTTCCATGTGTTTCTCTGACTCCGCGGTCCTTGACTAACCACTTCAGTCGCTAACTTTCCATTCTCAGGTTCTCTAGTGGTTTTCTTAGCTTGAGCTCTAGTAACAACTTGCGTTGGTATCAGAGTTTCATTTTCAAACCCACTGCTGGTAGGAATAGTTTCTAGCATATTCAATGTCGTCTTTTGCACTTTGTTTGGATTCTTTGAACAATCCTCAATGAAGTGAATAACCCCACACTCAGTGCAATAAGCGTTAATTCTAATGATTTCCGTATGTGGACAAACATTCATCAGATGGTCACCTCCACACTTGTAACAGGGTCCTAGTGCTGGTCTTGGTCCCATTTGATTCGTCCTTTGTGGATAGGATGGTCTTTGTCCTGTTAACCCTCCATGAGCTATGAACATCAATGTTCTTGCGTCCAAATTGTATCTCTCTTCATCAGAAGCACTTATAACTGTTGGTATTCCAACATTCCCAATCATGCCCCATGGTTCTGGTTGTTTGGGTTCTTCTGGTGGGTAATACACAGTTGGAGACATGTGTGCACCAGATTCTTCATAATAGGCTTGAACAGGCACTAAGGCTTGTTCTTCCTGATTCTCTAAGGTTGGTGCATATCTAATGCCTATTGGTCTTGCTCCTGGTAAAGGTGGTTGTTGTCCCAATACCGGTTGCGGTCTTTCTATCCCCATAGGTCCTGGTACATTTCCCGTTGGGTATCGAGGTACTGGATGTACTTGAGGTGGTGCTAATTGAGCAGGAGGTGCATACTGACGCTCCCTTACATACCCTTTGTTGTAATAGCACTCCTCTGTTGGATGGTTTGTCCATTTTTGTTCAATAGCACACCATTTCAGTGTTTTTGGCAATGGTTTTTGGTATGGTGCCATCCTTTTTAGAGCATCTTCTATCATTTGCTCTACATTTGGCATGGTTGTTGTTTGAACATTCTTTTTAGTGGTAGTCTCGCTCACTACGGAGGAAGAGCTACTGGATGCAAAATCTGTATCCGCTGACACCTCTCCATAAACCGTACAGTTATCCACTAAGTACAATGCTTCTCTCGTTACTTGCTCGAAACTTGTACAAGCTTTCAAGTGCAAGTCCTTCTTGAGAGTGTCGTTTCCCAATCCTTCAATAAAGAGAACAGATAGTCTGTCATCTTGTGGTCGTTCACGTACTGGACATCTCTCAATGTATTGTTTGAAGCGAAGTGAAGCTTCCTTCACTTTTTCGTGTTCTCTCTGTTTAAAAGCATATATTTGTGAGACCGT
Source organism: Adiantum capillus-veneris (assembly GCF_014529385.1). Classification (NCBI taxonomy): domain Eukaryota; kingdom Viridiplantae; phylum Streptophyta; class Polypodiopsida; order Polypodiales; family Pteridaceae; genus Adiantum; species Adiantum capillus-veneris. The sequence continues at coordinate 120,663,977 of NC_140959.1, read as the reverse complement.
ATTGTGCTTAATCCCTCGTTTTGAGAATTCCTCAGCAAACTCTCTTAGCAAATGGTCAATGTCATGGAATCCCCCTATGTTCAGTGGTTGAAACCATGTCAATGCCGTACCTTCTAGAGTAAGACCAAATCCTTCGTATTGTGTATGGAAATCTGTTATCTGCTCAGCTCTTAAGACTTGCTTAAAGAGTGACACATGTGCATACGGATCTCGTGAACCACCATACTTCTTTGGCATACACTTCGCTACTTGAGATGGTCTCATACGTCTATGGTCTGCTACCAATCTCATTGCTCCTGTGTCCCGGCTAAAGCTTTCTCTAGCATCATGGACTTCATGGGTTACCCTTGTCGGTTCCCCTGCCCTGAATCTACTACTAGGAGGTAAATGTGATGGTTCCGCTTCGAACCTTGGACCTGGAGTGGTATATGTGGGGATTGGAACTGCACTACCTCGATTCGTATCCATTGACTCTCTGGAATGTAATGATCCCATTGGTCCGGGCTTCGAGTACTGAGGTTGACTGAAAGAGTCAGCAGCCTGAGTTCTTTGTCCTCCTGTCGTCATTGGGTTTTGCACTCCATTTGTTGGTGCTGGTCTTTGTGAGCTAGAAGTAACATAATACTGATGTAGTGGTCCCCCAAAGTATGTATATCCTTCTAATTCTTTCTTGCCCATTGTTGAGTATTGCCTCCCATACTTGTCGTAAGCAGCAATTTTCACTTCCGATCCCTCTGTGTAGGTAAAGACATAAAGTCTTTTTTGGTCTGTCAACTCTCCGGTGTAGGGTTCTTCACATCTATAATAGAGATCTTGCTCCCCATTATTATATTTGTATAGCCCCACATAGATGTTATCAATGTTGATCCTTGTAGTTTCATTCTCTCTTCTTAACCTCGCATTAGGGAAGTTCATTATTGGTGCTTTCTCCTCAAGTTCTTCATCTACTTTGGCTTTGGTGCCCATCAATCCCCACTTGTCCACAATGTTAGGGTTTAGGACTACCAAGTACATGGTACCCTCGTCACCTAGATATCTATCTCCGCTATAGCTCACAGGCACTAAGTCCTTGAACTCACTAGGTCTCTCCTCTATCTTTACACAATAGCAGTCCATTCCATCTTTGTAGATCTTGGCACCTTGCTCATTGTCGTACTGGTATTTTATGAACAATAGCTTCATTGTGGCGGAAGGGTTTGATGATCCTGCTGCATATTTTCTTTGTTGTTCAGGTTCAAGTGTTTCAAGTGTTCGGTGAAAATCTCGTAAGATCTCTCTGAAGAAGTATCAGAAACACTTCCTTCAAAGATCGGCTCTAATGGTTGCACCCAACTTTGGTTTACACTTCCCTCGGTTGATATGACACTTGCGTGTTCCCCTTGTTTTGGTTGGTTATTTTGGAGATTCCTGCCCGATCTCAAATTCATCAATTCCCCTAAAGGACTTTAACTTTTCCGTCTCGGCAATTTGTTTTCCCTAAGTTTTTGTGGACAGAATTGATCCAAACTGATTGATACTTGGTCGATTGTTTAATCTTGTCAGTTGGACAACTTCTGTTTCATCAAGTGAGAATTTTGTTGCAGTTATGCTGAAAAAGACATTATACGCGTATGATGTCTTTTTTCACAGATTTAGACTATTTTGGTTATGCTCACTCTCAGTAGCCCCCTTATGCTCTTTCCACTCACAAAATTCAGTTTGAACTCTGTTTGAGCAAGTTATGGCTAATTTAGGCTTTTCTTGGTAATTTTCCGCTTTTGACTTGTTTTGGGTCAATTGTGATCCAAATGGGATGAAACTTGAAATATAACCTCTAGACAGCTATTACAATGGATCTGTGTTGGCAAAGTATCAAAATATGTCCAAAATTAGGTCAAAGACATCATACGCGTATGATGTCTTTTTCATCAATTTGGGTCAAAACTTGATATTTATGCTTTCTACAGTGTTTGTAACAATCTTGTCAGGTCAGATATCAAAATTAAGCAGTGGATGTGCTAAAAGACATTATACGCGTATGATGTCTTTTGTCCCAGATTTTGACTATTCTTGGTTTTAAGCCTTCTCCAATGTTTATAATTGAGTTTCAAGTGTTTTTGTCAGGTTTGAATGTAAAAACAAGATCTGAATCCAAAATTTTCTATTCTTTGCGTTTCTTGGACTCCGACTTGTCTTTTTGGGTTTCTTTGAGTGTTAATGCTCTTGTTTTAAGTTGAAATTAGGGTATAACCCCCCTTTTGAACACTTTGGTAAAGTCAAAATTTTTGTTTTGGTCTCTGTTTGGTCATTTAGACATCATACGCGTATGATGTCTAAAGTTGCAGATTTCCAGTTTTTTGGCACAGAATCCTTCCTAAAGATTTCTCTAGTGCTCAGCAACTCCCAGATACACAGAAAATTTATCTGACTTTTGTTTATTGCAAGTTTCACTACTAACTCGACGGTTTAGTGATCTAACATGCAATCAACCATATCAAGCAAATACTCCAATGATTACTAGCTCTAGATCAGGATCAAATGAAGTCCTACCTAAGCTATTCCTAATCATAAAATGGGTTTGGTAATTGTGATTTTAAAGAGATCCACTGCCACTCACGGACTAGCAAATTCTTCTTCTATCAATAACTACTCAACACCAACAAAACAACAAACAAATCTAAGCTAAACTAAAAATACTGTCAACACGGAAGACCCAGGAATACCCCACTTCTTAGTATCTCTCGAGATCTTCGGAGTCCACCACTCCTAGATCTTTTCTAACTAAAGTATACAAAGTAGTTTATACGACTCACCTCGTAGGATTAGTCTAAGGTCACCTACTTAGAGCTCTCGTCCCCGGCAATGGCGCCAAATGTTAAGGCGGTTACGCCACTAGCGGAAGCTAAATAGCGAGAACTCAACCAACAACAGAATTTGTCAGACGAGGACGGAGCTTGACCCGCAGGCGCATGGAAACAACTAGGTGGGTGTCAAATCACCTACTCGACCTTCTAATGACAATCACTACTAAGGAAATCAAATCTAAGTTCTAAAATACACAAGTGACTAAAATCCATACTACGAACGAATGCTATACGAAACAAGATCTAGAATCATTGAATCGATCTCAAACTCAGGGGGAAGTCTATACACTAGGTAAGAACAACACCCTAAAGACTTGAACTGCAAAATCAACCTATAATCACTCCGTGCGGTAAACGCGTATGAAGACAGGCCGAAAAATACAGGTGACCGAAACTTGACCCCGATGGTACTAATGTGTAGCTCTACTCGTTGTGGTTCTATAGATATGCTGCACGCTCCATTCCGACACACGAGTTGGAAGAAAACTCACACCGAAGCTCGTAGGAACTTACCACACATAGAAGCCGATAGCGCGCACTCTTGGTATCTGTGCGTAGCTCTCGCCGTTGCTAACACAATGGCGGTGTCGCTTCTCCAATGGCGGCTCCGTAGCTCGCGTAGCAAGTAGATAAGACTCTCTCTCTCTCTCTCAGACACAGTCACGACGCTCCAAAAACTCACTTTGATTAAATAAAACTCTATCTCTTAGGTTACAAAAACTTTGGCTTATATGCCTCACCCTTGGAGGTGAGAACATCTCTAACTAATTACATCAGCAAGTGAAATTACTTCGGGATTACAAGCTGGAAACTCAATTGGGTCCCGTTACTTAATGAATGGCTCAAATCAAAATCAATGTCGAAAAGACATTTATTACAATCAATGGTTACAAAATGATGAGTGTGAGCAAAAATGTGGGTGTGATCCTCTGCTGGCTCAACAGTCGTGCACAGTTTTGTCAAAGCGTTATACCTCTTCGTGCTCTCAACCTCCTGCAAGCCTATGTCAACGACCACCTATTGCTTCTCTCAACTATTAATTGGATACCATTGGCTAGGCCCGCATTTGAGTGCCCCATCATAGAAGCCTCCCGCACTTGCTTGCCTCCAGGATAGTTGTATATCATTGCTGCAAAACCCTTAAGATTGCAGCCATTGAGCTTCGAAAAGTTACACGTCCTGCATCAAAGTGATGAGGAGTCGTTAGCATGGTGGGAAACAACTTCAACGGTCTGTGAGCTTGTTGGAGAAAAAGAAAATGATTTGAATGTAGTGCACAACATTTTTCCGTGTCCATATAGTTGCATAAAAAAATTTCATTAATACATCACCCACACATATCCTCGTTGTGCATTTAGCTTGACATGCTACAGTATTCACAAAATTAGCAATAACAAAACAACACCAACATGTTAATTTGTACATTTTGCAGTATGCTCATTAACATTGCCGATCGATGTGATCTACTCAATTGATGGAGGATGACGCCTAGATGTTGAGCTTATAACCTAGCTACGGATTCGGAGCCGCTCCTCTACAAATACACACCGTCCCTCCTCTCCACATTTGCATGCTATGGCAAGCTCGGAGAGTCTCTCTCTCTCTCTCTCTCTCTCTCTCTCTCTCTCTCTCTCTCTCTCTCTCTCTCTCTCTCTCTCTCTCTCTCTCTCTCTCTCTCTCTCTCTCTCTCTCTCTTCAGCTCTTTCCCTTGAGGGCCGCTTGCTTGCGTCTTGGAGGCAGTTGGCCTGTGTTACCATATACATGTGGTAGTGATGTGTGTAAACACACTAGGACCGCCGGGGCATTTTTTCCCTCTTTAGGAGGTTTTTTCCCCCGTGCATTGTATATACGCCCATCACTCTAGGGCTATCTATCTTTCCATTGCACACTAAGTAACACACTCTCTATTGTGTGCCTTGAGCTTCCTTCGTCTTCTCCAAGCTGTGTGTGTTTCTCTGCAACCCTAATTCCAACAATTGGTATCAGAGCAGGTCACGTCCTCCCGGGCTTAGTCGCCAGCTGCTCCAGCACACGCCTGCTCACTTTCTCCGATTTCAGTGAGCTTTGGCAAGCGTTCGCAGGTCGACAAATATTTTGGGGGAATCGAAGAGCCTGGTCTGCTCAGAATTTTGATTTGGGCTCATTTCGGCCTCCGTTTCCACTACGGGCAGTACTGCACAGGTTATTTCGTCATTTTGTGCAGATTTTCTGTCAGTGCCGTTTTCTGCATAACAGGTGCCTTATAGTCTTCTACGGTTTGTGCTATATAGCACAAGTTGTTCCCGCTCCATTTCTCCTATTTTCGGGCAGTTTTCACATCAGGTGCAGCATTTACCATGGCTGACAACAACAACACAGCTGTGTTCAAGATGTTTGCTGCTGAGGACAGGTTGGATGGGGACAACTACCCTATGTGGGCTTATATGATGCAACACGTTCTTGTGTCAAAAGGTGTCTGGAACATTGTGCAGGGCATTGATGTACGTCCTGGTTCTGAAGATGTAGGCGATATTGAGGATGTTGCAGGTCTTGCTGCAAGGATTGCAGCTGTTAGAGTTGTTTTGCCTACAGCAGAACAAGCTCGTTGGGATGTTAAGGATGCGCAGGCTCATGCATTGATTGCGTTGTCTGTGAAGCGCACCATTATTCCTCACATCCGTTCAGCAAAATCTGCAAAACAGGCTTGGGATATTCTAGCAGGTCTTTATGCAAGCCGCAATGAGGCTAAAATTGCTTTGCTGCGTAAAGAGCTAGAGTCGAAGATTATGCATGAGGAAGATGATATGGACACTTTCCTTGCTAGTGTCAAGGATATCAATGAGCAACTCATTTCTGCAGGTGAAGTCATTTCTGACAGTTCCCTTGTGCAGACTGTTCTTGATGCCTTACCAGATTCCTACCAGACTTTTGCTAGTACTTGGAGACTGATGACCCAAGGAAATCCTGAAGTTGTCAAGTTTGATGCATTATGCACATTGCTGTTGCAAGAGTCACTTTCTAGAAAAAACAGGACTAGGCAGCGTGCAGTTGAACAGGCTTTTATTGCTTCTCAAAGAAAGGGTGGTAACAGTAATGCAGCCACTTCTTATGGTTCTGCTGCGAGTGGCAAAAATTCAGTTCCTAATGCTTTTGCTGGCAGCACTTCGTCTGGCAATTATGGTGATAAGGGCAAAAAGAAGATGCGTTGCCATTATTGTAAAGCCAATGATCACTTGATCAAGTCGTGTCCTAAGTTGAAGGCCAAAGAGGCTAAGAAGAAAGAGGGTGGTTCCACTGCAAATGCTGGTTCCACTACAAATGCAGCCATTGTTGAGTCTTCTGTGAAAGGAGATTGTGATGCTGATGTTGATGCAGAATGGGCTTTTAGCGCAGAGTGCACTTACAATCCTGCTGTCCATGATGCATGCTTGTCAGTTGCTGCAGATTCACATGTGTGGTATTTCGACAGTGGTGCTACAAAGCACATTACCTCACATCGTGAATTGTTTACCTCTCTCGAGTCTGTCCCTCATGGGAATTCAGTCACTTGTGCCAACAACGCCTCTTATCCAGTTCAGGGAGTTGGAAAGATTGTGCTCACTGCTGCTAATGGCAGTTCCTTCACACTTGTTGATGCACTTTATGTACCTGGGATCAAGAAGAATCTATTGTCTGTATCCGCACTTGCTAGACTTGGACTTGTAGTCAAATTTGTGGATGACAGATGTACAGTTCATGATCTCAGTTTTGGTGATAAAATTGTTGCATCTGGGCTTTTGTGCCGTGGGCTGTATAAGCTCACTTTGTATGACAAGTGTGGACAAAATTTTGCAAATGCAGTTGCAGATTCAAGGGCTATTTCAGATGCAAAACTTTGGCATGCACGTTTTGGTCATCTGAATTTTGCCAGTTTGCTGCGTTTGCAGAAATCTGATATGGTTGCTTCTTTGCCGCCTCTTGAAGCACCTATCAAACATGTTTGTGAAGGCTGTATTCTGGGTAAAATGCAGCGTTCTAAGTTTCCAAAGGATGGTTCAGTTAGGGCCACATGCAGGTTGCAGCTTGTGCATAGTGATGTTTGTGGGCCCATGCAAACTCCGTCCTTGGGCAATTACCTGTACTTCGTGACTTTCATTGATGATTACTCCAGGCATGCATGGGTATTTCCGCTTAAAGCAAAGTCCGAAGTTTTTATGTGCTTCAAACAATTTTTGGCTATGGCTGAAAATGTCTCAAAATGTACTATGGGCACCCTCCGTTCCGATCGAGGGGGGGAGTATATGTCTCATGAATTTAATGCATTTCTGGCTAGTCGTGGGATAAAACACCAATGTACAGTGCCTTATACACCTCAGCAAAATGGTGTTGCTGAGAGGAAAAACAGGTCACTAACGGAAATGGCACGATGTATGGTCAAAAGTCAAGCTTTGCCGCATTCTTTTTGGCTTGAGGCCATCATGTGTGCCACTTATGTACTTAACAGGTGTCCTACGAAAGCTTTGCAGTCTATTACTCCATATGAAGCATGGCATGATAGAAAACCTTCTATTGAGCACATGTGTGTTTTTGGCTGTTTGGCATATGCTTTGGTGCCACAAGTGCAGCGCAGAAAATTGGATGATAAGGCTGTCAAATGTATTTTTGTTGGTTATAGTGCTGAAAGCAAAGGTTACAGGTTGTATCATCCGCAAACAAAACGTATTTTGGTTTCACGGGATGTAGTGTTTGTGGAAGATTCTGTTCAACCCTTGCTGTCATGTACTAGAGACAGTAATGTAAGCTCACAGGACATTTATGACACTTTGTTGCCTCTTTTCAGTGGTGGAAATACGAATGTAAGTTCCAATGAGGCAAATGTACAGCCTATGGGGGTTTCTGAAAATGTTTTAGAACAGCCTATTACTGATGCACATGTACATGATGTACTTGATGAGGAAAGGGCTGAAAATGAGCAGGCTAGAGGTATGCCAAAATGGCTGGTGCACACTTTGCGTGACAGTAAATTGGATGCACCTTTGTCTAGTCGTACTCGTTCAGGCTCTCGCCATGCATCTTATGCATCATATTTTTATGCTTTGGCTGTGTCTAGTTTACATGATGTTGAGGAGCCTCTGTCTTTTGATGAAGCACAGAATTCAGAAAATTGGATGGCTGCCATGCAATCAGAATATGATGCACTTATAGAAAATGACACATGGACTTTATGTGATTTGCCTCCTGGAAAAAAGGCCATTGGTACGAAGTGGGTTTACAAGTTGAAACGCAAGCCGGATGGTGAGATTGATCGCCATAAGGCTCGACTTGTTGCAAAGGGTTATGCACAGCAAAAAGGCATAGATTATGAAGAGACTTTTGCTCCCACTTGTCGTATGACTACTGTGCGTTTTCTATGTGCATTGGCAGCTCATTTTGGTTGGGATGTACATCAATCAAACATTGTTACTGCTTTCTTGAATGGTGACATATTTGAGGAAGTTTATGTAACGCAGCCTCGCGGTTTTGTCATAAAAGGACAAGAGGACAAAGTGTGCAAATGTAAGAAGGCTTTGTATGGGTTGAAGCAATCTCCTCGTGCTTGGTATGAGAAAGCTGACACTCATTTGGTTAAACGAGGCTTTCGTAACAGTCCAACAGAAAGCACATTGTATGTAAAGCATGAGGATGATGTATTTCTCATTGTGGTTCTTTATGTTGATGATTTGCTGATCACTGGACCAAATGAGAGACATATTGCTGAATTTAAGGCTGATTTGAATGCTACTTTCAAGATGAAAGATTTGGGGCTGTTGCGTCATTACTTGGGTATACAGTTTAAGCAGTGTGATGGTGGTATTGCCTTGTGTCAGAAAAGTTACATAGAGACATTGCTATGTAAGTTTGGACTTGAGGATTGCAAACCTATTGCCACTCCCATGGAAACAGGTTTGAAGTTGAGTCTACATGATGCTGGCGATCCTGCTGATGTCACTCTTTACCAAACTGCTGTTGGCTGCCTCATTTATGTATGCAACACGAGGCCAGATATTCAGTTTGCAGTCTCGCAGGTCAGCAGATTTATGCATAGCCCAGGGTCTAAGCATTGGCAGGCTGTCAAGAGGATTTTCCGCTACCTTAGTGGCACTTTACATCTTGGCTTGTTTTATCCCAAGGGGGATCATTGCCGCCAGACTTACATGCTTTTTCGGACTCAGATTGGGCTGGTTGTTTTGACACGCGAGTGTCCACAAGTGGTTTTTGTTTCATGCTTGGCAGTTCATGTATATCATGGTTGAGCAAGAAGCAACCTACTGTGGCCACTTCGAGTTGTGAGGCTGAGTACAGGGCAGTCTTCACAGCTACGGTTGAGTGTGTATGGCTCAGACGCCTTATGGCTGACTTGGGTGTTGGACAGGACACTGCCAACACTATCTACACTGACAGTCAGAGCGCATTGGCAGTTGCGAGGAACCCAGTTTTTCATGCTCGCACAAAGCACATTGAGGTGCATTACCACTATGTCAGGGAGAGGCTCTCAGCAGGAGAGATCAGCTTGGCTTATGTGCCAACACAGGACAACCTTGCAGATCTTTTCACAAAGGCATTGTCTCGTGAGAAGCTTGAAGCTTTCCGCAAAGCTTTGGGCTTACTCCCCTTTGTGGACTGATCCTGTCCTCAGGGCATGGCACTTCCCTTTACTCATATGCCAGCTCTCGTTCACCGCATCACTCCAGGGGGGATTTGTTACCATATACATGTGGTAGTGATGTGTGTGAACACACTAGGACCGCCGGGGCATTTTTTCCCTCTTTAGGAGGTTTTTTCCCCCGTGCATTGTATATACGCCCATCACTCTAGGGCTATCTATCTTTCCATTGCACACTAAGTAACACACTCTCTATTGTGTGCCTTGAGCTTCCTTCGTCTTCTCCAAGCTGTGTGTGTTTCTCTGCAACCCTAATTCCAACAGCCTGTAGCTAATCAGCATGAAATTCGATGATGTATCTATTGCTATCATCCTATGCCATGTGGTTTTGGGCTGGCTGTTATTGAGGCAAAACCATCTGATCGGGATGAGAGAGAGAGAGAGAGAGAGAGAGAGAGAGAGAGAGAGAGAGAGAGAGAGAGAGAGAGAGAGAGAGAGAGAGACAGAGAGAGAGAGAGAGAGAGAGAGAGAGACCCGACCTTGAAGAGAGATGTAAAGACTCAAAGATGCTACATAGCACAACTGCCAAGCTGCCAAACCAACTGGATGGGATGAGGGCAGCTCTATGCAAGAGAGTATGCCACATGTAGCCAATATAATGGGTGAGGATGCATGTCGCACTGTGTATCCCCCTCCCCCCCCCCCCCCCCCTCTCTCTCTCTCTCTCTCTCTCTCTCTCTCTCTCTCTCTCTCTCTCTCTCTCTTCTCTCTCTCTCTCTCTCTCTCTCCTTCTCTCTCTCTCTCTCTCTCTCTCTCCCTCTCTCTCTCTCTCTGCACTTGTACGTCGATCGACAGAATCTCCCTTGCAATGGCAACTCAACATGTGAAGGTCTTTGATTAAATACACCCCCACCTTCTCTTCCGTGATCTCGGTTCTCGTAGTACTGAACGTACTTTGAGTTGCGGGATCCAGTGCAAGGATGTGTCAGGAGCCTCGGGCTACAGGGTAGTGGGTTATTGGACCTCGTGCAGAGGGTTGTGCTTGCGAGAAAATCCAGCCACACTGTCGGCAACCAACAACAACAAATCCATCGTGGCCTAAAGCACATGCATGCAGTGTGGCACTGTGGCATGTAGGAGAGCAACATTGCAACATTGCTGAGTCGAGAGGCTCATTGCACACAGAGATTGTCATCGGCACGTTATTAGAGAAAATCGTGAGTATGCCAATACCCCAGCATCACCCTCACTCCATCCACTCGTGGCTGCAAGCATTTTCAAGCAGCTCCGGCGTGATGCAGCCCATTAAGCTGGCGCCCAACATGGCCGACCTGGCAGGGATGACCTCCAACTCCAAGTTCTTGGCGAAGGGAGTCGGCAGACAACCCGGCGGTGTCCCAACCGTAGTCACCTGGAGGCCATGCATGCAATGGAAGGAGGTGTTGCTATACAACAGCGTGTACATGGCGGCTTCAACAACTATCCTAAATAACTATGGGGCAGGTGGCTTCGAGGAGGCAGAGAAAAGCATGGTGTCCTGTGAAGCTATTGAGAAGAAGAAGCGACCTGCAGTCCTATGCATCGACGTCTAAACAAGGTGATGAACAGGGCGGCAAAGGCTACCGTTGCCTGAGTCCGTAATGCCAGCAGCACGCCCAAGCTGGAGATAGGCAGGGTCCAGACTACACGGAGAGGCAGGCACCAGAGGAACTGGACAAAGCCGCTAGCAATGGATGGGGGAGAGGGAGCGCAAGCAGAGATGCGAAGAGGCAGGTGCAATTTGATTCAAGGCAGGCAAGCTCTGGCTGAGAAACTTAAGGCTAGTTTAAATGAGACCTAGCCCGCAACTCGAGGCCTCTATGTGTGCATCGTTTTAATGTTTTGGCAAGGGAGAAAGGAGGACAGCTCGAGGGCCGCAACCCGAGGCCTGATGGGGGATGCCACGCGGGCTGCTGGTTGTGCCACGAAGACCAAAAGTTTGGGACTAATGGAGCGCCAAAGCGAGGGGAAGGCCTTGGCTGCAGGCATTTGTAGCCACGTGGAATGCCACCCCTCTCTCTTTAATATAGACTAGCTCGCACAACCCGCCTACCGGCGGGTCTCGCTCGCTCTTACCACTGGTAAACATATGTAACAATGTGTGTGTCTATTTTTATACATAAAAAATTAGTGTGTTTAGGACTTTACACCCTTCTGTAGGTTCAACCTATCTGAAATTTGTGTGCCCTTTAGAGGTTCTGACCAATGCAAGGCACTAAATCTATGGCTTTCTTTGCCTTGCTTCATGTGGTAACTACATTCTCTATTGCCTATCCCCACACTCCCTCTACAATGCGACAATTTATAAAGAGTGTCTTTCTAGTTTCGGTGAGTTAATTTTAGCTAACGGACATCCTCTAGGACATGAGAGCCATAGAGAATGTAAGAAAGGGAGAGAGCATGCTACATCTCTCTCTCTCTCTCTCTCTCTCTCCCCCCCCCCCTTATTTAGTTCTCTCTTTGGTTTTTTCTATTCTCGGTCTCTTGTTTATATTCTCCCCACATAGTTCCAGTCAGTAGCAACCCTAGATTCATTTTAGCATCTCCTTTTTTTTTGGTACCCAGATATGGTATCACATTTACCAATTTGTGAAGGTTTGATCTCATAGGTGACTCTGGCCTCTTAAAGATGATATTATACCATTTTATTACACTCACTCTCTCTATCACCATTTTTATTTAAAAAATTATCTCTCTATTTTTATATTCTCTCTCTCTCTCTCTCTCTCTCTCTCTCTCTCTCTCTCTCTCTCTCTCTCTCTCTCTCTCTCTCTCTCTCTCTCTCTCTCTCTCTCTCTCTCTCTCTCATACACAATGTAGTAGATTAGTTATGCCATCCCTCTTGAATAACAGATGTTGAGTTCAACTCTCTTCGTCAGGATATTTTTCTACAACGTTAAAACTCTCTTCTTCTTCTTCTTCTTCTCTCTCTCTCTCCTCTCTCTCTCTCTCTCTCTCCCCCCCCCCCCCCCCCCCCTCTCCTTTTTTTCAATTCTCTTGCATTTTTTGCCATGACTTAGATCTACACTCTTTCGTCTCCCAACCACAGTGTGGGTTCTCCATTGAGACTCTCATCACCACAATTTTGGAGCATCAAGAGTCACTCATCCACCCCAATTTGTGAAGGTTTGGTCTCATAGGTGACTCTGGCCTCTTAAACACGTTAATAGGGGGGTACTGAATGGTGAACCCCCCGAGGCCAAAAATAGAGATAAATAGTGTAAAAACCCAAAAAATAACCTTAATTTTTAAAAATTTTCTCTTGACAAACTGAAGGAAAGGAAATTGTATGCTTGAAAAAATTATTTTTCTCGAACATTGCCACTCACCAATGGTCCACTACCCTCTCTCTCTCTCTCTCTCTCTCTCTCTCTCTCTCTCTCTCTCTCTCTCTCTCTCTCTCTCTCTCTCTCTCTCTCTCTCTCTCTCTCTCTCTCGCCGTCGGTAGGTCTGACATGGCTGTTGGCCTTTGGTGGTTAATTAATGGAGCCTTTGTGCACAATGCAGACTGAGCGTAGGCGATCTGCGAGTGAGTGAGGAGGCGGCCAACGGACTGAAACATGCAGCTAATGCCACGTGGAGACAGGGACTCCCGTGTTTGCGCAATGCCCGCCTCTCTCTCTCTCTCTCTCTCTCTCTCTCTCTCTCTCTCTCTCTCTCTCTCTCTCTCTCTCTCTCTCAGCACGTACAGTTGCAGCCTTGCAGGGATCATTGCCGAGGGAGGCCGGAGAAATCAAGGATTGCTACCTTGTGGGGGGCACGATCCCTCTCCCTTTAATTAATGGGAAAATTACCAAAATACCCCTCTAATTTGTGGAAATTCCCAAAATACCCCTCAAATTTCAAAAATTCCCAAAGTACCCCCATAATTTGTCATAAATTCCCAAAATGCCCTTCGAATTTTCCAAAATTCCCAAAATACCCCTAGTTGTGAAAGTAAATTTCTCCAAAAACAAAGAAATTTGTAGCTTTTCATAAGAAGAGTGATTGTCTACCATACAGGATGCTAAAACTAAAATCTGAGTTGGTTATGTAGGCTTTGGAGATGAATTGCTTCATTATTTTTAGACATATTTTGCTTTTTTTTGCGAGGTAGTTGGCGACAAATTACATGTGAAGCACTCAAAAGGCGATCTCAACTGTCAAACAAGAATAAAGATTAGAAAATCTTGAAGAATCCAACGAAAATAGATACAAGGGTATTTTGAGAAGTTTTGAAATTTGAGGGGTATATTGGGATTTTCCACAAATTAGAGGGGTATTTTGGTAATTTTTCCTTAATTAATTGATCTGCCCTAAAATCTAGGGGCTTGAGAATTTAATATAAGCAAAAAAGATCACTACCACCATCATCCTCATCATCCTGCGTACACGCACCAAACCCTAATTGCTGTCCCTTCCCTTGCGAGCTTTCGGCGTCTCTGCCTGCCATCACCGCACACAGACCTGCTCTCCTCTCACTCCAACAGTAGTTCTTCCCCTTAGTCCTTATCGCTTACATTTTTTGCACTCGTGACTCGTCTCCGTAAGCTTGCATCTCTGCAAGCTCGCGACCTGAACTGGTTGGTGCTGAATTTCAATCGGCATTCATGTAAAAAATCCATGCAGAGTCGCAAGGGAGAAACATCCTATGACGTAGATCCGATATCCAGACTGGGTACAACTGGAGATGCTAAGTAAAGGCATGATAATACAGAGGATGTTTCTAGCCCATGACATTCTGGGAAACGTCTGAACTGCGGCGTTTGTGAGGCCCACATTCGTAGGGAAGAACACGGTGATTAAATGTGTGCTGGAGGTGGGAAAAATTGAAGGTGGAAGAGAGGCAGAGAGCAGTAGTAAGGTGCAGTGGCGACAGGGCCGGGAACTACTGAAAGGGAGGAGGGGGCAGAGGAAGGGCGAAGGAGGCGGGAGTGGAGGCGTTTGCGATGCAGCTAAGGAAGTGTAGTGAGGATGTAGCAGTGATGCTAGTGGAGGTGCCAGGGAGCTGGGGATCAGAGAGGATATGGGACCAGCTCGCATGCCAGACGTGGCGGTTGTGATGGGGTCGTTCGCCGCAGAGACAGCCAGAGAGGCGGAGGTCTTGGCAGAGGGCCCCTCTCTCTCTCTCTCTCTCTCTCTCGACTCTCTCTGATTTGCCAGCAGCAGTATTTATCACCCGCGACATTAAGACCGTCACCTTCCTGTGGGGTTAGGGGACCTCTTCCTGTCCCCAAGGGACCCGCAGGCCTTCTGAGAGGGGAGGGCAGCCACACACACAACTGTGTAGTTTTCAATGCATCTCTCTCTCTCTCTCTCTCTCTCGCTCTCTGGCTGCGCAGAAAGGGTCCTGCAGCACGTTTGGCCTCTTGAAGACGCTAATATATCATTTTATCTCTCTCTCTCTCTCTCTCTCTCTCACACACACACAGTGAAGATCCTCTCTCTCTCTCTCTCTCTCTCTCTCTCTCTCTCGTGCGCAGGCAGGGTCCTGCAGCGCTTCCGGCCATAGGTTGCTGCTGCTGTGTTGAAATTGGTGGGTGATGGTGCGGAATGGGGTGGTCATAGGTTGCTACTGGAGTTGCTACATTGAATGCGGTGCAGAGGATGGTAGGGATGCTCACCTCAAAAGGATCTCATGCGCTCTCTCTCTCTCTCTCTCTCTCTCTCTCACATACACACACACACAGATTGAGCCACTGAGTGGCGAGCTCTCTCACTCTCACCTGTACATGCTGACGATGGAGACACAGAGTGTCTATAAGGGAAGTATGTGCCACTTCTCCCAACTTGTGAGCCCCGTTTTCATGTGATTACTTGCGTCCCTTGTATTCGGCACTTTTTTATGATATTGATTATTCGTTCACGTCCCTCACTCTCATCTCCCTCTTGCGTTCAGTTTTCAAGTTGCATTTTTGTGTATGCGTTTGCTTGCCTGCAGGTCCCGTTTGCAACGCAGGTGAGCCGGCGCGGCTCCTTTTCCGCGACGCCCTGAACGAGGGCGTCACACTTGGTATCAGAGCTTCGGCTCGAGTCCCCGCCGACCCGACGTCGGCCCGTGGCCCGTGATTGTTACCACGTTCTCGGCCCGTTTGCCTCGTTTTCACCACGTCCCTTGCGTTTTCTTCACGTTCCCCACCGTTTTTCGCCGTTTTATCCCGTTTGACTCGCGTTCTTCGCGTTCTTGGCCCGTTTTGCCCCGTCCCTTGCGTTTCTCCACGTTCTTCAACATTTTACCTCGTTTTGCTCCGTCTTACACCGTTTGGGACCGGTTTTCATCGTTTTGAGCCGTTTTTCACGGTTTTCGTCGTTTTGGACCCCGTTTTGCGCTGTTTCATAGTTTTTCGACGTTTTCAAGCCGTTTTCTCGTGGTTTTTCAGTTTTCGACATTTTTGAGTTTTCTTTTCGACTTCGGCCACAAAATACAGAAATGGCTGGAGATCAAGAATATGACGACGGATACAGGACCGAGCCTGATTTAAATAAGAAGGAGAAGAAGAAGAAGGAAACGAAGACACGACAAGATGCCCAAGACACAATAGAAAGGGGACTGGAGGCACGCATCATAGCCTCCGTGGAACAACAGATCAACTTGATGTCGGCTAACCTGAGCGACCTGATTCAAACACAGCTAGGCCAGCGATACGAAGACCGCCCAGGCACCAGGAATGTCAACACGCGGCGTAACACACAAAGACGACCGCGACCCGAAGACGAAGACTATCAGGATGATCAAAGTGAAAGACGTTACTATAGCCCTGACAGACATCTAGAAGATGAAAACAGACTGAGAAAATTCAAACCCAGTTCCCCAGAGAAATACAAAGGCCACTGCACCTCACTGGAACTCAATAAGTGGTTCAGCGAGGTAGAAGACTACATGCAGTAGAACAACATAGGCAGACCCAGATGGGTGCAAGTGGCTAAAATCTTTCTGGCCGACGACGCCTATGTATGGTTCCTCACTGAACAACAATCAAAGCGCTGGGAGGACCTACAAAGAGACATGCTCAGCTACTTTGTCCCAGAGAATGAGGGCAACAAAGTCAGAGACTCATGGCGCGATCTGCGCCAAGACGGCCACATATCAGACTACGTTGTCAAGTACCACCGACTGATGCTTCAACTCCCACTAATGCACACAGCAGACAGGCTACATGGTTTCCTGTACGGCCTTAAGCCCTGGGCCCGTCGAGAGGTCGAAAAGCAGAATCCCAACACCTGGGAAGTGGCCGCCAATATGGCAGAAAAGCTACGCGACACAAACCCCACACCAGGTTTGCCTCCAAATAACCCTCGCCCTAACAATTTTGCCCCCAACTACTGGCCTAACCCACCCGCCAGGCAAGGCCGCGGATTTGTACACAATAACAGAAGCAATGTTCCCCGCCCAACACCACCCAATGCCAACCCTGGATTAGGCCGCGGAAATGGCACCTTAATCCCACACAGCTCTTTTGCGAGCAACTCTTACAGCACCACGTTCACCAGTTTTGCCCCCAACACTTACCATGACAATAATAACAATCCGCACCACGATCGCATCTGGTGCAGTGACTGCCGAATTGCTCATGGCCCCAACTACGCTTGTGTGCGCAAGCGCAATCATGCCTTATCATCATCTAGCAGGGCCAACACCATCCAAATCGAAGAACCACCCTCCCCCCCTAAAGAAGAATCGAAGAAATGAATGACCTTGCTGCTAACCAACAACTTCGGATCATTGGAGCAGTATCCCTCCACCCTCAATGCATGGCAGCAGCTATCACAGACATTCAGAACTTATATGTCCAGGAAACATTTGGGTCCCAGCAGCAATGGATCATGGTAGACTCAGACGCTACACACAACTTTCTATCCCCGCAGTGCGTCGCTCGCCTGGGCCTATGCCTCACCACCGTAAATGAAACCACTGTCAAGTTTGCCCAAGGAAAGGATAGCAATGTCAAGGCAGCCCGTCAAGTCAGGATTGAGATGGGTGAATTCACATGTCGACTTGACTTCATAGTGGTACCAATGGACGACTTTGAGGCAATTATTGCTCTCTCCTTCAACGATAAGTATCTCATTGCACTCCTAGGCATGAAGATGGATCAATTACTGCTGAATAATCAAGGCAAAGCAGTGACAGTACAACGCGCCAGACTCACAACGAAGCAGGCATCCACACGTCAGGCGCATCTTCAAACCCCCCCCCCCCCCCATCAACCGCCAAG
This sequence comes from Adiantum capillus-veneris, assembly GCF_014529385.1. Taxonomy (NCBI): domain Eukaryota; kingdom Viridiplantae; phylum Streptophyta; class Polypodiopsida; order Polypodiales; family Pteridaceae; genus Adiantum; species Adiantum capillus-veneris. Next base: position 120,646,299 of record NC_140959.1, on the reverse strand, counting down.
ACCCTGCGCAGTTAGCAGCAATGAAAGGAAAACAGAAAGTCCCAGAACACTCGTCCCCCAAACTCAACCTCATGAGTGCAAAGCAAGCAGAGCGGGCTCTCAAGAAAGGAGCTCAGGTTCACCTCTGCATCATGCAAGCAAAGGAGCAGCCCATAGCAAGGCTCAACTCTATCACCATCGAGCAGGCCAAAGTGGGTGATCCCTCACTTACTCCCATCCTCCAGAAGTACAAGGATGTCATGCCCCCAGAACTCCCCCCCGGCCTACCCCCTCCCCGTCAAATTCAACACGAAATTGATCTCATCCCAGGGAGTACACCCCCGGCCAAGGCACCCTACCGCATGAATGACACCGAGCTAAAAGAGCTCAAGAAGCAACTCCAAGAATTGGAGGATCAAGGTTTCATCCGGCCCAGCAGCTCTCCTTTTGGGGCCCCAGTCCTGTTTGTCAAGAAGAAAGACGGCTCGATGCGACTATGCGTGGATTATCGGGCCCTCAACAAGATAACTATCAAGAACAGGTACCCAGTCCCCCTCATGGAAGATCTGCTGGACAGACTACAGGGTGCCCAATACTTCACTCGCATCGACCTCCACTCAGGCTACCACCAAGTCCGCATCGCCTCTAAAGACATCCCGAAGACCGCCTTCCGCACACGCTATGGCTCCTGGGAATGGATGGTCCTGGGGTTCGGTCTCACCGGCGGTCCTGGCACTTTCTGCAGAATAATCCATGACAGTTTCCGGGACATGATAGATGATTTCCTCATTACTTATATTGACGATCTACTCATCTACATCAAGACTTTAGAAGAGCACCAGAAGCATGTCGCCGCAGTACTCCAACGCCTCCGCGAACACCAGCTGTATGCCAAGCTGGAGAAGTGTGAGTTTGCTGTCCAGAAAATCGAGTTCCTTGGCTTCATCGTCACGTCAGAAGGTATTATGGTGGATCCCAAGAAAGTCGACGCCGTCATCAAGTGGGCCCCCCCGACATCCAGCAAAGAAGTCCGAGAGTTTGTGGGCTTCTGTCACTACACACACCGATTCATCCGCGACTTCAGCAAGATTGCTGCGCCACTTACAGAGATAACCAAAGGCCACAAACCCTTTCACTGGACCTCTAAAGAAGAAGAAGACTTTGAGAACCTGAAGATCGCCATGTGTAGTACCCCCGTCCTCCGACTACCCGACTTCACCAAACCATTTGAAGTGTATACAGATGCCTCCGATGGTGCCATTGGTGGAGTCCTCATGCAAGAGCATCAGCCCATCGCCTACGAATCTCACAAGTTCACAGATGTAGAAACAAGATGGACCACCCATGAGAAGGAAATGCTCGCTGTCGTTCACTGCCTCCGAAAGTGGCGACACTATGTCCAAGACAAGCACACCAAGGTATACACAGATAACATATCCCTCAAGTACTTCCAAACACAGCCCAAAATAACCCCCAAGCAAGCCAGGTGGCAAGATACACTAGCAGAGTACGACATCGACATCATCCACAAACCTGGCACCACAAATGTCATGCCAGATGCCCTCAGTCGAATGCCCACCCTCACAGCCATCTCCACAGCAACCAACACCCTACGCCAACGCATCCTCGATGCTAAAAAAGCTGACCCCGCTGTCCTCCGAATGCTCAACGATCACATCTCTGGTAAAGCTGCCCTGGGCCTCTTCGAAGTCAAAGATAACCTCTTCTACGCGCATGGCAAAATCTACATCCCCAATGATCCAGAGCTAAAGAAAGACCTCATGTGGGAGGCTCACGACTGCAAGCTAGCTGGACATGGTGGCCAGAAGAGATCTTACGACAAACTCCATCAACACTACATGTGGCCCAAAATGAAGGACGACGTAATCGACTACGTGCGCACCTGCCCAACCTGTCAACTGGTCAAAGCTCAAAGAGTCAAGCCTCCCGGCCTCCTTCACCCCATGCCAACACCCTCCCGGCCTTGGGACATGGTAAGTATGGACTTCATCGTCGACCTCCCCCCCTCACACGGCCACACTACCATCATGGTGGTCGTCGACTACTTCACCAAGCAAGCCCACTTCATACCTGCAAAGCCTCCCGTCACCGCCTACCAAGTTGCCAAACACTTCTTCGCCAAAGTCTTCTAATACCACGGCCTTCCCTTAGCCATAGTTTTTGATCGCGACACCCGCTTCCTCAGCGACCTCTGGCGCGAGCTCTTCAAGCTTCTAGGCACCCAGCTCCGCTTCTCCTCCGCCTACCACCCAGAAACCGATGGTCAAACTGAAAGATTCAACCAAGGCATTGAAGACTACATCCGCAGCTACGTCAAGGCAGATCAGAAGGACTGGTCCGAATACATGGACGTTTTGGAATTCCACTACAACAACTCCATCCATAGCAGCACTGGCTACACCCCCTTCGAGCTCTCCACAGGTAAAGAAGTCATCACACCTCTTGCACTGGCAACCGGCGATGTGCATGCCCAGGATCTGGAATGTGAAAAGTTTCTTCAACAATGGCAAACCCGCATGCAAAGGGCAAAGAAGAGTCTCGAGCAAAGCAAGGTACGCATCGCCAAATATGACAACCAAAAGCGAAGGCCTGCCGAACTCTTCCAAGAAGGTGACTTAGTCCTCGTCAGCTCCCAGAATATCACCCTCCCTCAAGGCCTCTCCCCGAAGTTCAACCACCGCTACTATGGGCCATACAAAGTGCTCAAGTCCTACAACGACATCACCTACAAGCTGGATCTCCCATCACACATCAACATCCACAACGCCTTCCATGTAAGTCTACTCAAAAGGTTTGTGCCGGATAACACCTATGGTAGAAGCCTCCTCGAATATGTAAAGGATGGCCCGCCACATGAGCCGGAGGCCATCCTAAAGTCGCGTTTTGGGCGCCGGGGACAACTCTTCTATGTCAAATGGCGTAATCGGCCCATGACGGAATGCACTTGGGTACTTGAAGAAATCATGCTTCGACTCGGAAGACCCCTTGTGCTGCGCTTCTACAACATGCCCACTGAAGAGGAGGACAACACACTACATGACAACAACATAGAGTAGTCCTCCCCCCCACTTGTAACTAGCATCACCCTAGGTAGCTAGACATTTTTGGCAACACTTCTCTCCCCCCCTTGTAAATATCCGCCCCAAAAACCTCGGCATCAACTTTTGTATCGGCACCTCTCAAAACCCCGGCTTGACGTGGGCGTCAAGCTCTCTCAACCCGGGGGTGTATATAAGGGAAGTATGTGCCACTTCCCCCAACTTGCGAGCCCCGTTTTCATGTGATTACTTACGTCCCTAGCTTGTATTCGGCACTTTCTTATGATATTGATCATCCATTCGCGTCCCTCACTCTCGTGTCCCTCTTGCGTTCAATTTTCAAGTTGCGTTCTTGTGTATGCATTTGCTTGCCTGCAGGTCCCGTTTGCAACGCAGGTGAGCCGGCACGGCCCCTTTTCCGCGACGCCCCGAACGAGGGCGTCACAGTCTCTCTCTCTCTCTCTCTCTCTCTCTCTCTCTCTCTCTCTCTCTCTCTTTTCGATGTGATGAATCAGGAGAGGGGTGGGGAGCTCCAAAGATTAAAGGTGCGAGCGTGCAGCCAGAGAGCAGAGGGTAAGCTTTAAAATTTTTGAACTAACCGCAACTAATGCTTTGAAGACGACGCCATATTTCTTTGAATTTTAGCCTTCATATCGCAGAAGAGGACACGTGGAAAGGGCAACCACGACCGCCATATTGTGTTAGTAGATATACAAGATAGATTGGTAGTTTCTCGACCCTCATAGCAGATGTACGCCATGAGATTTAAACGTCTTTGTGATTTCCTTAGGTTGTGGCTCCGTGTAAAAGCGTGAACTAATGTAGATTTCTTCTCTTAATTCTAACTAGCTCATAATGAGCATAGGAAAAAAAAAAAAAGAGAACTTATGCATGTAAGATCTAGCTCCCGCATGTTTGTGAAAAAAAAAAAGAAACCCATCAATGTGAGGGAGAACTTCACACATATCTATCATCTATGTGTTCACGGTTGGACATAAGGGGCTATACTTTGGGAACACCTTCCCCAAAGGAGAAGCTGGGGCTACATCATGGACGCTCAACCAATTACCAATTAAGCTATGCTCGCCACCCCTTAAACTCAATAGTTGAGGGGTGTCGGAACAAGGCGTAGTTGACGTGTTGGCATCAAATTATTGACTAAAGAAGAGTGTCGTAGTATCCAAACCCACTACAACAATGAGCGGCCTCACTCCCTTGGATGAGTCCTATCCCAAGTAGGGTTTTGAGCTCTAGACCCCATCGATGAGCAACCAATGAAGATGTTGCAACTACATGTTTTTTCTTTGTTTAAGGGAGGATTCACACGCCATGGTGCCACCTTTGCTCTAACTCAAACCCCTCACGAAATCAGGGCATTCGCGTGGGTGGGGTAGCATGGCAGCTTTGAACGAAGCCCAACAAATCTCCACTCTGCCAAATACGACGAAGTTGGGTTCTCTTTGCCATCGTGAATCGGTGACGCAATGTCAATGCCTTGTCTCCTCTTTCTGTCAACGGGCAGCTACGAGCTACCACCTGTGTGACAACTCTCTCTTCTCTCTCTCTCTCTCTCTCTCTCTCTCTCTCTCTCTCCAAGTGCTCAGCTTTTGACCACATTAGGTCCTCTTTTCCCCATATATTCAGCCATGAGCTCTCCCTACATACCTTCCTCTCCCAACCACGATGTGGACTCTCTATTGCGACGCTCATTTCAGCCATTTTTGAGCATCGAGAGTCACTTATGAACTCCACTCACACCACGTGAAATGTTCATTTGGTCCCATAGGTCATATTTGACCTCCCAGGACGATAATAGAACTCTCTCTCTCTCTCTCTCTCTCTCTCTCTCTCTCTCTCTCTCTCCGAGTTGTAGCCGGTTTTGGAGTTCCATGTGGTAGACTGTAGACACGTCCGAACGCTCTGGCTTATCGCGGGCAACATACAATGCTAAGTGGGGTGGGGGTTGAGCCGGCGAGGGTGCCACCCAACGTGTGAAGGTGCCCTAATGGGTTTTCGTGTGTGAATATGTTACAAAGCTGGAAAAGACAGGGAATGAGTGCAGGGTGCAATGGTGTGCACGTGTCCTTGCTTTGCTTCTCAGAACATCTTGATTTCGTCACTTGTTCTTGTTTGTATTTTTCCCCTAAGCAAGAATCTATGCCAGAAAATAGTATTGAAATTGAGAAGAGAAATCAATTTGTTTTTGTCTTTTAGTGTGGAGCATGTGTTTTTTGTTTTTTTGTGTTGAGCATGATATACCTAGTTTATAACCCTTTGAAGACAAAAGATGCCTTTTAGCATATGATAGTCAACACTTAAAATTGAAAGACCATTTGCACCCCTGTTCACACGACGTTGAAAAACAAACACACACACAAACGAGGGTTTTTCACAACATTGACCACTGGTCAAAACTTTCAATGAATAGAGAAGTGGTCATGTTGAGGGACGGCATATGTAGATATTGTGGCCAAAACTTGCATTAGAGTGTGGAATTGACTAGAAGCTAGTCACACAGGGCAAGGTTGCGAACTTATGCACAACCAACAACCTAGAGCTCTTGTGTTCACGTGAAGACCCGAGGTAGTTGTGAAAATGCCTATTTTATTATATTGGCACTTAATAAACATGCAAAGAGCTTGGAAAAGTGAACGAAGAGCTTGCCGCCTTCCCTTCACGGGCTTGGAGAAGTCAACAAGGGGCCTATCTCTTTTGTGGTTGTGTACCCACCCCCTTCCCTTGGAGCAGGGTTGCAACTGATTGCCAACCAATTGTGAGCCTTTTTGTTGTAACCTCTCATAGAAACCTAAAAAGTTTGCACTTGGTTGGCAACCGGTTGCGAACCTAGCGTGCATGTGAAATGGCTCTAGAGAAGGACTTATTGGAGCATAGACCATAAGTTAAAAGTTGCAATCACCCCAAAGAGAATGTTCAATGTTGCTAACGCACATTGGAGGGCACATAGGGTGCTATACGTACATTACCAAATAGTATCCCCTTTCCACCTAAGACAATACTCTAACTACCTCACTTGAACACCCTCAAAAAAGAGAGAGAGAGAGAGAGAGAGAGAGAGAGACACACACACGGCAATGCTCAATAAAGAAAAACGTTCATAATAAATTGAAAAATTTGTCAAAATGCCCCCCCATGACCAAATGGGTGCCTTTAGTTAATAACGCGCTTTTTTGCATTTGCTATTAAAATTTTTGAACAATGTGTGAATGTACGCCCTTAAGGTGCAGGCCATCTCTGGAGTTTTTAGCCTCTCACGTAATTCTCTCTCTCCCTCTCTCTCTCTCTCTCTCTCTCTCTCTTTGAAGATTATGGTTGTCATCGAGAACTTTTGTTTGCATAGTGGGCTGATTGTGAATGAATCCAAAACAAACGTTATGCTTGTGAAAAACCAACCATAAGGAGAAGCCATGCATTGTGTACAACAATGAGACACTTGAAGTTGTTGAGAGCTTTAAGTACTTTGGCCTTGAGGTTCCGTCCAATCACAAGTGGCATGAATCTACTATGCGTCGTTTGGAAGCGCGAAAGAGAACATATTATGCATTTGAGAACATGTGTAATGCGAGAAACATCAAGTGTTGGGTTCTCAAGCAATACCTTTTTGATGCTTTGGTGACACCGGTTCTTCTTTATGGAGTTGAAGTGTGGGGCAGGAGCATCTCAAAGTCTACTTGGAAAGAGTTTTAGAATGTCCAAAAGTGTTTTCTTACAAACTTTCTCCAAGTTAAGACACAAACGCCATATATGCTCCTACTTCTTGAGTCGGGATCTCTTTTAATTGAGGTTATGGGCATGGAAAGGTTGTGGAGCACATGACCCCTCACATCAACTTCCTACAATTGCATGGGAAGCAAGCAAAAAAGTTCAAAAGATGCATGAAAGCAAGATCTTAAGCAAGGGATGGATGCAAGACATAAAGAAGTGGAGATGGAATGCATTACACTTGC